>NC_067399.1:657258376-657928376 GCF_016432865.1 Antechinus flavipes
TAAAATTTCTTTTCTTTGGATATGTCAGAGAATATAGGTCTAGAGCAAGAAGAGGTAGCTCTCAGAGGCTATCTGCTCCAATTCTCTCAGTTTACAGAAGGAGAAACTGAGGTTTGAGGAGGTTTAGAAACTTGTTCAAAGTGACACAGGGATTGAATGTTAGAAATAGAATTGGAGAGCCGGGGCCTCTGAGTTGGTGCTCTTCTGATCATATAACTAATGCTGTTAAGAAATGGCCTTAGAAATTAATGGGAAAAAAATTGGAATGCTGGCTTCCTTCTCCTTGAAGTCATTAAAGAGAGATTGGATGACCATTTGTGAAGTATGTTATATAGTAAGGTTCCTTTTAATTATAAATGGATTAAATGTCTGCTGAGATCCCTTCTGATTCTCAAATTCTGTAATTCCATGAAAGGTCAAAGGATACTATGCTTAGTTGGTTATGAAGTATAATTTTTCACTTTCTTTAAAAAATTTTTGTTTTCAATCAGATACAAAACACTCTTTTAATATTTATTGTTTAAATTTTTGGGTTCTAAATTTTTCTCCTTCCTTCCCTTCTCCCTCATTAAGAAAGCAAACAATTTGATATGTTATAAATGTCTAGTCATACAAAACATATTTTTATATTAGTCATATTGTAAAGAAATCACAGATTAAAAAAAAAGCTCTAAGAAAAACAAAGTTAAAAAAGCATGCTTTTATCTACATTCAGACTTGATCATCTCTTTCTCTGAAAGTAGATAGCATTTTTCATCATATGTAGTTTTGAATTATCTTAAATAATTATATTGCTGAGAATAGCTAAGTCCCTCACAGTTGATCATTATACAGTATTTTTGTCACTGTGTGCAATAATCTCCTGGTTCTGCTAACTTCACTTTGCATCAGTTCATGTAAATCTTTTCAGGTTTTTCTGAAAGCATCCTGCTCATCATTTCTTATAGAACAATGCTAAGCCATCACAACCATTCACCACAACTGGTTCAGCCATTTCAATGGATGTGAATCCTCTCAAATTCCAGTTTTTTGCTACCACCATGACAGAAAACTCCCACTTGCTTTATATATTTTTGTATATATTGGTCCTTTTACTTTTTTTGGGGGGGATACAGATCTAATAGTGTAATTGCTGGATCAAAGAGTATGCATAGTTTTATAGCTCTTTGGGCACAGTTCCAAATTGATCCCCACAATGATTGGATCTATCTGTTCACAACTTCAACAATAGGGTTTTAGTGTCCAAATTTCTTCTCATCTCTCCAACATTTGCCATTTTTTTCTGTGGTATTAGCCAATATTATACATCTGAGTTAATATCTCAGAGTTATTTTAATTTAGATTTCTCTAATCATTGCTGATGTAGAGCATTTTTTCAGAAGACTATAGATAGCTTTGATTTTTTTTTTTTCCTGAAAAGTGCCTATTTATATCCTTTGACCACTTAACAATTGGGGAATCATTTGTAATTTCCTTTTTTGAGGCAGAGTTAAATGACTTGCCCAGGGTCATACAATTAGTGAGTGTCTGATTCCAGATTTGAACTCAGGTCCTACTGATTCCAGGGCCAGTTCTTTATCCACTGTACCATCTAGTTGGCCCAGAATTACTTGTATTTTTATAAATTAGACTCAATTCTAATTTGAAAAATGAGACCTTTTTCAGAGAAACTTGTTTTAATTCTCCCAATTCAGTTTTTAGCTTTCCTTTTAATCTTGGCTGCATTTGTTTTGTTTGTAAAAAACCTCTTTAAATTCAGCATAATCAAAATCATCCATTTTACATCCCATAGTACTATCTATTTCTTATTTAGTCATTAATTCTTTCCTTATCCATAGATTTGACAGACAAAGTATTCATTTCTTAATTGCTTATGATACTACCCTTTGTATTTAAATCATGTAATCCACATTGTTATTCATGTAATTCATTCTGTTATCTGCTTCTGTTTTGTGGGTAAGTTCATCTCATTTACATTCACAATTATGATTACTAACTGTATATTTCCTTACATCCTTCTTTTCTTCTCTTCTCTCTCTCTTTCCTTTTGCCTTCTCCTTCCTCAAAAGTGTTTTATTTCAACCACTGCCTCCCCAAATCTGCCCTCCCTTCTATCTGTCTCTACTTTCACTTATCCCCCTCCCCTCTAAAGTAAAATAGATTTCTATCCTCAATTGTATGTATGTTATTCTTTTTTTTTTAAAGATAATTCCATTGGGTATAAGGTTCAAACATTGCCTTTCCCCTCCATCATTCTCTCCCTGTAACAGCTCTTTTGTTCTCCTCTTATGTGAGATAATTTATCCCCTTCTATCTCTCCTTTCCCCCTTTTCCTAGTGCATCCTTCTTTCTTAGCCCTTTATTTAAATTTTTAGTTATCATCTCTTCACAGACAATTCATATTCATGCCTTCTGCTGTATACACTTCTTCTAATTGCCTTAATAATGATAAAGTCCTTGGGAGTTAAAAGTGTCATCTTCCTGTGTAGGATTTTAAACAGTTTAACCTTATTGAATCCCTTGTGATTTCTCTATCTTGTTTATCTTTTCATGCTTTCTTGAGCCTAGTGTTTGAATTTTAAATTTTCTCTTCAGCTTTGGTGTTTTCATCAGCAGTGCTTAGAAAGCCCTCTATATCATTAAATATCCATTTCTCCTGGAAAGAATTAAACTCATCTTTTTTCTGAGAAGATGATTTTAGGTGCTAATTCTAGATCATTTACCCTCTGGAACATCATACTCCAAGCCTTCTTGATTTTTTTTAACGTAGAAACTGCCAAATCTTATGTCATCTTGATTGTGATTCACTGATATTTTAATTGTTTCTTTTTGTCCACTTGCAATATATATTTTTCTTGACCTGGGAGCTCTGTAATTTGGCTATTATATTCCTGGGAATATTCATTTTGGAATCTCTTTTGGGAGGTGATTGTTGAATTCTTTCAATTTCTTTTTTAACCACTGATTCTAGAATATCAAGGCAAAAGTTTTTCTTTTTTGAAAGATGATGTCTAGGTTTTAAAAAAAAATTATGGCTTCCAGGTAATTTAAATTCATTAAATTATATCTCCTGGATCTAATTTCCAAGTCAGCTGGTTCTGGGGGTCTGGAAGTTTTCAATTCTTCCAAGTTGATATGTTCTGAGGAGAGGTGTTGTCATTGCTCTCCAAGTCTGTGCTTTGGCCTGTGAGTTACCACAAGGGCTCTTTCCCAAATTGGGATTGTGTCTAGGTCTTTGTTTCTCTTCAGTTGTTAGAGCTCCTCTTCAAATGGAACTGCAACCCAAACTGCATATGGGTAATTCAACAGAGTCCCTCACTCAGTGCCAGGAAAGTTCCAGGAAACCTCCAGGAAACCTCCTTTTGGCCTGTTGTCTGACCTCCTTTTCTATCTGTGGGCTGAGAGCTCTAGAAGCCTTTGCTACTGATTCATTCATCTCCAAGACTTGCTGTTGGCTTGTCAGGGCTTGGCTTGTGTTGGATTGTGCTATACCTTCACCCCAGTGATATAGACCTTTCTTATCTAAATTGTCTTAGGCTAGAAAATTGTTTCACTTAATCCTTTTGTGGAATTCTACTTCTCCAGGAGTCGTTTTGAGGTATTGTTTGGAGGGAAATTTGGGAGAGCTCTAGAGAACCTTTGCCTTTACCGTGCTACCTTGGCTCTACCATCCTTAAGTAGTAGTTATTTTAAGGGGCAAAGAACAAATATTGTTTTCCTGCTCACAGCCTTAGCATTTTCAAGATCCTTACTAACTATTCCAGCAAAAACTGTTATGAGACATATGAATCTGGACTTGTAGCAAGTATAATTCTCCCTTAAAGAATAACCTCCCCCCACCCTCTATAAGGGAACCAGGACAGGGTCACTGAAAAAATACATGTGGTGAATACTGCGTAAATGTTAATCTCATCTAATAGTATTTATAATCAGATTGTGTATTTTGAGTACTAGACCAAGAGCTATATAAACTAAATTTGGTAAAATTTGTGGAATTCAGTTTTCTAGGGAAATCATTTGGATTCCCACTTGTTGTTTACAAAAGAATACCCCTGGCGGTTTCAATAAGGGATGCTGGGGGATCAATTAACCAATCAATAATTATTAAGTATCTACTGTCTTCTAGATACTGTTCTATATGCACATTATAAATAGGATAGGGATTGGATCTATAATTTCCCTGATACAGAGAACTCCCAGGTGAAGAAATTTTATTGATAATTTGATATTTAATTTTCTCCAGTTATATGTAAAACAATTTTAAAAAATATTTGTTTTTAAAACATTGAGTTCCAGATTTTCTCTCTTCCTCTCTCCTTCCACCCATTGAAAAGGCACATGTGAACTTATGTAAAACATTTACAAAAAAGATCTCCCCTTCTCCCAAAAAACTTTCACCAAAAGTAAAGAAAAAGTATGCTTCAATATACATTCGGACATAACAAGGTTTTTTTTTTTTTCCTGGTTATGTAAAACATTTTTCATTGTAAGTCCTTAAGAGTAGTTGTGGATCACTATATTGCTGAGAATAATGAAGTCATTCACAGATGATCAATCCACAATATTGCTATTACTTTATACACAATACACTTCACTTTGCAGATTCATGGAGGATTTTCCAGGTTTTTCTGAGGACATCCTGCTCATCATAAAATTGATAGTCTTAATTAAAACAGAGAATTTTGCTTAAAAGATTTCATTTGATTCCCCCAAATTTCTTCCTCTCCCCTCTCCTTTCTTCCCTTTCTACCTCTTCACCTTATTAGAAAATCAAAACAAAAAAATTACTTAAAATTGATACTCTAACAGTTTTCCAAAAAACTAAAAAGGCAGGTGATTTTCCCAAAGTCATACATCCAATATGTGCCAGAGTTGTGTCTTGAACCCAGACCTTCCTGGCTTCACGTTCTCTCTATACTATACCACACTGGGGATACAATTCACAAATGAAATTATTCCTTTAAAGAGCTCCCATTGGGCTAACAATAATTACACAGTGAATAAACAGAAAATATATTCAAGATAAAAGAAAAATAATTTTTTGGGGCACTAATCCTACTTGTGGGGGATTAGAAAGGGCTTTGTGTGGATATAGCACTTAGGATAAGTTTTGAAGAGAGCTGGTGATATTAAGACAAAGAGGCAAGGATGGAGTGTACAACAGACAGAGATATATTCTAAACAAATTCATGAAGATACAAGATGAAATATTGTATTCTCCTAATAGATCCAGTTTAAACTAAAGTGTCTCAAGACTCAGATTTTTGGATCCATTTTAAGATGAGTGGATTTGCTGTATCAAATCAACTTCATTTTTATAGTCGGCAAATAATAGACACTATGGGATGTTGTTTACTAGTTATATTATTATTGTGGTAACCATTATCACTAATTAATTATTATTTAAGCTTGTTAGCTATATTAATGTCTCCATACAAGTAAGATAGAAATTACATTTTAAAAGATATTAAAGTGCTTATGCAAATGGAATAAATACAATTTGGTTTGGACTTAAAGCATTGGCAGTGAAATCAATGAGACAAAAATTAACTTAAGTGAAACTCTATTTGTACTATCTTGTAATTCTGTGCTTCCCAATCTCCCAATCTTATTTACTTTGGGAGCTTGTCAGTTCATTCTTGGCTAATGTTTTTGGTGGTCCCTTTTATTAACTCAATTCAATAAGCATTTAAATCTCTATTATCTTATTAATACTGATTTAATTTATATTCTAGTCTGGGAAGAAGCAATATATATGAAGGTAAGTGGGAAAGATTCCAAATAAAAAATTTTTTGGAGGGGGAATGAAGTGCACTAAAACTTGGGGAATCAGAAAAGTTCATTTGGAGGGAGTAGCGCTTGAAATAAGCCTTGCAGGGAGGTCCTAAGAGAAAGAGGTCATTCGAGGCTATGCAAAATCAGAGATGGGCCAAGGAATTTCATGGGCCGGGATCATTAGTTAGAATAGGTTGGCTGACTGAAGGATACAGTACATAAAGTGGAATTAAGTACAGTTAGCCAGAAAGGCCAAACCAGATTGTAAAGGGCCTAAAATGCTAAACAAAAGCACTTATCTTTTATTCCATAGGCAATAGGCAACCACTGGAACTTCATGAGCAAAGGAATGACATGATACAACCAATTAGTTCAATGAAATCCAAGTTATGTTTTTCTGATAAAATCTCCAATATGCTTGGATCGGTAGAAAAATTTTCAGAGCACCTTTGTTAGTTGGAACCTGGGGTTGGAAGAGAGCAGGTTTAGTTTTTGAGGTACTAGGGCAGATGGGAAAAACCATCTGATGTTTGGTGATGCAATGTTCATCCTCTTTGTATCAGTTTGGGAAGTCATAACTTTAACCAGATTAATAAAGGGAAAATGTCATAAGCAGCTACCAGGAGAAGCTGGGATATACTTCTACATTTAGATTGACATGAGATAAGATAAATACTTTCTCTTGTGACCCATCCATCAGGGTTGGGAGAACGACCACAGGCCTTACAAAGAAAGGCTATTCCCATGAGCCTACAAATGAGGCAGTTTGGCTTTTTTTTCCTCTCCTTTTTTCATTTTGTGAGAATGATAATTTTTTTTTATTGATCTCTTTACTCTTCGTTGAGTTGTGTTCACAGATTGAACAGAGGTGGATTCATTTTTTCTCATTTCTTCTCACTCAGCGCTTCCTTGAATTAGTGTCCCAATAATACCTGCCTCTTGGCGTTTGACAAGCTCTACCATCAACTAGAATGATCGGTGCTTGCTGTGGTGTGGGCAGGTGATTGAAAACTAACACTTTCGAGTCTTGCTGGTTCAGTACTCAGAGGAGCTTTCCCCCCTCCCATTTGTTTGTCCAGGCCAAATTTTGAAGGGATTATTGATCTCATTTAGGAGCCTCTGCAGTGTTCCAGGGCTTCATGCCATTATAACAGTGCCATCTGTAAATAGAAGCATCTGGAGGATTTCACTATCTATGGGTTTGGAGAAGCTTCCCTCTTCTACTTGGACACTACTAAATCTCTTCCATGTGAAGGACAAACACTAGTGGGGAGCACACATTTCCATGTTTTATGGCTATTAAAGTTGAGAATGTCATAGAACAAAGTTACTTTTGGTTGTTATATCATCCAAGAAACCTTATATTATTTTAACGTGTATGTGGGAAACATCTCTAGTTTAGTTTAGTTAAAGAAACACTTTGTTAGCATTTTTCTATACCAAACAATTTTATTTTTGTAGTTGACAAACAACAAACATCATGAGATCTTGTATTGTTTAAACCTTTTAGTCAATTGTGTGACCATAAAGATGTGGCCTATTGTCAAGAATACATATTTCTTCACTGGGAGATGAATATAAACTGCTTGCATTTTTGTTTTTCTTCCCGGATTATTTATACCTTCTGAATTCAATTCTCCCTGTGCAACAAGAGAACTGTTCGGTTCTGCACACGTATATTGTATCCAGGAAGTACTGTAACCTATTCAACATGTAAAGGATTGCTTGCCATCTGGGGGAGGGAGTGGAGGGAGGGAGGGGAAAAATCAGAACAGAAATGAATGCAAGGGATAATATTGTAAAAAATTACCCTGGCATGAGTTCTATCAATAAAAAGTTATTAAAAAAAGAATACATGTTTCTTTTTCATGTGATTATTAAGAGTGCCCTTAATATGTGTGAAATCTTTGATGAAGATTCTGTAGAGATGGGAAAGTGGGCTTCTTGGTCAATTGTTAATTTTTATCTTTTGTTGGTTTTTTTTTTTTTGGTGGGGGAATAAGGCTTCTGATTCTCTTCCAAACATTTGCTGTTCTTTGCTTAAAGGGGATCAAATCCTCCGGGCTCTCACATTTATATTACTCTTACTATGGACCTCTTCTGTTCATATTTGGTAAAGTAAAGCTATTCCTCTCATTTTTATTATATCTATTTCATCATCTAGCACAATAGAAATGGTGATATTTAGGATTCAAATGGGGCAACTCTATTGTCCCCAAGGAAAGAAATGTTATTGAAATATTTATAGATCTTTTCCATTTTTTTCCATTTCCATCTATTGATTGGACTTTCAGTCTTATCCTTAAATGCTTTTGGGATGATTTGACTTGTTAAATGATTTGGGTTGCCAACCTTTCTGTAGATTTGTTTTCCCTTTACTTCTTCTCAAAAGAGTTTGGTTAACTATCCCAAGTTTTGTGTGTGTGTGTGTGTGTGTGTGTGTGTGTGTGTATGTATTTGGAATAGATACTGTAGATGGATAATGAAGTAGGTCATGAATGAATGCGAGACCTTGGAGAAGTAAAGGAGGAGTGAGTCACTTTGCAGAATCTTGCACAGTTGTGCAGGAAAAGCAGCACAAAGGATCATTAGGAAAATGGATGATCAGAAAAGGACTTGGGTATAGCAAGAGCAAAGAGTAACTACTGGAGAGTTAGCTTGTGTGTATCATTGCTAGCCAGGACATGTCAGATATAGAAGAAAGCTGTCAATGTTGGGTGGATATCCTGCGAGTGATTTATGGGAAGATACAGAGAAGAAGCCTCCAGAATGAGAGGTCAGGGACATATTTCAATTTTTATCATTGAAATGAATATCCATGTAAACAATAACAATCAATCCATCAAAGTGTGAACAGACCTGGGCATTGTAGAGTATTACTGTTTATTTAGGAGGTGTTCATATGAGTGATTTTACATTTTTTTGAGAACCAAAAATGAAAAAAAAAGTTAATTTCTTAACAGCTGTTTTGAATATGATCAAGATACTATGAATGTTTGTATTCGTTCTGTACAAATATCAGATTGTTTGAAAACCGTGGTCACTAGTTATATGCATTACAAGGGCCATCTTGGAACCATTGTAAACCACCACAGTCTGCAGAAACAAATCTCATAGTACCTCTTATTGAAGTACAAAAGCTCTTTTCTGATTTAAATTTTGTTATTGTTTAGTCATTTCAGTTATGGTCAACTCTTCATAACCCTATTAGGAGTTTACTTGGCAAAGATACGGGAGAAGATTATCATTTCCTTTTCCAGCTGATTTTATAGGTGAGGAAACTGAGGCAAGCAGGGTTAAGTGAATTGATCAGGGTCACACAATAGGTGTCTGAGGCCAGATTTGAATTTGGGTTTTCCTGATTCTGGATCTGGTACTCTATCTATCATATTGCCTAGCTGCCCAATTTAAACTTATTCTCTGTTTAGGTTACCGATCTTACTTGTAGATTTTTAAATGGATTGATTGGCAATACCTGTCAGTCACTGAGTAAAGTTTTTGTGAGAGTTTAAAAAATTACAAAATCTAGTGGTAGAAGAAAAGTATATCTGAAGAGAGTCTTTCCTAATAGATATTAGTTTATATATTAACATTGTTAAAAAAAACAAGGTAATATATGGAATTAAAATTTAAGGAGCTTCTTATTTAATAATAAGTGATAGCTTTTGTCATTTGTCAGTAGAAAAAATGCATGTTTTATATCATAAATTGTTGCTATTGTTCATTCTTTTCAGTCTTTACATCTTTGTATTTTTGGCAAAAATACTGGGGAGTTTTGCAGATTCCATTTCTAGCTCATTTTATAGAGAAGTAAATGAAGGTAAACAAGGTTAAGGGTCTTGCCTAGGTCACACAGCTGTTAAGTGTCTGCAGTCAGATTTGAACTCGTTTTCCTGGCTCCAGGTCTAGAACTCTATCCACTGTCAATTGGTTAGGGGGATAAAAAAAGAAAAAAATAGAAAAAAAAATTCAATAAGAAAGCTTGTAATATTATCTTATTTCCTATCACGTATTTATGGGAGGGAACATTTTCTATTTATTCTTATTTTAAATAAATATACAGCAATCAACAATATAGAAGCTGATTTAAGATGTTTGGTGAGCCAATATTGCAAACTTTTGTTCAAATATGGTATGTTTACATATGAGTATTTTCTTATATTAAACATTTCCAAATTGTAACTCATTTCAATAAAAATGTTGCTTACAGTCAACAAAATTTGTAAAATAAAGAAATTAATTATAGTCTTGTAGATAATAACAAGCATATGAAGTCTTGCTGGATTATTTTCATTCTTACAGAATACCCCACATAAAACATCCATAATTCTTTTCTAATTGGAATATTAAAATTGTATACTCAGAATTTTATTAATTATATGTAGCCTAAAGATTATATTTTATAATTATAAGCATAGAATATAAATCTTAATTTGGAACTTTTTGAGTTAGAAGTAATCGTTGTAGCTTTGTAAGAATTTAATGAATAATTCTAAAAGAATATTATGAATTGTGTCAAATTACCCTGGTGGTTACAACACATTTTTGGGGTTCTTGGTGGAAATGGATTTGTGGAACAAAAACCATTGAGAAACATTATCCTGCAGCATATAGAAGTTGTGACTTGCTGAGTTCCCCAGCTTCTATGTGTCAGGGGTATAGCTCTCTCTGATTTCAAGCCCAGCTCTTTATCCATTGAATAAACTGCCCCAATAGGATAGTAAAGATTGGAGAAAATTATGGGGACATTTAATTAAGTGAAAATGTATTTTTTAATACCTTTGCTTCTCTGATTGGAAGGCAAAGTCATGAGCTCCTCCATTTAAGGAAAGAGTTCAGGACAAACTTTCAGTTTCTCATCTGGTTATGCTACTTTGACTTCTCTACATATGGCCTGGCACACAGTAAGTGCTTAATACATGTTGATTGACTATGATTGTGGCATTTACTATATGCATGACATTGAACTGGTTTTGGCGCTACTTAAAAAAGGAAATTTCCTAACTATGAAGAGCTTATATTTACCAAATTAATTACTGATGTTGAAAGTTTACAAAATTCTTGATAAATTATCAGTCATTTGAATTCAACAACCACTCTATGTGTTTGTAAGTAAAGTAGCTGTTTTTAGGTAGGGAGTTAGAGAGATAAAGCATTTATTTAGTGCTTACTGTATGCTCAACACTGTAATAAGCACTACTGGTAAAATAAGACCATATAATAGGAAGCTTTGTATTCTCAATGGGCTTATATTCTAACAGGGGATGACAAAGGATAGAGGGGAGGTGGGCTGGAAAGAGAGGTGTTGCAGTGGATAGAGTACCAGACCTGGAGTTAAGAAGATTAATATTCCTCAGTTTCAAGTCTGGCCTCAGATAGTTACTAGCTTTGTGACCCTGGGCAAATCATTTAACCCTGTTTACCTCAGTTTCCTCATCTGTAAAGTCACCTGGAGAAGGAAATGACAAATCATTCCAGTATCTTTGCCAAGAAAACCCTAAATGGGATCATTAAGAGTTGAACTCAACTGAAATGACTGCACAGCAACAACAAAGGACAGAAGAAATGTGTGAACCAGTAAAATTAGCTTCCTTGCTGTTCCTCCAACTAAAAATGCTACATCTCCTAACCGGATTTCATTGGCTTTATCCCAACACATGGAATAATCATCTTGAGATGGACAAAGCTAATAGTGGGGAAGTGGGGAGCTGGGAGCTTTTTAGGCTGGAGAAAGCTGGGGCTTCAGAGATCCTGTAACTAAAGTATAATTCTAGAGAGCAACAAAAACCATTCATTCATTCAACATTTATAAAGTGCTTGCAATGTGCAAGGCACTATCTTAAGCACTGGAGATACAATGAAAGGCAAAAACATTGTCCTTACCTTTAAAGAATTAATGGTTTGAGGGACAGATAACTTATCAGTGTATCTACATAGGATATACATACAGGATAAATGAAAGATCATTTCAGAGGGAAGGTACTATGGGTGGGATTATCTGAAGAAAGTAGAATTTGAGCTGTTTTTAAACATTTAATTTTTTTCAATGAACAAAAATCTATTTTTTCTCCCTTTCATTGAGCAGATCCTGAAAGAAAACCAGGGAAGCCAGAAGGTAGAGGTGAGATGGGATAGTATTCCAGGCTCAGCATCGGGAGCTGGATGTCTCATGCAATGGAGTAGCAAGGGGCTAGTCACTGGATCTTAAGGGCTGGATTTATTGCTTTGTTGATTGTCTAAACCTAAGAAAATAAGGAATAATATGTTAATAGGGCAGATAATCTTAAAAGTATGACATACTCACTTTTTTTTCCCAGAGAGCTGGTTATTAAAAATTTCTCAGCATACCACTCAGAGTTTTTCCAAGGGTGGTGATATAGAAACAACTGTGTACAAACAAGATATAGACAGAATAAATTGAGGGTGGTCTCATAAGGGAGGGCGTTAAGATTAAGGAAACTGGGAAAGACTTTTAGTAGAAGATGAGACTTTAGCTGAGACTTGAGGGGAGCCAGGGAAGCCAGAAGTGAAAATGAGGAGGATTAGTGGTTCCAGGGATGGGATAAAGCCAATGAAATCCGGTTAGGAGATGTAGTGTTTTTAGTTGGAGAAACAGCAAGGAAGCTAGTTTTACTGTTTCACAGCATAAATATAGAGGAATCAGGTATAAGAAGACTGGAATTGTGGGAAAGTATCAGGTTATGAAGGACTTTGAAAGCCAACCAGAGGATTTTATATTTGATCCAGAAGAGACAGATTTATCAAATAGGGGAGGAATATTCATTTAAGGAAGATCAATTTTATAGGAAGATAGAAAGTGGATTGGAATGGGCAGAGTCTTGAGGCAGGAGGACCAATCAACAGCTACTACAATAATCCAGGTGAGAAGTGATGAAGGGCTGTATCATGATGGTGTCATGATGATTGAGTTAGAGAGAAGTTCTTACTGATGTTTGACACTGTAATAAATACTTCTGACAAAAAGACCAGAAAACAAGGGGTTCCCTACTCTCAATATGCTTATATTCTAATGGGGAAAAGAAAAAGCACAGAGGGGAGGTAATTAAGTGATAGGAAGAAGATAGGAGGAAGTGGGCTTGTGGGGTGAAGAAAAAGGTAATGAGTTCAGTTTTCAGAGTTTAACATTAAGTTTATCATCCAGTTTGATCTAAAAGATGGTAAAAGGGATAAAGAGAACAAGCATTTCTAGAGCACCCATGATGTTCCAGGCTCTGTGCGAATTGTTTTGCAAATACTAGTTCATTTGATCCTTACAACAACCCTGGGAAGTAGATGCAGGTGCTCTTAATATCCTCATTTTGTGCTTGAGGAAACTGAACTTGAATGACTTGCCCACAATAATACATTTATCAAGTACTTGAGGCCAGATTTAAACCACGTCTTTCTGACTTCAGCCTAGTGCTCTGTCCACTGTACCACCTAGCTGGAAACATGAGACTGGAGGTTTGGAAAAAATTTAGGGCTGGTCAAGTCATCTGCCTTGTTGTTTGGCCTTCATTTTCAAAGATGAACATGATATTATGGAGGTGACATCATGACTTCAGGTGAATTGGATTGGAGTGAGGGAGGCTGGGTAAGGTCAAGTGGCAAGATCTAGGTCAGGATGACTGGAAATGGCCTTGGATGAAATGGGACACCTTGACCTTTTCCCATCTGCACTGAGATAATTATCTAAACCACAATGGAGGTTGTTTGCCTGACTGAGAGGGGATGATAGAGAAATTTGGAAGGAAAGGGAGAGGGTTTGTGGGGAAAGAAGGAATTTCAGGATTTGTGCATGTGGAAGCAGAATACTTATTGGTGATGACAAAATCAAGAACACGCTCATTTCTGTTTGTAGCTAAGAGAGGTGTAGGTCATGAGAAATGAATAGATTGAGGAGCTGGAAAGCTAGGGTAATTAAGGAAGTATTTGTTGTTTTTTTTTTTTTTTTAGTTTTTTTATTTAATAATTACATTATATTGACACTCATTTCTGTTCCGATTTTTTTCCCCTCCCTCCCTCCACCCCCTCCCCTAGATGGCAAGCAGTCCTTTATATGTTGGATATGTTGCAGTATATCCTAGATACAATATATGTTTGCAGAACCGAACAGTTCTCTTGTTGCACAGGGAGAATTGGATTCAGAAGGTATAAATAATCCGGGAAGAAAAACAAAAATGCAGATAGTTCACATTCGTTTCCCAGTGTTCTTTCTTTGGGTGTAGCTGCTTTTGTCCGTCATTTATCAATTGAAACTCAGGTCTCTTTGTCAAAGAAATCCACTTCCATCAAAATATGTCCTCATACAATATCGTTGTCGAAGTGTATAATGATCTCCTGGTTCTGCTCATTTCACTTAGCATCAGTTCATGAAGGTCTCTCCAAGCCTCTCTGTATTCATCCTGCTGGTCATTTCTTACAGAACAATAATATTCCATAACATTCATATACCACAATTTACCCAGCCATTCTCCAATTGATGGGCATCCATTCATTTTCCAGTTTCTAGCCACTACAAACAGGGCTGCTACAAACATTTTGGCACATACAGGTCCCTTTCCCTTCTTTAGTATTTCTTTGGGATATAAGCCCAATAGAAACACTGCTGGATCAAAGGATATGCACATTTTGATAATTTTTTGGGCATAATTCCAGATTGCTCTCCAGAATGGTTGGATTCGTTCACAACTCCACCAACAATGCATTAGTGTCCCAGTTTTCCCGCATCCCCTCCAACATTCATCATTATTTTTTCCTGTCATCTTAGCCAATCTGACAGGTGTGTAGTGGTATCTCAGAGTTGTCTTAATTTGCATTTCTCTGATCAATAATGATTTGGAACACTCTTTCATATGAGTGGTAATAGTTTCAATCTCATCCTCTGAAAATTGTCTGTTCATATCCTTTGACCATTTATCAATTGGAGAATGGCTTGATTTCTTATAAATTTGAGTCAGTTCTCTATATATTTTGGAAATGAGGCCTTTATCAGAACCTTTAACTGTGAAAATGTTTTCCCAGTTTGTTGCTTCCCTTCTAATCTTGTTTGCATTAGTTTTATTTGTACAAAGGCTTTTTAATTTGATGTAATCGAAATTTTCTATTCTGTGATCAGTAATGGTCTCTAGTTCATCTTTGGTCACAAATTTCTTTCTCCTCCACAAGTCTGAGAGATAAACTATTCTATGTTCCTCTAATTTATTTATAGTCTCGTTCTTTATGCCTAGGTCATAGACCCATTTTGATCTTATCTTGGTATATGGTGTTAAGTGTGGGTCCATGCCTAATTTCTGCCATACTAATTTCCAATTATCCCAGCAGTTTTTATCAAATATTGAATTCTTTTCCCAGAAGTTAGGGGCTTTGGGTTTGTCAAACACTAGATTGCTATAATTGACTATTCTGTCTTGTGAGCCTAGCCTTTTCCACTGATCCACTAATCTATTTCTTAGCCAATACCAAATGGTTTTGGTGACTGCTGCTTTATAATATAATTTTAGATCAGGTACAGCTAGGCCACCTTCATTTGATTTTTTTTTCATTAGTTCCCTTGAGATTCTCGACTTTTTATTGTTCCCTATGAATTTTGTTGTTATTTTTTCTAGATCAATAAAATATTTTCTTGGAAGTCTGATTGGTATAGCACTAAATAAATAGATTAGTTTAGGGAGTATTGTCATCTTTATTATGTTCGCTCGGCCAATCCAAGAGCACTTAATATTTTTCCAATTATTTAAGTCTGACTTTATTTGTGTGGAGACTTTTTTATAATTTTGCTCATATAATTCCTGACTTTCCTTTGGTAGAGGAAGTATTTGTTGTTGCTGTTATTGTTTGTCCTTTGTTTTTGAAGTAAGAAAGTATTTTTAAACGTGTGGAAAATCCTTTGTGTGAGTGAAAAAGTTGGGGCTGGAAAACTACACAGTAGGAAGGAGAACGTCCTTGGAGTCCAATAGACAATGGCCATCAGCATCTGGATAGAGTGATGAATGTGAATAGTGTGAACCTCAAAGAAGGGGAGCTTGTTTTCTGCTGGTGATACAGAGAGTGCAAGGGGCATTCTGACTTGCCCACCATTGCCACTTGGATTGGGAATATGATTGAAACTCCAATCAGTACTGGAAAGAGTTATTTGCAAGGTGTCAGGTCTTAGTGATTGCCAGAAAATGGAAGGAGTGGGAAAGGAGTGAACTGAAGAAGAAAACTCCCTTGTTAGTTTGGGAGCAGGCATTCTAGAGAGAATGGTGGAAAGGATAAATAGATTTAAAGTAGAGTATTTGGGTGATAGTGTTAAAGGAGGTGTGAATGAGGGAGCGAAAAGTTGGGGATGGGGACCAAAATTTCAGAATCATTGGGGTGAGAAAATTGAGAGAGAGAGAGAGAGAGAGAGAGAGAGAGACAGAGAGAGAGAGAGAGAGAGAGAGAGAGAGAGAGTGAGTGTGTGTATTCTAGCCATTTAAGAATAAGTCCAAGCAGAGGATTGATGGTTGGAGATCCAGTGAGAGACACAGGTGATTAGACCATCCTAGATCCTCCCTCAAAGTCCAAGCTTATCTCAGGGATGATGTTCCATCCCATGTCTCATGACAGGCAGGGTCTGACCTCAGGGAGCTCCACTGGGAGTCAGAAGGTGGCAGTAAAAGGGAGTTCTCATTTGGGAATGGTCTCTGGGCACTGCAGAAAGCTCTGGAGTACAGAGGTCAGAGCTGGATGCCTTGAATCCAATTCCAGCCCTTCTCCATACTCCAAGTCTAAATTCTGCCCATTTATACTCCTCTGTCTTCTTAAAATTTTCTTTTTGACTGGACCCATTCCTCAGAATACTAGCCATGCAATCTCTCCTCCTTTGTGATTCACAATATTCACATTTATCCTGATCCTGATGGCTATTATCTATTTACTCTCTGTAAGGAAACTCCCTCTATCACTGCAGAACAGCGACTATTCTGCTTCTTCTTGGAGTCATCACTACCTGGGGAGATGAGAGGTCCCAGTTAGAATGTATCAGAGGTGGGATTTGTACCCAGATCTTTGTCTCCAAGTTAGCTTCTTATCCATGACTCCATTCTGCCGTTTTCCTTTTTAATATTAATGTTTAATATTAACCCTTGCTCTTGGCATGGAGCATTTGTCTATGACCAGGATTTTTGGGGTTTGGCTTTTGCAGGAGTAGAGGTGGATTAGAGAAAACAAACAGTTTTTTTGGAGGCAATTGAGATTAAGTGACTTGCTCACAGTCATACAATTAGTAAGTATCTATGGCTAGATTTGAATCCAGAGCCAATGCTCTCTCCACTGCAGCACTTAACTGGCCCTGTGTTTTATATTTTAAGATCTTTGTTCTTTCCTGAGTGACATCAAAGGCTAAGGGGTGAAAGTGGGGTAGGAGAGTGCTGTCCCCTAGATCTGCTGCTGCCACTCAGTAGCTCCAAGTCTTGGTCTCATGGGAAAGGTACTTGTTTTGACCTTGAACTGAATGATCAGAAGATGATGCTGGGAGCAGAACCCACCCACTCTCTTTCTCTTTCTGAATTCTCTTTGTAGATGAAAGATATTTTGTTAAAATACTAAATTATGAAATCAAATAGTAGCAGGTAATGACTGAAGAGAGGAATCCAGCAATGCTGCTTTTGCAAGGATCATTTGGAAACAAACTATGTGAAAGGAGGGTAGGGAAGAAAAGGAAGCAGGAGCCGGTGTGTGTTGTTAACTGCTCAGAGCTAACGTTCTGAATCTCTTCTGTGATTTCATCAGCATATGGAATCTTTCCACTGGTGCAGATCTCAGCCTTAGGAAGTCATCGAATCATAGACTTTAGAAGTCACCCTGCCCAACTGCTTTATTTTAGTTTGGGAAGTCTTAGGGAGTTAAGTGGAAGACTCAGGATTTGAATTCAAGTATTGTGACTCCAAATCCAGAGTTTTGATCACTAGAAAATTTACCCCAAGGTGACCATTGATGATGAACTTTTTGTAGATTGCTTTTGGACTTGTTTTGGACATCTAACCCATCATGGGTATCTGGAACTGGAAAGTACCTTAGTGATCATCTAATTTGATCCTCTTGCTTTACAGATGGGGAAACTGAGGCCCAGAGGGGAAAAATGACATCGGCAATCCATGAGCAATCAATGAAAGTATATCTAATAGTAATGATGAGAGTAATAGTTTGGATCAGTTTTATTTATTGGTATAGGGAACTCTCGGGTGAGGAAACTCATCTACCAACAAAGGTATATGTGCTTAGGGAGTTGCCTAGAGAATTGAGACATGAAATGACTTATTCAGGGTCAAATAGTTAGTATGTGAAAGAGGCAGAATATCAACCCAAGTCTTACTGGCTTCAAGGATAAGTGTCTATTCATCACTTGCTTTTTAGTATAAGCATGATAGGGGACATTTACACAGGACTTAAAGGTTTACAAAGCGCTTGATGTACATTCTTTCTTGTTCAGTTATTTCAGTTGTGTCTGACTCTATGTGACCCCATTTGGGGCTTTCTTGGCAAAGATACTACAATAGTTTTTCATTTCATCCTCCAGCTCATTTTGCAGATAAGAAAACTAAGGCAAACAGGGTGAAGTGACTTGCCCAGGATCACACAGTAAGTGTCTGAGGCTGGCTTCAAGAAGAGTCATCCTGACTTTAGGTCTGGTGCTTTATGCATATAGCATCCTCTAGCTACTATGCCTTATCTAGTGAGGCCTTCAGTTCAATACTTGGCTCAGCCTTCCTTTTGACTACAAACCTATCCTTACCCCAAGGGACTTCAGAATGCATTGAGCTTCCTTCAGATACACTATCTTCCCACTCCATTTCCCGTGCGTTCCACTCTGGCAGTCAGCTACACAGAGAGTTGCTCATACTTTTAATCTTGCTCCTTCATACCTGTTCTTCCTAATAGCTGGTATTCAAAAAGCACTTTGAAGTTTGTAAGGAGTTTTCTGTCAATTCTCATCTGATCGTCAAAACAACTCTGGGAGCTGGGTGCGATTATGATGTTCTTTTTACAGATGAGGAAACAGAATGAATGAGATTTAAGTGATTTCTCAGGGTCAGACTTTGAATGAATGAGACAGCATTGGAACTCAAGTTTTCTGACTCAAAATCTAGCACTCAACTCCCAATCTAGCTTTCTGTGTTTATGAACTCTGAAATCCCTTCAGTCAACCACAATCTTGTAGCATTGCATGTTTCTTTCTGCTTTCTGTTCTTCATCTTTCAGAGGGTCCCTCTAACCCTTAATTCTTCCAAACACCATCAGCCCTACTCTGATCATCTTCTTTTCCCTTCCCTGTTTTGACCATTGGTTGACCAGTTCGACTCTGTGCTGCCCTCTACTGCTCAGTCCCTATTGCAGATCACATGCTTGGATTATTCCCTCCTTCACCTCCTCCTATCCTATTCCCAATTTGGTCCCTTCCTACATTTTCATCTTTTTTAGGCTTTTGTTTTATTCATTTATTCTATGAATCAGCTGTCCTGCCTATTTTCTGTGCCTTTCCTTCCATATGAAATAAATATACCTAGGTATAGTCATGTAGGTGGTACAATGCATAGAGTGCTGATCTTAGATTCAGGAGGATCTGAGTGCAAATTCAACCACAAATAATTACTAGATATGTGATCCTGAGCAAGCCACTTAACCCTGTTTGCCTCAGTTTCCCCACAGGTAAAATGAGCTGGAGAAGAAAATGGCACTTTGGTATCTTTGCCAGGAAAACCCCACATAGGGGTCATATAGAGTTGAATTTGACTGAAAAACAACTGAAAACACCTAAATACATGTTTATATAGTTTATATAGTTATATAGTATATATATATGACACATATATATATATATATGTATGTATGTATATACGTTAACCCCCTCACTAAATTATAACTCCTTTAAGAGAGAAAACTTTTTTGCCTTTGTCCTCTCTGCCTAGCCCAACTTTTTTCATGTGGTAGCTATTTAAAATTTGTTTGCTGAATTGAAGTGAATTTACTAGGATTTTCACAGTGGGAAGCTCAGAGAGAGGAGGTGTCCTCAGAGTAAACTCTATTTCTCAGGTTGTCGTTACAGAAAGTCATCCACCAGGGGTAAGCTCAGATATGACAAAGTAGGGACACTGTCAACTGAGAAATTGAAATGAAACCATTTACTGCCAAGATGATGTCTTGCCACATTCTGTAAAGTTCCTATTGCAAGCTAAAACTGCAATATACCCCAATAATTTATGGGGTGGCTAGTTCTAGATATCAATTTGTTTGTCAGTATTCTTTGAATCTAGCAAACTTTCCCGTTTGTGGAAAGTATACGATGATCCTCTCCCAATTCTTTGTGTTTGAATCTGGACAAATAAACACGATACTTCTTTTTCAATGCATTGATTTCAGAATCTTTGAAGATTAGGAAATTTTAAATGCAGACTACTTCTTTGCTCTGTAGACCTTAATGTTTCTAGCTTGAGAAATTTTCAGATTGATATAGCCCATTTTTAAAAAATACGATGTTTCACAGGAAGAAGCTGTTTAAGTGTGACTTTAGATTGGTGGAGAGAACACTGAGGCAATACTTGAGTGCTTTTGTGAGGGGAAGAGTCGGTGTGAGAGTTTAAAAGAACAAAACATTTCTTTGAATTACATAATTCCAGATTCTTTTTGAGATTAACTTTAGATGAGTGTTGAGAGAGAGAGAAAGACTTTGAAAGCTGGAGACAGTAGGGGAAGCCTACTCAAGAGGCCCCTGATTTCCAGTTTTCCTTCCTAGAAACTTGAGGGAATTTCTCTTTAAGAGAGACTGGTTCTCTTTTGTTTTAGCTGCAGTGTCTCACCCCTAGTGGGAGAACTCACTCACCCTATGTATTTTATAGTACATCCCAATCTATAGAACTACTTCAATTTTGTTGTTGTTGTTGTTGTCCTTTGACAAATGGATGTACTCCACATTTATTTCTTGTGATGGTCATTTTAATTGCTTTGGAGGCCCCCTCCAACTCTGTGTTCCTGTGTAATTAAAACCAAGAGAGAGGCAGCATGATGTACGGGAAAGAGCCGGTCTTGAACTCAGGAATACTTGGGCGTAAGCCATTTCTCTGACATATACTGGCTCCTGAGGTCACCAAATCTGATCCTTTCTTATACAGAAACATCCCCTCTCAGTCATCCTCAACACAAAGTCAGCCAGCCTTCCCTTCAGGATCTCAAGTATAAGTGAATCAAACACCAACATTTGAAAATAATGACAAGAATCACAATAACTAGCACTAATACAATTCTTTAAGGTTTTCAAAGTGATTTACAAATATTATCTCATTTGATCCTTCCAACAAGATAGGTGCTCCTATTGCCTCCATTTTACAAATTAAGAAACAAAGACAGACAGAGGTTAAATGGCTTGCTCAGGATCACACAGCTAGTTAAGTGCTTTGGGCTGAATTTGAATTCAGATCTTCTTTTCTCTAATTCCATGGTTTTGTAAAAGTTGAGTTCATTAAAGTTTCGCTCTTTCTGTCTTGCTATTCTAGCCATACACACATGTATTTATATTTATAAATATAATTTATATTTGTTATAAGTTATATTTATACATATATTTACATGTTTATTATATTAATATGTATGTATTGGTGTATCTGCGCGTGTAGACATAGATACAGGTATAGCTACAGATTCATTTGCTGCTTTGGTGACTTCCCTCCTGTTCTGGTCAGCTTTTTTTTTATCTATTCATTTTTGTTCATCTTTTAGTTCTAGTTTTATTCTTTGACTTGGGTACTATTTAATACTGGCAGCTAAGTGGCACAATGGATTGAGTCATGGAGCCAGGAATCAGAAAGTCCTGAGTTCAAACCTAGCCTGAGATATTTACTAGCTGTGTGACTTTGGGCATCTCTCTCTGCCTGAGTTTTCCCATCTATAAAATGGGGATTATCATAGTAGCTATACGCTGGTTGTGAGGATCAAGTGAGATAAAAATTGTAAAGTGCTTAGCACAGTGTGTGGCACACAGCAGGCACGATATAAACGGAAACTACTATTATTAACTACTATTAAAAGGACAGTTAGGAATAGAGATAGGACTTATGATTTAATTGGTATAGGGAACTCCCATGTGAGGAAATTACCTCTACCAATTCAGGTTGGCCCCTTTTCAGCCACTTAGAGTTGGAAACAGTCAACGAGAACAACCTGGGCCCTTCCCAACTTGTCTTTTCTCTGACTCTCCATCCTTTTCTCTCACTGTACACTACTGAGCTGTCATCCCCTCCTATCAAAGTTCCTGCGGCATCTCACCAATCTGTTCTCTCCTCTTCATCCCTACCATTTCTGTCCTATTACAGACCCTCATTACCACCCACCTGACCTATTACAACAGCTTCCCAATGTATCTTCCCACCTTCATTCTTTTCTGCCTGCAATCCACCTTGCATGCTGCTATCGGAGTAGCTTTTGTGTTGTGTTGTGTACATCGATGTACATTTCCCTTTGCTTAAAAGCCTTCAGTGGTTCACTATTGCCCCTCGGCTGAAATCTCAACTTTTCCCAAACTGTAACATCCAGGATTATCTCTAATCTGCTACCGTCCCTTTCTATGCTGCAGACAATTTGGATGACCTTCTGTTATTGGAACATGTTTTCCATTTTAACTGTCCTTGTACTTTGCAAATGGTCATGCCTAAAATGTCCTCACTTCCTCTATTTGCTGGCTGTATTCATAATGATCCTTTAAAATTCATTTCAAATGCTACCCCTTCTGTGATCCCTGCTCCTAACTTCACATAAATCTTGTTCTCCATCCCCTTAATTCACTCTTCATCTCATAATATATATTAAAGTTCTCTCTCTGTCTCTGTCTCTGTCCCTTTCTCTCTGTTTCTTTGTCTCTCTGTTTCTCTGTATCTTTTCCCCTTTCTCTCTCTCTGTCCCTCTCTGTCTTTCTCTTTCTCTCTCCTCTTTTACTGTTTCTTTCTCTCTCTTTGTCTCTCCCTCTGTCTCTGTCTCTGTCTCTCTCTCCTTATCTCCCCCTATCTCCTTCCTTCTCTTCCTCTGTCTCTCTTTTTTCCTCCTTCAATATTGAAAGCAAGCATGGCTTATCCAAGCTTTTTTTCTCCCTCAGTGCTTTCCTTACCTTAGTGTTCTTTATATAGAAACCATCAATATTAGTCATCCCATTAAAAGAACCATCTGATTTAGAAGAGGGTGGATGTACTTATAAATCACCCAACTAAATCTCCTTATTTCACATATGAGGAAACTATTAGCGGATGATAGATCCTCTATATTTTGCTCTTGTCAGATTGCATATAGGATATTGTGTTCGGTTCTGCAGGCTGTTCTTTAGAAGGACACTGGTAAAGTAGACAGTATCTGCAGGAGGAAACCCATCATTACAAAGGATGGCGTTGAATATGGATGCTTGGTTTGGGGAAGAGAAGACTTGGGTGGATCAGGAGAGTTCTGTTCAAGTATTTAAAGGGCCGTCATGTGATTGTGAGCTAAAGTTTTTCAGAGGGCAGACCCAGGATCAATGACACCATATGGCATAGAGTCTTAAAAATGAAGGCTATCCCAAAGTGGTTTGGCCTATTTAAGAGGAATCTCACCGTGTGAAAGTTTAGAGCCAAAGGTGGATGATTCCTCATTAGGGGGCTCTTATTCAGATGTGTTTACATTCATCAGTTGCTCTGAGATATTGGCCAATGTTGAAATTCTGGGATTCTTTAAAATAGAAATCACACTATAGTGATGAAGCTGGGATTCATAGCTAGATTTTCAGATGCCTTGTCCATCTTCCCTCTTGGGAAAGCAGTGAAGATACTGATCTAGTAGGTGAGCTCCTTGAGGTCAGGGATTGCTTTTTTGCCGTTCTCCTTTTTTTTTTTTTTGGTAACTCCAGTACTTAGCACAGTGCCTGACACATAATAGACATTTAATTAATGCCTGGTAATGACTTGGTTATCTCAGCTGATGAAGAGAAAGACTTTGGGAAAATTCAGAAAACTACCTTTGATTAAATCCTAAAACCCAAGATAGTAGGGTCTTCCTTCTAGCCATGATAAAGAGTACTTGTTTGACATCAGAGGCCAAAACTATCTTTGTTGAAGAGTCATTCTAATACATTTCCTTCAAAACTGGACACTGGACAGGATGCCTCTATCCTCAGTGCAATTTAATATAGTTCTAGAAATGTTGGCAATAGCAACTCAAAATGAAAAAAAAGGAGAAGAGATAAAAATATATGTATTTTTTTTTGCAGATGACATGAGTGTATATCTAGAAATCCAAGGAAACCAACCAAAAAATTACTAGAGGTAATAAATGAGCTCCATAAAGGTACAGGATATGAGATAAATCCACAAAAATCAATTGCATTTCTATATCCTCATGACACCCAGCGAGAATATACAGTGAAAAAAGAGATGGCATCACAATTCTGACACAAAACATTAAATACTTGGGGAGTAATTCAATTTGGGACATAAGAGATTTATTCAAAGAAATGCAAAAAGCCCTGATGGGAGAGATAAAGGAAGACAGGGAGAAATGGAGATATAAAAACCTTGCTTCTGGCTGGGAAGATGGCACTAGTCCCTAAATTAATATTGAGACTTAATATAGTAGCAATTAAAGTCCCCATGGGGTATTTGATAGAACTTGACAAAGCAAATTTTTCAAACATATCATAGAGCAGACCTGATAGAAGCTATGTGATTTTGGATGAAAACCAGAAGAACTAATCCATGCAGTTGAAGAAAGAATCAAGAAATGGATCCAGATTAATAGCAAAATAATAATAGCTCCCAATTCTATTGTGGTTTAATATTAACAATACTGCAACCCCAGAAGGTGGACAGTACAAGGAGTTTTATCTCTTTTACTGGGAACCTTAGTGACAACACAACCCCAGCAGGTAGGCAGTAAAAGGATTTTTATCCCTGTGTTGGGGAAAAGGAAACCAAAATTTAGAAAAGTAGAATGACTTATCTTGGGTCATACAACTAGTAAGTTCAGAGTTTGGAGTTAAATCTTGTTTCCCCTCACTCTAAGATTAGTGCTCTTTCTTCTTCTCTAATTAGAACTTTCTCATTCCAATCTAGCCTGGGGAAGGTCCTTGGGAAATTCAGAATGGAAGATTTGGACTTCTTTCATATCTTTGACATAGCCTCAGAACAGTAATGGCCAATGGTAACTTCTCTATCAACCAGGTTCTGTGGAAAGGCAGTTTGATTCCTATGGGATGTCTCCACAAAGGGAGAAAAGATCTATAGAGCTATTTAAAGTCATTAATTATGTCTACACCAAAGGCCTTTCCAATGGATCATCTTGGAAGGGAGTCTCTGTTGACTGAAGCCTTAAGGAATCAAGGGCATGACTGCACCAAGATGAGGTATCTGTATAGAACTTTGCTGAACAGCTAACCAGAAATGGCACTAGAGGGTTGTGTGTGCATGCATATGTGTGTGTGTGTGTGTGTGTGTGTGTGTGTGTGTGTGTGTGTTTGTGTATTCACCTGCAGCAAACACTACAAACCTCAGTTGGGCTAAGTGGCTCCAATGGTGCCATCATTTGGGGAGACAGGCAGTAGAGCCCCTGGGATACATAAATACATTGTTTTGGAAGCTCCATCTGGGGAAATCAGTCAGCCACCTGGTAGCTTGGGGAGCAAGATCCTGGATTTAGGGAATTGAGAACTGTCCAATGTGATACTTATAGAAACTGGCAAAGTCAGGAATCAAACTCAGGTCATTAAAAGATAGATTCAGAACTTGAAGAGACCTCAGTGATTTCTTAGTCCTAGGGTTAGAGTGAGCTTCCCTTCCCCTCATGGTAGCTAAGTGGTGAAGGGGATGAAATCTGGGGTCAGGAGGATCTGAGTTTAAATCTGTCCTCAGGCACTTACTAGCTGTATGACTCTGGACAAAATTGTTAATCTCTGTCTGCCTCAGTTTCCTCAACTATAAAATAGGGATAATAATAGCACTTACCTTCCAGGCTTGTGGTGAGAATTAATTGAGATATTATTTGTAAAGTACTTAGCACAAGGTCTTATACATAGTAGGTACTATATAAATACTTATTCCTTCCCTCCCTTACCATCCATTTGAATTGGGCACCTTCAGTAAATATTGTTGACTTTGAAGGGAGAGATCCACAGGGTAGCTATGTGACCAAATTTTAGGTCCTGCCTGCTTCCCCCTCCACTCTTTCTCCCTCTTTTCCACAAGGAGTCACTTTCCTAGACTAGAGAATACTTTCATCCCTACCCTCCACTCCTGAAAGAATGCCACACAATCACAAATGCCATCACAGGCCTTCTGATTTAATATTAATGGGCAAGTGTCTTATTTTGATAAAGCAATTCAGTTAAAATATATACTGCATACAGATTTGTAACTGAATTGTTTTATATATGATTATGTGTATATATATATATGTACATGCATATGTACACATACACATATATACACACATATAAATGTAGGGAGCTTTGGTAAGGAATTGCCTCTAGGTAAGTGCCTTCCCTATAGCTTGCCTTAAAGAATTTTGTGGAGATACTGACAGTGACTTGCTCAGGATCATATAGTCAATATGTATCTGAAAAAAGATTTTCAGTGTCTCTCTCTCTCTCTCTCTCTCTCTCTCTCTCTCTCTTCCTCTCTCTCTCTCTCTCTGCTCTTTTGCATTGTCTTTCAAGTTTATAACATAGGTAATATAATTTAAAAACACAAAAATATAATAGGTCATCTCTTTTTTGTACTTCAGTGTTTCTATGAAAGTGCTTTTCCCAAAAATTCATGAGATAGATAGGGAAAATGTGATTAGTCCCACATCCCAGATGAAAAAAAATTGAGATTCAAAGATAAAGTGGTTTATTTTTAAAGTTCTCCACATAGTTATTAGGTGTGAATTATAAACATCCTAGGCCAGTGGTAATTGGGAATCTGATGAAAGGGGAAACACCACCATATATATTTCATTTGATTTTCTTTATCAGCTCCTTCACAGTACTATGACTAGGAATCTTTCCCCAAAGGACAGCTGTCCTTAGACAGGATAGTGCTGGAAAGCATGGTCTATCTCTAAGGCAATTCTATGTGTGACTTCTTGGGTTCTGGGGGGGGAAGATCCTAAGAAGTGGATGCCTTGGTAATGAAAGGTTAGAAAGGGGCCTGAGAGAATGAGGGTCGTGAAAATAAGTAAAAGGAGGTAAGCTACAACATTCAGGTACAACAGTCTTTAGACCTCTCCTAGGAGAAGTCATACCCCTTTAATTTTGGCGCTTGAGGCAAAGGTCTGTTTATTTTGCCTTAGTGATTCTCCCTTCCTTATCTCAAGATGAATCATTCAGAGTTCAGACTTCTTGCACCTTAGAACCTTACATAAGTATCAAGGGATGTTTATAACAAACTCATCCTCAAGTTCAGAACCTCTAGCAGACTTTCTATCCACAAACTTCTTGTGTCTGACCACTTTTTAAAGCCAAATGAAGCTCTCTCACTTGAGACTTGCTGAAAAAAAAAAGCGACTCACTCAACTCCTGCATATAAAGAATTGACAAGTCATGCTTACCTCTGCAATGAAACTAGCCTTTGGAAATTTTCCTTGACTCCAGTCAAATCAATATGAAATAATTGTATTAAGGAGCTATGGACACATTGGTACAGAGAGAATTTGAAACCAAATGAAGATTTTACATGTTGTGATGGGATTGGGACTGGGGGGATGGAAGCCAGTGTTCTCCCACATGCTCTTTATTTTTAAATTTCTTTTTCTTTTTCTTTTTTTTCTTCCACATGCTCTTGCTATATTTCTTTTAGTGGTAGCATTTCTAATAAAGGATAAAGCATTTCTGGTATGCATTCATTTATTATGACAGCCCAGGCTGTTCTCCCGGAGATATTTGAAGGGTGGAGGACACGTACAATAGAGCAGGAATGTGCAGTGGGAAGATACAGAAATTTTATGGGTTAAAATGCATTCTAAAGGCTCTTTGTAGACAATGAGACTTTCTTCTTGGTTTGAAGCAAAGGTTTGAGAGTTGGAGGACTTTTTTTTTTCACTTTGGATTTCTGTCAATAGCTTCTAACTCTTGATACTTAGGATGTGTAGCAGTGGGGAGATTTGGTTTCTTGAAGTAGTAAAGGCAGGGGAAAAATCCTGTCATAAAATCAGAGGTCCTAGATTCAAATTCTGCCTCTCACATTTACTAGCAATTCATTTTTTTATTGCTTCATCTGTTAAAAAAAAAGGGGGGGGCCTTTGGTTTACTTGGTCTCTGAGATACAATCTAGAATCTTGTTTGGTCATAGATCTGAGACATGTTATCCATAATCTATGATTTAAATACTCTAACAGTTCTAGAGATTGGTTCACTTTTTCCCCAGAAGCTTATTGCCGTCCATCCACACATTTGCTTACAGATGCAGTGTCAAAGGTGAGCTCTTTACCCTTTTCTTCTAACTCCAAAGTCAATGTTCAATTTCAAGTTTCACCTGAATCTCAAATACTAAACAGAATAATCTCTCTTTCTCATTCTTCCTTTCAATCAGAAGTTCTAGGGAAATTGTATCAAGTCCATAGCTTCAGTTTGCCTTGGTGGCTAGATAGAGAAGGTCTAGCCTAATTCCTAATGCTCATGAAATGATTGTCATAATTATATTTATATGATTATAATTTTAAGACAAATGAGATTTTGGAGTTCAAATTCTCTCTGTACCAATGTGTCCATAGCTCCTTAATACAATTATTTCATATTGATTTGACTGGAGTCAAGGAAAATTTCCAAAGGCTAGTTTCGTTGCAGAGGTAATCATCACTTGTCAATTCTTTATATGCAGGAGTTGATCTCCAAGTCCAAGCTATGGACTTGATACAATTTCCCTAGAACTTCTGATTGAAAGGAAGAATGAGAAAGAGAGATTATTCTGTTTAGTATTTGAGATTCAGGTGAAACTTGAAATTGAACATTGACTTTGGAGTTCATTTTAAAAATGAGGAAAATGGAACCCATTGAGGAAATATAACTTACCTAAAATCACAAGTAGAAAGTTGACATTCAGACACTGGTGCTCTTTCCTTCCACCTCATTGCCAATTTCTGACATTGAGATATCCCAGACCCTGAGATATCCCTCAGATGGAGATATCCCCAGACTGTTTCCTTTTCTCTTTTTCTTACTTTATGCCAACTCAAAGATTTCACCCTTAGTAAATATATTGTCTTTTTCCATTTTAGGTCACGACACTGGTGAATTGTCCCCAGAATCTTTCTAATAGGAAAAAAGGACGTTCAAAAAGGGCCCGGGTTCTTCTTGCTTCCGTTGAAGAAGCCACGTGGAATCTGCTCGATAAGGGGGAGAAGATTGCCAGGGAGGCCACGGTCCTAAAGGAAGAGCTCACAGCAGCCCTGCAGGAAGTGCGGACAGAGAGTAAGTTGCAAGATCATTGTCCTGATCAAATTGTGGGTGAATCAGAAGAGTAAGTTTGGGTTGTTTGGTTTTGCCATAAGAGTTACAGATAAGACATTCTGTGGCATTCTGTGTTGGAAGAAGAGGTGCTCCTTTAACTAAGTAAATGTCTTTAAGGTCCCAAAATTTTATCTTGGCTCAGTAATTTAGTTGCTGAGTACCCTACAGCTAGGTGACTCAAGTGAATAGAATTCCAGGCATGAAGTCAGGAACACTCATCTTCCTGAGTTCAAATTTAGTATTTAACCCTGTTTGCCTCAGTTTCCTCATCTGTAAAATGAGCTGGAGAAGGAAATGGCCAACACATGAGTGATTTCTCTGCCAAGAAAATCCCAAATGGGCCCATGAACAATCAGAAGTGACTGAAAAACTACTGAACAACAACCACCTAAGAGCTTCTATCTGCCTTAGTACCTCATAGAAGAGATAGGGACAGAAGTTTGACCTGTGATTTAACTAGCACAAGCCACTTCTGGTAAGGTGATTCCTCTACCTAATATAGATCAGGACTTTTTGGCAATATATAGTCTTGGATTGTTGCTTTGAGCAACTGAGAAGTTAAATGACTCGTCCTTATCTTCTTGGCTTCAAGCCAATGTGTCCAACAACTATCCTCTATTGCTTCCGCAGAGACCCCTAGGTGGCACAAGGGATAGAGCAAGTGGGGAATGGCTGAATGAGTTATGGTATATGAAATAATGGAATATTGTTGTTCTATAAAAAATGATCAACAAGCTGTTTTTAGAAAGGCCTGGAAAGATTTATATGAACTGATGCTGAGGGAAACAAGCAGAACCAGGAATACGTTGTACACGGTAACAAGAAGATTATGCAATGATCAGCTATGACAGACTTGGTTCTCTGTGGTTCAGTGAGCCAAAGCAATCCCAATAAACTTTGGATGAAAGATGTTATTTGCATCTAGAGAGAGAACTATGGAGACTGAATGTAAAGCAACACATGCTATGTTCACTTTTTCTTTTGTTTTCTTTTTCTCTCGTGGTTTTTCCCTTTTGTTCTGATTTTTCTCTCCCAATGTGATTTATAAGGAAATATCTCAAAAATGAATTTACATGCATAACAAAAATGATTAACTCCTTTTCCCCCAACTCTCCCTCTCCCCCAAATCCCAACAACAACAAGGGATTAAAGGGTTGGACTTGAAGTCAGAGAGACTTGAGCTCAAATCCAGTCTCAGGCATTTTCTAGTTATGTTATCCTGAACAAATCATTTAAATCTCTGTCTACTTAAGTTTCTTCATCTGTAAAATGGTAATTGAAATATATCTACCTCCCAGGGTGGTTGTGAGAATCAAAAGAATTAATATTTTAAAATTGCTTAGCACAGTGCCTGACATGTAGTAAGAGCTAAATAAATGCTTGTTTTACTTCTTATAATTATATTTAATATATTTAATTGATACCACTAAGAATAGTACTGATTTATTTCTCAGTAACTTTTTAATGCAACGGAGGACCAGAATTCTCTGTACATGTCAAGTGCTTAATAAATTTTGGATTTTTATACTGGAGCAAATGGCATTTCCTTATGTACTTTAAGGGATAATTGGTGTCTCATCATTATGGCCACCTTTTCCAAGTTGACAAGGTCATAGGCATTTATTAAGCATCTGCGGTGTGTCAGGCACCTTGATAAATACTGAGGACACAGAGAAAGATCAAAGATAGGGCCTGCCCTCAAGGAGCTTACTGTCTAAGAAGGAGATGATATGCAAACGGTGTACATACATACTGTCTACTGGGTTCATTGGAGATAATAAAAAGAAGGAAGGCCCTAGAATTAAGGGAGGTCATGAAAGGCAAAACCAGCCTCTTTTATTAAGGATCTCACAGCTTACTGTATCATCAGTGCAGATTATAACCTACCCAGTACCTGTCATTCTGGATGATCATTTTCCATGTAGTTCCATATATCTTCTAGAGAGGACGTGTTCGGTTCACTGGGGTCTTTCCCCGCAATGTCATCCGTTATTTTGTGGATACCAAAATGTAATTCATTATTTTTGAGCTGCTTTGGCCCAGTCCTTTTTCTGCTTATCTGTGTCTTGGAAGATATCTTTGAAATGACTTTTTATCCACTGCTAGCAGTACTTTTCATGCTTAGGATATAGCTGTGAATTGCCTTTTGGGTCATTATATCTACCGGGAAACAGATGAGAATGCTAATTTTATCTAAAAAGGATATTCTGTTAATTGATATTAATTGCTATCATACCATATTGGGGTAGAGCAGGACTTCTTAAACCTTTTCCATTTGTGACCTCTTTTTTCCTGAGACATTTTTATATGACCCCAGGTATATAGGTGAATAAAATAAATACATAAATCAAACATTTACTGTAACATTTTACTTAAACACCAGCCACTATTACACTCCATAACTATTTACATAACAGAATAGAATGATAGAGACCCAGGACAATATGGAGGTTGTGTAATTCTAACCCTTTTTTCCTTGAAGGCTAATGATCTTTAGGGGACAAGAGATTTGCTTCAGGCTACATGTATAACAAGAAACAAAACTGGGATTACAGCCTAGATGCCCCAGCTCTAATCAATTTCTTAATCAGCAATGAAATCTTTAAATAGGACTTTATTCCTGAGGTGGATATTATTGGCTGGATTCCATGACCCACCAGTATGGTGATCACATACTCATGTTTTGGGTTTCCATTTTTCTTTTTCAGTTACTGTTTACTAGGGATTAGCTTCCCTAGACTCCTTCACTCAGTTAGTCAATCTGTCAGTCAACAAGCATTTATCAAGCACCTATCAGGTATCATTTCAGAAAAATGTTGTTTTTTCCCTTTTACAAATTCCTTCTAATTTCTACCTTTACTCGTGGTCCCTCGTGTAAGATTGTCCCAGCAGCCACCATTGAGGGCATTGCTCTGTTGACTTCCAGTCTCATGCTCCTTTGATTCTGAATCCCCTCCAGCAGGTCATCCAGCACCTAGCGTACTGGTCCAGCAGACCCTTGGTATCTTATTTTGACTGTGCTCCCCATAACTATAGGAATCTGGGGCCTTTTGTGATGGCTGGCTGATTGGACTGCTGATTATGGGTTTGTTTCTGGCTATAGCTATTAGCATAAAAGACCACTGAATGATATCTTCTGCCTTGAATCCTTCCTTCCCCCCAACTCACATCACCTTTCTCACATCACCTCTAGGTGCCTAGTAGTGATGGGCACATAGTAGGAGGCTTCAGGGACTGCCTTCATTTTTGTCCTTGCATCCACAATTCTATTGTTGTGCAGTTATTTCAGTCATGCCTGACTCTTTGCAACTCTAGTTGGGGCTTTCTTGGCAAAGATACTGGAATGATTTGTCATTTCCTTCTCCAGCTTATTTTATGGGACGAGGAAACTGAGATAAATAGGGTGAAATGACTTGACCATGGTCACATAGCTACTAAGTATCCGAGGCCAGATTTGAACTTCTGAAGATGACTCTTCCCAACTTTAGTCCTGGCACTCTTTCCACTATAGCTAGCTTTATATGGAAATTTAGTTAGGGCTTGTTAGATTAGATTGAAGAAGGAGAAGGGTGTGAATAATAGCTGGCTTGGCAATAAATTGGGCATGGGAAGTTCTTCTTGTTGAATTGAAATGAAAAAAGGGATCATTCTTCCAGCTAATTACTTTAAAACGATATTCTGGAAACACAAGCCATCCAATGGGAGTCCTGGTTTGCCCACACTCTCTTTCCACCGTGTCTTACCCAAACCCCTCGTACCCAACATGCATTCTGCAAAGATAAAAGAGGGTCTTCTCTGGTGAGCAATCTCCAAGGGCTCATCTTCTGCTTCTTCTTGACTCACTGCCCAGTTAAACTGTAGGCTCTCCAGCGTGGGAGGAAAGCTGTCAAATGGCCTCAAGTCCTGGAATGTGGAGCCAGGCCAGGGTTTGTGGTTGTGGATAGCAAAGCAAATAACACTAATGACTCAGGGAGCAGGAGCTAAGGAGAGATTATGGGGATGGTTCCACTGGGAAGGGGTAAAGGAGTACTTAAAAAAAATTCAGACAATTGTATGTAATTTTGACTTGGCTTGCTTTCTTTTTTAAAAATAAGTTTTTATTGATATCTTCTATTTTTTACATCATCATAAATATCCTATGTATTACTGAACCAGCTGCTCCCACAGAACCATCCTATATAGCAAATTTTATATATGTATATAAAATATACATACACACACATGGGTGCATGCACACACATAAATAAAATAACTGGGGTTAAGTGACTTGCCTTTAGTCACACACCTTATAAGTATCTGAGACTAGATTTGAATTTAGGTTCTTCTGACTCCAGGGCTAGTGCACCAGTGACTCCACTGCACCATTTAGCTGTCTTAATAATTTTTTTAAAACAGGAAAAAAAAACTACAAATGATTAATACAGTGAAGAAATCTGAAAGCATGTTCAATGTTTAACACATGAAGGATCTTCTATTTCCATGAAGAAGTGACTTCATTGTATAGTCATTGTGTATGTTGTTTTTTGGCTCTACCACATCACTCTTCATCAGTTCATATAGATCTTCTGATGCTTCTCTGTAGCCATTACGCATATAATTTCTTAGAGCACATCACATTCATGTAAAACTCATCTAACTATTCCCCAACTCATGAGAATCTAATTACTTTCTAATTCTTCACTAGCACAAAAATAGTATTGCTATTAATATTTTGGTGTATGAGACATCCTTCTTACCGATGATTTTCTTGGGTAGTCAAGTCATTTCAAACTTCCCTCACTTTAGATTTTTTGGTCCTAAGGTAGTATGTGAATCTGAACCCGATATGAATGGAACAATAATAATAGCTAGAATGATCCTTTAAAGTTTACAAAGAATTTTATATAGTTATGTCATTTCATCCTTACAACAACCCTATAAGGTAAGTCCTATTCTTATTCCTATTTTACAAATGAAGAAACTGAATCAGAGAAAAATTGGATGATTTTCCCAGCTTCACTCAGCTAGAATCTAAGGCAGGTTTTGAATTCACAATTCTGCTTCTAAGCAAAAGCACTCTAACTGCTATGTTTTATGAGATGAGGGAATGAATTTTTTATTGTTTTTCTTTGTATTCGAACATGCATTTAGCACGGTGTCTGACATGTATGAGGTAGTTTGTTATGGGCCAGAACTCTGACACAAGGATTCTTATAAGGTGTTGTCAGTGGAATTGATAAGACAATGGTTATCTAGTTTAGCATGGTGATTAATAGTTCTCTAATTTGGTACATGTACTTAGTACTTAATATAGTTCCACAAGATTCAACCTATGATAATGGAGTATATAACAACCAGCAAAGGCTGAGACAGATTCATTCTATCCTCCACCTTTGTGGTGGCTGGAGGCTGAAACACAAACCTTTGGACTCAGAGAGATTTTCATTTACTTCATCTCACAGTGCCTTGGTGGCAGGCTCTCTTCCTTCGCTTCTCCACTGAAACCAAGACTCTGGAAGGCCCCCAGAAAACTAGCTCAGTCCTAAGTGAAGGAGATAGAACTTTGAAGGAAACAATAAAAGATTTGGACTTTGGCTGTTCTTGTGGTGATTACTGAACTGAAACGAAAGCTGCCTCCAGAGACCCCAAGAAAACCGAACCAGAGAACATTACAGTAGTTAATAAAGATTTTTTTAATTGACTAGTTGACTGTCCTCTGGGTCTTTGGATCAGAGGCTCTTCACTTTTTTCTGCATCATTGAAACTTTCAGCAGTCTAGGGAAAGCTATGGATCTCTTGAAAGGATAATAATTAAAAAAATAAATAAAATATAATGGTTTGCAAAGGAGATTGATTAATTAAAATACAAAGGCTTGCAAAGGAGATCAATTGTACTGAAATACAGTTATCAAAATATTAACAAAATCAGCTTGCAGCCCCATTTGATTTAGATCTAGATGCAGCTAAATGACACAGTGGATCATGTGGTGGGCTTCAGACAGTTACTAAATGTATACTTATTTTCATTTCAGCTCCCTCAATGATAATATAAGGATAATAACAAGTTCTACCTCCCAGAGTTGTTATGAGGCTCAAATGTGTTAATATTTACAAAGTGCTTAGCATAATACATGGCACATAGTAGGTGTTTTAGAATAGGCTAATGGACTTGGCATTAAAGGCTAGGCTTTCCCTTTTTATGAAGTTTCTGTTTTCAAGGAGAATTTATTGAAATTTATTTATTAGTAATGACTTACAATTATATGCTTATTTGATCTCCACAATATCCTTGGGAGGTGGGTACTATTTAATGATAATTTTACAAATGGGGAAGCTGAGGCTAAGTGACCTGGCTGGGATCACAGAATTAGTAAGGAAGTTCCTGAGGCAACATTTGAATTCAGATCTTTCTGATCCCAGACCTAGTGCTCTCACCATTGTGTCACAGCTACCTGTAATTTGAGACGTTGCTTTTTTTTTTTTAGCAAAGATGTTCGGTGTTATTCCAAATAGACTAAGGGCCTCTTTCTTGTCTTAGTGGCTGAAATAGCTGTATTCACGATTACCTGTTCACAGACACATCTCGAGCACGTTGCTGTTAGCTGAACAGGAGGAGAATATGAAAATTCATTGTCATATGTCATTGTTCCTTGATTGTGGCTATAGACAGCTTGGCAGGGCCTGTCCCTACATGCATTTCTTCCTGGCAGACTCATTGTTCAGGAGGATTTCAGTCTCACACAGGCACAAAACGCCTTTCATCCCATGTTGCTTTCTGTCAGTCTTGTTTGACTTCTGTAGCTCTGCTGTTCTCCTCAATTGTTTACATCATGGTTGTATTATTTGTGGTTATTCTTTGGGGAATCCTTCCTCTTCCCAGGAGACTCAAATTCACTCCAAGTTTGCTTCGCTTGTGAGAAAAACTTAGAAATTATAGGATTCATAGGAGGAAGGAAAAATCCAGAAAATGTATTTCATCTTGTGGGACAATTTTGGGGCCTGGGCCAGCACACACTGGGCACGCACAGTGTACCCAGGCAGGGATGTGCTGGTAAATGTTTAACAACCAGCCCTCTGCGGGGGGATTGTACTTAGGGCACATTTTAAAGTTTAATCTGTTGTATTAACATTTTCTTTCTATCACAGAATCAACAAAGCAATAAATGCAACCTTGATTTTTAGAATTTGAGTATTTCTGGATGTAAATGCTGATACTGAAAATACAATAATTGGCTTGGAAGAGCATTTTGGAAGCAGTTGTGACATACTTGAACCCAGGTCTCTCAGAGTGGTTCCTGACGAGAAACCTATATTGCTGTGGGAGAGAGGCAGGGCAATGCTAAGACAGGGAGCAAGTCCCCTAGGATGTGTGTGTGTGTGTGTGTGTGTGTGTGTGTGTGTACACACTCACATAAATCTTAATTGTTTCTTTTTGGTAACCAAATTATTAAGAAACCGGTTGTTCCTATATTCCTACAATACTGAAAAACAAGTATTTTTAAAAAACACTCTAAGTTTGATGGGCCACTAGGGGGAGCCATAGTGCAAAGAGCATTGGACGTGGAATCAGGAATCTGACCTCAGACACTTAAACTAGCTGAGTGATTTTAGGCAAGCTAGTGAATCCTGTTTGCCTCAGTTTCCTCACTTGTAAAATGAGCTGGAGAAGGAAATGGCAAAGCTCTCCAGTATCTTTGTTAAGAAAATCCTGAATGATGTCATAAGTGACACAATTGAAATGACAAATATATAAATTTGATGTTTTGGGGGAAGAGCCCTAACTGTCCCTGCCTCGGAGCCACTTTGCTGTGGAGTGATAGCAGAGAAAAAGTTTGCTTCATTTGGAATTAGAGGAGCTGGGTGTGAGTCCTTCTTCTTGTCTTTATTACCTGTGTGAATCCAGGCAAGTACCTTAACCTATTCAGTTTAATTCAATTCAACATATAATTTGCCTAATTCACCCATGGCTTAATAGGGGAGGTGCTGGGTATATAAAGATAACGAAAGAAAGAAAGAAAGAAAGAAAGAAAGAAAGAAAAAAGGAAGAAAGAAGGAAGAAAGAAAGAAAGAAAAAAGGAAGAAAGAAGGAAGAAAGAAAGAAAAAAGGAAGAAAGAAGGAAGGAAGAAAAAAGGAAAAAAGAAGGAAAGGAAGGAATGAAGGAAGGAAGAATAAAAGAAGGGAGGGAAAGAGGGAGGAAAGGAGAAAGAAAGGAAAGACTAGAAGGAAGAGGAAAGGAAAGAGAGAAAAAGAAAGGAAGGAAGGAAGAGAGGAAGGAAGGAAGGAAGAGTAGATTCTTCAAGGAATCTATATTCTCCTGCAAAGAGAAAAAATTCCACAAATAAGTAGGTCCAAGGTGATTTCAAGGGGAATAGAGCACTAACAAAGGCGTCATAGAGGTAGAGATCAAAAAAGATCAGGCTTAGGCAGTTAAGCCTTTAGAGAATTCAGGATTTTAGGAAGCAAAGTAGAAGGACATATTCTAGACATGGAGTCCTGTCAGACCAAGGAGTTGGAGTAAATAATGTCTAGTGCCCATTCTAATCCGAAATCCTCTGATTCTATGTTAGAGAAATTGGCTTTCTTTCTGCACTTTATTGGTAGCATTCAGAGCATAATTAGGGCCTGAAAGGATCCTTAGAGATCATTTAGTCTACCTTTTTTTTTTGCATTTAACAAAGGAAGAACCTGAAGTCCAGAGTAGGGAAATGATTTGGTCAATATCACTTAATCTGTAATTAGCCAAACAATACTTAATCATTTATCTTTCAATTCTCGAGACAGCATGATGCAATGGGCAGAAAGCTGGCCTCAAATCCAAAAAGACATGGGTTCAAGTCAGCCTTTAACAATCCTGTCTGGATGACCCTGGGCAAGTCACTTAATCTCAGTATTTTAGGCAGCCCTCTAAGACTGTAATTTACACAAATGGTGCTGATTTCAAATATTTGTAAAGAGCTAAACATAGTGCCTGAAAGAAAAAAATAGGTGAAGTACTTATTCCCTTCACTTTCAAGGTTAATTCAAGGTTAAAAATTTGATCATTCCACATCATCAATGCATTCCTACATGAAATTGTTTTGTATTTACTCTGTATATATTGTGTAGACTTATTTGTGCACACATTGTTCCCCCCAGCAGGTTTTTATTTTTATTTTTATTTTTTGTTTTTATTTTAACCTTTGTACCCCTAATCCTTAGTACATTGCTCAGCATACTGTAGGTGCTTAATAAATGCATATTGAATGAAAGTAAATTAACCTCAATAGTCAGTTACCATAAATAGTGAATTGACTTTGGACATTATAGTATGTTTCCCTGGATTAGAAATATGTGCATCTATATACATATTTTAAAAATGTATATTTATATACATGCATACATATATATTTTATGCCCTTTAAGGGTAAAAAACCATGCATTTTTCAACACACACTAATATCTGAACACTGAAGTTAAGGAAATAGTAGGCATGTCAGAGGAGATTAATGAATGGAATATATACATATACATATATAAAGCACAGAATATATATAAATACATATAATACTTATATATTATAATATGTATATATAATATACATAAATATACAGTAGATTAATAAAGAACAGAATGTTAATGCATATACATGTGAATATATATGTGTATATGTAAATATATATATATATATGTATTCTGTTCTTTATTGATTTTCTCTGAATTGCCTACTCTTTCCTTAACTTCACTATTTAGAAACTTAATGTGTTGAAAAGTATATGCTTTTTACACCACTTCAGATATTGGACTCATTCCTCTGACATTTGTGTGTTACTTGCAGATTCTGCCTTTACTGGAGGGAAGTCTAGGGAAGGACGTAAAGTAACTGGTATGAACAGTAAACTTTTCTGTGCCCACAAGAACAGCTGATGATTTGGGACACACCAGGCCTTTAGGAAGAAGATATTGGACCAATTTCCAAGGAGACTTGATCTCAAACCACTTCATAGGGCATTTCCCAGAATTCTCAAGTCCCTCCAGTACAGGATTCTTGATTAATGAGGCTTATTCTGTTGTTCTATCTTTCCTCAGAAACCTTTAGAGGAGATCTTAGAAACAAGTTCTTGTGACTTGCAAGGAACTTCTGCTTTCAAAAAAATCCTTCTCTGTTTCATTAATGGCTTGGCGTTTATAGACAAGCTGTAAGATCGTCCTTCTGTAGAATGTCAATAATGCTAGACTAGAATCTGTTTTGTGTCCAAGCAAGAACAAGTTCAAAAAGCTCTTGACCCACTCGAGCAGTGGGATCTAAGAAGAAATTTATGAGGATTACATTCAATTCAATCAGATATGCTTTTATTAAGTTCCTACTAGGTGACAAAATCAAAGAGGAATATATTGAATTCGTACACTTTTCTTAAGCTCCTACTATGTGATAAAATGGAAGAGGAATATATTCAGTTCAATTCTTTTATTAGGCTCCTACTGTGTATCAGAGACTGTGCTAGGCACTGGAAATTATAAAAATCCTTTAACATTATAGAATAGTTCCTGACAGGTTCTTGGGGGTTGGGAGATGAGGAGAATGGAGGGCTGATGGTAGGTTGCAGCAACCATGTATACTTTAATAAGAAAATACTAAGTAAATATAGTTATATGAAGTAGACACAACATAACAAAATTGTGCAATGGTTGGTGTAATATCTTTTACGAGGTTAAAAAAATCATCTTCCCCTGAGTCAGATAAGAAGCTGAAGCTAGACAAGCATTCATTTGGGATTTTAGACTGATTTAAGAAGTATGGTATCCAAAGACCAGGAAGTATTAAATAGAGTCTAACTCTGTCTCTGTCTGTTTTCCTTTCTCTTTCTCTATCTCTCTGTTTCTTTCTGTCTTTGCATGTCTGTCTCTATCTGTCTCTGTCTGCCTTTCTCTGTATCTTTCTGTCTCTCTCTGTCTCTTTCTGCTTCTGTGTCTCTGTTTCTCTCTCTCTGTCTCTCTGTCTCTGTTGGTCCATCTTTGTTTGCTTCTCTCTGTCTCTCTATCTCTTTCAGTCTCTGTCTCTCTCTGTCTTTCTGTTTCTGTCTCTCTCTGACTCTGTCTGTCTCTTTCTCTCTCTGCCTCTCTGTCTCTGTCTCTCTGTCTATTTACTTTACCATAGCCATCTCATTCTGTAACAAAAAGAAGGAACAGTTTTCTCAAAGGCTGTTGGAAGCCCCCCCTCCCCCCAAGTCCAGAATAGGGAGCATTGCCCAGTCTCCCAGACTGAAGTGAAGCTTTAAGACCCAGACAACACAGTTGTGACTCTTCCTTAAGATAATGATACCAGTGACAGGCAAAAGTTTCTCAGAGGCTGGAGCTGCATATTCCCCAGGAGGCAGCAACACTGGGTTGTATGGATGTGGAACCTTGGTTTGGAGCTTCCCAGCTTGGCCCAGCACATCCTGCCTGGATAGACACTGGCAACAGCCCATTGGAGGTAACTGGCCTTGGGGGTTACCCAACAGCCACCAATTCATAAAGCCCTTAGTGTGACTTGTTATCATACACACATTAGCTGGGTAAGGTCCCCCATTCCGGGACATTCATTCTGGGGCAAATCTCCTAACCTCTCTGAACTTCAGTTCCATGAGGGGAGATGCTACTAGATAACTTTCCAGGGCACAGTCCTGATCTCTAATTGTTGCAGTGCACTGAGGATCCCCTCCTTGGAGACCTTTAAGCAAAGAGGATGGCCACTTCTCAGTCTGTTGGGAAGTCCTTTTCTGGGAGGTTTTGGATCGTCAGACATCACACTGTCAACTGAATCTGAAAATCTGTGATTCTCTGAGGTCTCGTTTTATCTTTTTACTATATGCTAAGTACCTCAAGAGCAGAACTGAGCCTTGTATCAACCCTGTATCTTTTTTATTAGTCAGCACAGTACTTTGCATAAGTAGGTGCTTAATAAATGCATATTAAATCAGTGAAGCATATTATTAGGCTCCCCACTTTTTTTTTTTTTTTTTGCTGAGGCAATCAAGATTAAGCGACTTGCCCAGCATCACACAGCTAGGAAGTGTTAAGTGTCTGAGACTAGATTTGAATTCAGGTCCTCCTGAATTCAGAGGTGGTGTCCCCACTTAAAAAAAAACCACTATTCTCTATCTAAACTATTCTTTATCTAAACTATTCTCTATTTAAAATCACTTATCTTCTCAAGAACATTTAAAAAATACACTCAAATGAAATTTGAGCAGAGATGTACAGTGGTTTCTTTTTGCAAACATTAGCCTAGCCCGACACTATCCTATTTTTTGGTTTTCCTTTAAAATAAAATCATTGCAAAGAGATTTTAGGGCCAGAATCATTCAGATGTCCCCCCCCCCTTAAATATTATAGAGCAGAGCATGAGGTCAAGTATCACAATGCTGTCCACATAGTTTAGGATGCCCAGTCTGTTAACATGTAGCTTTAGTTATTGTGGAGATTATTTGGGCTGAGGGTGGTTGAAAAGAAGCGGGCTTAACTTCCATGTAACTGCTGGGGATATAGAGCAGAGCCAGCCCTTAAAAACATCAGCTGCAGGCCCCATATTTGCAGGCTCTGGGGTGGGAGAGATAGGTTGGAAGGAAGCCAAGACTTTAGAATTGTGGGCTGTTGACAAATGTACACAAAATCCGTTAAGAATTGTAGACTATTGACAATCTATTCAATGTCTGTAGGAGTTTTCTGCAACTGCAACTGCAACTTCAGAGAGATAACTATGGGTCTTCTAGAAGCAGACGTGCTTCTGTGACATATTACACCGGCCATGAAATTTTGGTAGTTACTCCTTTCGAGTGGCCATCTGTTGTGAAGCCTGGTGTCATAGAGCTGAGGAGACATAGGACCGGCTCTCTCATTTTATCTGTGAGGAAACCAAGACCCAGAGAATGTGACTTGTCCAGAGTTACCTAGATCATTAAATCTAGGATTCAACCTAACTCTTACGACTACTAGTTCAACAACCCATGCTGCTTCCCAATAGAACAGTTCTTTTCTTGGCCTTCTGCCTACTCATCAATCTTTCTTCTCCCAGTTTATCCCCTTTTCCCAACCTCTAGGCCAGGAACTTTGGGTCTTCAGGCTGTATAAGGCTATATAAAAATCTTTTGATTTGGCCCTACCAAAGCAACTGCGGGTGACGGTGAGTGGAAAGCTGAGTATGACAATCTCCCACTGCAAATTGTGATTGTTATAAATATCCAAATGGTCCTTGGCAGAAAAAAAGAGCAGAGAACCCTTGCTCTAAGCTTTCATCTCCCAAGTTCAGATATTTTTCAGTAAGAATTGGGGATGAAAGTGTCTGTCACCCGGATGGTTGTTGAGTTATTTCAATCATATTTGATTCTTCATGACTCTATTTTGGGTTTTCTTGGCAAAGATACTGGTGTGGTTTGCCATTTCCTTCTTCAGCTCATTTTACAGATGAGGAAATTGAGGATTAAATGGCTTGCTCAGCATCTCATAGCCAGTAAGTTTCTGAGGCTGGGTTTGAACTCATGGTGATTAATTTTCTTAACTCCCCACCCATTGTTCTATTTACTGTACCACCTACCTGCCCCTTTCCATTTGACTCAGCAAAAACAAGACTTGGAAATTGGTTTTTCTGGAAAATGTTATTCTGGCAAATTAAGTATGCGAATTTGTACACTTTGAGTGAGGGATGGCCTGGGAAGATTTCATATGATGTCTTCGATTTGATTCAGTTCTGGAGCTGAGAACTGAATTTGGAGTTCAAAGGACTTGAGTTCAAATCCCTAGCTCTGTCACTTGCTAATTACATGAGGATAAACTATTTGCTCTCTCTTTCTTTCCAAGTTTCATTTTTTTTTCAGTTGCGAAATGAGGGGCTTCTGGATGTCTCTCAAGTCTACTTCTCTTCTAGCCCTGGCTCTATGCTTCTATGACCCTTTTCCTATGAAAATACAAGCAACAATAAGCACCTATTACATGTTGGGAACTAGAATAAAAAGATAAAACACCTGAGAAACACTGCCTTCTCTCCAGAGATTATATTCCAGTGAGCTTACATTGAATATTGCAATCAATTTCCTCCACAAGGGAAAACATTTGGCTGATCTATTAATGGAGGGAAGACAGAACTTTTGCTTTTTGATGGCTTTAGATCATGTCATCTGGGGGGATGGATGTAACAAGTGGAAACTGGTATCTGTAAAATGTTAGGGCTTTAATTCAGCCACCATTCATCTTTTTTATATTTAATCTTTCTGTACCCCAGTTTCTTCATCTGTAAAATGGGGATAATAATCGGGGTTACTTCATGGGGTTGTTATGAGGCTCAAATGTCTGCAAAGTATTTTTCGGGTTTTAAAATATATATACAACCTAGCAGCGATAGGTCTATTCTTTAAGACAAAAAACGAACAGACAAACAATTTCACCATTATTTAAAGAAATGTCTGAAAAAAATCAATTTAGTTTCACTTTTCCTCCGCCGGTATAACTAGTCAGTCTCCTCTTTTCCACTCCAGGCAGGTCAGGATTGCTCAGGCTTGGCTAAAATGCTTGGTATTTATCGCCAGTCTATATATGACTTCAGACAACAGCTGTTGGCCACATTGTGTCCATCTATTACCATATGGATGCTGCATGCATTTGCTGCCCTCATGCTTCAAGTGCATTTGCAGATAAGCATTAAGTCACAAAGACTCTAATCTCAGAAGCACATACAGCCTGTTTCAAATTACTGCTCATTCTTCACTTGAAAGGGAATGATGATGTCTTGCACTCACATATTTTTGCCCACACGTGGAGTGTCTTGTAACTTGCAGAATGCTTATGGAATCATTTCCATTGAAGACTGATTAGCTAATTAGTGATACTGCTTATAAACTACTAATGGCTGGAACCTGCCCAACACACTATCATCATCCCCCTTGGTGTCTACTTGGAGAGTCTGCAGCTAGTTTCTGCTTATGGAGCAAAGTGAGGTGTTCTTCCTTACTGCTTCCAGTCCTGGCTGACGGGCATTATGGGGTAGGCAGTTGGGAGATGAGGGCAAGAGCACCTGTGGTACAATGCAACTTTCAGCAGCACATTAGGCAATACGCATAGACCTTCAATAGAAATACTTGTAGTAAGTGTGTTATAGCTCAGACGATAGGGTTAGCTGAGACTTGGAGCGAGGACTTAATGAATATTAACAGGAGAGACAGCATGATATAGATAGGAAGATCCAGAAGATAGGGAAACTCGCTCTCTGACTTATTAGCTGTGTGATCTTAGGTAAATCACTTGAACTTTCTGCACCTCCATTTCCTCATTTAAAAAATGAAAAGCATGGATGCTCTGACTCAGTGAATCTCAACTCTACTATTTATATTTTATATTTATAATATATATTTATATTTTTAAGGATGGATTTTTTTTAGTTATGGTTGGTTCTCTCTCTCTCTCTCTCTCTCTCTCTCTCTCTCTCTCTCTCTCTCTCTGCTGAGGGAATTGGGGTTAAGTGACTTGTCCAGGATCACACAGCCAGGAAGTATTAAGTGTCTGAGGCCAGATTTGAACTTGGGTCCTTCTTAATTCAGGGTTGGTGCTCTATCCATTACACAAACTAGCTTCTCTGTCTTAATTTCTTCCTTCCTTCCTTCCTTCTTTCCTTCCTTCGTTCCTTCCTTCCTTCCTTCCTTCCTTTCTTCCTTCCTTCCTTTCTTCCTTCCTTCCTTTCTTCCTTCCTCTCTCTCTCTCTTTCTCTCTCTCTCTCTCTCTCTCTCTCTCTCTCTCTCTCTCTCTCTCTCTCTCTCTCTCTTTCTCTCTCTCTCTTTCTCTCTCTCCCTTCCTCCCTCCCTCCCTTCCTTTCTTCCTTTCTTTTTTTAAAAAACATATTTCCACAGTAGTCATGTGAAAGAAGAATCAGAACAAAAGGGGAAATCACAAGAAAGAAAAACAACAACAAAAGTGATAATAATATGTTTTAATCTGTATTCAGACCCCATAGTCTTTCTCTCGATGAAGATAGTATAAACTTTTACCTAGAGAACTTGGTCACAATTGCTCAGGCCCTTAGCTGGGCTAAATGCCTCATGAGTCTAGACCTTGAAAATGAAATGATCACCAACCTGAAGTCAATTTAATTCAATCAATTAGCAAATCTTTATTAAGTACTTTCTATGGGTCTGGCAATATGCTAAGTCCTGAAGATATAAAGACATAAGAAAAAAAGTTTCTACTCTCCTGGATAGTCTAAGGTGGGAGTTATTATATACATGTGTATAAGTATATTTAACTTACACAAAATGAAAACAAGTTAATTTGGGGACCACAAGCAGTTGGAGGTGGGAGAGAGATCAGAAGCAGCTTCATTATAGAGGTGAGGTTTGTTCTGAGTCCTGAAAGAAAACAGGTTGCAACAGATGGAAGTGGGAGTTGGGGAGAAATATTCCAGCCATGGGAGACAGTAATATAGGGGCATGGAGAGGAGATTTAGTATTGCATGTGTGTAGAACAGGGAGTAGTAGGTCAATATAACTGGATCACAGAATGGGAGAAAAGGAATAATATGTAAGACGATAGGAAAGTGAAGAAGAGGCCAAATTGTGAAGATATTGGGGTGTCGAAGCAGAAACATTTATATTTGGTCCTAAAAACAATACAAAACCACTGGTGTTTATTGAATGGTGTGTGTGTGTGTGTGTGTGTGTGTGTGTGTGTGTGACATGATTAAATTTATTCTTTAGGAAAATCTGTTTAGCAGCTAGCTGGGTTGGGGGCTTAGAGTAGTGAGAGCCCAGAACAAGGGAACATATGCGATAAATGTTGTGGAAGAAATAATAGGATTTGGCAACTGATTGAAAATCTGGGGTGATTGAGTTTGAGCTGAGGGTGACTCTGAAGTTCCTAACTTGGATGACTAGAACAATAAAGGTGCTTTTTATAATAGCAGGGGAAATATAAGAGTGGTGGACACTGGAGGAAATAAAATGAGTTCTTGGTTGGACATTTTTGTGCTTGAGATTCTTATGGGATATTCTATTTAAATATTCTATTCAAAATGTCCAATAAGCAGCTGGTGATCCAGGACATGGTAATTTACCACCCCCTCCTTTCCACCACTGAAAGTTTCCTCATGTCAAAAAACAGACAATTAAATAAAAACCTCACTGCTCAAATCCTACTTCATTTATGAAGTCTTACCAGTCCCACCATTAATATCTACTACTTGTCTGGCTTGGAAAAGCCGTTGAATCTTCTGGAGCCTCAGTTTCCTCATCTGTAAAGTTGGGGAGAGGGTTTCTTATAATATATGAATGTTAATAACAGATGGTTGTTATGAGGCTCAGATGAGATAATGTCTGTCAAAATACTACATAAATGTCAACTCTCCCTTAACCAATAGGCATTTATTAAGTACCTATCATGAGCCAGGACCTGTACTGAACTTTGAGAAGACAAAGAAAAAAGCCCCATCTCAGTCCTCACTCCATCGGCTATCATCATTGTCCAGTACGATGTGATCTCAAGGGCAGGGACCATTTCTCATTTCTCATTTTTATCTGTCTTCCCAGTTCACTTATGACAAAATAAAGTTATCACTGAGAGAATTGGTGTCCCTTTCTCAGGTCGAGCAGTCTGTCCATAAGAAGAGAAGCTTATTGTGAGAAATGCTTGAGGTTTTGTTTTTAAATCATCAGAAGTTGGTATCTAGGAAGGGATGAAGTCAGCCCATGGATAATTAGAGGAAAGGGAAAGGAAGAATACCTGATAAACAGACTCCCAGAGTTAGAAGAATATTCCCCTCACAATGTGCTATCCCAGAATGCATACTGCTCTTAGAACAGCTATGTAATGCAATCTGAGGCCAGAACTTTAATGCTTCCCATGGGTCAGACTCCTGCTTCTCAGGAGTCAATTTATGGACTTGGACAGAGAGTCAATCTAAAGAGCATTCATTAAGTGCCTATTGTGGACCAGCTATGGAACAGAGGCAGTTGAAACTCTGCCTCTGACACACAATAACTAGCATTTATGGGGCACCCTAACATTTGTGATATGTTTTGCCCAAGTTATCTCACTTAATTCTCACACTCTGCTATGGGGAAATTGAGCCTGAGATGTGAAAGCATTTGTCCAAGATCACACAGCTAGTATGGATCTGAGGTAGGATTCAGACTTAGGTTTTCCTGATTCTTAGTCCAATGTCCCATCCATGGCACCACTTACCTGAAACAATTTACCTGCGTAATGTTGGACCAGTCATTGAACATTCTATTGCTCTTGGTACTTTTTGAGACCATGAACTGTAAGCAGAGAAGGTGCTGATCTGCACAGGGAGAGGGAATTTGTCTCTTGGAGAGTTCTCTATACTAGTCCCTATTTCCTATGTGCCAGGCACTGTTCTTGTTATTGGGGATACAAAGAGAAAAGTGAAAATCACTGACCTCAGGGAACTTACATTCTTTTTCCAAGGAAATCAAAAATCCACAAATTAGTTATTGTAGGTCAGAAAGACCTTGGAGTCTCTCACTAGCAACAGATAATAATTTCATTAATGATATGGGTTATATCAGAACTGGAGATATTGACCTGGCAGCAGTTATGGCAGAAATGAGGAAAAAGTGGTAACAATTGTATGGACAACATCGTGGATGAATTTGGAGAGGAAGAGAATTGGATCAAGAGTGATTTCAGTGAATATGGGTGAAAAAAGTCAGGGAGTGAGAGAGTGGGTCAATGTTGAGGAGTCCTAGATGGGAAATGGATCTGAGTCTCACACTATGACTGAGATCTGGTTGCTAGCCCTCTTCTTCCCTCCTAATACTCACAGTATAAATGTTGGACTGTCAAAGTGATCTTTGATGAGAACCTCTTATTTATTTATTTATTTATTTATTTTTTTGGGTAGGATTAACTCCTGATTTCATCCATGTGGGAAACTTCCATAGTATGGAATCTTTCTCTAACAAGAAGGATCAAAACTGATTTGTCGCTTTGTGTCTTAGAGAATTATTCAGAAACATTGAGCTGAGTAATGAGCTAGCTAATCAGATATTAGGACTTGGTGCTAGCTTTTCCCGACTGGAGGAATAGCCTTATTCTATGTCATAATGTTTCCTCATATGAGAAAAGGTTGAAAGAACAAATTCTGTTTTTTACATGAGACAGATAGATATGGTGGTTTCTGAGCTATTCTTGGTTCCATTTTGGTTGCCTGTGGATACAGATTGATATGGGCTTGGGGGGATGACTAATAGGACCATGACAAAATGGGCCTAAAGGAGTGATCACAGCAGGGGCAGCATTTGATCGGGAAACATTTTTTTGATAAGTTTTTAGAGATGGATCTTAAGGTAAATGATGACTTTGGATTGACAAAGATGAAGAGAGAGGGCATTTCAGTTGGACAAATTCAGTCATTAAACAGGGAATTTTCACGAGGATGGCAATTTTAAGAACTTAGAAATTATGAAACAGGATATTAATACAAAATTAAATTAGAGGGTCATTGGGGAACCCCGTGATGACCATGATTACTAAATATTGGGATATTATATTAAAGATGATAGGAAACCACTGGAGGATTTTGAACAGGTGAATGACATGATGAAGACAATATTTGTAGTTAGAACTATTTTCTAATCATTAAATACTAAGCTCCTCAAGACATGTTCTGAATATGTTTATGAAACTTTTTATCTTTATGATATTAGTGAAATTACTTCAGCCTACTTGACCCCGATTTAATCTTCTGGATAAACAGGTAGAATGAGTAATATGATCTCTGAGGTTTTTTTTCTCACTAAATCTTTTTAACAACCAAAGAATTCAGGCCCTTTAATCCTGAATCTAAAGTCACTTATTTTAAAGTCAATAGATTGATAACCTAAAATGTCTTAGGTATTAATTTCTTTGGATTAGTTTTGGATTTTGAAGGTGCCCATATTGATTAAATAATATTTTGAATTTTTATTGCTTTATACTCTTTAGATCTCTTTAATACATAAATTGTATAATATGATCCTTATAATAATCCTTTGAGTCAATAAGGCACATGTTTTGGGGTTTGGATCTATGATGTTATTTGTATAAGGAATTTCTATGAGAAAACCTTTTGATGATGCAGAAAAATACTTTTTTCAATTTATAGTCTTATGGAGGTATTTGAGTAAGGAAGTTGCCAAGGGGTCATGTATCTTGCACTCACATCTGAGTCTAAAAACAGTCTCTAATTATCCCTCCTCTCTGTCTCACCCATGCCCCAGTTTTTTTTAAACAGGTGAGGAAAGAGAGAGTGATTTGGCTAAGGTTGTGAATGCAATATGTGTGAAAAGCTGAACTTGAATCCATGTCTGACTTCATGTGGTTCTTTCTTTATCACCTCCACTTTATCTATTGAGATGGGATAAGGGACAGCTATTTTTAGCCATTTGTTCAATATGTGTCAGAAATGGGACTTGAACCCATGTCTACTCTTGATACCTAATTTAGTATCCATCATATGTCACTACAGGGAACCCTAAGAAATCTCTGTTATTTTACTATCCCCAAATGGAGGAGTTGCAAATCTCCATTTGAGAAGCCAAAAGGATCCACTTTTCCTTTTCTTCTTCTCTTGTTCCTTGGCAGAGGAGAAAGATGACCAGATCTGGTGGCAGGGGATATGGGTTCAAATGTTGATTCTGATACTTCCTATCTATCCTTGGGCAAGTCCTTCTCTTGTGCCTCAGTTTCTTGCTCTGTTAATTATAGGGGTTGTACTCAATAGTCTCTAAGTTTCCTTCTAGGCTAAGTCTCCATATGATTCAATCCATCATTTACTTTTCCATTATTTCCCTCAGTTTTGCTTTGGGACTTTTGCCTACGTGATTTGACCAACTTATGTGATTTGACCAATTTATCTTTTATATCCAATGCTATCTACAAAATAGAACTATTAAAACTTCATGACTTACAAGATTAGGTTAATTATGGGATATTCATCAAAGGAAGGGTGCTCTCTTTGGTGTGGGGATATATATCATTATTGCAGAGCCAATTCCATTCATGCCTTTCCTTCATAGTGATCTTTTTTTTTCATTATGATTCTTGTCTGATCCTCTCACTAATTCTCCAATGAAGATTTACCTAATGCTCTGGAAGCATTTCTCTATTGAAGTGGGTAGTTTTCAAAAAAAAAGTAACTTAGGAAATAAGATTGTAGAAGCATAGCTTTAGAGCTGGAGGAGACTTAAGAGGCCATGTAATCTACATATTACACCCAGATTGTCCATGGGTTATCCCTTGCTCTTTCTATATAGGCCCGCCTCTCTATCTGATCATATATTTTTTGGATGCTATATTTTATAGCATTTTTTTGCAGGCAAATCATTATGGATAATATGGTGTTGTCTACTAGGCCCACCGTGTGTTTCTCAAGTGTTCTTTGGGTCCAACACAATTTTTGTTCTTTGGGGATGGTTTTAATCTGTGATTATAGTTTGACATTCCTTCACTGACATGAACATACAGACCTCACTTTGACCCATGCCCAAATAAAATTGAAATTTCATTACCTGCCTCAAAAAAGGCCAGTGCCTTTTTTAGCCAAGAACCACCTCTTTTTGGCCATCAGTCCACCTCTGACAACAGAAAACGACTTTAGAAGGACAACAATAGGACCTTTTTCACTAGAGAGCTCAAGTACTTGGATTGGCAGTCAGATCCTGTGTGACCTTGAGCAAGATGTGCCTTGTGTCTAAGGGACTGAGTTTCTTCATCTGTAAAATGGTAGCATTGGTCTGTTCTAGCCCTGTTCTAGGGCCTCTTAAGCTTTTCCCACCCATGACCTCTTTTTTCCTGAGAAATTTTTATGTGACTCTGGGCATATAATTACACACACACACACACACACACACACACACACACACATACACACACATATTTATATATATAAATTATATAAAATTGGTATACACACCAAACATTTACTGATAATAAATCATAATTTTGTGACCCCCCCCACATTCAGTTATGAGACCCCCATATGGGATTGTGACCTACAGTTTAAGAAACTAGGGTCTAGATGACTACTGTGTCCCTTTCAGATCTAGATCAAAGATCCTATGGTAAAACAATAACAACAACAACAATGACAAAACCCATAAGTCTCTCAGTTAGTGACTAAACTTTTGATGCTCTTCAGGGAAATGTAAAACTTATACAATAATGTAAAGAGGGACAGATATCTATTTTATAGGTCCAGGGACCTGAGTTCATTGGCTCCCAATGTAGAAAAATTCACATAGTGGGTCTAATGACTGGTTACGTACATAGGAGGGAAGACAAATGGGATGTCTTTTAGGAGACCCAGTGTGAGTATTTTGGGAGCTAGTCTAGAGGCTTGAGCTAACACGAGGGGATCGTCTTAACTGTGCAAAGCGGTAAATTTCTGGAAGGTTATCATTACTCAATATGAGAAATGTCGAAGCCAAAAAATAGAATGCCAACTTGTACTCTGGGAAGGAATAAGTCTTTGTTGCCTGGGGTTTTCAGGTGAACCCTATAAATCTGAGCTGGGGATGTAAAAGGAAACTGCAGCTCTTAGGGAAAAAGCTTTGGCATTTTGAGAGGTAATATCCATTTTGGCCTGCATGCATGGTGCAGAACAGTCAGTGATCCAGCCAATAAGTTGCAGAAGCCTCCAGAGGATTTTTTAAGGTGCCATTTAAGACGTTTTTGAAATATGAATGAATAGAACCTGGGATTGGAGACTCATAGATTCAGAGCTAGACATCTAATTGGACTTCATCATTTTAAATATGAGAAGAATAAGGTCTAGAGAGAGGAAAGGTCTTGCTTCGATAGAATTAGGGCCAGAACTAGAATTTGAACCCTGGCACACAGTAGAAAAGGGGTAGGTAGGTGACAGTGAGTAGAGGACCTGGTCTGGAGTCAGGGAGTCCTGAGTTCAAGTCAGGTCTCAGATACTTATCAGTTGTGTGCCCCTGGGAAAGTCATTTCATTTTTTGGCCTCAGTTTCTTAATCTGTAACATGAACTGAAAAAGGAAATGGCAAACAACTTTGGTATCTTTGTCAGGAAAATCCATTGTGGAGACAATTGGACTCTACTCATGTTGGACTCTACTGAAATGACTGAACAACAAAATTGATGCAGTAGAGAAAATTTTGGGCTTGGAGACAGGAAAATCTCAGTTCAAATCCATCTTCAGACACTTATTAGTTGTGTGATCCTTAATCATGTTTGCCTTAGTTACCTTAAATGTAAAATGAGTCAGAACAGGAAACACCAAATCACTCTAGTATCTTTGCCAAGAAAACTCCAAAATGTGGGCACAATTGAATAAAAAAATTAAACAAAAACAGTAGAAAGAGCATGAACTCTGAAGTCACATGTCTTCTCCCTGATGTCTGTACATATATGATCTAAGTCATTTGCCAACTTGGACTTCAGCATCCCCCTAAAGTGAGAGAATTGGACTAAATGTCCTCTACAATTCCTTCCAGTTCTTGGGTATAGGATTCTGGGTTCCTTTTAATTATTCTAAATCTAACACCTTTTTTATTTTTTAATTTTAATTTTATTTTGTTTTATTTTAAAAAATAATTATAACTTTTTATTGACAGTACATATGCATAGGTAATTTTTTGCAACATTATCCCTTGTACTTACTTCTGCTCCACTTTTCCTCTCCCTCCCTCCACCCCCTCTCCTAGATGGCAGGCAATCTTATACATGTTAAACATGTCACAGTATATCCTAGATACAATCTATGTGTGCAGAACCAAACAGTCCTCTTGTTGCACAGGAAGAATTGGATTCAGAGAGTAAAAATAACCTGGGAAGAAAAAAAATGCAAACAGTTTACACTCATTTCCCAGTATTCCTTCTCTGGGTATAGCTGATTCTGTCCATCATTGATCAATTGGAATTAAATTAGATCTCTTTAACACCTTTTTAAAATGTATTACATCAGTTACTTTTGACACTGTGAACTTCTCAAGAAATTTGGGGTTCTACAACATCTCTCCTCATGATGATTCTCAGATAGAAATGACCATAATTACAGAAAATCAATCAACAAGCAGTTGTGAAGCATCTACTACATGTCAGGTGCTATACCAGGTGCTGGGTATAAAAAGACAGAAATGAAATGGTCCCTGCCTCCATGGATCATATATCATCTTTGAAGAAATAACATATACGTATATGAAAATACACAATCTATGCAAAATAAATTTAAGGTGTTTTGAGTAGGTAGTTCATAAGAAAGAACAATGGAATTGGGGAAATTCTAGAGGGGATTCAGATGTAGGTTAAACCAGCTGGCCACAAAGATCTCTTCCAACTCTAAGGATTTTGGGTTTTGGGATGCTGTGAAGGCTATAGTCAAAGTATGGTCAGCCAAGCACTTTTTAAAAAAATAACTTTTTATTGATAGAACCCATGCCAGGGTAATTTTTTACAGCATTATCCCTTGCACTTCTGTTCCGATTTTTCCCCTCCCTCTCTCCACCCCCTCCCCCAGATGGCAAGCAGTCCTTTTACATGTTGAATAGGTTACAGTATATCCTAGATACAATATATGTGTGCAGAACTGAACAGTTCTCTTGTTGCACAGGGAGAATTGGATTCAGAAGGTAGAAATAACCCGGGAAGAAAAACAAAAATGCAAGCAGTTTATATTCATTTCCCAGTGTTCTTTCTTTGGATGTAGCTGCTTCTGTCCATCTTTGATCAATTGAAACTGAATTAGCTCTCTCTATTGAAGAGATCCACTTCCATCAGAATACATCCTCAAACAGTATCATTGTTGAGGTATATAATGCTCTCCTGGTTCTGCTCATTTCACTCAGCATCAGTTCATGTAAGTCTCGCCAGTCCTCTCTGTATTCATCCCGCTAATCATTTCTTACAGAACAATAATATTTCATAATGTTCATATACCACAATTTACCCAGCCATTCTCCAATTGATGGGCATCCATTCATTTTCCAGCTTCTAGCCACTACAAACAGGGCTGCCACAAACATTTTGGCACATACAGGTCCCTTTCCCTTCTTTAGTATCTCTTTAGGGTATAAAATAACTTTTTATTGATAGAACCCATGCCAGGGTAATTTTTTACAGCATTATCCCTTGCACTTCTGTTCCGATTTTTCCCCTCCCTCCCTTCACCCCCTCCCCCAGATGGCAAGCAGTCCTTTTACATGTTGAATACATGTAGCAGTAGAAACACTGCTGGATCAAAGGGTATGCACAGTTTGATAACTTTTTGAGCATAGTTCCAAATTGCTCTCCAGAATGGCTGGATGTGTTCACAATTCCACCAACAATGTATCAGTGTCCCTGTTTTCCTACATCCCCTCCAACATTCCGCATTATCTTTCCCTGTCATTCTAGCCAATCTGACAGGTGTGTAGTGGTATCTCAGAGTTGTCTTAATTTGCATTTCTCTGATTAATAATGATTTGGAGCATATGTTCATATGTCTATAAATAGTTTCAATTTCTTCATCTGAGAATTGTCTGTTCATATCTTTTGACCTTTATCAATTGGAGAATGGTTTGATTTCTTATAAATTAGAGTCAATTCTCTATATATTTTGGAAATGAGGCCTTTATCAGAACCTTTGATTGTAAAAATATTTTCCCAGTTTATTGTTTCCCTTCTAATCTTGTCTGCATTTGTTTTGTTTGTACAAAAACTTTTCAATTTGATATAATCAAAATTTTCGATTTTGTGGTCAATAGTGATCTCTAGTTCTTCTTTGGTCATAACTTCCTCCCTCTTCCATAGGTCTGAGAGGTAAATTATCCTATGCTCTTCCAATTTATTTATAATCTCATTCTTTATGCCTAGGTCATGTACCCATTTTGATCTTATCTTGGTGTACGGTGTTAAGTGTGGGTCAATGCCTAGTTTCTGCCATACTAATTTCCAATTTTCCCAGCAATTTTTGTCAAATAATGCATTCTTATCCCAGAAACTGGGGTCTTTGGGTTTGTCAAACACTATATTATTAAAGTTATTGGCTATTTTGTACTTTGAACCTAACCTATTCCATTGATCAACTAGTCTATTTCTTAGCCAATACCAGATGGTTTTGGTAACTGCTGCTTTATAATATAATTTTAGATCTGGTACAGCTACTGCCAAGCACTTTTTGCAACTTCAGCTGTGTCCTAGCCACATGATAGATGGTCCAAGGGTGTCTTTCCAGAGATTTCTGAGGGAGAATCATTGTGTTGAGGGGTTTGATTTAGCTTTAAAAGTTACAGTGATTGGGGCAGCTAGATGGTGCAGTGGATGGTGTTAGATTTGAAGTCAGAAAGATCTGAGTTAAGATGCTGCCTTTGACATGGTCTATCTGACTTTTGATCTCTCTGAGACTTGTTTGCTTATATGTAAAATGGGGGAAGGAATAGTATGTTATATTGTCAGTTGAGAACTTTTAACTTCTCTGAAATTTGTTTGCTCATATGTAAAATTGGTGGAGCTATGGTATATTATGTTCTCAACTGTGAAAATACAGGTAAAGCTTTTTGCAAATGTCAAAAAGTCATATAAATCACTCATAGTATTTGGGAGAAGTAGCATGGAGGACTGGTGTCAGAAAGACCTGGTTTCAAATCTCACCTCTGATAGTTAGTAGGTGTGTGATCCTGGTCTAGTCACTTTACTTCTCTAAGGCTTGATTTCTCAAATGTAAAGTGAAGATAATAGCAATACTTGTAGCAACCCCTCGTGAGACTTGAATCAGATGCTACTAAAGCTCTTTGCTACTTGCAAAATACTGAGTAAATGTCAGTACTTATTGATATACTTTAATATTAGGTTGCAGGTATAATCTGTAATAATAATAACACATCTCTGAGTTTTAAAGTTTATGAAGTGCTTTTGTAATAACTCTTGATGTTGCTATAAAAGGAAATATTTAAAGTTTTAGGAGAATTTTATTATATATATTTTACACAATGGATTCTTTCATATCTTGTGACATGAAAAAAATGGCTACTGTAGACGCAAAAGTGAGATGGGTCCTATGGAGAGCAGAATTAAAAAGCATTTTGGTTGAAGAATACCTTCCAGTTCACGTTAAGGATGTTCAAACAGAGGCACAGTGACCACTTGCTGGGACTGCTGTAGAAGTAATTCCGACTTGGAACAGGAAATTGGGCCAGGAAACTTCCAAGGCCCACAGAAACTCTGTTCTCACAGAAAGAGCACAGGTTTCCCTCCAACTCCCACATCTGAATCAGCACTCTGGACAGCACTCTAAAGAAACCTATCTCTTTCCTCTCTCCCAAAGTCAGTCTTAAGTTTGAGAGCTCTGTTCTGGGCTGAGTTACTATGTTTGGGGAATGAGTAAGTGAGTGAGTGAGTATAAACTCATCTTACCTTCTCTCATTACTGTATCCATTGAGCTAGCCCACATCCAACCCTGACATATTGGTTCCTCATCTTCTTCTCATTTTTACCTCTTTCTCTGAGAATTATAATCCAGTTAATATTACCAAGGCTTCTGGAAAGAACATGATGATTGGTTCCACTCATTATTACTGGGATTCCCCACCCCAAAATATTCTTCCTGACTATCATGGTCTTATATGTGTTATTTTCCTCTATTAGAAGGTTAAGTTCCTTGAGGGCAGTTACTATGTGATCTTTATATTTTTATCCCCAGTGTTTAGCACAGTGCCTGACATGGTGAATACTTTAAAATGTTTGTTCATTCATCTATACTTAATAACTGTTAGAAAAGTTAATAGAGGCAGCTAGATGACTCAGTAGGTAAATACCAGCCCTGAAGTTTGGAGAACCTGAGTTCAAATCTGAATTTAGCTGCCTAATACTTTCTAATTGTGTGACCATGGGCAAATCACTTGTTCCAAACAAAAAAGTTAAAATCAAAGTTTTTAAAAAATTGATGAAGACCCTGTATAAAGTTTAGACTTGACAGTCATCAGTTCCCAATTCTCTACCCTCCTACAAGTGAAAAATATTTTTGGTTCCATTTCACTCTAAGTAGTTTTCTCTGCCTTCCTACCTTGATATGTTATTTTGGGATCTTTATGAACTGTAATGTTCTTCTCTAAAATATAAAGTTCTCTGGGAGCAGGTTTATTGAGGTGGGGGGCTTCTGGGAGCAGCCTTAGTTTCAGTTCAAAGTAATAATCACCTCAAATTCAGCCAGGAGTTAAAGTCCAAATCCTTTATTGTTTCCTTTTAAGTCTTGTCTCCTTCCTTGGGCCCGGTTAGGTTTCTTAGAGGCCTATCTCTCTCTTTGGTTCCGAGAGCTCTTGCTGCTCGTCCTTTGCCTCTACCAGCTTCAGCCTCTAGCTCCCTCCAAAAACTCCAGGCAGCACAAAGGTGGAATATGGAATGAATCTGACTCTGCCTCTGAGAGTGGGCTTATGTTTTAGTGGGCTCCTCCTTATATATGCTCTCTTAAAGGTGTGAATCTTGTGGAACTCTAATAAGCACTAAGTACATCTAGAGAACTGTTAAGCACCCTGCTAAACAACCCTTGTCTTTATCAATTCCACTGACTTAGCACCTTGTAGGAATTCTAACATTGAATTCATCTTCTCTGGGTCTCTCTGCCTAAAACTCTTCTTTTGAGATATAAGTAGAAATTTCCTAATATGGAACACTGGAAGATTTATCAATTGGGAATAGAATCATGGTTTGAGAAATGGAAAGGGAAGAGGTCATCTAGTTTAAGCCTCTCATTTTACACATGGGGAAACTGAGATTCAGAGATGGGAAGAACCGGACTTGGGATCTCCTACTCCAAATGCGTAATATTACTTAGAGTTTATAAGAAGCAAGGAGAGATTAGAAGACAGAAGGAGTCACTCTCAGACTTCAGATAAGCTTACAGCTGATTGGTGGGGTTACTCCTTCCTCCAGCACTAATCATAACCTCACTTTGCCTTTTTTCCAATGCTGTTTAAATATGTCTTTTAAGTTCAGTCAGTTCAATTGTTTTTCAGTTGTGTCCAACTTTTTGTGATTCTTTTGGGGCTTTCTTGGCAAAGATACAAAAATGGTTAGTCTTTTCCTTCTCCAACTCCATTTCACAGATGATGAAACAGAGGCATACAGAGGTAAGTGACTTTTCCAGAGTCACACAGCTAGTAATCATTTAAGCCAGATTTAAAGATGTCATACTGACTCCAAACCTGGCACTCTATCCATAGTACCTCTGAACTGCCTCTTTCCTAGCTGTGTGTCTTTCCATAAATTCAATTTGGAGGTGCCATCCAAGATATTAGATTTTGTTCTCAAATTCTTTTTAATGTCCTTTTTAAAAAATCAAAGCAAAGTTTTAATTGCATACAAGTTTGTTGTAAATGTTGTCCTTTTCATGTGCAAGTTGTTGTTGACAATGTGCTCACATCTACCATTCATTCATTTAACATTTATTAAGCACCTATTATTTGTCATACATTAGGGAAGACAGCACGTAATAGCATCTAAAGGGCTAACTTCAAAGACAAGAAAGATCAAGTCTTATATACATTTCTGCTACTTAACTTCTTGTTTAGCTAGCAAAAAAACTTAAATTATAGAGAATGTGCTGGTTTGTAGTGGTAGAGGGTATTTCCTCCCTTGGGAATTCCTTGTATCAGTGAAATCAAAGGTCAAGTTCCTTCCCTATCTCTAGGGATTATGCTGAGTTTGGAGAATAGTTTGGGGAATAGAAATTTATATTCTATGGGGGGTAAACAAGGTATACACAGATAAGCAAATATAGAATACACACAAAACAACTTTAAAGGGTAAAGACTGAAAATTGTGGGATATATGTGGGAAGAAAACCTTGGAAAGAAGGTGGCTCTTGCATTGAGCCTTGAAGAAAAGTAGAACTGAGAAAGGAGAACATTTTCCTTGGAGTAAAGGTATAGAGATTGGAGATAGTCATATATAGTCAAGTGAAGTCAGCATATATCGTGTATTTATTTTGTGCCAAGATTTGTGCTAAGTGATGGGATACAAAGAAAGAGAAAAAGAGTCCTACTTCCAAGGAATTTATGCTCTAATGGGAACAGTAAGTGGGAAGGAACAGTAAGTGGGAGACATATTGCTGGAATAATATATAACAAGCCTTACAAATGTGCTGTACAAAACCAAAGGGAGAAGGATTTTTAATATCAAAGAGAGGACTTTGTGGGAGACTATGGGGCTTACCCATTGCCCTTTAGATAGCCTGAAATTCTCATTCACTTCAGGTCAGAGTGTTCCATGATTCTCATTCATTTCATCTTTGGGAAACTAAGAGACCGGTGGGCTTCAATGATAATGAGCAACCATGGTCTACTGAAGGTACTGAAAAAACTCTGAGATGCCTTCTAGCCTGATTTCTGGTTCAATTTTGGACTCAGCTGTAGTGTTTGCTTAAGATGTCATCTCAGTAGACCATCTGTCCTGGAGCCTTGTGGAGTTGTGAGGTCTATAAAGTAAAAGGAGCTAGTCACTCTCCTTTTAGTATCCCCACGCCTATGGGCATTGTCATTCAGTAGCCTCTGAAATTCAGAGATTTGGGAGAATCATAAAGAAAAGAATTAATATGAGGTAAAAAGCAATTAAAGCATGAATAATGGCCAGCTTGAGGAGTGGTAAAGGTCAAGAAGTTTGGACGGTATTTAGGAGGTGGGAATATGGGGGAAGAAAGTTCTAGCCTTGGAGACAAAGTCATATTGTGAATTTGAGAAAATGATAGGGGAATTAGAGATAGGGGACAAAAGGAGATTTTAAAAAATTCCAAATGTGTCCTTTAATACCTTAATCAGAAAGCTAAAAAAATGAGAATAAAGACAAGTCAAATACATAGAATGAGTTGAGGGAGATAGAGACTAAAGAGAAAGAATGCTAAAGACTGAAGTGAATAATGAAATCTCCATATTCAATTCAAGATTATAATATTTGCATAGCATGCTGACATCCCTATTAGCAAGGGGTCACTTGAAAGACAAGTATAAAACAGTTCATCTTGAGATGTTCTATTCCCAGCTGTCAGAGTTTACTCCATATATGGGGCGAAAACTCTTAAGAGCTGTTTTTGTTAAGCTCCAGTTGGCTTGTTTGTTGCTTATGTCAACTTGGGAAATAGTTGGGAAAGGTAGCGGTGTCCATTTGTAGGGATTTGTGCCATTTGGAAAGGGCATTCACATTTACCTCGTCTCAACTTAATATTTTCATCATTAATAATGCATTAAGAAATTTGTATTCATAAAATAAAATCCAAATGCTCATTAATTTTTGTGATAGCCATAAATTGAGCTATCTAGAGAGCATTATCAAAAAGTCTTCTTGATTTAATACTCTGGTGCCTCGTATAGTTGGCCATAAAAGAAACTCTACAGAAGGACTTTTTGATAATATACACTTTTGGCTACAAGTACGTGGACACATACGTACACACACACCTCCCCTTACATAGACACACACACAAATATATTTCTATTGATAAAAGTAACTTTTTTGATAACTTTTTGTTATTGACAAAAATTTAGTTGGAGATTGGGGGTGATGTTTATGTGAGAACAGAGCAACTAGTTGATAGGTAAAATTTTTAAATAAAGAAGTTATGTATATCATACGATATTTAAAAAAATATTCTGCCTCTTAATTTCCCTTTAGCCTCAGTTTCTCTTTCCTAATAGAGACAGTAGTCAGGATCTCATCGAGCCTCTACTTCCTCATCTAAAAAATGGGATTGAGAGCACCTATTATATAAAATCATGGCAAGAACCCAAAGAGATAATAATGCTTTGTTAAGATGTATTAAAGAAAGATAAATGACATTTATGTAGCTTTAACATTTACAAAGTACTTTACATGCATCACATCATTTGAGTTTCAGTACAACCCTGTGATGTGGGTGCTCTAAGTTCTATTAAACTCATTTAACAGATGAAGAAATGGGGGCAGAGAAAGATTAAATGGTTTTCAAAGGGTATAGGACTACTAAATATCAGAGGCAGTCTTTCTGACTCTAAGGCCAGTATTCTTTTCATTGAAGCAAGGACTGGTAATTTTCTTTAAAAGTAATTAAGATATGGTTAAAGTTACCCTATTGTCCATTTTTTCCCCTTCTAACACCATTCCTACTCCATCTATCAGGCAAGCAAAAGCATTTATTAAGCACCTATTTTATGTACTGGGTATTATAAGTAAGAACTAGAGAGTCAGCCACAAGAACGAAACATTCTCGGTCTTGGGAAACTTACAATCTATCCAGCGGAGATGACATGTGCATTTGATAGGGATCTGCAAAATAGATAAAAATATTTAATTTACTTTAATTTAATTGAATATTTAATTTATTAAATTAATTTAATATTAAATTAAAGATAATTTAGGGATCTAGGAATATAGAAACACTAGAAACTACTTCATGGAAATGTAGCCCTCCACTTGATCCTTGAAGGAAACTCAGAATTCTAAAGAAGTGGAGATGAGCAAAGAGTACATTTCAGTCATAGTACTCAGATACTGCAGAGATGTGGAGATGGGAGATATATATTCATGTATAAGGAGCAGGAAGAAGGCCGGTTTGACTGGACTGTTGTATATATGAAAGGGAATACTGTGTAATGGGTTTGGAAAGGTGGGTCACTGGAAAGGCTCCAATGAAAAAAACTTCATTGTAATCTATATGCTTTGTTGATAAAATGTAAAAAAATCCTCTCTCTAAAAAGTTATATAGAGATAGAAGCTATTATTGTATACCTCTCCTCTGTTTTCTATTTGAAAATTGTTTTTTTATCATTGACATCATTGTCAATGATAATTTTCTGAATTCAAACTTATCGTTGTGCTTTGGCGCCAACAAAACAAAAAGCTTAATGCCCTGTGTGGACATACCCCTATGAAACATCACATATGAAAAATACAATGAAATGGAGAGTGGGTAATGCACAATCCAGAGTCCACGAATATGGTGATGGCATACTGAATATTTAAAGTCAAACTAGGGCATGGGAGATATAGACATGAGAGAGTAAAGAATTATTTGTGAATGTTTGTGTATGTATCTCATGAGGACTATCTTTCTCTCATTCCCTCACTTAGAAGTAAAAAACATTAAATGTATTTTAGCTCTGGGTATCTGACCCCTGAAACCTCTGATTGACAAGGTCCTGTGACCTCTAATACAGATTTACAGGAGGGAATAGGGAAGGGATCAGAAAGTATTGTTGAGAATGTGAGAATCATTGATGGCATGATATAGATTAATTATGACCAAACTTCTCCATATTTTTCTGACCTTAAGACATTTCAGAACTCAGCATAGTCTGGAATGCAATATTTTCCTAAAAAAATGCACAAAATAGAGAAACAAAGAGACACAGAAAAGTGTAGCCTGTCTCTTTCTTGATAACTTTTTTATTGTCTCTTTGTCCTCTTTGAGAACAACAGTCTTCTCTCCTCTCCCTCCTTCCCTCCTTCCCTTCCTCCCTCCTTCCTTCCTTCCTTCCTTCCTTCCTTCCTTCCTTCCTTCCTTCCTTCCTTCCTTCCTTCCTTCCCTCCTTCTTGTCTAGGTAAAAAAAAGACCATTTTTGGGCCTCATTTCTTTCTTACCTAGCTTCCACTGGTGAATAAGTGATTGTCTCAGTCAAAGAGAGGACTATTAAAAACCATCATCAAGGCCTCCCACTGCATCCAGAGTTATCTCCAGGAATCCTGATCTATATTTGACCACTGGACCAAGATGGTTCTGGGGGAGAAAGTGACTGCACAACTCTCCCTCACTGAAATCCAATTCACTGGCTTGTCATGATATCCCTTTCCTTTGAAATGAGGGACAAACAGCAACAACCATCTCTTTGTCTTTGCATTTATTTCCTTCATTTAAAGAAAATGAAATTCCATCACCAAAAAATGACTCAGATTTTGATATTCTACACTTTCTCAAGTCCCCCTCACTTGGCTCTATTCCCTGTCACTGACCTTGTCAGTCAGAGGTTGCAGGGATCAGATACCCAGAGTTAAAATACATTTAATCTTCCTCATTTTCTTTTGGTCAGAGAAGGAAGGAGGGAGTCCTCTGAATGAAAGGCTGAAAGTTTGAGTTCTAAATTCCCCTCAAAGCCTTCTTTCCTAGAAGGCTGGCAAACTTTCTGGTAACTCCAATTTTCCATCAATAATTCTGCTTGGCTTTGACTCTTGTCATGTTGGGTATCCTCTGGAGACTCCTTTCTTTTTCAGCTTTCCTTTGTGTGTTATTTTCACTTCTCCATTAGATTATGAGCTCCATGAAGCCAGGAACTGTCTGTTTTTCTTATTTGTATCCCCTCATTTAGCAATGTGTCTGGCACACAGTAAGCACTTAATGAATGTTTATGAAATCAAATATGTTCGAAAAGAAAAATCATGCTTTTGCTTATGTGACCATTTTTTTTCTTTTATCTATTAGCTACTGGTAAGATCAGTTTCAGAGGAAATTTGTTGAGCACTATTGACAGAGATTGCTGTCTTTTTACCCTCACATCTCAACTGAGAAAATAGATGAATTCAAGGATGAGGAAGACATAGTAATGATGGAATAGGACTTTGATTATCTGCACATCTGTTGGTATTCTCTCTGCTGAAAGCTGAGGAGTCAGTGATTTCACTTGCTTTAACAATAACTTCACATTTCAAACGATGAACGAATGAGAGAAAATCCTATTCTGAATCTGATTTCCCCTGACAGGAGGAACTAATTGATGGGTGAAAATGATGAAAACTTTAGGAGTGAAGTGACCTCTCCTAGAATTTGTGAGACAGGAAAGAGAATCTGGGTATGGTCTAATGTGCACCTTGAATTTGGGAGAGCAGATTTTAAAGGGTTCACAGAAAGTCTTGGTAAAGTCTCATGAAAAAAAAAATTCTACAGGGAAGTTCAACCCAGGAGGGTTGTCAGGTGCACAGGAATAAAACTCTGAGGACACAAATGCAAATAATTCTGATGAAGAAAAAAGCTATTGTCTGAAGGGACTGATATGGATGCATAAGGATCTCTCAAATTTAAATGAAAAAAAAAATACATGTATAAGAGGTGGGAGCTAGACTAGGTAACATAGAAGAAAAATAAAATTATACTACAGTCTTATAAAAGGTAGTGCCAGGAGTGTGAAAACTCAGAAGGAGCCAAAGTTATCAGGGAAATCTAAGGACAACAATTTTTTTTTTAAATTGCATCTGAAAAAATAGGAGGATAGAATATGGACTGTTTGGGGTATATGAGATGATATTAATTGTTCACAGAAAGAAGGCAAAAACATCCAATTTTTCTGTTGTTTCTTGAAATGAGAAAATAAAATTGGCTAATAGGGAGTTGATTTCCAAAAGAAGCAAGTAGCTAACCTTTAATTCAAGTCACCAGACTCAGATGAATTTTATGTTGGGGATATGGTATTGGGTCACTGTTGGATCTGATCACTGAATGACCATTAATGATCATTGAAATGCTATAGAAAATGGGAGAGCAAGAGAAAAGGTCAAATGCCTTGATTTTTCTAAGAAGGGAAGAGAAAAGAGTCTATAAACCTTAAATCAACTCTTTCTTGACCATCTTGCCTCCCTTTAATCAAATTCTCTTAGTGTTCTTGAAAAATCAAGGATGGAAATCCAGTGTTTGCTAGCTCAGCACAGTATTGATGGAGAGGTATATATATACCTGCATTTTTCTCAAATTCCCAAAAGAGATATCAGTAGAAGAAAACACAGGATTAGTATCCAACATAGGCAGAAATGTAACTGATTTCCCCCTTCCCAAACAGAGATTACAATTTGCATCAGAAATAATCCTAAAAGGCGTGTTTATTCATGGCATTCCAGTCAATAGTACCCATCATCACTCAGAGATAAATTCAACAGAGAACATTTATGGACAGCGATTTCAATACAAAGCTTTAACAGATAATTGAACCATAAATCTATATTAGTATCCTTTTATTGTTTGTTTTACAATGTAAATTGCTGTGTGCTATTATCACTCTGTTTTAGTGTAAATAACTTTAAAAGACTGTCGCTTGCAATATTGGGAGTTAATGTTGCAGGGGCTATAATCTTAAAGCAGAAACAAAATATCCCATTTCATAATGTTTGTAATACCTGAAAATGGAAAAGTTTAGTTGGCTGGATGTGGTGGTCCATACCCATGATCCTAAATACTGAGTAGATTGAGGATGATGGATATTTTGAGTTTTAGGATTCTGAGCCTCAGTGGGCTAAATTGATCTGACGTTCATATAGGTATCACTATAGTGAGCTCCCATGGCTGGAGAGGGAGGAATTAGGATACCAAAGGATGAGTGAACCAGCACAGGGCAGAGAAAAGAAGTAAGTTAAAGTTCTTATGTGGCTCCTGCATTCTATCCTAGGGGTGATAGGGACACACACACACACACACACACACACACACACACACACACACACACATATATTTCTGAGGCAATTGGGGCACACAACTAGGAAGTGTTAAGTGTCTGAGGTCAAATTTGAACTCAGGTCCTCCTGATTTCAAGGCTGGTGCTCTATCCACTGTACCACCTAGCTACCCCCTAATAAATTGTTTTTTTAAACTTGTGTCCTAGGTAATGACCCACATTTTTTAGATTAATAAACAGTAGGATAAAGATCTCTGACTTTGGTCACTGTGGTAATAGTCTGATCTTGGAGTTTGCCTCAGACATGCACTAGCTATGGATCCCAAGCCAATCATTCAACTTTTTGATATATCCAAGTAGCTTTCTAAGATTATGAGATACAGTTTAGAACTCTTCATTGATGGAGTTGGTAATTCCCTCTATTCATAGAATTACAAGTCAGATCCAAAGGGGAAATATTAAAAAGGGAACTCCCTGTAGGGAAACTCTATCACCAGGGCAAATCTCAATCCATCTACAACTTATATACTAGGCTTGCCTAAGTTTTTCTGACTTTGAATACAATGCTCTGCATAGGATACCCCCAAACCAATAAAAGCTTCTCCAAATTACATGCAATAACATGAAAATATTTTTCTTTAGCTTTTAAATTCATTTAAACAGTTGGCTCTACCTCTAATATTTCAAAGCATTTTAATCTGAAGTTTCATAGTATTGTTGAATTTTAGCTTGGTTTAAAATGATTTGGTATTGTGTTGAAATTAATCCAATTAATTTAAATGCTATAAATCTATTGTATAAAACATTCCGGGAATAAAAAAGACACCCATGAATGCTCTGGTTTTTGTTAGTAGAATTGAATTATGTTTTCATATGTCAGGTTTTTTTTTTTTTTTTTTTTAAAGTCGAGCAGATGTTCTCATTGTTGGAAACTATAATAAAAATGACAGGACACATTTTCATAGTTCTCTCTTTCCAAAATTTCTGTGGGGCTGGTGCTACCATTACTATCACACTTCTCATTTTACTAATGATGAAAATGACATTTCTGACACTCCTGGTGTTACTGTGCCTGGGACTGGACTTGTGATGGGTATACAGAACTCCCAGGGGAAGAAACTTCCTCTTTCAGGGCAGGTTGGCTCCTTTTCTGCAGCTTATAGACTTAGAGCATTCCCTACAGCACTGAAAGGTAAAAATCAGAGATAGGATCTGAATCCCAAACTCCCCTGGCTCCAAGGTCAAAACTCTTTTTATTCTACCATAGTGCTGCCAACACATCTTTGTAAGTCTGTCAGTAGAATGCTGAGCTTGACACCTCACTTGATTGGCTGTGTAATAAATGCTTATTCATGATGCTGACAAATTTGGCATCAATGAAAATCTCTTTTATAGGAAAGGCAGGGAATGTGTCCAGTAGAAGAAAAAAATTTTGAACATATATTTCAGAAAAATTCTCTTAGGTTAGGAGGAAGAAGACCAATTATTTTTAGTTTTATGATTTTAACTGGAGTTCCTATTCATGAAGATAAAAAATTATTAATCAGTCATAGGACAGTATCTATCTATCTATCTACCCTTTTTTCTTCCTTCCTTCCTTCCTTCCTTCCTTCCTTCCTTCCTTCCTCCCTTCCTTCCTTCCTCCTTCCTTCCTCCCTCCCTCCCTCCCTCCCTTCCTTCCTTCCTTCCTCCCTTCCTTCCTTCCTTCCTCCCTCCCTCCCTCCCTCCCTCCCTTCCTTCCTCCCTCCCTCCCTCCTTCCTCCCTCCCTCCCTTCCTTCCTTCCTTCCTTCCTTCTTCTTCCTTCCTTCCTCCCTCCCTCCCTCCCTCCCTCCCTCCCTCTCTCCCTTCCTTCCTTCCTTCCTTCCTTCCTTCCTTCCTTCCTTCCTTCCTTCCTTCCTTCCTTCCTTCCTTCCTTCCTTCCTTCCTTCCTTCCCTTTCTTTTTTCTCTCTCTCTTTCTTTCTTTCTACCTCTATCTATCTAAATATCTGTCCATCTCTATCTTTCTATCTATCTATCTAGTTAGTTTGTTGTTGTATCCTTCATTTCCAAAGAGAATGGTCTAAAAGGATCATCACTATGTTAGAGTAAAGTTACAGTGTGTCTGACTGTGGCCTTTCAGACCAATACAAGCTCAGAATATTCTGCCACAGGTCAAACACAAATAGTCCCTATGAACATTTGAGGTGATTCTCTAACTTTGCGTATTTCTTGCATTTCCTTTGGGCTGATTCATTTCTTCATTGCTTGTGGAGCGTAGCATCTTCTCTGAAAAGAGCATGCCATGCTGGGTGATTCTGTGCCAGTGTCTCCCATATCATACAATCAGTTCTAAAGTTCTTAAGGTCTTGAAAGTGTCCTTTTATTGCTTTTTCTGACCACCTTGTGAGTGTTTGCCCTGTGTCCATTAAAAAAAAGACTAGGGGCAGCTAGCTGTCACAGTGGGTAGAGCACAAGTCCTGAAGTCAGGAGGACCCAAGTTCAAATCTGGCCTCTGACACTTAACACTTACTAGTTGTGTGACCTTGGGAAAGTCACTTAACCCGAATTGCTGCTCAAAAGACTATTATTTCTCTCTCTCTCTCTCTCTCTCTCTCTCTCATTTATCTTAATCTATTTTTCATGTATTTCAAAATGTAAATTTTATTGATATCTTTTGTTTTTGCAAGAAGCAGAATTCACTGAAAAACATAAATGAATGTTTTTACATTCATTTATGTTTTTCAGTGAATTCTGCTTCTTGTCTCTTCCAGAGATCAAATCCATAAACAAAGACATTCTAAAAAAGCCTGTTTTGAAAAACAAACCAATAAGTTAAAAAAAAAAACACCTGCTATTACATGCAGTGCAGCACAGTATTTATTAAACAGTAAAGTCTGCTTTTTGGCTAATTTTAGCTAATTTTCTATATGCTAATGCATGCTAATTTTCTATGTAGAAGGAACATTTGGTATTTAGCTTCAGTTAATAAATGTAATATTCATTTGCTTTTCTTCAGACCTGAGATCAATGAATCAACAAACATTTATTAAGCACTTTCTGTATACCAAGCATTCTGCTAAGTCCTAGAGATACAAAGACCAATAACCCCAACCCAATGCTTGCCTCCAAGGGACTTTCATCCTAATTGATAATACTCTTATTATATAAACTAGCTCATCTCTTGTCAATAACTCATATTCTTATATTTGGAAACTAGTATGAATTTTTGCTACCTAATGGATGTGAATATCCTCTCTAGATATAGATACCAAGCCATTTAACTACCAAACCTGGGTAATTCTTGTAAATATTTCTGTAAATATGACATGAGAACTTCCCTGTTTCTTGATGACATCCATGGATGGCTATCCATGGAGCCCATGGGTTGTCCATTAATTACTTCTCACTTTTGCTACATATATGATCAGCCAATTTCTTCAGATGAAATATCTTTCTGATGACATCATTTACTCCCGTTCCTTTTGCACAGTTCTTCAAAGCTACTCATACCCACCAAGCTCAACTCCATTGCCCTTTGGGTAACTAGACCCATATCTATATAAGATGCTTTTTAAAAGTGTTAGCTTTGGCTTCTCTTAACTCTCACACATAGAGAGATTATCAGATTCTCCCAAGTCTCCAAATTTAGAATATTTTACTTTTCAGTTTTGTCCTATCTACTTCGAGGTAACTGTTTAAGTGTCTCCTGGCTCTTATGAGTGAAATTCTTCCTTTCTTCAGGCTTATTTTTGGATCTCATTGAATACCCCAGTCTTTAGACTTTTGACAGAGAGACAGAGAGACTTTTTTCTTCAATGATTTCAATTCAGTGATTCCCTCACTAATACAAATTTTTTGCTTGCCAGCCTGGCTGGTTTGGAAGTGTCACTATTTTCACCTGGCTATTTGGAACATAGTTTAACTTTTGTAGAGTGGGTAGAATCACGACCCAAATGAGTGTAAAAGCCCAGTGGTACCACAACCTACAAAGAGGATATGATTCTGACCTCTCAGCACTCATATTCCAAAGGGGTTTCATGTCATAGTGTTTTGGGCTGTGAGATAGTTCTTACTCTAGTTCTCATGACTCAGAAGCAAAGAATTTGGAAGGCACTTTTATCCTAGCTGGGTTTAACAAAAGAGTTCTTCTCTGCAACATTCTCAACAAGTGATTACCCAAGTTTCCATCTGACTACTTCCAGGGATAGGGATCCCACTCTCTTGAGGTAACCTACCATACTTTAAACTGCCCCTCATAGTTTTCCTTATAATCAAAGTGAAATCTATCTCTGAATTTTTACTTTTGTTTTTCTCACTTTTTCCATTTGAGGACAATTAAAACAAATCCAATCTCACTTCCAAATAAGGAATGAGTGGAAGATTGCAAAAATGACCTAATCTAAACCATTCTTGATTCAGAATTATCTCTATAATATCTATAGCAAGTGGTTGGTCACCAAATCTCAATTTGAAAACCTCCATGGAGAGAGACCCCATTATCCTCCACAGCATTGTCTTTTACTTTGAACAGCATCAAATGTGAAGAAGCCTTCTCTGGTACAAAGCATAAACTTATCTTTCTGCAATGTTCACATATTGCTACTGGTCCTAGTTTCTGGGGCCAAACACAACACAATGATGACTGATGATGATGATGACAAATAATATTTATATGTTATTTTAAAGTTTTCAAAGTGTTTTATTATGAATATTACCTCATTTTTTCCTATGACTATGAGTGATAAGTGCTGTTATTAGTGATAAGGAAATGTGACTTGCCCAGGGTCACATAAACAGTGTCTGAGGCAAGAATCAAATATTGGTCTTCCTTTTTCCATGACCATTGCTTTATTCATTCCCTTCTCCATAAAATAACTCTTCAGATATTTGAACATGACTATCATGTACTTACTGAGTCTTCTCTAGGTTAAATATTCACAGTTCCTTTAACTGAACCTTATATGGCATAGCCTCAAGATTCACTGTTATATCTAATTGTAATGTGTCAAGTTGTGAAACTGAAGGATTTTCAAGGATTTAACTATTATGAGAAATTTCATTGTTTCTGTTATTCACAATACTGGAAATACTCCAAATTCAGAATGTCCTTCAAGAACTAAAGAGATTTAACAGGTTAAATTTTCTTCATTCTTTTGGGTAGAAATAATACCTGTTTTTTTTTTTTAATATCAAAGCATAAGAAAATAAACTGTTTATAATTTGAAGGAGATGTGGTACATTTTCTACTACAGTGAAACTTCTTTTGAGGGGGGGGGACCCGAGTAGACTCTATGAGAGTACAATAGAATTCTCTTGATATTAAACCTTTCTTAGGGAACTATCATATGCTTGACTTAAAGTATGATCTTTCCAATCATATATTGGAGTGGAAATTCTTTTCACTAAAGAAATTATATTTTGTAAACAAAATGGCTATCAGTAGAGATCTTTCATGTTTACTAGGAGCTGACAGTCTTAACTTCTCATTTCAGTTTTTTAGATGTTGTTGAAAGGGAGACAGTGGTATTAGGTCTCTACCTAAAAGGGAGCTAAGAAGCAAGCCTGCCCTCCTTCTCTTTAATTAAAACTTTTTATTTACAAAATATATGCATGGGTAATTTTACAATGTTGACCCTTGCAAAACCTTCTGCTCCTAATTTCCCCTTCCTTTCCCCATCCCTTCCCCTAGCTGGCAGGTAGCCTAATACATGTTAAATGTGTTATAATATATGTTAAATATAATATATGTACACATATTTATATAGTTACCTTGCTGTACAAGAAAAATTAGATCAAGAAGGAAGAAAAAAAACTTGAGAAAGAAAATGAAGTGCAAGCAAACAACAAGAGAAAGAGTGAGAAAGAGTGGTCCACACTCAGTTCCCACAGTCCTCTCTCTGGGAGTAGATGGCTCTCTTCATCACTGAACAATCGGAACTGGTTTGAATCATCTCATTGTTGAAGAGAGCCACGTCCATCAGAACTGATCACTGTATAGTCTTGTTGTTGCCATGTACAATGATCTCTTGGTTCTGCTCATTTCACTCAGCATCAGTTCATGTAAGGGTCTCCAGGCCTCTCTGAAATCATCCTGCTGGTCATTTTTTATAGAACAATAATATGCCATAAGATTCATATACTGCAATTTGTTCAGCCATTCTCCAATTGATGGTTATCCATTAAATTTTCAGTTTCTAGCCACTATGAAAAGGGCTGCCACAAACATTTTTGCACATGTAGGTCCCTTTCCCTCCTTTAAAATCTCTTTGGGATATAAGCCCAGTAGAAATACTTCTAGGTCAAAGGGTATGCACAGTTTAATGACTTTTTGAGCATAGTTCCAAATTGCTCTCCAGAATCGTTGGAAATCCATTCACAGTTCTGCCAACAGTGTATCAGTGTCCCAGTCTTCTTATATCCCCTCTAATATTTGTTGTCTTTTCCTGTCATTTTAGAACAATCTGAGAGGTGTGTAGTGGTATCTCAGAGTTATCTTAATTTGCATTTCTCTGACCAATAGTGATTTGGAGCATTTTTCCATATGACTAGAAGCAGTTTCAATTTCTTCATATGGAAATTGTCTGTTCATATCCTTTGACCATTCATCAATTGGAGAAACTGCCTTCTGTCTTATTCCTTCCCCATCTAGGATCTGGGAATGGGATGTTGGGGCAAAAATAAAGGGGAATCACATGTTTTTGAACAAGACTTGGAAGAAGAGATCCTGAGAGCACATTTTTCTATTTCAAGAGATATTAATAGCTGGGGACAATGTAAGACTTTCTTAAGAAACTCTGAGAAGCAACAGGCATGTGCATATCCATTCAGCCTAAGAAGGAATTCTTAGCCTTGGAGGTAGCTTCAAGTATAACCCCAAGTTCAGGAGTTCCTAAATTCAAGACTTTGGTGGTTATATATTCTAGAAGGAATTTCCTGATTCAGAGTTATTTGGAGAAAGAAAAAAATTGCCCATTTAATACCTGAGCATTGTTAAATGAAGGGATAGAAGAAAGCTAGCAAGTTATTTGGACAGGATCAAAGGGGGGGTTGCTCAATCAGCAAGATATTTTTGCTTTAAGGTAGGGATAGAAATCCAAACCAGATATGGATCCTACAAGTGTAGGAGGAATTGTGTAGGAACTTTTGGTTGGGCTAGAGATGCAATAGAATATCATAGAAGTCCCTGGGGAAACCTTAGCTTTAGGTTCCTTCTGTGAGGAGCTAATAGGCATGTTGAGTATTTGAGTTTCTGTAGATATTTATGGATTCCTATAAATCCTGTGCAACTTTTGCATTTTTCCCTTTGGCATAATGATAGTTATCCTGCCCATATATATTGTGCCTTTGGTCCTTTTTACTCATATTTGAGAAAACTTACGCAAAAGCTAAATGTAAGCTAGATTTAGTGATTTTCCTGAAGTAACTCCAGGTCAGAGAAAGAAGTCAAAGTAGAAAATGATTCTTTTAAGATTAAGCAACACAATTGGATCTAATTAATTCCATCCCAAAGCCTTGAGGAGATTTGGGCCATGCTTTCATCTTGAGGGCTTATTTGGAGAACAAAGTGTGGAATTTTATTGAGTCCCATGTATCTAGTTATTTTTCGAAGCCCAATATGCCTTTGCAATTTTATTACGTGTGCTTAATTATTTTTATTATTCATTAGATCTAGGTTGTTCACTTTAGAATCTGAATTGGCACAGTTTATCCAATGTTCATATAGATTCTAAGTCCATGGGAAGGAGATTACTTGATGACCTAAAAACACCTAGTGCTTACCTTTTTTGAAAATTGACGCTTTCTTGGTTGATTTTTCATTAGTTGGTGGGGGGGTTTGATTTCTCCATCTCATTTGTGTGTTTTCCATTTTTGATTGCTAGTAGTAGTGGTAATAATAGTAGTAGTAGAAGTAGTAGTAGTAGTAGTAGCAGCAGCAGCAGCTATAGTAGTAGTAGCAGTATTGATAACAATAACAGTTAACAATATTAATAATGATAATAATAGCTAATTTTTATAGCACTAATGTTTTTTAATTAATTTAATTAATTTATTTTATTTTTTAATATTTTATTTTATTTTATAATAAGTTTATATTGACAGAATCCATGCCAGGGTAATTTTTTTTACAACATTATCCCTTGCACTCGCTTCTGTTCTGATTTTTCCCCTCCTTCCCTCCACTCCCTCCCCTAGATGGCAAGCAGTCCTATATATGTTAAATATGTTGCAGTATATCCTAGATACAATATATGTGTGCAGAACTGAGCAGTTCTCTTGTTGCACAGGGAGAATTGGATTCAGAAGGTAAAAAACAACTCGGAAAGAAAAACAAAAATGCAAATAGTTCACATTTGTTTCCCAGTGTTCTTTCTTTGGGTATAGCTGCTTCTATCCATCATTTACCAATTGAAATTGAGTCTTTGTCAAAGAATTCCACTTCCATCAGAATACATCCTCATACAATATCGTTGTCGAAGTGTAAAGTGATCTCCTGGTTCTGCTCATTTCACTTAGCATCAGTTCATGTAAGTCTCGCCAGTCCTCTCTGTATTCATCCTGCTGGTCATTTCTTACAGAACAATAATATTCCATAACATTCATATACCACAATTTACCCAGCCATTTTCCAATTGATGGGCATCCATTCATTTTCCAGTTTCTAGCCACTACAAACAGGGCTGCCACAAACATTTTAGCACATACAGGTCCCTTTCCCTTCTTTAGTATTTCTTTGGGATATAAGCCCAATAGAAACACTGCTGGATCAAAGGGTATGCACAATTTGGTAACTTTTTGGGCATAATTCCAGATTGCTCTCCAGAATGGTTGGATTCGTTCACAGTTCCACCAACAATGCATCAGTGTCCCAGTTTTCCCGCATCCCCTCCAACATTCATCATTATTTTTTCCTGTCATCTTAGCCAATCTGACAGGTGTGTAGTGGTATCTCAGAGTTGTCTTAATTTGCATTTCTCTGACCAATAATGATTTGGAACACTCTTTCATATGAGTGGTAATAGTTTCAATTTCATCATCTGAAAATTGTCTGTTCATATCCTTTGACCATTTATCAATTGGAGAATGGTATAGCACTAATGTTTTGCAAAATGCTTTATAAAAAGTATACCGATTGATCCTCAAAACCACCCTGGAAGGTAGATCTTTTTATTATCTATATTTTATGGATGGGGAAATGGAATCAGACTGCAATTAAATGACTTGTCTAGTGTCACACAGCTAGTAAGTATGAGGCCAGAGTGGAATTCAAAGTTTCTTATCTTCAGGCTCAATACTTTATCTAGCATGCTATCCAACTGCTTTAGGAATCTCTTGGGGAACCTGATTTCCACCTGAGTGTGCATGCTTGATTCCTCTGATCAACCCTTCTTAAATGTCTGATTGATTTTTAAAATATTTACAGATTTTTATTGATATTTTTTTTGATGTATCACACTCATTTTGGGTTATATTCCCTCAGTCACTCTCATTCATCTTGTAAGTCTTTTCTTGTAATAAAGCAAAGAAAAACTCCTAACATTTAAGTAAAAGCAACTCGGCAATCACATCTAGCCACATATATGATACTTCATGCCCACAGGCTCCTGTGATCCAGTGAAAGGAAGGATTTGAATTTTTTCATCCAATTTCTGGAACTGGGAATGGTCATTTCATTGATAGAATGCTCAACTTTAGTTTACTGTTCTTTTTACTTACATTGTCATAGACATCAAGTGTATTTATTTTCTAGTTCACTTACTTTCCCCTCTGTGTCAGTTTGTACATTTTCTTTTGTTCTCTGAACACCTCATATTCTTCATTCTTATGACACAATGATTTCCCATTACTTTCCTGTGCCACAAGTTATAAAGCCATTCCCCAATCTATGGGGACCCATTAACTTTGCTAACATGGATTGAACTAGTGTGAATATTGGATATAAATGGGTCATGTTTCTCTTTATCTAACTGAATCTTTTTTGGATCTGTTTTTCAGGTGAAGCTCTGAAGGTATCGGCTGAAACATTTACAGATGATCCCTGTTATCTGCCTAAGAGGGAAGCGGTGGTTCAGGTTGCCCGTGCCTTGTTAGCTGCTGTCACCAGGCTGCTCATCTTGGCTGACATGATTGATGTCATGTACCTCCTGCAACACGTGTCTGCTGTGAGTAGAACCTGGATGAGCACAACATTGTTTTGTGGTACTCAATGGGAAACTTGAAGTCTGCTCTTTCAATGCATTACTCTTAGTTGGCAAAGGTCATTGGTGACTGGCTTTATGGCCCAATAGCTAAATTGTTAAAATTATTTTTAGGGAGTTCCTATGCTTAACTCTGGGAATACAAAGAAAAAGATGAAATCCTTATCACTGAGGAGTTTATATTTCACTGGGAGGAGGCTCACGACATGGCATGCAAATATGGCATGCAATATGTACATCAATAAATAGTAAAACATGCAGAAATATTGTGAAGGAATTGCAAGGAGAAGGAACTACTAGTGACTAGGATGGTGGTTGGGATATGAAAGACCTTGTCTAAGTGGCAATATCTGAGCAATCCTTTTTAGGAAGCTATGGATTTTCCCAGACTGAAGTGAAGGAGTGCATTCCAGACATGGGGGAAGGGGTGACATTTATTCAAGAACATGGAGACAGTAGATGAAATGTCATAAATGGGAAGAGCATTTAAACAGAAATCGGTCAAAGATCCAATAGAAAACTGAAAAAGTTCCATGTTTGATTAAAAATAGCTGGGAAAAAGTTCTTCATTATGTGTGTGTGTGTGTGTGTGTGTGTGTGTGTGTGTGTGTGTGTGTATGTTCCTCCTCCATTGTGTCATCTTAGCATCAAGGTGACCCATTGGTCTCTAAAGTGAAACCACTGAGACATGAACCTTATCAGGCTTTCCTAAACTATCAAGGCCTTGAGGAAAATTGTAGCAATGGATTAAAAAATGGAATAATAATTATTATTATGAATTATGGTGATGGACTTTTATGATAGTTACTTGAGGAACAGCCCAGTTAAGTTTGGAGAAACTCATGACTGGATTGGCCAAGGGGCAATGATTTTTTCTTTCATAATGACAACTCTCAAAGACCATCTTCTAAGCTAGAAAAGGGGCTGGTTCTGTATTGGTGGCCAGTCCTCTCATACTGATGAAATCACAGTTCCTTGAAGTGTAATTATACTCTATTATCTATGTAGATGGCATGTATCTTCTTCCTTTCATTTCCTCCTCCAAATCATTCCTATACAAAACCTTGACAAATGATTTTGGAAAGAGGACCTCAGGACAAGTTTGGGAGGATTGCTTTGCTTTAGAAAGTTCTACCATTATTAAATTCTCTAGAAAAACCAGCCCAAGAAAAGCATAATTCTGAATTAATCTTTTCAGTTTTGCTATCTGTCTCTGTAATTCAATAAATGTTCCTTTTAAATACTTGGATGCTATGCCATTTGGTGCATATGTATTAAGTATTGATGTTATTTCATTGCCTTTAAACAAACTATAATTTATATTTATTTTAACCACATCTATTTTGTTGTTGTTGTCTGAAATCATGAGTGCTTTCCATATTTTTTCAAGTTAACTCTATGTGAGTATTTATGTTACAACTATGCTTATGTAAACAGCAGATTGTTGGGAGTCTTCCTTCTGATCCATTCTGTTATCCTTTTCTGTTTTACTAGTGAATTCATCCCATTCATGTTCACAGTTAGGGACAAAAATTGGACCTATGATTTTACTATTATGGAGAATTTACAGATAAATTACACTCTCTCTTTGATTTTAGTATTTTAGTGATTTAGTATTTAGTATATTTAGAGCACTGAGAAGTTAAATCATTTAGCCAAGATCATGAGCCAGAAATTGACATAATTGATACTTGAATCTAAGTCTTCCTGGCTTTGTGGCTGGATATCTGCTATGTGGTCTTTCAGCAGTGTGTCCATGGTCATGATTATAATTGATTGCAATTAAGTATTTTTCTCCATTTTCACCACTTAACCTTTTTTCTTTCTTTGGTCCCTGCTTTTCGATTTGCAAAGAAGGAGGTGATAAAAAAGAAGCAAAGTAGACAATACAAATGATTTGAAATGAGAACCATCTGCTTCTACTCCCCTGCCCATTCACTCTTCATCTTACCCTGATACTGATTATTGCTTGTTACATTTTATCTTTCCTTCTTTGTTTTTTGCTAAGGCAAATGGGGTTAAGTGACTTGCCCAGAGTTCACACAGCCAGGAAGTGTTATCTTTCCTTCTTAATCTCCTTTTATGATCTATCCTTTGAAGGTGAAGTTTGTTTTGCTTTTAATTATCCTTCTGTGACTCTATTCTCCCTCTTAAACTCCTTCCTGTTTTCCTATCCCAGTAGATTTCCCCATTGTTACATGAATTACTAACTGTATTTCTCTCTGTATTTATGTATTTAACTTTCCTTTGTATGATTTAGATAAGAGTAAGATTCAACTGATGTCTGCTCTGCCTTCTCTTCTTCCTAGCAGGTAGTGACTTGTATAGTGTTCCTATTTTCTCTTTGCTTTGTGGCTCCCATAAATTTCAGAGCTTTTCCTTTATGACTTCTTGAAATTTCTTGAAATTGGTTTTGATAATAGTTTTCAGGAAATCCAAGAATTCTTAAATTATTTCTTCTTGAATTATCTTCCAAGTCAGTTATTTTTCATGATAAATACATTTTTATTTTTTTAGTCAAAATTCTCTATTTTTTATTATAGCTTCTTATTTATAAAACATATGCATGGGCAATTTTTCAACATCGACCCTTGCAAAACCTTCTGTTCCAACTTTTACCCACCTTCTCTCCACCATCTCCCTTGGATGGCAGGTAGTCCAATGCATATTAAATATGTTAAATACAATACAATATGTATATACATATTTATACAGTTATCTTGTTGCACAAGAAAAATCAGATTTAGAAAGAAAAAAATAACCTGAGAAGGAAAACAAAAATACAAGCAGACAATAACAGAAAGAGTGCAAATGCTATGTTGTGGTTCACACTCATTTCCCATAGTTCTTTCACCGGGTGTAGTTGGTTCTCTTTTATTACTGAACAATTGGAATTGATTTGGATCATCTCATTGTTGAAGAGAGCCATGTCCATCATGATAAATACATTATACAAGCTTCTTTTTTCTCTAATCTTTGATTTATCCTACTATTTCTTGTTGTGTCATGGAATCATTAAATTCTATTTGTTCCATTTTAATTTTTTAAATTTAATTAAAATTTTAATGAAGAAAACAAGGTTTTCTTGATTGTGCCCTAAGCTACTTATTCTTCTTCCAATTTGTTTGAATTGAATGAATTGAAATGAAATTGTTTCTCTAGAGATTCAATTTCATTTGTTACTCCATTTGTTATCATTTGTTATTTCTTTCATTATTTATATCATTTCTCTGTCTCTCTGTCTCTGTCTCTCCTTTTATTTCCTCTTCATTTCATGGAACTATTTCCTTCTGGGTTTTGCCTCTTGTCTATCTTAAGCTATAATATTTCTTTGTAGTGATAGGTATTTTGTTATGTTCAGTTCTATCTGTAGCATTAATTCACAATTTGGGACTTTGTGCCAGAGCTAGCACCATTTCCTCCCACACTTTAGAATAGAGTGATCTGACCCTGTTTGACCCTAACCTCAGTATCTAGAGGGTGGTTTGGGCCTGTTTCTTCCTGACTTCAATCACCTGGGCTCCTATTACTAACTGCTAGACTTCTTCTTCTTTATCTGTGCTCAGAGTGATGGTAATCTACCGGTTCTGTAGTTCTCTGTCTCTTCTTAGGCATCTCTGTTTAAGATATTGTCTCAGTATTCTTCTCTGTTCTCCTGAGCTCACATTAGCTTTTCCTAATGCTGCAATTTATTGAAATAGCTAACTACAATAATAATAATTATGTAGTTTTTTAAATAATAATAATTATGATAATAGTAATAATAGCTAGTATTTCTATAATTGGACTACCAGGTGGCATAGTGGATAGAGTATGGACCTGGAGTCAGGAAGTTTCTCTTCCTGAGTTCAAATTAGTTTCAGACATTTAATTATATGATCCTGGACAGTTTACTTAACCCTGTTTGCTTCAATTTCCTCATCTGTATAATAATCTAGAGAAGGAGATTATAAATTGCTCTAGTGCAGTGGTCCTCAAACTTTTGTTCTCAATATCTTTATCCTATTAAAAATGATTGAGGATCTATCCAAAGAGTTTTTGTTTATGTGGTTTATAGTTATAGACATTGATCACATTAAAAATAAAAGCTAATTATGAATTTGTAGACTTTCTGAAAAGATTTCAGAGATTCCCAGGATGCTCTGGACCAGACTTTGAGAACCACTGCTCTGGTGTCTTAGTCAATAAAACCACAAATAGGCTCATGATGAGTTGGATACAACTAAAAACAATAAAAACTCTTCTATTACACTTTGAGATCTGCAAAGTATTCTACAAATATATCATTTAATCTCCATAACAATTCTATGAGATAGGTACCATTATTATGCCCATTTTAGAGATGAAAGAACTGAGAAAAAGAGAGCTTAAGTGATTTGCCTAGGAATATATGGCCAGTAAGTGTTTGAAGCTGAATTTGAACTCAGTTCTTGTTGACTTTAAGTCTCAGGCTCTATGCAGTAGAGTGCCTTCTGGAAGCCTTCAAAGCACACTCTACGACTATATGCATTTGTGACTTTCTAGATATTTCCCTTTTCTCGTTTCCAAGGTGAAATAATCCCTTTCTTCCAAAGTTTTAGTAATTTTTACTTTCCTAGTTGGGTAGTATCAGTATAACTAAAGGTTCTTAGAGATAATTTAATCTAAATTGCCCATTTTTACAGATGAGAAAACCGGGCCCTTAAGAGCTAATATGACTTTTGTATGATTCCATGGCTGGTAAGTCACAGAACTAGGACTCAAGTCTTCTGTCTTCAAATGCTCTTTCCATCATTCCAAGTTGCTTTCAAATAATTTTTCCTTGTAGGTTCTGTCTTCCCCTACCTTTTCAGAGATAGAACCATAAGCAAGGCAAAACAAGAATTCTGAAAATGTTCTGCTCTAAATAGAAGGAGAAGTCTAGAAGAATTCTGGATAGTTGAAATCACTCATAACTGATTTCTTTTGCCTCTGTGTCATTTTTCTTATCTGTCTTGGGAAGCCATAATCCACGTCCTCTTAGGCTATACAATCTCTCCCAAATCCTTATTTTTCCTTTATTCTGTTTTCATCCCAATATTCTCTGCTGTGTTTGTGACCACAAAGCTGTAGACTTCCACTGATGAATAGAGTATCTAAAAGACCACACTCTTCCGATCCCTTTTAACAGATTCATTTTTTTTTTTTGGACAAGGTACATCGTTGTATTGGAGGTGTCCCAGTCATTCAAACCCACCGGTAATTATTATAACTCTTGTTTACACGGTCATAGAAGCTTTATTTCATCTGACTCTTAAAACAGTCAAGTAAGATTGATAATGTTGTTCAGTCATTTTCAATCATATCTCACTTTCTGTGGTTCCGTTTGTGATTTTCTTGGCAGAGATACTAGAATGCTTTGCCATTTTCTCCTCACATGTGAGGTAACTGAGGTGAACAGAGTTAAGTGACTTGTCCAGAATCATAGAACTTGTGTCAGAGTTCACATTTGAACTCAGAAAGAAGAGTTTTCCTGATTCCAATCTTGGCACTCTGCCCACAGCACCACTTAGATGCTACACAAATAAAGTCACTCCCACTTTATGTAAATGAAAAGTGTAATTTAAGTAAAATAATTGTCCAAGGTCACTTGGTTGGCTAAACATCAGATCTAGGATTTGAACTCGAGTCTTTGACTACCAGTTCAGTGTTTTGTCTTGCATTACCCTATCTTGGTTTCAATGATACATATATTATTTTGTTTATCTTTCTTGGTTAAAGTTTCAAGTTTACTTTATTTTATTGCTGATATTCTGTGGATAGTTACATAGTTGTCCAAGGACATAAGTATTTTTCATGACCTCCTTCATTGCTGTTTTCTCTCGAGAATTACTGGGTACCATTCTTACAAAGTGTTCTCTCTACGTTTTGCCTGTGGTCCTCGAGAGTGTCTGGTTTTACAGTTTTAGATGGATATTTTTCTTCTTCTCCCCTTAAGAATCCATTTATAGCATTCTTTATCAGACTGGCCAAGTCTCTTGCTTAGCAGTTTTTCCTTGTATCCTCAAGATTAACATCATCCTTTGCCCATCATTCTAGTGTAGGAAGAGGCCTGGTCTAGAAAACCAAACTGTTCTGTGATGCCCTATACATAACTATTTCCATCCTATATTTAATCCATAATAATTTAATAGAGTCCAATCTAAGAAGAATTTATTACTCACTTATAACATATGAGATATTATGCTAGGTCCTGGCCTACAGATATGGAAATGACAACAATTCTGATTCCAAGAAACTTGAATCTTACTTTCCTAATCTGTAGAATAGGAATAATAATAATAATGGTTCTGTTCTGTATGCTCCATCCAGAAATACTTGTAAGTACAGTTCCGAGGCATTTAAATCACTTCAATTCCTGACATTTAAATTCCCCATAATCTAACCTTTTCTAATTTAATTATTTTAATTTTTCCAAAGCGAAGCAGGTTCTATCTTGAACATACGCTGAATTCTCATGCTCCTTTGTGTTTCTATCCCTTCTTAAATGCTTTCACCTCCACATAGCTTCCCCTGATTCCCTTGTTTCAAGAATGTCCCCCCCCATACCTCATAGAACATCTCTGTGTACCTCTCTAACTCATCATGCAACATTGTACATAACGGTTGTGTGTGTTGGTGGATGATCCCTTTGCTCATCCATGAACTCCATGAAGCAGGGATCGGGAACCACAAAAGCTTAATAAAATATTTATTGTTGCTTTTAGGACATTTCATTTCCTGAGGGTCTCCCTGTAGCTTTGAAAAATAACAGCTTAAATCTGTTTCCATGAAATGCTAGATTTCTCTTATTTTTCTTATCTTTATTGAATTATGGCATCTCTGCTGAGATTGTCAACAGCATAGAATTCCTGTTGAGCATTTGGCCGGCTACTGTGTCTCTTTTCAAGGACATAGGCTGAGACCACCAACTGGTTTAAACACGGGCCCCTTAACAGTCATGAATGTAATAACAACTTCTAGTACTTACTGACCGGGGTTGTATTAAAAGATGGTTATATTCAGGAAGTCCTGATTCTGCACTTCAAAAAAAGTAAATTGTTCATTGGGGAAATCCAAGATTGTGTTAAGTTGAAACTGAGCCAATTTAGGGGTTAGAGAGGAGAAAGAGAGCAGAGAGGGAGTTCAATATTGTCTTTCCTCTGGGCACAGAGAAGGTGTTGCAGAAAATCTGTTGAATTGAATCAAACTGTTGCATTGGCTCCAACATTTTTGCTATTTGAATGAATTTTTAAAAATGGCATTTTTAGTGTGTTTCATTATCATTCCAATTGGCTTGGGCCACACTGCTGATTAATCAATAAACATTTATTCAGCACCTGTTCCGTACCAGGCTTGGTGTATCAGCACCTGTTCTGTAGTGGGCATACAAAGAGTAGTGAGATGGCCCCTGTCTTTGACTAATGGCTCCTCATGTGTCATAATTCTCTTCTGTGGAGATTGGAGCTCTGGGTTGCCATCATGGGACTTAGAATCACAGCATCACAGAGTTGGATGGTGTCTGAGACTCATTCAGTTCTTCTAGGCCGGGATCAGAAGTCTCTCTACAATAGAACAAAAAAACTTACCTCAAGACTTGAAGACCTCCTTTGGAGTAAACCTTCACATGCTCTGAGAGCAGCTCATTCTATTTTTTGATATGACATTTGTCCTTATATTTAACTTCAATACAACTTCTTCCCATCACTCCTTGTTTGCTCTCTGGGGCCAGGCAGAACATTTTGGATTCTTTCCCCATATGACAGTACTTTGTATATTTGAAAGCAGCTTTTATGTATCGTATCCCTGAGTCTTCTTCATCTTAACCACCTCACCCCCAGTTCCTTTGGCTGATTTCCGAACAATAAGAACTTCACTATCTTGGTTTCTCTCCTCTTGATATATTCTAGTTTATCAATTTCCTTTCTGGGATTTCAAGTCAGAGACCTTAGAGATTATCTAGTTCAACCCTTCATTTTCTAGAGGAGGAAACAGAATGGAGAGACAATGTGACTTTCTGAAAGCATTGAGATACTAATGACAGAAGCAGGATTAGAATCCAGGATTCTGATGTCAAATTTGTCACCATTATAAAACTTATAAAACTCTGGACTCAGTTTTCATTTTGAAGAAAATCATTGAGTTTGATCATTATAATGAATTGTATTTCTTGACTTTGATTCGCTTCTCGTACCATGCTCAGTGTAGTTTAAGCACAATAAAGGGAAGTGCTGATCCCTGTGGATTTTGGTTGCGCTCTCCTTATCAAAAGACCAGGTAAAAGATCAACTTTACATGGAGAGTTGGTACAATATTTATCAACTCCTTTTGAGTGTATTTTTAACGCTTAATTTGGAAATTGATATTCTGAGTTCACAGACTGAGCAATGGATTTCCAAATGAATGGTGTTTATTTTCCTTTCATAGAAAATCATTCATTACCATATTGGCAGCTGAGTCTTTCTGAGGCTAGTCCCTCTTGATAAATAGGGTTTTGCAGGTGCTGTTTCCTGGCCCCCCTTTCTGGACTTTACTTTCAGTAAAGGGAGAAATATTCTAAAATCTTTTCTTATTGAGAGCATTGTTGTGGTAATCGGAAAAACCCCTAGTTTTAACCACTTAATCATTCTTGTTTCAGACTGTCTCCATTTTATAAGTATACCCCTCTCCTGCCTGTTACCCCTGCCTGTGCTGCCCCTTCTCTGGAGCATTCCAAGTTTGGGATCTTACTTACAAGAAACTTGAAGCTTCCTAATTTGTTGGTAGGAGGCTGTAAGATGGTTCAGTGGATAGGGCACTGTGTTTGGAGTCAGAAAGATTTGAGTTCAAATTCAGCCATAGATATTAACTAGTCACTGAACTCTGTTTGCCTCAGTTTCCTTATCTGTAAAATGAGTTGGAGAAGGCATTAGCAAACCACTCTAGAATCTTTGCCAAAAAAACCCATAGCCAATATTTCCATGCGATAGTCCGTGGTGTCACTATCAGACATGACTGAACAATAAATTTGTTGACTCTTTCTTATCTTTGGTGTCAGAGGCATAAAAACCAATCAGCTGTACCTGAATTTGATCTTCTCCTTCCTGAAACACCAGGCCTTCAATTGTATTGCCAAATTCCTTGGGTATGTAGGACAATCTATCTGCTTCCCTACTGAACATGGAAAAGGAGTGTCTGACCTAATCTGGATGCTGAATCTGAAGGGAGCTCCTCACATCATCATTGATCCCTATTTCTCCAGATCATTTCATCCATGGCTTATGTTGTCCTTACTATGTTGGATCACAGAGTTGGATGGTGTCTGAGACTCATTCAGTTCTTCTAGGCCGGGGTCAGAAGTCTCTCTACAATAGAACAGAAAAACTTACCTCAAGACTTGAAGACCTCCTTTGGAGTAAACCTTCACATGCTCTGAGAGCAGCTCATTCTATTTTTTGATATGACATTTGTCCTTATATTTAACTTCAATACAACTTCAATTCAATTCAATGACAACCTAGCTGCTCCTCTGAAAATCTGGTTCCTATTATCTGGTTTCCTATCACCGATCTCTCTTAAACTTAGTTCCCTCAACTCAGGAAGGGCACAATAATGTCACCTTCCTCATAGGGTTATTGTGAGGACCAAATGAAATAATATAGAAAGTGCTTTGAAACCTTTGAAGTACTGTATGAATTATGGATTTTATTTATATCCTTTCTTTTTGAGTGAATAGCATCCCTTTCATTAGAGATATAGAAGTAGTTCAATTTCTGAGGGTAATGTGGAAAGATCTCTAGGCAAGGAGTCAAAAGTTCTGGGTTCTAGAATCATATCTGCCACTAGCCGGGCTTGATGACATTGAAAAGTATTAATCTGCTTAGTTCAAACTCTAGCTTCCTCATGTGAAAAATGGTGATGATTCCTGCCTCAGCTTACCTTTCTTCAACGAGGTGGCACAATGAATACAATGCTGAACTGGGAATCAAGAAGATCTGAATTCAAATTCTACTTCTATATAGACCCTAAGTAATTCATTTATTTCAATTTTCTTAACTATAAAATCAAGGGGTGGTACTTCATGGCTTCTACAGTCTAATACAGTTCCAAATTTATAGTTCTATAAACAAATATGATAATTTTTTTTAAGATTTGAAGTTTCTAAATAAATGTAAGACATTTGTAGCCATCATAATCACAAGCCAGCCAGATGTCACATTATATATAATACTTTATTGTTTACAAAGCACTTTATAAATATTATTTTATTTGGAGACTTCTCAGAACTTTCTATCCCCCATAAATCTTGTGCAAAGTAGTTCATCAATAAATTTTTGGCAAATGAATGAGAGAGTGAGTGTTGTTGTATCCTGTTCTATGTACTCTCTTTAAATGTCTCAAATGTCTTTACAAAGTTGATTGAAATAAATGGAAAGAACACTTAGTCAAATGGCATTTATTTAGTGTCTACTATGTTTCGGGTACTGCGCTAAGTAAGCACCAAGATCACAACCAACAATATCAATAACAATAGAAAACTGAATGCTAAAACTTGACCCTGAAATAGAAATGAGAAAGTGCAGTGGGGGACTATGGACGTAGAAGAGTGCATATATTGTCAAACTTGATTGACGTGATTAATTGTGATAAAATATTTTGCCCCATTTTTTATTTGTCACATGCCATGACTCTTTGGGTTGGGAGAGATGATATATTTGGAAATAAAGCTGATATAAAAACCAAAGACATTAATAAAAATATAAAAGGAAATTTGTTTGCTGGGCCACTTTAACTTGACTTTGTTCCATGCTTGGGTCACTCTTGCAATTCCTCTAATGGCTTCCTTATTGCAAAATGCACTTGGAATTGTGTTTCCATTTTCTGCCTCAGCAGAAACCATTTTGTTAATGAAAGACATTATCTGCCAGTGAGTTCTCTTGGAAAACAGATTTTGAAAGTTAGTAATGCTAGTTCACGAAACCTAATGCAAGTTATTTTTCACCACAACACTTTGCTACTAGTGTAGTAGGTATTGTATTTACATTGTATGTATTTTGTTGTCTCTTCCACTTTTTGAATCACTATGGTGATTCTCCTGTTGGTGGATTTGGAGTCAAGAAAATCAGGTGTCAATTCCTGCCCCTGAACCTCTTTGAGTCTCAGTTTCTTCATCTGTAAAATGGGTATGACATCATCCTCAGCACCTGCCTTCAAGGATTCTTGGATAATTAAATGAGATAATGTGGGCAAACCAGTTTGTAACTCTCTAAAGCTCTATCTAAATAACATTGCTAAATAACACATTCCAGTCTAGTTCCTGTCCTTTACATATGGCTCCCCCTCCCTCCAAGGAAGACTCTCTTCTGGGTTCCTTCTCTTTTCTCTCTCTAGAAGCAAATAATTATGATTAGAGTTGGGAGGGATATTGAAGGTCATCTAGTCCAATGTCCTCAATTTTTAGATGTCTCCAAAATCATAACTGTCTTAACTGTCAGAGTAGGAATTGGAACCCAATTTTTCTGATACAAATCCAGTGTTCTTACAACTACACCAACCTATACTCTCTTCCTTGGGAACCTGTTATTTTCTTGTGGATTCATTGATCATCCTTATGCAAATGACTCCCAGCTCTATCAATTCATCCTAAATCCATCTCCTAAATTCCAGTTCCACATCTTTCTTAATCTCTAGTGATCTGTGGGATTTTGCTATCAGCATTACTATTTATAGCATTGCTATTCTCACCTTCCTTTCCTGCTCCCCTATTTTTCAGAATCTTTGGAGAGACAGTGTGGTGGATTGAAAAGGGTTCAGAGACAGAAGAGATGGCTTCTGGTTGCTATGGTAGTGATCACTTGTCCAGGGACTTTTGCTCGCAAGCTTCCTGTAGATAGCATCTCTTCCCCAAGTCAGCCTTCAGATCTTGCTGCTTTGGTCCATTTCTCCTTGTTCTCTTTCTCATTTTACTGCTGGTGCCCACATATATTTCATGAGCTTACTGGACGTGTAATCTGGAGAGAACATTAACTTTGGTTTTCTTTTAAAATGTGTTGTCAGAAATAGAGGAAAAAAATTATCTGGGAATGAGGAATAATGCTAGGTTAAACCAACCATTTGCTGCCAAAGGCTTTTCTGCAGAGCAGCAATTTCAGAATAAGAGCTGAGAGAAAGGTCTCTAGTATTTCATTTAATGGAATACTTGTGTTATCATCTTTTTCATGACAATACTTGATGAAACCCTGCCCTCGGATGTTAAGAATGAGCACTTAGGTTACCAGGATCTACTTGTTGAGTCCAAGTGGTACAACTCATTTTGGGAATCATTTTATACTCAACTCAGTTTGTTAGTTTTTAGTAGAATGTAATCACCCAGAGAACAGCTACTGTTTCATATTTGTCTTTCAATTCTAATGCTGACAGTGTAGCAATCATTTGATATAGTTGTCGTTGTTGTTTAGTTATTCATCTTTTATGACCCCATTTGAGGTTTTCTTGGCAAAGATACTCAAGTGGCTTGCCATTTGCTTTTGCAACTCATTTTACAGATGAGGAAATGGGGGTAAACAGGATCAAATGACTTGTCCAGGATCACATAGCTAGCAAATGCCAATGCTGGATTTGCAGTTAGCTCTTCCTGATTTCAAACCTGTTGCTTTGAGCACTGTACCATCCACCATTCCCTAACTTGATATGGGACCATAGAATAATGATTCTGAAACTGGGAAGGATTTCAGAGACTATCTAGTTCAACACTTTCATTCTCTATATGGAGAAAGCAAGGCCCGAGGAATTCAATGTCTTTCCAAAAGGCCCAAGAGGAGTATCAGAAATAGGATTTGAACCTTGTTTCTCTGATTGCAGAGCCAGTTGCATTATGCATATCTGTAGTTCATTGTGGAGTACAGTAGCCTGAGAACCCCTTCTCAGAACAAAGTTGTTAAGTACATAAAATAAAGTATATTAGATAAAAAGAAGACCAATGAAATAAAAATACAGAATGTCCCCAAAGTCCTAGTGCAGTTTTAAGCACTAATAGTTTAAATATAGGATTAATGTTTATTTATCAAAGCTTAAAGTTGTCTTTAAAATTTTAGGACCCCCTGTATTTAAAAAAATAGTTTAAAGACTTCAGAGTAAGAGAATCTGTTTCAAGGAGACAACTTTGGAACTAATATGTTGAATTGAGTAGGTATTTTTTAAAAGTACTCTACAGAGAGGATTCTGGGAAAATATCCGAATAGCTCAGAAAATTCCAAGCTCTCTAGGTTTTCCTCAGATACAAAACAAAATTTATCCTCAGGGCAAACAGATGGTTAAAAACAAATAAGATTTGGGGCAGAACCAAGGTCCTCAAGACCTCAAACTGGGGGATAACCTGATGAGGGTTAACCCACATGAAGTGTGAAGTGTAAACACACCTAGACCACCAGCTCAGCAGAAACAGCAAAAAGGGAGCCTTGGGCTAGCTGGGGTCTGAAAGATCCTCATCCTACCCATAGGAACTTTCACCTCCAGTATAGAATGGGGATTCAGGGCTCTGAGTCCCGGAAGACAAAGGGAATCTCTGCTGATTAGGAGTGCCAGGGCCCAGTTGTATTGCAGAAACAGGGTTCTGGTGACAAGGAACCATATGCTGGGGGGTACAAAAGCAATGAGGCAGGGACACTGATAGTGTGTGGGCACTTGCAGGAGGATAGAAGTCTTAGTTTGGGGTTTCAGGTTAGAAGGAGAGAGCTGAAGTGAAGCTAGAGGCACTACCCCCTCCTCTATGATTAGAGGTAATTATCCTAACAAGCTCTTATTTAAAAAAATAGATTATGAAAAGAAAGTCAATCAACTAGAGAAGGAGTTCCAGAATTTTTAGGAAGAAAATAACTCTTTGAAAATAAGAAGTGGGAAGGGGAAGACAGTGAAGTTATGAGACCCAAGAAATAATAAAACAAAATATAAAGAATGAAAAAATAGAAGAGAGTGAGACCTCTCATAAGAAAAACAACAGATTTGGAAAACAGATCAAGAAGAGAAAACATAAGTATAATTAGACTGCCTGAAAGCTTTGGCCAAAAAGAGAACCTTGATATAATAATATAAGAAATAATCAAAGAAAATTGTCCTGGAGTAATAAAATAAGAGAGGAAAGTAGAAATAGAAAGACCCCAGTAATTACCACCTAAAAGAGATTTTACAAGGAAAACATACAGGAACATCATTGCTAAATATCAAAACCCTTAGAATAAAGAGAAAATTTTACAAACACAACAACAAAAATAAATTCATATATGCTGGAGTTATAATTGGTCTTGTACAAGGCCTATTAGCAGCTATAATAAAAGACTGCAGGTCTTAAAATATTATATATCAACAATCCAAAGAAAAGGTAAAAATTATATAATTATGCTATACTAACAAAATGCAGAGGAAAAGCTGACACAGAGGAATTACATGGGAGGAAAAGGACTGGTTGTTTTGAATTCCTACTCATATTGGGAATGGATTAAAGAGGAAACAATATTATATACATATATATTTATACATAGATATTTATATACACACATATATGTACACACATGTATATGTATTTATCTATGTTTATTTATCTTTATACCAAGAAGGATATAGCACCCTCCAAAAATAAAAAGCAATAAGAGCAGGAGGGAATAGGATAAGGTGGGGTATAGAAGGTTGTGTAAATCAATTGGAATGGGATGAAATATTTGGATTAATGGGAAAGGGATACAGGAAGAGGGAAAGGGTTGGGAGAGAGGATATTGGAGGGATTTTTTTGTGTATTTGGGTTAAGTAGTAGCAAGGCAAATTAGTGGTACAAGTAAAGTAAAAGACTTAGGAGGGACAGGAAATAAAAAATAATGCATATGTATGTATGCATATACTTGTATGTAAGAATGTATGGATGGGTGTGTGTATATTTATTTGTGTGTGTATATGTGTGTGTGTGTGTGTGTGTGTGTGTGTGTGTATCTATAGACATAAATATATCCATAGTTAACTGTAGCCTCTTTGGGGGAGATGGGGAGGGGAATGAAGGGGAAAAAAGAATAAATTAAAAAGTGCACAGCAGATAACAAAAGAAAACCTGACAGGGAGCAAAACAAAGACGAATGGTTTTCTTTTTCTTTTTTCCTTCTATTTTCTGTTTAAGTTTTAAATAAAAATAAAGCACTCAAAACTAATTCAACTTTATGGGATTTATAGTTTCATGTACAGTCTCCTCTTTCCATTCTTTTTACATAGAAATGTTCACATGGGCATTTTTTCAAGTTCAGAGCAACAGCAACAACAATAGAACTTCTTCCCCCATATTCTATATGTTAGATTGTACAATGGGATGAACTCTTGTCTTTTCTGTTAGTTTGGAGAATGCTTTGTGAGATAGCCGTGGAACCAGACATCTTAAGGCACTAGTTTAAAGACTCCTGTATCTTTGGAAGTGAATTTTCAGGTCCTTCCGTGGTCTAATACTTCTAAAATATTGTTAAATGATTTTGCTGTATTGGGAGGGGAGAGGTAGGGTGGGAGAACAAAATTCGGAACTCAAAATCTTACAAAAATGAATGTTAAATCTATTTTTCCATGTCATTGGAAACATAAAATACTATTGAAATTAAGATCTTGCTAAATGCACATCCATACTATCCTAATATATATTTATTATGCTGTTCATTATTGGGGGAATATAATGAGGGAAAATGGTATATTCTCTGCCTTCAGGGAGTTTGCATTTTAACAGGAGGGACAGAGTATATATACAAATGAACATTATAATATGCCAGAATATGATAGGGGCAAAGGAGGACTTGGCTGAGTGCCATATGAGAGTTGAGGAAAGGGTTACAGCTTTTACATGGAGGTGATCAGGGAAGTATCAGGGAAGGCTTCTTGGAGTGAGCATCTGAGTTGCTCTTTGAAGCTGAGGAAGGACTTCAAAAAAGGAAATGGTGGGAGCTAAATTTAATGGTTAGTTCTAACCACTCTGATGGGTGGACATTTTGGTTTTTGAAGAGGGGTAAAACAAGAACATTTGTGTATGATACTCAGAAACACAGTCTGATAAAAGATGTAGGTTCTTTAGAAAGTGCTTGAGAGAGAATTAAGCCATTACATATAAGGACTCTGGGGGTCACAGAAAAGGAGATTTTTTTGAGTTTCTCTTCATAAAGTAGACGCAACTGATTAAATGCTAATACTTCCTGCTTTGAGGCATTAGAAGTTAATAGATAAACATAGGAGTCAGAAGAAGGTAACAAGAAAAAGCTCCTTAGGGAAGAAAGACTATATAAGTTGGTAGGATCTGAGCACAGCTGACAGGCTTGTATGCAAGCCTGTTTGATTGTGGGCAAGTTTTGTTGGAAATTGATTGGAAGAAGGCAAGATCTTCCTCCTTTGTGAGGAGCTGTCTGAGCTTATAACCATTTAGCACTTTCTACATCTACAGAGAGATGAAATCTCTCAGGAGCTTGCTTGTGTGTCCCTTTCCTGTCATCTGTGGCTTGAGAGGGAGAAATAAAGAATAAAGAGGATTAGCATTGACTTTGTTGTGAGCTATATTGATTGAAGAAGAGACATAGCTTTGCTAGCGGGTGATTGGAGAAAACAATCTTCTGCTATTGGAAGAGGAGGTTGAGGAGACTACATAGCTGTCATTATCCTCAGCTTGAGAGAGGAGATATCCCCCAGGGGCTCTTTGCTTTCTTCTATGAATTGAGAAAGGGAAACTTCTTGTATCCCATGGAGAGCAGACCTGATTAACTTGGATGATTCCAAATCTAATGATTAATTTTTCCTAAAAAAGCACAGTACTTCCTCAGTGCTTTGGTCTTACCCATTTGTATTTGGAAAAAGTTTGATATTGCTATAGCATCCCTAGGATAGCAGACAAAAGTTTGTTTTTTGATTAGCAGGTGATTTTAGGTACTACAAAAAGATCAAAGATCCGAAGACCTTCATTTCAGAGTTTTGAGTTGTCCCCAGCACGTGAATCTCCTTATTCACATGCTTCACTGTTAGGTTTTTGTGTGCATTCACTCTCCACCATGAACTTGATAAGCATCAGTGGGAGAGCATTACCCAGACATATTTTGATGAGTACTTCCTTTGTTTTTGAGTAAACGTTTACCCCATTGATTCTCTCACACGAAACATTTATTAAACAATAAGGCAAAGGTAAGATTAGTGTTTTTAAGTGGTATAAAAAAGATGTCACTCTTACTACCTTCTGCCCTTTCCCCACTGTTTTCACTATGAAAATAGGGGGCTATTTAGAATTAAAGGCTATTTTGTAATTTTGCTTGTTTCATTGGTTGGGCATGACCCCAAATTTTAAATAACTCATATCATTTTTGTGAGCCTCTTTGAGCTTGGCTGGGCTGTTCCTTAATAAGAAGGTGTCTTTCAGACTATTTGGGAAATTTTTCCTGTTTGGCAGGATTGCACTCTCCTGCAGGACTCAGGATCACCAGAGAAGGGTTTTTGTGTGGTTTAATGCATTTTTTAAAACCACATAAAATACAAACCATAAGTGATGATAAAAATTTGAACTAAAACCTCCCTCTTATTGAAACTTTGACCTCCAGTGAAATGATCTAATAGTAACAAGCTTTCCATTCTTTTTTCTCTTTTCTTTTGCTGTAGCCATAAGTTGGAAGCATTTCTATTAATTTTTTATTTTACTCTGGAGCCTCACAATTTTTTTCTCTTAATATATCTTATATAACATAGACATGGAGATGATGCGAGAAAGTAACTTTTTTTTTTTAAATAAAAAGAGAGATTACAGGGAGTAGAGCTTGATTCTGTCCTATTGAGTTTAATTCAATTCAATTCAATTCAATGAGCATTCATAAGCACCTATGGTGTACCAGGCAGATAAAACTAAAATAATTCCTCACCTTAAGGAGTTCATGTTCTTCTGGGAAAGGGGGAGGAAATCAGTTAATCATCGGCATTTATTAAAGGTTTACTATGTGTCAAGCACTAGCTAATCTCTGGACACTATATATACATAATTAAATATATCCGTGTGAGGAAAGGTCATCTGAGGAAATCCAAGATGCTATTTGGCACCAGACCTGATCCTTGAATGGCCATAAGGATTCTGAAAGGTGCTGTTAAAGAGGGAGAGCACTCCAAATATGGGAGATGATAGAATTGAGTAAAAATTTCTCTTTCCTTTTTTTTTTTTAAGACTATACATAATCCAGTGCAATAGGAGAATATGGGCATAAATGTTAGATGTAAAGACACAATAGGAATGATTTACAAATTGCATACTTTGGAATTTTGGGTTATAACTCTTTAAGGTGAATCTTGATTCCATAAAATCAGCAACTAATTCAATTTTTGTATGGTTTCCTTTTGCCTACTTGATTACTAGGGGTTGAATAATAAAAGTCCCATGACATGTTGTAATTAAGCTAATTAACATTTTTCTCACTTTCTGCTAAAATGAAAATGAGAGAGGGGATTCTTCTATTCTCCCACTGAAGTGTATCCTGATCCCCAGAACTGGTTTCATGGCTCATCTGCCCTGGGAAGTGGAAATGTACAAATGCTTCTTGAAGGCACCATGGGTGATTTTGCTATTGAAAGACCAAGCTCTGAGCCTTTTGAAAAAGAAAAGATTGGATTAGTCTTCTTGGCTGGAGCTGGTAATATGACCAATTCTGCTTAAATATCTCCATGGAGGGTGGTTTGAGTCTCTTGCACTCCAGGAAAATATCATGAGAGCAGCCATATTTTCATAAATTGTGTACTTGGTAATTGGAATTTGAGCGGGCTTTTAATGGCTCTCCCCAAAGCTTTCCCATTGTGATTCAAAAGAGTACACTCACTATAATTTATTCTTTTAAAGCACCAGTGCATATTAAAATTTGACAGTATTTTTTAATGAAGTGTGTTCTTTTTGTTGGGATGGGAACCAAAATTGCTTCTTATCCATAATTCAACTTGTAATTGTCCATGTAATACTAATGACAACAAAAATCACATTCTGGGATTATGCTTTAGCTGCCAATTCCTTATCATTATAACCAATTATTCTTTTTCATTTTGTAGAAGGATAATGAGATGTCAGTTATTAGCCCCATATCACAGATGGTAGAAACTGAGGATTGGAAAGTTGAATATCTTTCTCTTCCCAACTAGGATTGTAAGTTTTGCTCTGTAAGGGAAACTTAGAGATGACCTTGTCCAAAGTTGACATTTACAAAGGAGAAGGAATAGACTTGCCTGAAGTCACATAGCTAATATGTGGCAGAACTGGGTCTTGAACACAGAGCTTTTGACTTTGAAATCAAGGAGGCTTTTCCAATATATCACAGCTTTCCCAAGTAGTAGTAAGGGACCTTAGAAGTCATCTGATGTAAGCCTCCAGAGAAGGAAATTGAGACCCACAGTGATTAAGTTTCTTCAGGGGTAGTAAATACCAAAGATGTGATTTAAATCTAGATCCTTTGTGCTTTCTCCATAGCTGTACATCTATCTGATTGGTCTGATTTGTTTTTGTTTATACTTTGCAGTTTCAGAAGACATTTGAGTCCCTCAAGAATGCATCCAACAAATCTGATCTGCAGAAGAACTACCAGAAACTTGGCAAGGAGCTAGAAAATCTGGATTATTTGGCTCACAAACGCCAGCAGGTAAAGAGAAAAAAGTTATTAACAATAGGAGAATGGAATATTTTATGTCTCCTGAAATGTCGTAATTGGGTATTGTCCTTGTCAGTTTCCTTGGAGGAGAACATGGCAGTGATGATTCTCAGGGACACGGTCCAATAATACATGAAAAAGTGAAGGACTATCATATTGACTTGGTGTAATGATTCAACCTCATTTTTAGCCTCTCAGGGTTTTTTTTTCTATCCCTTATCCTTTATTCTGTCAATCTATGAAGGTCTAGTTACCTATGAATCTGCTTCATTTAAGAAGGAAAAAGGAGTTTTGACTATTATTGTCTAGATTGAATTTGTCTTTGGGATTTACTAAAGGTCAGTTTGAGGAGAAAAAAAAAGCCATAGGGAGATTTCAAATGTGTGTATATAAAATAAGGCAAAAAAAATCATGTTGAAAAAGGCCCCCATGTGAGTTGATGATTAGTATGTTTGATTTACTTTTGAAATCAGGCTAAATGAGAACATTTAAACAGAACATCCGGTGTCTAAGAGGTATAATATGCCTTCTGAGTACTTGCAGAAGCCTTGAAATGCCTTCTCTGAAACATTTGTTCTTCTTTTTCCATGCTTCAAATTAAAATGAAGAATGAAAACTGGCTTTTATGGGGTTTGTTAAGAGACACAACTTGGCGGTTGCGTTCTGTTGAAATTCCCAAGCTTCATTTTGACATTCACAATGGTAGTGAACCTTGAAATTCTGCCTTGTATTGGGATTCACTGTTTGGATCCACTGGGATTTTTCCTACTTGAGTGTTTTTCCAGGTTTAGATTACCACTAGGTGTCAGGGTCGGCCAGCACTTCAGTTTTCATCAACTCAGCCCAGGCCCGTTTGCTGTTTAAATTAGAAAATGTATTAGATTGCATGAAATTTGGGAATGTGTGCAGTGATGGATGGCATCTAGAAACATGACTAATTAGCTTGCTGCATGGCTGGCTGCTGAGTTCATTACGAAGGAGAGCTTACTTTAGCATAGGGATAAATGTTACTGTCTTGACTGGCATGGCCTCAGTCCAAGTTTGGGTCCTATCAGATGGGGCCTTTCATAACAAGGATTCCTATTCTTAGTAATTGGTCATTATTGTTCCTTCTAGGACAATATCCTTTGGAAGAGGACTGTTTTTGCTTTTTATTTATATCTCTTCTGCTAAACCAAGAGCCTGGCACATTGTAAACACCTAATAGAGGCTTGTTGATTGATGGAGAGATGGGAGAATCGTATGCTTGTTGTAGTCTTAGCCTTCCTTCTGAGAGAGAGAGAAAGATTAAGACAAGAGCAGCTCATACTTAGATAGGTCGCAGAAGCCTTTAAGCCTTGGATTCTGGAGAACTTGGGTTCCAAGCCTCTCTTTAACACATATGGGCTATGTGAGTCTTGGAAAATCACTGAATCTCTTGGTGCTTTGGGCAACTCTTCAAAACTCTAAGTTAAAGAAGAGTTGCTGATCTGCAGCTGTGATATTGGGAATTCCCAACATTGATGAAATTGCAGTTTTGGACGAAAAATAAAAGCTTATTGCTCTATTTTGAGAACTCCATCTCTATTTTGTATCAAAGGATAAGGAGTTTGAGCTAGAAGAGAATTTAGCAGCCATTTTGTCCAACCTCCTCATTTTATACATGAGGAAACTGAGGTTCAGAGATGTTAAATGATTTAAGCAGGGTGAAACAAGCAGTAAATAACAGGGTTGGGTTTGGCCACAGATTCTCTGACTCTATATCCAGTACTCTTCCCATTATATATCACTACCATTTAGAGTACAGGTTTTAGAGAGTTGCCAGAGCTTTGGAGAGGTTATGTGTTGTCCATAATTATTGTTTTTAATTTGTTTGAAAATTTCTTCTCTTCTTCATCTACCCCAAACTGAAACTCTTTTTATTATAACTCAGTGATTTTAGGGTATTTTCCCATCTCTTTTCAATAATTGCTTTTTTTGTGGGAGATTGTTTTAGGAGTAAATGCTTCTATTTTTTTTTTTTTAGTGATTCTCAAGCTGTCCCTTGGATAGGGAAACAACCCCCTATTTCTCTATTCCTCCAAAGACTGATCTTAATAATAGCCTTTTTAAGTAATGGGGGTGGAGGTAGTGACTGATTAGGTGGTGATTTGGAGAGAATGAGTCAGGATCAAGGGAGTGAATGAGACCACATGATTCACAGGGAAATCTGGAGATTTTCTGGGATCTCTAGTTCCATGCTAACAACTTAGTTGGAGTTGAGCTGTTTGGATACCTGAGTTCTCTTGTACTGGGGAAATCTTAGAACTAACCCAATTTCATCATTGGTGCAATACTGTTGAGATTTAACTCAGGAAATATAAAGGAAGATGAGAAGAATGGTGAGGGAGGTTCAGAAATAATGCAGGAGGGCCATCAAGGAAACTTTCCTTGTTTTATTTGAAGGCCTTATCCGTGGTGGTATATAATAGGTGCTTAATAAATCCTTATTGGCTGACTGGATGATTTTGGTGGGACTGAGTCTTAGTTTCAGTGGCTTCAGGTGAAAGAGAATTATGTTTAAGTCATAGAACCCAGAGCAAGAAGGGATTTAAAATTCATCTAGTCCAATCCCCTCATTTTACAGATGAGGAAACTGAAGCCCTTAGATGAATGGCTTACTCAAGACCACTTAGTAAGTAACAGAACTGGGATTTGAAAGCATGCTTTCAGCCACTAAGTTGACTGTTCTTCTTCCTTTGCTTGGTTGCATGAATAGAAGGAGGAACCATTTATGGAAGCTATAGAATTAGATGTTTGACTCAATATTAGTAAAAATTTTCTTATTTTCTTAAATGAGAATTGTCCAAAGTGTAATGAGCTACCTCAAGTAACCATAAAATCATCTAGTTAGAGCTAGAAGGGATAGCTAAATCAATCAGTCAATCAATAAACATTTATTTAGCACACTACTATTTGCCAGATACTAAGGGTACAAAGAAAGGCAGAAAACTACCTGATCCTAAGGAGCCCCCAATCTATTGGGGAGATAGCATACAAATTATGTTTATGCCAATTATGGGTAGGATAAATGGGGCATATTCAATACAGAGAAGACAATAGAATTAAAGGGGATCAGAAAGATTTTAAATAGAAGATGAACTGTAGGTAAAACTCTAAATAAATTCAAGGAAGTCAGGAGGTAGAGATGAAAGGGGCACATTATCCAATCGACCTTCTTCTTTTATAGATATGAAAATTGAGGTTATGAGAGGTTTGGATTTGCCTTGTCAGAAAAGGAGCAAGTACAGAGGAAGGACTGGACCTGACTCCAAGTTCAGCACTATATAGTATGCAAGAATGTCTTTCTAATGATTGATTCTTTACCACCAGAGGTTTTCAAGTGGAATTTGAGTGAGTAGCTATCAGGCTATTTTAGAGGGGATTTCTATTTAGGTAGATGACCCTTGAGGTCCTTTGTAAGTCTGAGAGTTTATAATTCTAAGCAATAATTTCTGAGATTCTTGCTGACTTGTGGGGAAAGAAATTAACATTCAAGTTAATAATGAGTGTTACTCTCATTTTTCTTTCCACCACCAAGGTTTTGAATTCTTACACAAAATTCATTGCTTTTTAAAAAAAATTTCTGGATCTATTTGGTTAGGAAATTTTTGAACTTTGTTCTTCTGCGAGAACTCAGTGTGTTGACATGGTATATATACACTAGTATATAATGGCTGCACATTTACATTCACACTCTAATAGAGGAATTTTTCTCTTATCATTAATGCTCCATTTACATTGGCTGATCTCACTGGTCTTCAGTCAGGCTATACCTATCTTATTAGGTTTGTTCATAGCAGCCTGAGATGTTATCTTTCCTTGACATAAATCCACATTCACATTCTAGAATCATTAGCTTTAGAGATGAAAGATAACTTTTGAGTCTGATCTCAAATTTTTGCTGATGAGAAAACTCAAGATCAGAGACTGAAAGTGATTTTTGAGTGAGTAATTTATAGTCAGAATTCAAATTCTGATCATTTGCCTCGGAATCCAGGGTCTTTCAGAATCCAATCCAAAATGCCTTTCATCTAATCATTGTCTTTTCTGTCAGTCCAATTCTACACATATTTTTAGGCCTTATTCAATTCTTCTTCCTTGATGGAGAGCTACCTGACTCTGTCACCAGCTTCCAAAATAGACCTCTGTGAACAGCAGGCACTTTAATGGGTATTTTTTGAATAACTTTGATCATCTCCTAGCTAGCTCTCTCTTACTAATTATGTATATAGGATAAAATTTGTTCTTTGCAAACGTCAAACCACTGTATATGCATTACCTATTATGATTAAGTCCTCCTTCTGACACATTCTAGCCAGGTCATAATAAATAACTCATGCAGTTTCTCAATGTCCCAGGCAACTTTCTAAGACTACAAGTTATGGATGAGTTATTGTTCTGCATCATTGGATGGAGTTTCCACTCTAGGAGTTTCTTACATCGATTAAATCACATGTATAAAACTTTCCCACAAAACCCAATATAAGTATACATGTACATATGTATGTGTGAGCAATGATCAATTCTTACATAGGACACATACAAGTACTGTCTAGTTGTGTTCAGTTGTAATCATTTTGAAGATGGGGATGTCTTATGCTTATTCTGTTCTTTCCTCCATGACTAGCAGAGGCATGAAGTAGGTGCTCAGTGAGTTAAACCAAGAAGACTTTTTTTTCTGTTTTGTTTTCAGAGATTTGGTAGTTAGTACTAAAGTACTTTCTGTCATTGGATGTCTATAAAAAGAATAAACCAATTCCTGTCGCTCCTTTTCTTTGTGTGTGTGTGTGTGTGTGTGTGTGTGTGTGTGTGTGTATTTGTCTCTCTCTCTGTGTGTATTTGTCTCTGTTTGTGTCTGTTTGTCTAAGGGGTATTTAGCCACCTTTAAAAATTAAAGGTGCCATGTCTGAGATAAAGAATAAAATTGAAGTTTCAAGTGCTTGTAGTCATGGCAATCTGTTGTGGGAGAAGGGTCCTAGACCTGATGTTCTGGCTAAGGTCCAGTTCCTATAGTTACATATCGTACACCTAGATTTCCCCATTGTTCCAGTTGGATGTCATACTTTCTTTTGAGATGATTTTCACTGTTAAACAGTTGTTATTTTGTTTTATCAAAATGACTGAGTCTATCTTTGTGGCTAATACCAATGGGGGTTTGTGTTGTATATTTAGTACCTTGGAGAGCACCATTTAAACTTAAACTCAACCATATGCAATTTCTTTCTTCAAGTCCTCTCTTCTCTAGTCACACATCCTCATTGCCCTTAATGAATGCTAATATGGCATGATATCCAGTCTATACACTATACTGGTCATCTTTTCTGGATATTCCAAGGCTTGCCCTTTCCAGAATGTAGTCTCCCAGTGCGGATCACATTATTCTGAATTAGGGATGGGGAATGTCTGGCTGGTGAGCCATATAAAACCAACTAAATCATTTGCCAAGGCAACCACAGGTGATGATGAGCTGAAAGCTAGGGATGGGGCAATGACCCCCAACTGTTTAAATCCTCTAAACTGATAATTTTGTGTGGCCCACAGTTGATATTCTAAATAACCAAATGGCCCTTGGCAGAAAAAAAAGATCCCCCACTCCGTTCTAAATGTCACAGGCCCAGATCAGGGTATGGAGAAACATTTGCCTCCCTTGTTGTAGAAATTTCCCACTTGATGCAGAGCAAGATTGAACTCACTTTTTTGGCCACCTATTGACTTGCATTGAGTTTGCAGTTTATTAGAAACTCTAAACCTTTTTCATAGAAAATGTCTAGTCATGTGTCTACCATCCTGAAACAGCAACATAGTGTTTTCTTAATAAGGGAGGTCTAATTCTGGTTTATTTAATGGGGACATTACAAACAGCACAAGAACAGAAGGTGAGAAATACCAGTAATAATCTTTAAATATGTGAAGAACTAATAAATGGGTACTTTAAAGAATTATAGACAGATCTAGAAGGGAATGTTCAGGTAACATTTATTTCAACTCACTCATTATACAGATGAAGAAACTGAGGTTTAACAAAGTTAAAGGATTCATTCAAGGTCACAAGGCGATAAATGGTTATGCTGAGATTTGGTTGCAGGTCCTTAAGCTCCAAATTCATAACTGTTCCTTACTACAGCATATTACCTCTTATCTCAGCTTTTTCATAATGGATTTGTGGAAAAATATTGCTTGGCTGGGTATGTTAGTAGAGTGGAATGTAGCTGAGAAAAAGCTATTTCAGTGAATTGGTCTCTGTTTTTAACAGGAATTTAAGTGACTTGAATGCACCATATTTTTCCAGAGAAATGTCATAAATAATGGATCATTTGCATGAGCAGGTCAGCTGTATACACAATATATGGCAATTATGCATAATACAATACACTGCACTAGCACTCATAACCCTTCTCCCTAAGATTAAAGAGAATATCCCTAACCCCCATCTCAAAGGTTCACAGTTTATCTGATATAGGATTAACTCTTGTGTAGAATGATAGTATGAATTGTTTCATTTTTTTTTCTTTGAATTGCCTAGAATGCCTGACATAAAAACAATCACTTCTCTCAAGGTCTCAGTTTCCTTACTTGATTCATTGATTACCATATTCCTTCAGAAGGCATATAGCAGCTTATTCATTTGTCTTTTTATGCATGAGAATTTCAGTCCTGTTGTCATATTAGCAGGGGCCTGCAACTGTTTTAAAAGGGCTTTACACGTGACGCAGACCCCTGCATCTGGAAGGATATGTTATTAGATACATTTCATAATGAGAGATTGCTTCAAGCATTTTCACTCTGGTGCAGTGGGAAGCATGCTAGGTTTAGAGTAAGAGGATCTAGATTTGAATCTTAGCTCTTCTATTTACTATTCTTCTGACTTAAGTTAATTTTCCTCTCAGCTTCTTCATTTGTAAAATAAGAACCCTGGACTAGATGAATTCTAAATCATTATCCTATACTATGCTCTAACTGCTGACTTGGGCAACTAAATAGCAAAGTGGATAGAGCGTTGGGAAATTGGGAAGATCAGAATTCAAATCTGGCCTTAAACATTTACTAGCAGTGTTACTCTGACCAGGTCACTTAACCCTGTTTGCCTCAGTTTCCTTAGCTGTAAAATGAGCTGGAGAAGGAAATTCTAGTATCTCTGGCAAAGAAAACCCCAAATGAGGACACAATGACTTGGACATGACTGAAAACCACTGAAGAATAACCTTACCAGCTGTGACCTAAGATTGATAAGCTGTAGCACTTGGGTCTGGCCAAATTAAAAACAAGACAAGCATCATCATGGTTCATGGTGCAGAAAGCAAGATCTTTAGCTCATTCCTCCCAAAAGAAAGTACCACAGTAACAATACTCTTCTAGCCATTGCTTTAGCTCTACATCCTAAAGCAAAACTTCTTAAATTGTAGATTATAACTCAACAGAGAGTTGTGTAACTGAATGTGGGATCATGAAATTATGAGTTATTTTCAGTAAATGTTTGATTTGTATGTCTATTTTATATGCTTAATTACCTATATGTAATTAATTGCATAAAAATTTCTGGGGTGAAAAGGGTCATAAACAAAAAATGCCCTGCTTTGGAATATACTTTCAATCTTTTTTTTCCCATCATAGGATAGAAAAGAATACTCTCCACATAGCATGAAGACAGAAAAGGGACTAGTTATTCTTTGTTTTTCTATCTCCTATCCTTAGCAAAGTATGGGACATGGTGAGTTAAATTTATTAAGTAAAAGTTTATTGATTGATTGTTCAATTTATTGGGTATCATAAAGATATAAAGGAGAATTTCTTATTAGGATTATTTAACATCTTTTTGTGACATCATTCTTTCTGAAGTTCTTGGAGAATAAATTATAGACCCTCTCCTGTTGTTTGGTACAGAGGACAGTCAAAGAGATGAATTATCTCTAAGTGAGAACTTTTAAGTACTTAGGCTCATGCTTTTAAAGACTGAAGATCTACTTAAAATTCTTGAGTCCCTATTCAATAAACTATGCTAATTTTTCCATTAGGAGAGAATGTCCTCAACCCTATGTTTTGCCAATTGTCACAAAACTCTAAAAAGATCTTCCATTTAATTCCTCCTTTTCATTTAAAATATATTCATACTTACCTTGCATGGATGGAAAAACTCATCAGAATTATAACTATGATGAAACAGTTGGACTTTTCACCAGGGTACCAAATTTAGTTATCTATGAAAACATTTGTAATCTTTTGACATTGTAGAAACATCAAAGTTTTGTTAATAAGAATAATTAGTTGAAATAATAAGCTACTAGATGGTGATTTGGGTTATATTCCTTGTCTTTTCCCACATGACGGCCTCTCCAACTTTTTTAGCTCACCTTCCTTTCTGCCCCACAACTGAGCTCATATCCAGGTCTGGTTTGTGGTTCTTCCCTCAAGTGCAAAAGTTCCTTGTTATGACTTTGTGAATCAAGTGATTTGCTGTTCTCAGTTAGCTAATTGATCGATAAGTATTCATTAAGTGCTTACCACATATCGGACACCATGCTAGATATTATGGATACAAAGACAAAGGATGAAATATATGCAACAATAATGATTCATTTATATAAATCCTTTAGTTAAAGTCTTAGCAAAAATGATTATTTCTATGCCTTCTATTCCCCATTTTCCTGATGATCTCAAAGTATACTAGATTTTGTTTTAAAATGGTACCTTACACCAGAGTCAAAACCTTGATCATTCCATATGTATCCTATCTTTTATTTAATTATACATACACTTGTTTCCAGGAAGGAAAGAGGTGTGTGTGTGTGTGTGTGTGTGTGTGTGTGTGTGTATGCATATGCACACACATCCTCTTCCATCCTTCCATGATATTGAGAAAGTAAGAAGTTGACAAATGACTTAAGATCATTCAAGGTTAGGGGCAGATCCAGGATCAAACTTCAAGTTTCCTAATTCTGAACCCATTGCAATATCCATTTTACTACTTCATAAACTACTGAAGTTTATGGAGTGTTTGCTTTTTCTGTGATTACAGTTGAAGAAAAAACTCCTGCAGAGTATATCTGTCTCTGTGTAAGTTTCTCCAAATTTGTATTCTAATGAATAAACAAGATGCTGACTAATGTGCAGGTGCTTTTCCTTTTGAAATCTGAATATAAGCACCATTATCATCAGTATCCTTACCATCTTTCTCCTCCTTTCAGGTATTCTACTTGACTTATTTCTCATTCAGACCTGTTCATACTAAGCTGGGTCCCTTCCTCATTCTTTCTTAACATCACAAGGAACACGTGGGATGTCTAACAGTTCTCTCATTCTCTCTGTCTCTCTATCTCTCTCTGTCTTTCCCTGTGTCTCTGTCTTTTTTTGTCTGTCTCTGTCTCTGTCTCTGTCTTTCTTCCTCCCTCTCTCATTCCCTCTTTCCCTCTTTATATGGGAAGAGTATAATTCCTTTATTTCCTCATCTAGTTCTTCAATGACTCCCCTTACTTTGCTTTTCTTTGGAAAGAATCCTAGTTTGCAGTCATAAGTATTGAATGACAATTCCAACCTTGCAACTTGTTAGAACCTATATAATGTTGGGCAAGGCTGTTAGCCTCTCTGCTAATTTTTCCTTATCCATAAGATTAAGGAGCTTGACTACATGACTACATGAGGCTCCTTCCACCTTTAGATTTATGATTCTATTATGCTGGGAAAGTGATGTAATCTCTCTGGGGCTCAGTTTCCTCATTGTAAAATGTTTGGAGTAGGTCATCTCTAAGGTCTCTTCTAGCTCAAAATCTGTGATCTCAACAATGACAGGAGGCACCAGTGGGTAGTATGCTGAGTTCAAATGTGACTTTAGATACTTTCTAGCTGTGTGACATTGGGCAAGTCATTAACCTCTGATTACCTAGGAGGCAACTAGGTGGATCACTGGATAGAGTCCTGGGCCTGCAGCAAGGAAGACTAAAGTTCAAATTTGGCATTTATTCATTATGTGACCCCGGACAAGTCACTGTTTGCCTTTATCTGCTGGAGAAGGAAATGGCAAATCACTCTACCATCTTTGCCAAGAAAATCCCATAGACAGACAGTAAGGTCCATGGCATCACAGAAGAGTCAGACATGACTGAACAACAAAAACAAGTGAAATAGTTGGTCTACATGGCTTTTGAGGTTCTTCAAAATCTATAGTTTAGAGCCTATCATCATTTTGAACAAACAAAAACAAAACTCTCTGGGTCTCAGTTTACCCTTGTGTAAAATGAGAGGCTTGGACTAGATGGTTTCTGATACTCCAAATGTGGGACCCCATGATTTTTGTTGGTAATACATTTCTACCTACTCGCACACACCATAGCCTTCTGGGTAATCATTATTTTTAGTTCCTTAGCAACAGTAGTGTTCTACAAGTCACTTGTGTACAATAATGATAGTAACTGACATTAGTATGTGCCTTCAAAATTAGAAAATATCTTCCAGCATCTCAGATAAACTTCATGACAGCCCTTTGAAGCTGATATCTAGATTTTATTGTTCTCATTTGATAGAGCAGGCTCAAAGCAACTTGCCTAATCAGAGTCACTCAGTCACCGAGTTAATCCCCAGGGGCAGGGTTAAAAATATATGTTCTTGACTCCAAGTCCATAACTCTACTCGCTATGGCAGCCGGTGACATTAATGATCACGACATTCTGGGACAGTTCTGTTAGTTTTGCCACATACTAGCGAGATCCCTCTGGAGTCCTGAGATTGGATTTTCTCCATCTTCCAATTGCTTCCTGGAGTTGGGTTTCTCAGCAGGACTTTGGGAAGAATGGATGAATGGAACTTGCTGAGCCACATGCAGTAGGAGAGATTTATGGAATCTTTTACAAGGTTGTTTGCGATGAGATATTTTGCCTAGTGGGCAGCTTGTAACTGTTTTATATAGGGAAATGTAGAGTTATTTAATGTTTTGTTGTAGGATGTTTTTAAAGTTTACAAGGCAGAATAGAAATTTCTGAGGTCATAAAAGTGTCACTGCATCAAGGTGATTACTGGTTTGTGCTTTCCAAATTGGCTCGTCCCCTTCAATGACTCAATTTCATTCACTAAATGTTTATTATCTGCCTACTATGTGTTAGGAAGGACTGAGCTTGCAAAGACAAAATAAGCCGATCAATATTTATCTACTACCTACTATGTGTTAGAGAAGCACGGACAAGCAAGCAAGGACAAAAAAGTCAATCAACAAACATTTATTAACTGTCTATTATGTGTTAGAAAAACACTGGGCCCTGCAAAGACAAAAGCCACTAATCAACAAGCTTGTATATTAGATACCTGTGACGTGCAATCTCTGTGCAATGTGATAGGGATCCAAAGACAAAAATTAAAGTCCCTGTCTCTGGGAAAAAAACTGGTGCCTCTGGGGCAGCTAGGGAGTGCATTGGATAGAGCACCAGCCCTGAAGTCAGGAGGACCTAAGTACGAATCTGCTCTCAGAAACTTAACACTTCCTTGCTGTGTGACTCCGAACAAGTCACTTAACTCCAATTGCCTCAGCAAAAAAGCAACAAAACAAACAAAACAACAACAGCAATAACAAAAAACTGGTGCCTCAAAGAACTGATAGTCTGAGGTTGGAAGGAATAGAAATAATAAATAGAAATAAATAGAAAAATAAATATAAATAATAGAGAAGCTAACATTATGCAATGCTTTAAACTTTTGAAAATATGCATATATATTATTTCTTTTGATTTTGATACTATTATTATAATACCCATTTTACTTATGAGAAAACTGAGATTGGAAGGTTAAGTGATTGGTCCAGGATATTAAAAAATATGCATCCAGCATCACAGACCCACTTGAACCCAGATCTTTCTGACTCTAAATACAGTGCTCTATCTACTAAACAATAATAATTTGGTACAAAAGAGAATCCTCATAATATAGAATCCCAGAAGGCTTCATTAGAAGGTGGTACTGAAGATGAACCTTTAAGAAAGCTAGATTAAGGAAGCTAGGTGGCACAATGGATAGAGCACCAGCCCTGAAGTCAGGAGGACCTGAGTTCAAATCTGATCTCAGACACTTAACACTTCCTAGCCGTGTGATCCTGTGCAACTCACTTAACCCCAATTGCCTCAGAAAAAAAAATTGGAACCCAGATTTATGTAATGGACTAGTTTAATTGGATATATATATATATATATGTATATACATATATATATATAGACACACACACATATATATATCAAGAATATATACTATATATATATATATATTAGTTATGTGACCCTGGACAAGTCATTGTTTGCCTTAATCTGCTGGAGAAGGAAATGACATATATCAAGAATGTATATATCTCATAGGTATCAAGCGTGGGAAGTTAGGTTGGAATAACTGATGAAAAGGACTTGTCCTTATCATTACATAGAGTCAGAGTTGTAGACTCAGCATTATCATAAGTTTCCATTGTGGTCCCTAGTCATGGGTATCATATTGTCAGAACTTTGGGTGTGCTTGGACTGATCATCACTGAGTCTCTTGGAATCCAAATCCTCAACCAGTGAATGCAAATCTTTATGGCACAACTAAGGAAAGAACCCATATTTCTGTTCAGGTTTAATAGTATAAATAAGCTTTCTATGAGGTAGGTAGTACAGATATTATCACCTCCATTTTATAGATGAGGAAATAGGATCCTTGAGAGTTGATGTACCTGTGAGGATCCCAAAGCTCATTATGTAGGAAGCAGTTCTCTTGTGCTCTATAAACCATGCTACCTTTTTTATTCAAGCTTTATCTAGGCTCTTAAGCTTGATTGGCCTCTTCCCAGAAGCCTAGAATGGGCTTTGACAGACATGTATCAGTATTCAGTGATGGTAGAGCTTTTGAAGAATTCCAGTGCTAAATAAATATAAAGTTTCTACAGAACACTTTCACTGTTACTTCGTTCCTGGTGGAGACATTTGAATAGACTGGCACTTAGTTCAGTTCAGCCATTTTTCATTCCTGTGCACCCGTGCAGTTTTGTCACCCCATTTGGGGTTTTCTCAGCAAAGATATGGGAGCGCTTTGCCCTTTCCTTCTCCAGTTCATTTTACAAATGAGGAATTGAGGCAAACAGAATTAAGTGACTTTCCCAGAGTCACACAGCTAGGAAGAGTCTGAGGTCAGATTTGAATACAAGAAGATGACATTTCCTGATTCTAGACCCAAACTCAACCCATATGTGCCACCTAGCTGCCCTGATTCCATGTCGATATTTAATTAATATTTATTCCCGACCCTATTCCCCTTCTTGATTGAATCTTGGGAAACTGGATCTCTAATACTTACTGGGATTCTGGATTGGAATGATAACTAACTAAAGGCTTCACCAGAGACCTGTAGCATTACAAACCCCTTGAGCTTGTCAAGGTCTTTGAAAACTCCAGGGTCTAATCCAGCACTTGAGCTGTTGAGATGATTGGTTTGAATGACGAACTGAAGGAACTGGACATTTCATCTAGGACACCTGCACAGCATGTGTGGGGGATTTTGGTGCTTATAAGTAGAAAGCCAATAGTTATTGCATTTTTAAGTAGAAGGTACAAAGACATTGTAAAGCAGTTATAGTAGTAGTTCACAATTCCAAAGCATTCATTAAGAATACTTTATGAGGGGCAGCTAGGTGGCGCAGTGGATAGAGCACCAGCTCTGAAGTCAGGAGGACCTGAGTTCAAATATGATCTCAGGCACTTACCACTTCCTAGCTGTTTAACCCTGGGCAAGCCACTTAACCCCAATGGCCTCAGGGAAAAAAAGAATGCTTTATGAAGTAGTGAATAAAAGGATTGTTATTCCTATTTAACAGAGAAGGAGATTGAGACTTAGAGAGATTAAATAATATTAATGCAACATCCCTTTAAAAAAATGAAGTTCCCATAATAATGATAGGGGCAGGTAGTTTAAATAATCCAGGATCCCTTCCCTGAAGGAGACTTTAGTCTAGTAGGAAGCTAAGAAGTGAACACAAACAACTGTAAAATGTAATATTTTATAATTAAAGAGTTATGATCCCAATGGCTTTAGGAAGTTGCAATGCACTGCTTGTAAGTATTGGGAGCAATGATCTTTAAGTCAAGCATTTTATTGAATTCCTCCATGACTGCTTCATTTCTGCCAATATTTCTGGGGTCTTGTGACTCCATAAGTAGCAGGATCATGATATTAGAAGCAAAATAAGGACGAAAATAGATTCTCAGTATTACCTTTTGTGGAATGATGACAAGAACACTGCCATTTGAATCTATAGAATCTACATTTCAATCCCATTTCTCTTACCATCTATATGATCTTGGGCAAGTCACTTTTCCTGAGTGAACGTGAAGGAGTTGGAACAGACAACTTCATAGATCTTTTCAGCTCTAGAGCTGGAATCCCATGATTATCTGATTTGAGTAAGACATTTCGGGGTCTCACCTGCAAAATGAGGGGGTTGCCCTACATGATCCCTGAGTTCTTTCTGGCTCTAAGTTTTTGATTGTGAGCTAGATTGTCCTTATCATGTCATATCATAAGAAATATTTATTAATATTCACCTCGTTAAGTGATTAGACCAATGCTTTTATCATAATTGCATGCACAATCTCCCCTTACCAATGGAGATAATCAACTTAAAATCTTAGAAATTTGCCTTGGACACCGAAAGAAAGTAAGTAAGCATTAATTAAGCACCTACTATGTTCCAGATACTGTGCTAAGTACTTTACAAAGTATTATCTCATTTGATCTTCACATCAACCCAGGGAGGGAGATGTTGGAGGGAGATGTTGGTATTTATACCCATTTTCCAGGTGAGGAAATTGAGATGAAAACAGGTCGAATGACTTGGTTAGGATCACATAGCTAGTGAGTGTGTGGGTGTAAATTTGAGTTTAGGTTTTCTTGAATTCAGACACCAGCTACCATGTATAGCACTGGTATTGTGACTTGTGCAGGCCATGGAATCACTTTGTGCCAGACTTGAATCTAGACCTTAATTCTAAGCCTAACTCTTTATACATTCTGTCATGATGCTTCTCTTATTAATTAATTAGTATAACTATTAATTATAGTAATTTAATTACAGTAATTTAATACCTTACATTTTTTGATGATACATCAAGAAATGATGACTTATATTTGTAGAAGTAATCCCCTCCCCTTGAAGTTCCCTAAACCAATGATACCAAAGATCCAATCTTTATCCCAATTTGTGTAAGGCTTGCAGTGACTTTACCTGCATGATCTCATTGGACCAACTTTGTGAAGCAGCCACTAGAGATACTATTCCCATGGAACAAACAAAGAAACTTAAATCCAGATAAGTGGAGACATTTCCTCTGGTAATGAAGTTCATAAAAGTTGTAGATATGCCAATAGTAACAAAGAAGAATTTTTGCTTTCCTGATCCCCAAGAGCCACAGAGGGCTGCTAGAGCCAATTGGGGGTAACTGAGTTGTATGCAGGTACAGGAGCATGGGTGAGGAAGATCCAGTAGTGATCTAGTGTTTGTCTCAAATGGTTGAGGTGCTTATAAGTGGAAAGCCAATAGTCATTATATCTTTACGTAGAAGGAACAAAGACATTGTAATGCAGTCATAGTAGTACTAGTGCAGTTACTACTAATTACTAATTTTGACTCAACAATCTTTGCTGTAGGGAATTAGGGACATTGCCTTGCATGATTGCTGTTGAGTGCACATTCACACTTTCAGAAATGGGATGGGGAATTATTTTCATCTCAAATGGACTTGTTAAGAGCAGTAACCAGATGTAACTGCATCCAGGTCAAAGTTGATTTTAAGGGTGGAAGATGACGAAGTTGGTGCTGTATAGGTCTGAGGATAGTCCCTCTATAGGTATGATCATGCTAAGGGAAATGGGGGGAATAGTCAGTCCTTCACCCCTGCAGAGTTTCAGGAGTGGGAGAATGTTACCACAATACTGTGACCCTCCAGATATGGCTGAGGGTGATTCTACTGCATGCTGATAAATATTACAAGGCAAAGTAGGACAATATTGGTCACTGGCAGAAGAGCTCCCTGTCATCCAGGAAACGTAATCCCTTGGATGTTGGCACTTTGGAACAAAATCTCTTTTTCCCCCCTTTCATATTACATACACACTGTCAATTGATGTATTTTTCTCCATGCGTACCAAGAGAAAACACCCAAATAAATGCTGGCCTTCCATTGTCCAGCAGAAGGATGCTTGCTCCAGTTTGGGTTCCTCCCATCAGGAGCAGTTCTATTAGTATTCCCACAGCTCTCTTGGCTCTGATTCAGAGGATGTGTGGCGGCTTCAATGAATCCAATGGTCCTGCCCTCAATCTGCTGACAGCAGGGCTTCCGAACACCAACACACCAATCACACCTGTCGTTTTCTGCTGACAGGAGGCAGTCTGTTTGACTGAGGCTGTGTGCCCTGAGGCTTGTCTAATATGCAATGAGAACTTCAATTTCCAGCTTATTATTTAAGCATTCTATTTGGAATCTCTGAAACAATCATTTCCCGAGCATTTCTGTGTTTCAGTATTTGATACTAAAAAGAAAACTGACTAGCTGCCTGTTGTCTTTTGTGCCCTAAACTCAGCTGTGGTAGCCTTTTGGAAGCACAGAGTTCTTCTGCACTGTATTTCTCCTGCAGAGAAAGGCCTTCCAGAAGATGGAGTACCCTAACTAGTCTGCTTAGCACTTCATTTTCAATTCGTGTGTGTGTGCGCGCGCGCGCGCGTGTGTGTGTGTGTGTGTGTGTGTGTGTGTGTGTATGTGTGTAAGCAGATTTACTTTGGTGATCTCCAAATACAAACAGAGCAAAAATATAAATTAACCTAATTTATATCTTTCATGTTCTTGATTACTCTTCAGATGTTCTTCAGAAATCCATTTATGTAAATAGATTTTCATTTCTTTCCAGCAAATTGAAAGCCCTTTAAATTAACAGCATTTTACTGAAATTTGTTTATATATATATATGTATGTATATTAGATTACAGGACACAGGAAGCATTATTCACGTGCATTCTTCTTTTCGACTGTATCGTAAACCTGATCCACCTCCCTCCTACTGTCTTTTTAGTTGGAATGTTCAATATTGGAATGGGCCAATTTTCTCCAAATACATGCTTCTTCGATGACTGTAGCATCTGGTAGGATCACGGCTAAGGATTTGTCATCTACTTCATTATAAAGCCTCTGTTCCAAAAGAACTGCATGAGCCCATTAGAGATAGACTCAATTAAGTAGGTAACGATCTGTGGCTGCATGCACAAAGGCAATAGAATGGTCAGATTATGAGGGGCATCTGGCCCTAGAAATGATGAAATCAGTGACCAGTGGTTCCTGAGAAACACGGAAGCCAACATGGAATTCTTTCATCCTTTGCATTCATGTCTATATTACCTAGCATAGTGTCTGGCACATATATGGTATTTAATAAATGCTGATTTACTGACTAATGGGGAAGAAGAAAACATAAGTTGGGATCTATGGATTAGTTGTAATTATGTACAAACCCTTTCTTTTTGTTCTCCAAGGAACAGAGGAGGACAATTGGTCAATCTGCAAGCATTTATTAAGCACTTACTAATGCCATCTACTATGTTAGATAATACAAAACTATAAATACAAAAACTGAATTCCTAATCATAAGGAGTTTATGTTTTAATGGGGTTGATAATAAGAATACACACATTTATAAAAAATAAATGTAAAGAAAATAAATAACTACAAAATAGTTAAAATCAAGGTAGTTTGAAAAGGAAGGCACCATCAGTTGTGTGTGTGTGTGTGTGTGTGTGTGTGTGTGTGTCTGTGAGTATGTGTTTATTTTGGGTCTGGAAAGGCTTCATGTCAAAGGTCATTTTTGATGTTCATCTTGAAGGAAGAGAAACTATTTTATGAGGTATAACCAATGCAAAGGCATGGAGATGGGAAATGAATTTCTATGTGTGAATAATAGAGAAGACCAGTTGGAAGTGAAAAATGTAGGAAGGGAAATGATGTGGAATGGGTCTAGAACAGACTTATGCTATCCTTGAAAAGTGAAATAGAATTTACATTTTATCCCAGAAAGCTCCTGGAATATTCTGAGTAAAGGAAATGATTTTTTTCTTAAGGAAAATCACTTTGACAGCATTGTATAGGACAGATCAAAATGGGACGAGCCTTTAAATGGGATGACTCATCAAGAGATCACTTTGTCAGGAATGTATTGCGGGGCTTCCTTAGCAGTGATAAGTTGGACAAGATTGATGCTGAAGTTCATTAGGATTCTTTGGGATGGGTTTTAGCAAGAGCTAGTGTTTAGCTTCCAGATATATAACATGAGTTACAGCCCATTACAGTGCAAAGTGTGTTGGATTTGAATGGTTAGAGGACCTAACTCTACTACTTATGAGCTGTGTGACATTGGACCTCCCGGGCCTTATTCAGTTGCTAAATGAAAAGTTTATACTATGTGGCCTAAGTTCTAAATAGTGATCCCATGATCTGAGCTGAGCTTTGGACTTGGCTTCTTTCATTCCAAGTTTAGTACTTTTCCCACTGAACCGATCAAGTCAGGTCAACAAGTAGTTATTAGGTGTCTACTATGAGTCAGTCACTCTGCTGCCTCTCTCTTCTAACAATGTGTGAAAGTAATTCTTATTATCCAAATATGAGTTCTGGTCCATCCAAATAAAATTGGAAAAACTTCAGATATGGGCCTAATAATGAGCTCTATATCTGTCATTTAACACCAAGTTGGCTAAATTCAGAAAGGAGCATTTTCATTTTGATTACAATGGAATATATTTCTTTAGTTATGGCAACTTGTGAATAATAATAACAATGATAATAAACATATTTAAATTGTATGCTAAAGGCAGATGACTCTATTTCCCCCCTTTCTCTTTCTTTTTTTCTCCCTCTCCCACTTCTTCTTCTTCTTCTCCCACTTCTTCTTCTTCTTCTTCTTCTTCTTCTTCTTCTTCTTCTTCTTCTTCTTTTTTTTCTTTTTCTTCCTCTTCTTCTTTTTCTTTTTCTTCTTTCTTTTTCTTCTTCTTCTTCTCTTCTTCTTCTTCTTTTTCTTCTTCTTCTTCTTCTTTTCTTTTTCTTCTTCTTCTTCTTCTTCTTCTTTTTCTTCTTGTTCTTGTTCTTCTTGTTCTGTTGTTGTTGTTGTTGTTGTTGTTGTTCTTCTTCTTCTTCTTCTTCTTCTTCTCTCTGTCTCTCTGTGTCTGTCCCTCTTCTTCTCTTTGTTTCTGTCTGTCTCTGTGTCTCTCTCTGTGAGGAAATAAAATAAAGGAATAGGTTCCATTATTGAAAAAATGGAATATACAATGTCTATATTTTTCTGGACAGAGCAATGCTGGGATGATTTTATGTCTCTGAAGCTTGAAGACAACATGATTTGCTGTTGAATTGATTAGCACTTATCTACATCTTGGGCAGTTTTTAATCCATTTATCCATGTACCAGGCATTATGCTAAGCCCTAAGAAGATAAAATTTTAAAACAACTCCCCCCCCCTCAAAAATCTATATATACAAGTATCTGTAAGACATATACAAAATAAGGAAATATAATTTTGTTGGGAAGGGTCTGCCGAAAATGACATTTGGGCTGAATCTTGAAGGAAGTCAGGGACTACATTAGGTGGAGCTTATTGGGAGCTGGAGTTGATTCATTAGCTATAAAACACACTAGAGCATCTTATTTTAGACCTGTAGTCATATCATTGTATTTAATAGGAAAGTATAGAAAGATTAAAAAGCTAGAAGAGAGACAGGTTGTGAAGGGCTTTAAGAGCCAAGCAGGGTATTTACATTTGATCTTGGAAGTATTAGGGAATCACTGGAGCTTATTGCATATGGATGTGATGTGGTTAGATATGTACTTTTGGAAATTTATTCTGGCAACTAAATTGAGGATGAATTGAAATGAAAAGAAACTTGAGGCAGGGAAACCAATCTGAGAGCTATGAAAATAATGAGGTGATGAAGGTTTACACCAAGATGCTATTCTGTGAGTGCATAAAAGGGGTCATTTACCAAGATGTCAATGCAAAAATGACATGACTTGGAAACAGATGAATCAAATACAAAGGAGAGGTTAGGGATGACGTCAAGGTTGTGAGTCTTGGTGACTGCTAAGATGATGGTGATTTTCACTGTACAAAGAAAGTTGGAAAGAAGGGAGGGTTTTTGGTAAAATATAATGAATTATCTTTTGGATGTGTTGAATTTGAGATGCTTCTTGGATATTTACTTCAAGAAGTTCCAGAGCTCAGGAGAGAGAGATTAAAATCTGCATAAATAGAATCAAGAATCAATCACATAGTGATGGCAATTGGATTCATTGGAACTGTTGGAATTACCTAGAGAAGGAAGAAAGGAGGATCAAATACAGGCTTGAGGACACACACCTTTGAAGGGCATGAACAAGATGAACATTCAGCAAGACTAAGAAAGAGAAGTTAGAGAGTTGAGAGAGTCAGGAGTAATGAAAACCTAGAGAAGACAGCATGTCCAGAAAAATAGCAAAGTAAGGGTGAACAGTGTCAAAGTCTATAGAGATGTCAAAAAAAAACAGGAATTTGAAAAGGTCATTAGATTTGACCATGGAGAAATCATTGGATTGTTGCATTGGAATTGGAGAAAGCAAAAAAGGAGAAAGTGATGTCACCAGAGGAAGATAGAATATGCAATAGAATGAGGCGGTCATTGGTGTCAGATTACATAGAGAGATCAAGGATGGTTAGGTTTAATGAAAGACTATTGGATTTGACAAGTGGAGGCCATTTATTATCTTTGAGGGAGAAGTTTTTTTTTTTTTCTCCCTTGGCCATTTTACTAGCTACTCTGCTCCTGGTGCCATGTTGCTTCCTTACTCTGTTTTTCAACTTTTGCTATAGGCAAAATAATCAACCACATTAACACTATCATTACTTTTGGATAGGATTCTTCAATCTTGCTCTATGGTTGCATTCATAATCCCAGTGATCTCCATACCAAAATAATGTGCTTTTTCTTCCTATCAGAATGTAAGTTACTAGAAGCCGGGGCTATCTCACATCTATATTTTGTTCACAGAGCCTAACTTAGTATTTGAAAAAGTTTAATAGATGATTTTTCTTTTTCGTTAAAAGAATATTGTTTCTAGATCAGAAACCAGAGTCATGGTAAACAAGAAGCTACTTGTGTAGCTGAGGTCTTGGTGATTAGCCTGTACCGGTCAGAGGGAATCTATCTACTTCTTCAAATATCTGGACTTCTGGAGAGAGAGAGAGGCTGTCTCAGCATGTTTATAACTCTGTATGTTGCACAATTTTGAACGAAAAAAAAGAAATTTGATTTATAACTTGTCCCCAATGTAAAATGTGTTGTGCTCATCTCTGCTTTAGGGAATGAATAAAAGTCCTTGTGTTGACAGAACAACACATTGTAAAAAACTAGAAAATAGTGATTTCTCAAGTGTTCACAGGGCAGTGAAATAAATGTTATTTACCTGTGATTTCTAGCTACACAGTTATAATTCTGTATGAAAGACAAGAAGGTCAGTGAGTATACCCAAAGGTTAAAATCCTGGTATAGTTAATGAACTGGTGTTAATATAGAAGAAAGTGGGGATAATCCTTAGTATTAATAGGATGGACAGATGGGATGGAGAGAGAGAATGCATTCTCTTAGTAGGTCAATGGATTGGAAGAAAAAATGAAGATGATCAGGTATCATGCAGAAGAGTCAAGACAAAGGGCATAAGATTTAGGAAAAGATGTTCATGTTGTCGACTTTAAAAAAATAAGCACATAGTTAGAAATTTATGGTCCAAAGGAAAAGAAAAAGATATTTTGTGATTTTCAATAGAAAATAAGATCCAAATTGGCTAATTACCTCTTCATTTGTATTGTAATTCTTATAAGGGTTTGGATAGGTACTATGTCCTCCTTGGAAACTTCCCTGAACCCCTTCTCCCCCAAAACAATCTTCTCCTCAAATTTTCAAAAAATAATTTCTTTTTATTAGACACTTAACAAGTATCAGTAAATATAAACAATCCAGTAGTCAAGAGAGGAAGTAGCAATGTATATAAAATTATGATTTATAACATATTTATAAAATTGCATATCACATTTAACAAGGTAATTAAAAAATCACTATTTGTTGTAACCTTCAAAACTTTTCTTGTTTTGAATTTTTTTATATTTTGTCATTATTAGTAACAACTAGTTACTGTAATCACTGCTTTCCTGTGCAGAATAGGATGAGGAGCAGGGGAGCTCCTAATAATCAAGATAAAATTATTTAAATGATATTGGTTATTATTCTGTAATCTGAGTATATGTATAAGCTGACCAATTTCCTATCTATCTATCTATCTATCTATCTATCTATCTATCTATATCTTTTGGGCTTTTCTCAAGTTATTTCCAAGACTCAGCTCAGGTACCACCCTCAAAAAGGTCTTGCTTGAATCATTCTCTTGTGAGTGCTCTCCCCTTCCCTCTCCCAGAAATGTCTTTGAATTTTCTTTGTAGCTTTTATTTACTTTTTTCTTTATATGACATTTCCCTCTAGGAGAGAATAAACTTCTTAAGCATAGACTTTCATTTTTCTCTGCGTCTTTTTGTCTAGCAATGTGATGTACACAGAAGGCACTTAATATGTACTTATTGAATTGAATAAGAAATTTATTATGTAATAGAATTTTTTTATTGCTTTGTGCTTTACATGTTTGATTCCTGAAATTCCCTAAGGTAATTGCTTTTATTAATCACCATTTTACAGATAGGGAAACTGAGCCTCAGAAAAGTTAAATGACTTATCCAGAATCATAACAGCTTGTAAGTTACTGAATCAGGATTCTAAAATCAAGTCTCTCAGATTACATATTTGATCCTTTAGCTACTGCACTTAATTGTCCTTAGTTATACTTTTGGAAAAAGTGGGTTTTTCTCTATACTCTTAATATTGACAATTCGGGGCTGTTTTAGGTCAAGTCTGGGAGTAAATTTCTAAGGTGTAAATCCAATAACTTCCTATCCCTGGGACAAAATATATGTTCCTCAGCTTGGCATTTTATTCTCTCCATGATCTGGCTTCTAGCTATCTCTCCAATCTTAGTTCCTTTGCTCCCCTTCACCTTCTCTTTGTTTCTTGTCAAATTGGAATCCTTGTGTTTCTCTGTAAATGATGTTATGTTTTCCTTCTTTGTGTTTTTGCACAGTTGGTCTTCCATGCCTGAAATGCATTCACTTCTTAACTCTCCCCTTTAGTTTCTACTTTCCTGCGCAATACACCTACGTGATACCTTTCCTGATTACTTCCAAGGTTGCTTTTCCCCCTTATCTCTTAAAATAACTTTTTAAGATTTACTTTGCAAACACTTTGTATTTTCTCATCTGCATATGATTTTTTCCAAGTAGAATGTTAGCTCCTTAAGGGAAGGGATTGTTTCCTTTTTTCCTATTTCTCCAGCACCTTGGCCAGTGCCTCTTATATGATAGACCCTTAATAAATGTTGAATTATTGAACTAAATTGTGTTGAATGGATTGCCAACCATTATATGCAGCAAATCTGAGAATTCCAACCACAAATGGTTTCATTTTATGTGAAAGTCATTCTCTATAATAGGGATTTATTAAAACTCATCATGTCATTATGAAATTGAAGAAATGCTCAGGTCTGAATACAACACTCCTCAGTTCAAAAGTCATTGGTGATTCCATAGTGCTTTTGGAGTAAAATATAAAGTTTTACCCTGGCATTTAAGGTCCTCCATGTTGGGAGAAAAAAATAGTCCAATGTACTGAATTTGGAGTAAGAAGATCAGAATTCAAAGCCCAGGTCTTCCATTTACAATCTGTCTAATTTTAATAAAGTCATTTAACTTCTGTGTGCCTCAGTCTCTACATCTCTTAAACAAAGGAATGGAATGGGCAACTTTAAGGAACCTTTTATCTTTACATGTGTGATCCTCCCTTTCAAACTTTCAAAAAAGGTATTTTACCACCTGCCTCTGGATTTTAGTCAATATGTACTAGCTGATCTCATCTTTTGTATTTCCTCCCTTTGTCAGTTGATACAACCTATGCTCTATCTCTAACACACACTCCCTCTTCATTTGTGCTGTAATTCCTATAGGGCTATGGATAGGTACTATGTCCTCCTTGGAAACTTCCCTGAAAGCTTCCCCTCAAATCTTTTAAAATTATTTATTTTTATTAGACACTTAACAAGTATCAGTAAATATAAACATTTCAGTAGTTAAAAGAGGAAGTAGCTATATATATATATATATATAATTATGATTTGTAACATATTATAAAATTGCATATCATATTTAACAAGGTAATAAAAATCACCATTTATTGTAACCTTCAAACATTTTCCTACTTTGAATTTTTTTGTGTTCTATCATTGTCCTTTTCTTTTTTCTTTAAGCCCTTCATCTTAATTGGTTTCAATTAAGTCATCTTTCCTCTACTCTATTTGAACATCTCCTTTCTAACAAATAAGTCAAAACAAGCAAAACAACACAATGAATAAACCTGATTGGAAAATGTAGCTCTTGTTCTTCACTTCTAGTGGATCATTGTTTCACCAAGAGGTGAAAGGCATATTTCATCATAAGTCTTTTGAGGTCATGATTGGTCACTTAGTTGCTTCCTTAAAATTTCCCAGGGCATCATGTGTATCTTTCTTGTCCCTATTACATCTTCCCTTGAGCCATTCGCCATAACCATCTATGGACATATTATCACTCTTTACCTCACCCTATTAGATGATAAGATCTCCAAGGAAAGATATTCTTTTCATCTTTTTTTCTCTATACTTAGCATTATGCTTTATTCATAATGTGCCTTTGATAAATGTTTTAAAAATTTGATGAATTTTATTGCAGAAAGAAGATAATACTGGATGATGCTATTAAAGATTTATTCTATGCTCAAAGCCAACATCTGCATAGAAGAAAGAGAGGTTTTGAGCTTAATTTTTGAGAGTCAAAGGAAAATATCAGAAGAAAACTTGCATCTACATGACTAGTAGAATTGCATGCCAAAGAAATTGGTTTATTACAAGTGTGGTTTGCTCTCAGAAAGTATCATATCACAAATTCTTATTTACCAAATAAATATGTTAGAAGATGATTATTCAAATAACAAGAGAATCCTTGGATTTATAAAATAATTTTCTGCAAGGTGACTTTAAACATGAAACTACATCATTGCCTGCAAGAGTTCACTTGTAGATTGCTGAATAAGAGTGGGAGGTGTGAGACTGTATTGTTATTTGCCAAATAGAAACTATGGTAGAATAAAGCCACTTTTCTTCAGAAATATTTGCTGAGAGTTTTTATTAAAAAGAGAGTTCCAGACAAGGGAGTCCCACTTTAAGAAATCATTCTGGGTCCTAAAAAGATCAAACTGCTTATATACATCAGCAAGTAGAGGTCAGGCTATCTGTTAGAACCAGATTTCCCCATAAAGACTGAATTTAAACATCTTTCATAAAACATAGACTGAGAAAATATATGAAATAAGTGTTAGCTGGGGGTCACTTAGATCAGCTGATTTTAATAGGAGGACAGTCTTATCAAGGAAGCATACAATTTGTGGGGGAAAGTGGTGGAGGACTGAGAGTTGTACTTGCTTCCTGCAACAGGAGAACTATGATTTAAAAAAATAAAAGTTGTTAAGCTGGTTTCTACAAGACTCATCAGACAAAATGATTAGCATCTCTCAAAATGGTATCAAAGCAAAAATCCTGAATTGGGAACCAGAGCTTCTTCTAAGGAAGAACCATTCAAACACTTGAAGACAGTTCTCACCTTCTCCCTGAAATTTCTTTTCCCATGAATAACCACCCCTTACCAGTTCTTTTATCTGAAGTGCATATGACATGAATTTGGGGCCCCTTACTGTCTTAGCCTCTCCTCTGATGTGATGGTATGATCGAAGATATGGAGATGGAGGAAGGGCAATGTATTAGATAAGGAGGAATTAAAAAGTATTTGGGGAGGTCATGGAAATCCAATTTTAAAAGAAGTTTTCAACTATTGCTCATCTACAAAAGAAGAAACTTTTTTTTTGGATTTTATCTTTTTTTTTAAACGTAAAGCTTTTTATTTTCAAAACACATGCATAGTTTTTATTATTTGCTCTTGTAAAACCTTGGGTTCCAAATTTTTTTTCCCTTCCTACCCTTCACCCCATCACTTAGATGGCAAGTAATCCAATATGTATTAAACATGTGCAGTTCTTCTATGTTTATTTTCACAATTATCATGGTACAGAAGAAAAATCATATCAAAAAGGAAAAAAAAAAGAAAAGAAAATGCAAGTAAACAACAACAAAAAGTGAAAATACTATGTTGTGATCCACACTCAGTCCCCACAGTCTCTCTGGATGCAGATAGCTCTCTCAACAACAAGCCAAGGAATTGGCTTGAATCATTTCACTCTTAAAAAGAGCTATGTCCATCAGAATTGATCACTGTATAATCTTGCTATTGCTGTGTACAATGCTCTCCTGGTTTTGCTCACTTCACTTAGCATCAGTTCGTGTAAGTATCTCCAGGCCTCTCTGAAATCATTTTGCTGATCATTTCTTACAGAACAATATTATTCCATAACATTTATATACCATAATTTATTCAGCCATTCTCCAACTGATGGGCATTCATTGAGTTTTCAGTTCCTTGCCACTAAAAAAAAGCTGCTACAAATGTTTTTGCACATGTGGATACTTTTCCCTTGATCTCTTTGGGATATAGGCCCAGTAGAGACACTGCTGGATCAAAGGGTAAGCACAGGTTGAAAACCCTTGGGGCATAATCCCATATTGCTCTCCAGAATGGTTGGATCAATTCACAACCCACCAACAATGTGTTAATGTCCTATTTTTCCCACATCCCCTCCAACATTCATCATTTTCTTTTCCTGTCATCTTAGCCAGTCTGAGAGGTTGTAGTGGTACCTAAAAGTTGTCTTAATTTGCATTTCCTCCATCAATAGTGATTTAGAACATTTTTTCATATGACTAGAAATGGTTTTAATTTCTTCATCTGAAAATTGTCTGTTTGTATTCTTTGATCATGTATCAATTGGTGAATGGCTTGTATTAAAAGAAGAAACATTTGAAGAGGGTAAATAACTATTTGAGAGTTGAAATGTGGCTTTCGACAGATATAGTTACAGTCAGGGTTATTGTAGGCATCTCACAGATCTTCCCCTGTAATGATGCCCTGCAGTCAAATAGGATTCTCTCAGAAGAGATCAAAAGTTGTTAATTTCTTTTCTGAGACCTTGACATTATCATTCAATGGACAGCTCAAAAATTAGATCAGTGGGAATCTAGCCCAAGCAGCACAGGGACACAAAGCTGGCATTCGAAACATTTAAAGACATGTTATATCGATTTAACATATCCAAAACTGTATCATTAACAACCTTTTAAATTACAAACACTCAAAATAATTTTTAAAACCCAATTTCACACTTCAGCGGGGAATAAAGTTAGATTATCTTTAGCATTTCACTAAGATGGGTTTTGAGTAACTTTCTGGGGCCGGAGTATTATCTCAGCATCACAATTATGTAATGCTGTTCCATGGTGGCTAATATGGTTTAAAGGGACAGAGTGACTGGTAATCAGTAATAATAGCAATAGCTGGAAAAATAGCTGTCATTTCTATAGGGCTTTACAATTTCCAAAAGGCTTTACATATGTTATTTCATTTGATCCTCATAACAAACCTGTCAGGTAGGGGACATGCCATCCTCATTTGTAATGAGAAAATTAAAAAAAAAAGAAGGTAAATAAATTCCTGAGGATTATGTATCTGAGTATCTGAAACCAGATCTCTAGAATCAGTACCCAATTCACTTCTTGTCCTTTCTCTTCACCTTTAAGCTTGAGTAGAGGGAAGTGTCACTAATGGGAAAAAAATCACAAATTCAATCTCAACAACAGCCTATAGCCATTGTAATAAGGTAAGCTCCATGATATATAGTAGAAAACTGGGTACCAGGTGATGAATTGTTTATTGTTAAAGCTATTCATGAAATGCACAAAAATGTGATTTTGAGATTTTGGTAAAACTGCTTCATGTCATTGCATTTTGGGTATTCACATTTCCCGAAGCCAATCCCTTTAAGAAATTAATCAACCATTCAGCAAGCATGTATTGATTGTTTACTGTATACAGGGACTAAGGATGGACAAATAAAAATGAAATGATCCTTGCCTTTGAGAAACTTACATTCTAAAGGGAGAGTCAGGAATTTAGTTACATGTAAATTTACATGTAAATATATATGAATCAGTGCATAAATATACATGTAAGTATATACATGTGTGTATGTACAAAACATGCAAGATAAATTTTAGAAAGAAGGCAGTAGTGCCTGAAGAGATCAGGAAAGACTTTACCAGTTATGAGGAATTCCATGAGATGGATGTAGGGAGGGAGAATATTCTCGGCATGAGGGTAGCCCGCACAAAGGTACTAAAATAGAAAATGAGGACTAATGAAAAGACCAGATTGTCTAGATTATAGAGTATTAGAAAAGAAGCAGTATGTATGAATGTATTGAGCACATGTACAATGTAAGGCGTAATGTATATGAAGCTTGGAATAAAGTCTTTGGCCCTAAGCAGAAAGGAGAGATTGAGTCCCAGTTTCATTTATCAGTGAACAAAACAAAGATGGGGACGTGATCTCCAGTGGCAGATCTCGGGGCCTTTGAAATTAATGACTGATGGACACATATGAGAGAACATATCATAGAAACACAGACATTCAGAACTGGAGGGATCATAGAAGCCATATTGTCCAACCTGTAGTTGATTGAAAATCCTCTTTTAAATATATCTAGTAAGTGGTTTCCCAGCTGTCACTAAGATAGGACAGTCCCTGACACTGACATTTGGGATGGGTACTTTTCTTTGAGGAAAGTAACTAATAGACAGTCTGAGGCCCCAGGAGCTGTAATGAGAGCGAGGCAGCATCCAAACAATTTGGATCTTCCATGCTGTGATATTGATTTTTCACCAGACATTTCTCTAAGCTCGTGAGAGGGTAGACAAAAGGAGCTCTTTATGGCTTCACTCCATTCTTGATTTTGTCAAAGCCTCAGCGTGTAAGTGGTTCATGCTCCACGGGAAGAAATCCCTCGATGGAAGGTTATTGGCCATCCTCTAGTCCTTGCTTTATATGTAGGGAAACTGAGGGCTAGAGAGTGAGGTGAAGTGATTTGTCCAATGTTACACAGATGGCAGAACTGGGATGTGAACTCATGCCTTCTGGCTCTTTCTAGGAAGCCTTTCAGATGACAGGGATAAGCTGAGTGTACAAGTAATCATTTCTCACCCAAAAGAAAGAAGTAATTGTGGGTATGTGGGTGCTGGTGGCTGGGTGGAGAGAGGGAATGATTGGTTCTTGATCAGTATTGCACTTAACACAATTTACTTGTAGTAATTTTTAAAATTTGCTCTAAGATCTTTGAATTGGCTTGGAGCAATTTGCTTCAGAAAGAAGTCAAATTTTAACTCTGGGATTTTGAAAAGGTCTCCCTGAGAAAGCTTCTCTAAAGGGAAAAAAATAACTAAATAAAGGAAGGAAAAAATTGCTTCAGGAAGAAATTTTAGTTTGGTAAATACTGATTAGGCAGCCCTGTGACATAAATATTGACTATGGTGAAGGAATCATAAGAAACTCAGAGTGGGAATAACAACAAAATGATTGATAAGGATGGTGGTTGGGCATTTATTAGATGCTTATAATAGCTTAGGTAATGAACCAAACTTTAGGGCTACAAATATAAACATGTGAGAAAGTCTTTACCATGAAGGAGGTTCCATTCTCTAGGGGGAAGTTACATATAGAGGAGTTATAGGAAACAGGGGAAAGGCTGAGCAGGCTAAGGAGGAACTCATGTTTTAGACTTCTTCACTTCAGGGCCAATTCAATCATTCAACAAACATTTGTTAAGGACTTTTATGTTCCAGCCTGGGGATACAAAAATAGGCAAAAGGCAAACTTGACGTCAAGGAGCTTCCAGTCTAATGATGGAGAAAGCAAAAATATACAAAACAAGCTATATGTAGGGTAAATTGGAAACAACAGAGAGAAGGCAATAGAATTAAGAGCAGTTGGGAAAGGTTTCCTGTAGAAGGTGGAATTTTAATTGGAACTTAAAGAAGCCAGGGAGGTCAGTAGTTGGAGCAGAAAAGGGAGAGTGTTTCAGTTAAGGGGGAGAGCCAGGTGAATACCACGAGTCCAGATAGGGAATATCTTATTTATGTAACAACTAGGAACTTCATATTACTAGACTGAAGAGTATATTGAAGCGTAAGGTGTAAGAAGACTAGAAAGCTAGGAGGGAGTTAGGTTACAAAGATCTTTGAATAACAAACAGAGCTTTTTATATTTTTTCTTTGGAGGCAATAGTAGCCACTGGTGTTTATTGAGTGTGGCGTGGTGCCATTTGACCTACATTTAGGAAAAGCTTTTTGATGACTGAATGGAAGACGGCATGGAAGAGGGTGAGAATTGAGACAGGGATGCCCATCGGCAGACTATGGCAATAATCCAAGAGATTAATGATGAGGGTCTGCACTAAAATGGCAGCAGTAGAAGAGGAGACAAAGGACATATTCCCTTTGTGAGAGTATTGTGAGAGTAAAGTTAATAGGCCTTTTTACCAACTTGGAGATGGCAGATGAGAAATAGTGATCCCCTGGATGATCCCTAGGTTATAAGCCTGAGCAACTGGTTAGACAACATTACTCTCTACAGTAATAGGTAAGGTAGGAAGGTGAAGGAAAAGGGTTTAGGAAAGTTAATGATTTTTGCTTTGCACATATTAAATTTTTTTGGATGTCCACTGGATTTCCAATGAGTAATTAAATCCATGGGGGCTGATGAGATCACTCAGTGAAGTATAATTGTCCATTCTACATTGCATCTACATCTATATCGATAGTTTACATCTACCCCTGTGATATGGAAAATCCATGTAAAACTTTTTGGCCCTCCTTTTGTACCAGAAAAGAAGACTGAATTACTATGGTTTTGAAAAATGAAAATATGTTGACAGTCCTATAGTATACAATAGTATAATAACTTTTATACATTTCTGAGTTTATAAAGTTTTTCTGTGTCATCTGCTGGCTTCTGTGTGTAATCTGCAGCTTCTGCAAAAGTCCCCCCAGATTCCCAATTGATTTCTTTTGTCACCCTATGCTCTATTAAAACTCCAATGGACAAAGTTGCCATGTGGAAGGGATAATTGTATAGTGGAAGAAGAGAGGAGAACCCGACAGAACTCTGAGGGCATTTACAGTTAGAGAGTATGTCTAGAAAGAGATCTAACAAAAAAGGCAGAGGAGAGGTCAGATAGTAGGAGGAAAACCAGGAGTGAGTAATGTTCTGAAGACCTGGAGAGAAATAAGTGTTAAGGACAGGGCAATCAGCAGTGGCAAAGGTGGCAGAAAGGTCAAGGAGAATGAGAACAGAGAAAAGGCTACTGGTTTTGGTAGCTAAGAGATCCTTGATGATTTGGAGAAAGAGGCTTCAGAGGAGCTGGGAAACCAAGTAAAAGGTGTGTTGAAATTCTGTCTTAATTATATGGACTTCCTAACCACCCCATCAGTTAGTAGAGATATGTAATAATTCATATATGTAAGCAGTACAGGCAATATTCTGTGGAGTTTACATGTAATCCACTTTGACAATTTCAAAGGGCTCTGAAACTCCTTAGTCTAATTCTTTAACTTTCCAACTCCTATGGATGAGGATAGGATATAACTCTTTACAACTCATCAGATGGTGCCCCAATTACCATTGTTGACTTTCCAATGAGCTAGGATGATAGAATCAGAGATGTCAAGCTGGAAGGGGTCTCAGCAGTCATAGATTGTCCCCCATACACACACCTCCTATTTTATAGATGAAACAACTCATATTTCATATTAGTTATGAAAGCGACCCTAGTGCTCATCATTTTACAGATAGGTAACCTGAGACCAGAGTTGTTCTCCAAATCACATAGATTGCTAATGATTTCTTTTTTATACTTTAATATTTTATTTTCCCAAGTTACATGTAAAATCATGTTTTGCATTTGTTTTAAAACTTTGAGTTGTAGATTTTCTCCTTTCTTTTGCTTCCCCCTCCCAAATTGAAAAGTCACATGTGAATTTGTGAAAAACATTTCCGTAACAGTCATGTAAAAAAACAATTTTTATAGTGTTGTTGTTATGCTAAGTATCCCATGATTCACTTTTTCTATTATATCTCATTTCCAAAACAATGCAAATGATTGGATATATCAGAGAGGAAACTGCTCTTGTATGGTCCCCCACTCATAACTGAACTGTATACTCTCTTCTTGACTTTTTTCCCAACATTTGCCTGAAAATGTCCTCCATCAGTCCATGTTTTCCTGGTCCTCCAGAAGCCAGTTGCTGCAGAAAAAGCAGATTTTTCAAATACCAAATCTTTTAGGCCTTATCCAGTTTAAGATCCTCATTTCCCTTCACTGATTGTCTTTATCTTTAAGAGCATCCATCAATGGGATTTCCTCCTAACTCCAAAATAAGGCCTTTTTTCTTCCCTCCAGCTGTTTTTGATCTTCCCCCCTCCTTCTTCTCTTTCTAAGGAGACATAGAGTCTCCTTCCTCTCATTGGCATTCCTGGATTTGAACCAATATATATTCCTCTTTATTCCCCTGTTCCCTCTATCCTTTCTATGTACCTCCCATGTTGTAAGGTAGCCTCACCAACCCCGCCCCTCCCCCCGCCAAACCCCAATTGATCCACCTCTTGATAGGGTGGTCATCAGGTTTTGTCTAACCCTAACCCTCCCAAAATGTCTGCCTCCTGCTTGTCCCTTCTACCAGATTTCCCCCTTCATGCCTGTCTGCTTATATACATTTGCTGTTGGTATCCTTTCTTGTGCATTTATTCATGCTAGTATTTCTGTTTTTAGGGGCATTTTAAAGAGTAAACATTCTCTTGAGTTCTGTTTTTCTTTCTAAAAATGTTTTAAACTCTTCCCCCCTCCCATTTGAATGACCATCTCGTGCCCCACATAGTTAAGTTCAGATTTGCCGAGTAGGTCATTCTGAGCTATATCTTGAGTTCTATTGCTCTTTAAAACACATTTCTTTCTATTACCTCCTCCTTTTTTTCTAGTGGGTGTGGAATAATTTTGTATCATTCAAATGTCCTTTCATTTGTATATGAAGGTCTTGAAGACCTTGTTTCTGAATTGAATTGTTAAATTTAACCTCTATGTGTCTTGGAGTTTGCAACCTTGGGTTTTTTTTTTTTTTTTTTTTTTTTTTGATCTGTGATTTCTTTCAACTAGAATTTCATTTTTCTGTGCTCAGAAGTCGTAGGCAATTCTTTTAAAATTATTTCCTTCATTATGATGTTAAGCCTTTTCATCTTGTCATGTTCTTCTGAGAGAATAATGATCCTTAGCTTATCCTTATGCATGATTTCTTTGAGATCAGAATATTTTGCTGGTATTGCAAGCTTATTTTCTTTTAATGTTACTAGTTTTTTTTATTTTTGATTTTTGTCTAGACAATTTTTTTATTTTCTGTATTTGTTTTTCAAATCTTTTATTTTTTCTTTTGTTTCTTTGGTGAAATTTGCCATTGTAAGGCCAAAATTTTCTATTCTGTTTGTTATTTTTGCTGTAGAAGACATAAATTCTGGTTTCATAATTCTCATTTATCTTTTTATCACTTAAGAATGGCATAATTTGATTTAGTTTTCTCTTCAAATTCCACAGGTTCTTCTCTCTCATTAAGTGTTGGCTCATTCCTCTGTGCTTGCGGTATTTATTCATAGATGTCTGATCTCATTTATTAGACCTAGTAGCAATATTTGCTTCATTGACTTTATTTTCTGTTTACAGTGAAGATCTTTGAGTTTTCTTTTCCCTGAAATCTTTGATACTTTAAGTTTTTTCTTCCTTCTTATGTCCCTTATCACTCATTTCCTGACTCCTTCCCCTCTGTGATTTTCTTGGAGGCTCTATCTCAAAAACATCTCAGCTACCTCTCATACTGGACAATTCACAGTTCATCAACTTAAGTCCTTGTCCCAATTTTTGGTGAGAACCAGCCCTCCCTGGGTGTTGGACTCTCTCCTTCTGTTAGATGAAGTGCTACAATATCTCCATCCCACTACATGAACATTACTCTGTCTTAATAATTCATTCCACTCCCTCTGTTCTTAAATTCTCTAGTCTAGTACTGGCAATTAAGAGCTTTGGAACACAATTGTTTCTTGTTGCTGCCTCCAGCAGATTTTTGCTTCTGAAGAACTGTGACTAAGCTGGCTCTTAAGACCCAAGCAAAATTCTATTGCTTAGAGATAGGGTCTCCACAGCATTGGGAAAAAAAGGATGGTGGGGGGACCAAAGTATAGGGATCAGTTATGTTTATAAACCTTGCTGTTGGCAGTATTTGGAGGTAGGAGAGGGATTCTGAATAAGATCAGGGTCAATAAGCATCATTTCCTGTTTTATTTAAGCTTCTCTTGGATTCTAGATTTCATACAGAAAACTGAAGCTGTTCTATCTTTTGCACATGATTTCTATTGTGGAGAGGTTTGAAAAATCATGGGAAATGATTGTCTAACTTATCATCTTATTGCTTACATGACTGACATCTCTACCAATGATCTCTTGATTGCCAAAACTAATGGCCTTTTCTCAATCCTCATCCTTCTTGGGTACGACAGCTGGTGGCAAAGTAGATAATGTGATATGCTGAGAATCAGGAAGACTTGAGTTCAAATGAGACCCTAGATTCTAGCTTTGTGACTATGAGGAAGTCAGTTAATCTCTCTTTGCCTCAGTTTTCTCAAATATAAAAATGGGAATATTAGTAGCATCTTCCTCAAAGGGTTGTTGTTGTCAAAATACTATTTGCAAAAAACCAAGCAAACCAGTTAGCAGTGTCTGGCACATAGTGTCTTATACCTTCTTGTTCCATCCCCTTTCCTTCTTGAACTCTTGTAGGCTTTGACACTATTAATCAATCTCTTCTCTTTGATAATTCTTTTCCCCCTTCTAGATTTTTTGGGAAACTAATCCTAGTTCTCATCCTACCCATTGGACTACTCCTTTTCAGTTTTCTTTGCTATTTCTTCCTCCAGGTCATGGCCACAACTGTGGCCACAGAACACTAGCCTACATATACTCTTTCCTTTTCTCTCATTATATTATCTCACTTGGTGATGTCATTAGCTCCCAAAGATTAAATTATCATCTCTATGCTGATGATTTTCAAATCTACCAATCCAGCCTTAATATCTATGCTGACCTTCAGTTTTACATCTTCAACTCACTTTTAGACATTTTGAACTGAATATATTCTATGTATTCTATGCATCTTAAACTCAGTAACTCTGACATTGAACTCATTGTCTCTCCCCCTTCCCCCCCAAATCCTTCCTAACTTCTATATTGCTATCCAGGTTACCCCCATCCTCTTAGTTTCTAAGGCTCAAAACCAGGTTTCATCCTTGCCTTCTACTCTCCCATTTCTTATCTGTTGCAAATTCTTCTGATTTCACCTTTGTGAATATCTCTCCCTTACCTCCCCTTTTCTCTCTCTGATGTTGCCATCATTCTAGCACAGATCCTCATCTCCTCTTGCTAGGACTATTACACTAGTGACTGGTGGGCCTGTTTGCCACAAATCTCTCTCCCCTTGGTTCCATTCTCCCTTCAGCCATCAAAGTGATTTTCCTAAAATATAGGTCCTAGCTTATAAACCCCATACTTAATACAATCCAGTCATTACCTGTCACCACTAGGCTCAAATATAAAATTCTCTGCTCAAAGCCTTTTATAAGATAACTCCTTAACTTTTCTGATATTCTTCTATTGTATACTTTCACTCCATACTTTGTGATTTAGCCACACTGGCTTCCTTTCGATTCTTTTTTTTTTCCCTGAGGCAATTGAGGTTAAGTGACTTGGCCAGAATCACACAGCTAGAAGTGTTAAGTTTCTGAGGTCAGATTTGAACTGTGGTCCTCCTGACTTCAGGGCTAATGCTCTATCCACTGCACCACCTAATTACCCTCACACTGGCTTCCTTTCTGTTCCTTGAACAAGATAGTCAATATTGCTCCAGGCGTTTCTATTATTAGTTAGGAACAAAGTCCTTTCCCTCCTCAGATTTGCCTCCCAGATTTCCTGCTTCTTTCAAATCCTATCTAGGATAGGAAGCCATTGCCTATCCCTTTTAGTTCTAATGTCTTTCCTCTCTTGATTATTTCCCATTTATCCTACATATAGCTTGGTTGTTTGTATGTTATCTTCCTTGTTAGATTGGGATCTCTTCAAAGAGGCTGAAATTTGCCTTTCTGTGTATTCCCTAAGACCTAACACCAGGTTTACCACATAATAAGCATGTTAAGCTCTGGTATCTATATGGTGAGTGTACCTATGTGGGGCTAGCAAAAAATGGCCACCCCTTCAATCTTCATTGTAAGACATTTAACAGTATTCAATAGTAGGATTCTGGTTTAGGTTTTTAATCCAAACCGTTGAATGTCTGTACCATTATCCCTGTGGGCAAAACGCTTTTGTAGTAGTCTAGTTGAAAAAAAGAAATTAATAATGGAGCAATTGCCATCTGTAAAGTTGGTATTCAAAGGGAAAGGCTGCTGGTCTCTTCATTTTGATGGGAAGCAGCGAAAGGGCTTTACTCAGACATTTCTGACCAAATCCCAGGTTTTCTGTGGTAACATCCAGTTGGGCACTTGGCTAAGGCTTGTTGGCTTCTGGGTCTTAGGAGCAGGGCAGTGAAACTCCACACTTAGTTGTAAGAGAAAATTAGCCACTTTTATTTGTAGGAAAGCAGTCAAAAAGCAAGAAAACACATCGAGTTGGTTGTTGTCTCGGACTAACTGAAACAATGATCCTCTTCTTGAGCTTTATCTTTGATTACTACTTCTGCGATGATGTTTAACACGCCAACATAACTCAGTTTAGAAGGGAAATTTCCTCAGGTGATATATTTTGTTGGTCAGTCGAATTAAATTCAAGCAATTGGCTAGCGTGCGTGAGACTCTGGGTTAGGTGCTAGGGATACAAAGATAAAATGAAAAAATAATGTCTGTCCTTGAGGAGCTTGTGGGGGATATGACAAGTTGCCTTCTCTTACCCTTCAGTGATGACATTGTGATTTGGCAACCCAAAATGCTAATGGGTTTTCGGTTTCATTAAGGGAATCCTTAACATTCAGAGTGAGGAAGAGATTAGTTCCATGGTGCTTTGTGCTGGTCTGACCACTTCTTGAATGCTGAGTTTTGTTTTGGACTATCACATTTTAAGTAGCATATTAATTATCTGACAGTGACCAGAGAGAGTAATTAGGAATATGAGTGACCTTGTTATCACATCATAGAAGGGATAGTTAAAAAAAAACCAGGAATGTTTATCCTGAGAAATGGAGACTTACAGATATCATGCTAAGTCTCTTCAAACATCTGAAAACTGGTGTTATTGTAGCAAGAATAGTCTTGGTTTCCTTGATCCCAAAAGCCAGAACTAGGAGCAAAGGTAGACATTTTGAAGATCCAGGTTTGAACTTTATATAAAAATAAATTGTCTCAGAAATAGAATCTTTGAATATGTCACAGGTTTCCTCAAGAGGTAGTGAACTTTCATTGGAGGTCTTCAAATGAAAACTGCATGATCATTATTTGGTAATGCTGTAAAGGCTTTTAATTATGGGCTAGATTAGGGTCTCCTTAGGTCACGCCTAAATCTGTGGCTCTATAATTTTGTGATGTTCAAGATGTACAGCAATGAATCAATCAATAAGCATTTATTAAGTGCCCAATGTATGCCACACACTAACGATACAAAGATACAAATGAAACATTTCCCCTCAAGGCATTTACATTTCATCAGCAATGATAATATACACAAAGGTAATTATATAGAAAGGGCAGTTAGGTGGTACAGGGGATATAGTGTTGGACTTTGAGTTCAAATCCAGTCTCAGACACTTACTAATTGATCACATACTGTGACCTTGGACAAATCATACCCTGTTTTCCCCAGCTTCTCCATCTGTAAAATGACTCAGAAAAGGAATGGCAAACTATTCCAATATCTTTGCCCAAAAAAATTATAAATGGAGTACTAAAGAGCTGAACATGGCTGAACAACAACAAATCATATGAGAAACATACAAAATAAAAACAATGTAGTTAATGAGGAAGGCCACTAACAAGAAGAACATTTTTTGTAGAATTCAGTGCCTGAGAAGAAGGACTGACTGGACACCTTTCAGAGAATGAGTTAGATTTAGGGGACAGTCCAATTTTAGAAGTCTTTGGAAGTCATTCATTCACCAAACCCTTATTGTGTGCAAGGTAGGACAATGTCAAGGACAGATTTAGAATTCACTTCATTAAGGACTTTTAACTTTAGTGAAACAGGAGGGACTTGGAAGCTCTACTATTTTAATGATACCTAGTGTTGAACTTCATATGTTCCCAGCTCACTCATCAGTTCCAATGCAGGTATTTGAAAACTGAACAGGACCTGTTGGAGAGGCCAGTGGCGTTGCAGCTGTGGTCTCATTAGGAGTTTTAGTTTGCCTGCCAGACAGTCCAAGTTCTAGTCTGTTGGGTAAGGAAAACACCATTTGTTTCAAGATGTCTGCATGTCTAGAAAAACACCAAATGATTCATCAGGTACATAATGCGCTCTAAAAAAAAACAAAAACCTTGCTGAAATATGTATTTACTCAAAAGGCTGGAATGTCTCTGAGAAGCTGAATTTCCCTTTTCTTGAGTAAATGTACATTTATCAGAGATAAGGCAGGGGTTATATTAAAGTTGTTCTGAACCCTGGAGGAAATGATGCATGCTTCATGAGAGAAACTCGTGCTTTTGTGTGTGCATGGATAAGGGCCTAGGGATGTGGTATAAAAAGAAACAGGAGAGTTAAGAGAAAAAGCAGGAAGAAAAGATTTGGCAGTTTAATTTTTTAAAAGTACTTACTAGATAATAGTATCACAGAATCAGAAATCCAACATTAGGAGGCAGAAAATAAAGCATTGCATCTGGAATCAGGAAGATCTGAGTTCAAATCTCGATGTAGATTCTCTCCAGCCACATGATCTATCATAGCAGATCATTTAATGCCTGTCTGCCTCAATTTCCTCATTAGCAAAGTAGTGAGAAGGAAATGAGGTATTTGTAAAGAGTTGAGTTATATGTATATCACATATATTAGCATATTATAACAATAAATTAATAAAGTATTCTATGTAATATTATCTGTATACACATATTAAGAGATTATATGTAACATATGTAGCATGTATATGTCATGTGTAATATATTATATGTATATAAAATATATCACATGTACTTATATGTAATATATTGTATTATTATAAAACTATATATATACTATGTATTGTTATATATAAAAAACTCAACCCTTTACAAACTTAGAAGCCATCTCTAATCCTAGTTCAATCCATTAATTTTTGCTAATGATGAAACTGGTTCAGGAAGGTTTAATGACTTGTTTAAAGTCACAGAAAAAGTAAGAGATGGGATTTGAACCCAACTCTTTGACTCCACAGTCACTGATCATTGCATTGTACTATGCTATCTGTACACATATTTATCTCTCTATATATCAAAGATTTCATTCATTCATTTTGAAAGCCTGGGTTTTATGGAAAAACAGACAAAAGGAAAATGTCAGTAGACCGCAAACTTGTTCCAAGTAAGATTTTTATTAATGATTTGTATAAAGACATAGACGATATACTTGTCAAATTTGCAGATGACACGAAGTTAGATGACATCAGTTTCCAAAAAGATTTTGACTGTGAGAGGAATCTAATTAGATGAGATTTAATAGAGAAGAATGTAAAGTCTTAATTGTGGGTTGAAAAAACCTAACTAGGGTTATGAGATGAAAAAAGAGGGTTGGGTAGGCTGGAGAAAAAAGACTTGGGGGCGGGTTAATGAATTGAAAGTTCATTATGAATTAGCAGCATGGCATAGAAACCACAAAGGCTAATGCTATCTTAGTACTAATAGAGGCAGAGAGACCAGAAGGAAGGAGGAGATAATTCTTCTCTGCTCTGTCCTGCTCAGATCACCTTTGAATTTATGGCAGTCTTTGGATTACTATGAGTAATAAGAGGTGCTAGTCCTGGGACAAATCCTCCCACCTTGCTCTAGTTATGACTATCACCTTCCTCACTGGAGGGCAACTTTGGAAAATTAGGGATAAGGCTATTAAAATGCTTATGTATGAGGAAAATTAATGTTGTAACTGTTTAATTATCAATATTATTATCAGTAATCATCTCATTTTTAATCAAACCTTATTTCTTAGTCTCATTCATTCAAAAGGTGTTTTTTCTGAGTTCTAGTCCAAAGGAAAGGCATAGTTGAATAATGTGATCTCTCCTGGTCCTATAGAAAAACAAAGAACTTTCTTGGGCTGAGGATCTCCCCAGGGCATGGGCAGCCTTCCTAATTTTTCCTCTGATTTGGTCTTGAAAAGGAAGGCTAATTTGGGGATTTCCAGTTGGGATGTTTCTGGTTTCTAGCCAGGATTCCTAAAGGCATCTGAGTCCCATAGAGTCATTGCAGGATACATCCATCTAATGCAGCCTAATCGTATCACCTGAGGATTGTGCCAGAGCTCCGTTATGTTGTTTTTTGTATTTAGTTTTCAAAGATCATGAGTGAAATCAATGAATGACATTTTGGGTCCTGTGTGAATTCAATCTAAGTGAGGTAGAGTTGCACAAAGTCCTCAGCCTATCTTTTTTTTTTTTGGGGGGGGGTGTCATCAAAGTTCAGTCACAAGAAAACAGTCAAGATGACTGCCAGTGGCCCAAAATGCAGTAGACTAAAAAAAAAATAGCCTTTTTGGCTAGTGAAAGAAATTATTCTTATCCACTCACTCCCCCAGGGGGAATCTTCACATGTTTGGGGTAGCCATGCCTTCTCTTCCCCTCCCTTCCTTTCCCCCAAACTCGCTGATGAGTTAAAGGCCTATCAGCTATCCTCAACCTGGGTTAGCCCATCTGTTGAGATGATTTACAAGGGTGTGATTGCTACACGTATTACACCTTCTTGGAGCCCCAGGTAAGCACTGAGTACCATGTAGACACAAAAGGGGGTGAGTATCCCTTAAAAAGATTCAGTAATCCCTCACACCCAAAGTGCTAGTCCTCCTTGAACACCCCACCATGCCCCTCCCAATGAAATAATAGGGAAGATCTGAGATAACTTTACTCACTTCCTCATTAAAATGTTTGTTATATAGGATTGTGTTATCTTTGTCAGGGAAGATCCAAATGATATACTGGTAGGCCAATCAGAATGAAGACAGACCTAAGTTTAAAATACCCTGTGAGCACTCACTTGGGATCTTTTGATTGCTGAAATAGGCCACTGATCCGGTGCTAGCCTAATTAATAAATTGCTCATGCTCAGATCCCTGACTTTATTTGAGGTGGCCAGAGTGACCTCTTTTTCTAATAGCAATCTTGTTAGCAAATTGCAATCTTGCCCTGGACAAATCATGTCTTGGTTTGGCTCAGTGTCATAGCCACATAGTGTCAGAACAGGCAACTTTAATCCTACTGAAAGACCAATACAAAACTAGTGCAGTGTGAAAGAAGGATGTTTTTGATCCTACCTTGGAAACCATTTTGTCCAGGTATATGCACTATTAGCTTCTGCACACATCAATAAAGTATGCTTAGCTTTCCAAAAGTCCATGATACTTCTGAATTCATAAAATTCTCTTTTTCCCATTAACCTCCCTTTTTTCCTTTGGTAGTCCTTTTACCATATCTTTCCTTTGACATTTAAAAAAATTTCATTCAATGAAATGTCAATGAGAAACACTCTATCTTCTTTTTTGCTTCTTTATGTTTGATTATCCTAAATGTAACCACTGCTTCAACTTTCTCCAATTAACATCAATACTCAGAATGTCATAGAGCTGTCCTCTACTACAATCTCCTCTTTTTGTAGATGAGGAAACTGAGGTTTAGAGGGCTTAATATTCATCCTTGTCTTCTAACTGTGAAGAAAGTGATCTTTTCCACTTTCCTATGTAGATGTGGGTTCTACCATATTGCTTTCACTATCCTATTCCTTTATTTTGATGGTGAGACCCTAGAATGTCACATCCTAACTCTGTGAATCTGGGCTAAAAACCTTTGATCCTGCTGTTTCCCTATGGAACATGATTAATAAAGTATTGTGAACAATTAGGGAAAATGACATTGTACACAAAAGAACAAGAAATGTATTTTGGCAGAAACAAATCATGGCAAGCATCAATGTAACTTTATATCCAAAGATTCTAATTGAGTGTAATTAATTCCCAAGTGGATGCCCCGATACCTTTTTGGAAGCTTATACACAATGTGAGACACAAACCCCAAATAACAACACAAAAGCCACCTGTGGGGCAGAGAAGAAACTGAGAAAATTTCCTCACACATTAAGCCAAGAGAAGTACAAAAACCACACAAATTAAAGAAAAAAAAGATAATTCAGGGGGAGTTGTCTCCCACTGACCAAGAAAATACTAAATTCTTTTGATGGGAGAAAAAAAATAAATGACCAAAGATTGTATTTTACAGATTTTTTTTTGTATAGGCAATTGAGTTCATAATTTTGACTCCTGTCAAGTAAAAGAAAAGACTATTTCTACTTCATTTGCCTTCTTTTCTTCCCATTTGTTTCTCCTGACGAGCCATAGTTCTCCCCTCAAGGTATGTAAGTGACCTCCATGTGAATTATAAACAAAGCCATAGACAAGGGCATGCTATAGTAGCAAGGATAATTATTTTTGGGTGAAGCTTTCAGAGAAGGCTCCCTATACTTTTTGAAATGCTATTTGTTTCAAGAGATGCAATCCAGCATAGTGTAGTACATGTGTGTGTATGTGTTAATGTATACTATATAGATGTGCATGCATTTGTTTATATTTTCATGATGGACATCTCAGGAAGATAAGTAAATCATGGAGGACTTTAAACTGGGTAATATTGCTATGTGAAAGAAAAAAATTCCTTAGAGATATTTTTAGGAGATGTAGGAGCGGAGAAGGGGATTGTATTATGGAGGCCAGGGACAAAGATTTCAGAATATACTATGATATGGGAAGGGGTATTGGTTTTGGAACCAGAGGTATGACTTAAATTCATGCTGGCATTAGTCATGGTGCTGTATCCCTATGATTCTTTTTTATGGGAAGTTGAGGTTGGTGAATTCCTTAAACTTGGGACTTCTGAGTTTCTGGTGACTAAAAGCAGATCAGACGTCTACCCTAAATATGGCATCAAAATGCTGAACCCCTGAAAGTGGGAAGTGTGATGACCGCATATTTTAAAATCAGCTGGAGTCAGGAAGTCAGGATAAGGGGAAATCCTTGGTCTTTATTCTTTGTGAAGGTGAAGGGGAATGGCAATACAAAGTGAGTGCAATTGCAACAGGAATCTGGTCAGCAGTGCCTTTGGCTCTCACACTCCACCCACTAAATCCTCTACACAATCTCCTATACAATATATCGAACTTGCACAGAGAGTGGGCGGGGTCATTCTTTCTCCAAGCATATATTAATAGAGTATTTATTGTCCAATTGCTAATTAGCCTCAAGTGCTCCGGACCTCAGTGCAACTACTCAAGAGCTTCAGTCCATTACAGGGAAGGGCACCAGACTACCTAAGGAGAGCATATTAGTCCAAGGTAAAAATGAAACAGGTCAAACTCCTATGCCAATGAATAGTTTCCATTTCTTATTGTTGTTCAGTCAGTTCAGTCATGTACAACTCTTTATAATCCCATTTGGAGATTTCTTGACAGAAATATTGGAGTGGCTTCTCATTTACTTTTCCAGCTCATTTTACAGATGAAGAAACTGAGGAAGATGGAGAAAATGACTTTCTGAGAATCACACAATTAGTAAGTGTCTGAGGCCAGATTTGAATTCAGGAAAATGATCTTCCTGACCCTATACTGACAGGTCTATCTATTGTGCTGCCTTAGATATCTCATCTCAAAAAAAATCTAGTTGTCATCACTGCTGATTTGCCCTTATGAGCAAATCACATTACTTTCCTAGTTCTCAGTTTCTTCATGTAAAATAATGTAAGTTCTAAAACTATGACTTTAAGATCTCATGAAAAGTACAAACTTGATGTAAAGAACGCTGTTACTAAAGCTAAAACCATACAGAGTCTAATGGGCTATTTGGGTTGGTATAGGTTCCTTTAATTTAAATTCACAAGAATAAGCAGGAGTAGCACTTGTTACTTGTTACTTGTCACTTGTTCAGGTGTAGTTGAGACTCTGTGTTCATTCATTTCTTTCCTGTTTAGAGATTTGGTAAAAAATCCTTAGGCAGCAGATTCTAAATTCAGAAGAAGAAAGTTACAGAAGACATAATCCTAGATTTTGATCACAAGATCTCGATTAAAATCCCAGCTCTGTTATTTTTTTTTTTATCTACAAGACTATGTTATTTTCCTTCTTAATAAAATGGAGGTGTTGGACTCATTGATTTTAGTGTTCCTTCTTATTTTTAAATTTATGATCCTATTTTTAGATTACATAGTATTATTATGGACATCTCAGCACAGAGGAGACATTTATTAAACATTTGTTGATTATTGATTGATCTTCATATGGGAGATCAGAGTTGAAAGAGCTTTCACAGGATTGACTAGGGAATTATGACTTCCTGCCTGCTGTTTATGACTGTTCCTTTTTCAAGTGCTACTTTAAAAAATTTAGATAGAATTTCTCTTTATAGTGATTCCAATCATATGCATATTTTAGCAGGAACAAGAAGGGGAAACCGAACCTGTGATTTCATTGACATAAAATTCTCAGTGTAGAAACTCCCTTTGCTCATGCAGGTGTTGTTGTTCAGTCACTCAGTAATATCCAACTCCATGTGACCTTGCAGATCACAGCATGCCAGGTCCATCTATACATTATAGATCTGCCATCCCATTTTACTTTTGCAAATTGACAACTTGCTTATAGTTTTTGGTGTTAGAGATCTGGCTGAGTACTAAGAATGAAAAACGGTAGTTAGTGTGATGGAGTCAAAACGTGACACAAGAGAAACTTGAATGTGACTTATCCTAACATTATAGCCACCACTGCCCATCACACCCTACTGTCCTTGAATATGTCTCATGAATCCAAGGGTTTTTTCCTTTCCTTTTTTTTTTTGTTTCAAACCAAATTCTTTAATAACACCTGTCAAAAATGGAGCCTGTTCTATTATGTGAAATCATGAAAAAATAAGCATGAAAAAATACATTTCAAAGATAATTAAAACTTCATCAACAAACAAACACATTTTGAGGTATTCATTTTGCCTCTTACCACAAATGTTGTTTCCTCCTTCTAATCAGACAAAACTTGCTGACAATAACCAAAATGGATTGGTTTGTATTTTTTATTTTATCTGTCCTATTTGACCCTTGGAGTGATGCTAGTGAAATGGCTAAAAATTAGATAGTTGCACAGTAACATATTAGACAGCCGAGAAGAAGAAACCAAAAGTACAGAGTGAGAGTGAGAAGGATCAATCATCTTGTCTGCCCTCTTCATTTTACAGGAAGGGAAACTGAGGCTTATAGCTGGTATGTGATTTAGACCAGACCTTGAATTCATGTTCTCTGACCTTCAAATTAAATGGCCATTGGGTGATAGATTTACAACTAGAAGGAACTTGAGCATTTCATCTAACCCTCATTTGGCAGATGTGGAAACAGAATATGAGAAGGGAAATAATTTTCTCCAGATCACATAGGAAGTAATTGAGTCAGGATTGAAACCTGAGTCCTCTGGTTTCAAATGTTTTTCACTACCTAAATTCAAATTGCAGTTCTGCTACTTGCCCTTGGCACAGAAGGTACAAATAAGTGTATTCAGCCCTGATGTCAAGAAAGACTCTGAGGCAATTTGCTAAGATCACCTCTTTGATAAGCAGAGCCAAGAAGGTCACTTTCAGGGATGTCATAGCTGAAACTCTTCTTCAGATATTACTTGCTTTCAATGGTTTCTAAATCCCTCTCATTTTTATATTCTGTGATTCTCTAGCTCTTGCTCTATCCCATAATGATGACCATTAAGGGAATGATGGGTTGAAAGCAGCTGAATTTTGGTCCCAGATGAGAAAAGTCTGTATTTTCTGGTGTTTCTTGGATAGCTTTGGATCTGCGCAAACTGGCCATGCCCCTTCCTCCCTCCTGTGGTCAAGAATTGGCCCTGGACAGTCTAAGGTTGATTCTTTGGTGCACAGGAGGGCTGTTTCTTAAGTGAACCCTTTCCTTCATCTTGCCATTTGACTTACTAAATAAGTATGAAAGATGTTTTAGTTTGCTATATGGTCCGCAAATCAGGACTCCCACTAAACTGTTAGTGATCTACTGGGCTCTTTATTTGTAATAGAGGAACACTGTAAACAACTATTGTGCTCAGTGACATGGGAATGATGGGAGAAGTTATGGTAGACGAAGTTCATGGCATGCTGTTGTGTCATAAAAATGACATATACGATGAAAGCGAAGAATCATGGAACGACCAAGAGGAAATGATGCTGAGAGGTCAGCAAAGTAAGAACAAGATGTACACTGACCATAACTGTGTAATATAAAACCAATAAAGGCAATACAACTTGATAACTTTACCAGTGGATTCAGGGGAAAAAACATAGACTAATCCAGTTTTTTTTCTTTTCAAATTTAGTTGTTAGTATTTTCCAATTTCTCCCCCAAATGTTTGAAAAGACATAAATAAATCCCACAGGCTGAGTAGCCATGGGTGGGGTGAAATCTGCAACTTTAAGAGGAAATCCCAATTCAATGAGATTGTAGGTCCATTGGAATATTTGCTTAAAATCACCATGCAAATTGTGGCAGTTGGAATGTTTCATTTATCATGTTATTCATGTTTTGCTGGATTATTTATTTTTATTTCTTGAGAAGGCTAGTAAATTTACAAAGACCCTCTACTTAATCTTCCTCTGATGCCTTGTGGCTGGGGGATAATCCTGCTTTCTTGAAAGCTGTTAGTGGAGCCCAAGCTCTGCCAAGTCCTATTGTACAAAAAACATTTAGGGTGTGGACTTGATGATGGATTCACTGGATGCTATGCTAAGCCAAAGAAGGATTAGGCTCTGGGCCAAGTCAATCGGTATTTATTAATCACCTATCATGTTCCAGACACTGTGTTAAGTGCTGGGGATACAAAGAACGGGCAAGAGTACTTCCTGACTCCAAGGGGCTCATCATCAAAAAAGGGAATATCAGGTTGTGTTGGTGGGTGTGGGTGGGGGCAGATATAAAATACTTTTTTCAACTCACCATGCTGCCTCTTTCAAGTATACATGAAGGAAACCTGTAGACCTACTGCAAAAAAAAAAAAAAGGAACCTCATAGATCATAATTCTTTAAAATTCTTCCTGGGACATGATCCCATGGTGTGTACCATCTGTTCCAGAGGTCAAATGCCTTGAAAAAGTGCTTGTCCACTGGCTATAGCTCAAGGCACAGTTCTGGGAAGAGCTGGACTCATTTCCCATTAAATTTTAGTGAGACAGAATGCCTGACATCTCTTGGAATCCTCTTGGTAGAAGTTCTGTAAACTCAGCACCTTTGATCTAAATGGCTCACCAATCTTGCTTTCAATGCCTGGCTCCCGCATCACTAGCTCACACATTATAGGAAGGACCTGAGCAACACAAGGTCCTGTGGCCAAGCTTGCTTACTGTGGAAAGTTACTCTGGAGACATGGGAGATTTTGAAGTGGCTTGTTTTATTTTGGACCACAACATGTGGTCATTTGTCCCATGTTTTCTCTGATCTCTGGTTTGATTCATGTAGCTGAAAAGTGTTAGATCCTTTTTATGTTGTTTTTAAAACTGTTATATCATCAGTATCTAGCATAGCACCTGCACAGAGAAAATAGAACTGAATTGTTGAGTCATCTTGGACTATTAGAATTCCCTATCTCCAAATCATCTTGGGGTGTGCGTGTGTGTGTGTGTGTGTGTGTGTGTGTGTGTGTGTGCACAGTTAAATAGTGTAGTGAGTCAGGAAGACCACAAGTTGAATCATTGTTTGGACACTTCACAGTGTGATTTGGGGCAAGTGACTTAAATATTCTCAGTCTCAGTTTATTTAGTTGGAAAAAGGATAATCTAGCATTTTCCTGTAGCCTTTCTTCTGACTGGTGAGTCCCTAGGCTAGATCACCATTTCATGAGATGCCCAAATCATGCTCACTTCACTCCTAGTTCCACTCCTCATGTTCTGGACCTTTCAACCCAACTTCTCCAGCCCTTCCACTCTAGCTTTCTTGTATGGGTTGTCTTTACTCATTAGATGGTAAGTTAGCTTCTGGAGGTCAGGGAATGGCATTATGGTTTTTGTTTTTGTTTTTGCTTTTGTATTTGTATGCTCAGAGCTTAGCATGATACCTGGTATATAGTAAATGCTTGATAAATGCTTTGTCTGTGTTGTGACCTTTGAATGAGGTAACATATAAAGTGTTTTGCAAACTTTTAAGTGCCACATAAGTGATAACTATTATTATTACGTATATTTTCTATGTAATGGTAATAGCTAGCATTTGTATAGAATTTTAAAGTTTGCAAAGTGCTTTTTGTGATACTTTATTTGGTCCTCACAACAACTTTGTAAGGTAGGTGCTATTATCCCCATTTTATAGATCAGGAAACTGAGAAAAACTAAGTGGTTTTCCCACAGTTATACAACTAGTAAGTATCTGAGGCTGGATTTGAACTCGGGTCTCCTTGACGCTAAGCCTAATACTCTGTCATCTAGATTACCTATATATTGTGTATGTATATGTTGTATGTATGCACACACATATATATAAATGCACATGCACTTATACATACACATTTATGCATGTTATCCCCAGAAATTCTTAGTGGGTTTTATAGTTTTCTCCATTAGATTGGAGGGTATAGGATTTGGATTTTGTTATTGTAACCCCAAGGCTCAACACAGTGCCCAGTACGGTGAATATGTTGATGGACAAATCACCAGACAATAATCAATCAATTAACAATCCATCAAAAAGTATTTATTGAGTACCCGTTTAGTGCCAAGCACTGGGAATCCAGGGACAGAAGCAAAATCCCATGTTTAGTGTTTAAAGGTCACCACAGTACTTTTCATTTGTTATGGGGCTTCACAACAGCCCTGAGGTATTATCTTTAGTTTACATGGAGCAAATGGAAGCTAGTAAGTATTTGAGGGTGGATTTGAACTCAGGTCTCCTTGACTCTAAGTCTAATACTCTGGTCACTCTGCCATCTAGATCACCTGTTGTGTGTTGTATGCATGTATGAAAAAGCACTGGATTTGAAATTAAAAAAAAAAAAAAACAGGGTTCAAATCCCTGCACTGCTGCTTGAGTGATCTTAGACAAATTACTTTATCTGTCTAGAAATTCATTTGTAAAATGAAGGAATTAGACTAAACCAATTAAGAAGCATTTATTAAGTACTTCTTATGTTCCAAGTATTTTTCTGGACCCTGGAATTACAAAGATAAAAACTGACAGCTCAAGCAGTCAAGGAACTTGTGGTACATTCTTTTTATCAGCGTAATATAAAGTCCCTTGCATCCAAAATTTTTTTGATCTGAGAACTTGTACAGGGTCCCACAGATAAGAAGCATTAAATGACCATGTTTGAACCCAGATTTCTCTTATGAAGTCAAATAAAAATTTCACACTTTACATTTAAGTTCCATCATCAATTGTGAGCTTCTATGTACGTCAGAATGTTTTTCTGTTTTTGGCAAATAGAAAGGACATTTTTAAGGTATCTGCCTCCAGGAACTATGAAGAATGTTCAAGAAATCTCAGCTAATACCAGTAACAGCAAAACCAAAAATAATGACAAAACCTCCTAACCTCTTTTCTCCATTATATAAAAGAAGAAAAATTAAATAGTAATTGATTTTATTTTTGCTGTTTTTCCTCTTTGCAGAAATAATCTGTCTCCTCAAACCCTTTCTAGTAATTTTCATTAATTGCATTTGTGCTTATGTTGAGAGAAAGATAGAGAGGGGGTAGTTATCAACTGTAAAACTCCCTGGGGGCTCCATTGAGCCAATGTGCTTCCATCCACATTGAGTCCATCCCTGGGGCTGCATGGCTGGATCAATGGACACTTCCCAGAACAGATCCTGGAACAAATGTCAACTTATTTGAATGGGGGCTGGGATCAGAATTGCTGAGCCTTGAACTTTGATCAAACACATTAACCTTTAGGAGGAAAAATGTTGAGCCAGTCTCCTTGGGACTCAACTTCTGGCATTTTGGTTTTTTTCCTTCTCATTATTGCAAAGATGGCATGTGGACAGTAGAGATAAGGGGAGAGAGTTACAGAGGCAGATGTGATGTAATGGGAAATGCATTAGGCTTGGAGGTGGGAGAAAAGGGTCCAGAAACCCTATCTCTGACATTAGTAGCTGAATGACCCGAAAAGAGACAGCTTTGCTTTTCTAGCTTCTGTTTTCTCTTTTTTTCCCCTGACTTCTGAGAAGTGTCTCTTCCCAGGGCCATTGTGAGTATCAAATAAGGGAAACTACTTGGTAGGGCTTCCAGTGCTACTTGAGCCCTCTTTTGTGACTTTATTTGCATTCTAAAATTCACATACAAACCGTTCAGAGAGGATTCAATAAAGTGCTCTTGTGTAGGGGAAAAAAATCATGGCTTTCAATAACTGAATAAGTTTTAGGGCATATTTCTTCTATGAGTTCATAAAAAGCATCTTTCAGACAATTTCTATAGTAGAAAGGACCAATAGGAAGAAATATTTTAGTATTGACTTGAGACTTGATTTCTTCTACTATATTTGTTTTGAATTCTTATTATTTTTGTTCTCTTTTTCCCTCCTCCTCCTGTTATGTCTTCCATTATGTGAACACATTCACAAAACAGTTTCCTTATCTATAAAATGAAAGGATAAACTCTGAAGTCTCTTTAACTTCCGTGATCCCATGATAAAATGTCATACTTAATCATATTCTTAGAGAAGAATTAGGAATTTTTAAGAAATTAAAGCACCTTGAAGAGACAGAGAATGAATATAAGAAGGGTTACAGGGATGACAATAGAAACAGAGGGGAGAGAGGAAAAGAAATGTGAATATACAAACTCACTGAGAGAGAAGACAAAATTTAAAGGAGGAATAAAAAATGGGACTGAGGATATAGCAGTCTTTGAAATATTTGGAATTTCAATAAAACCTTGTAGGAACAGAGAATTTTGAAATGAAAGATGAAGTCAAGGGAGTTGGTAGGTGTTGAGGGCTTTATAATCTGTGTGCTAGGGAATACTGAGATCTTGTAGTCAGAATCCCAGCATTTCTGAGCATGTATGACTTTAAAAGAAATATAATTACAATAGATACCTGAATGGAAATTTCTCCTACATCATGGCCCAAAAGAGATCAATGATGGTCTGTTCCAAGACCTCCAATTAAGGGTGTCCCACTATTTCCATAGGCATCCTTTTATTTTTTGATCATTTTGATTGATAGGAAGTTTCCCCTCCATGCAGCTGAAATTATTTCTTCAATTTTTAGACATTTACAAAGCCCATTTAGACATCGTTCCAAGTTTTGCACGAGGATGGGAGGAGTAAAGCAACTGGGCCAGTAGATATGAAGACAACACTAAGAGCTAGCATTTATATAATACTTTAAGCGCATTTAAAGTAATTCGTGTTTTCTGCAACAACCCTATATAATAGGTACAATTATTTTGCATTTTAGAGTTGAGGAAATGGATGATCATGATAATGATGACTGTGATGATGGTACTTTCCATGACACTTTGAAAGTTCCTTCATCATAAGTATACTGTAGAGTGGTTAGTGAAAGTATCGATTGCTTCAATAGACCACATCTCTGAGCCTTAGTTTCCTCAATAGGAAGATTGCTGTAGATAACCTTTGAATCACCCTGATCCTAATTCTATTGTCTGCTGAATTATATCACCAGTAAACATTTTTCTCCAACTTATCCTGATAAGGAAATACGATAAAAAAATAACGCAAAGACAATACAGAGTGCAGACTCTAGAAGCAAAACTCTGAGTAGTCTAGAAAGATACCAGAGTAGATTTAAAATTAATATTTAATAGGTTTTTTTTGTATATTTTGTGATCTTTGTCCATGACTTTTATTCTCCATGGAAGAACTATATGATATGAGTAGAGGGTAGAGGCCATTTCTTGGGTCCTTTATTATCTGGGAGCTACTCCTTCAAGTTACCATTTAACATTTGAAGAAACTGAGGCTGAAAGAATTTAAATGACTTGCCCAATTTTACAAGGCAGGCTGTTGAGTGTCAAAGTTTGATTTATACCCAAGTCTCTTGATCCTATATTCAGCATTGAATTTAAAACCTTGTGGAATATATTGAAAAAGTCAATTATTGACTTGATCATTTAGAAACCAACCAAAGATGGCAGCATTCAGCTTTTATACAATGACCACGAGACAATAGTGCATGGCTTAAAAGATCGTAAGCAATCCATATCCCTGGTGGCCATGCCTATTGTATCACACTCATTTTGAAGAGAAAGTGTTACTCTATAGGAGCGACAATGCAGAGGGTATATCAAACATTCATCAAAGCTGGAGTACACTGCCTTTCCTTGCAAGATGAAAGAGTCTGTTTGAAAGAAGAGGCTCAAATTGATTTCCAAGTATATACTTTCCTGCAAAATATATTAATATTGGCTGGTCATGTGGATAGTATAGAGGCATTGAATTTGTTTTCAACTCAAAAAAAGTATAAGTAGAGACTGGAAGTCTCTGTGCCAAAAATCTCCATCTTTTGCCTGTATGTTTTTTTCTGGTTCAGGAAAGCCTAACTTTACTATTATCTACTGAGTCTCTCTTTTCTGGGAGAGAAGAAGAAGTCATTCACAGAACTGTAGAATGCTGCAGTAGGCCCAAGATTTCATTTGGTCTAGTCCCCTTTTTGTAGATGGAAGTTCCTTAGGATCATAAGGGTGAATGAAGTTTATGTTGAATCCCTCTTAAACAATATAACACACACATACACATATATACACATATACCTATACATACATACATCTATATCTATATACCTACATATATTTGTAAAAGATGTGAACTTCCAGGATGGTAATTTCTTCCACCAATGCAGATCGTGAGCGAGGGAACTGCCGAATACTAGGTTAAATGATTTCTCTAAAGTCACATGACCAATAAGTATCATTGGCAGGATGCAAAACATGTCTTCTTGCCTCTAAGCTCAACACTTTACCTCCTCCTTTACCTCATTAGCATGAGGTAAAGCTAACTCCTTTACCTCATTAGCATGAGCCTTTTTTGTTTTTATCTTTTGCTTACATTCTGTTAATTCATATGATATTACTATAAGTATGCATTTATATTTAAAGATTACAAAGCTCTTTAAATACATTTTATTCACTCTTTGTAACAAATCTTTGAGAAAAATGTGATTATTTCTATTTTACAAATGATAAAACTAAACCTCAAAAGAGATAGAGAAAGGAGAAGAGAATACAGTAAGAAAAAAAGAGAGAAGATAAGGAGGGACAGGAGGAGAGAAATGGAGACAAGGATTGTATTATTACATAAAATTGTATTATAAGTATATTATATGATATACAAATAGTATAAAATAATGTTAATTATATATTTACTAGATGTTATATGTAATTATATATTATTATAGAGAAAACTTTTTTCTAAGTGAATTTTAATCTAATTTAAATCCTGGACCTGATCTTGTCCCTTGGGCACAAAATGGGCTGCACCATAACTCAGCTTGGTTTGATTTGCTTTATAAATTCTATGGCAGCTGAAGTCCTTGTTTAATGACTTATTTCATGTTTCCCCATAAGTCTTGCCGGAAAGCCAAGAAATCAAGAGTTCTGATGGATTGCTTGAGAAAAGGAGGCCAGATTTACCAAGCTATTACCTATTGTAGTACCTTTAATGTACATACAAGAGGGGAAATGCTGGCATCCACATGGGGGTTTGGCATTAAAACAGCCCAAACTACATCAAAAATCCTATTACAAGTGACAGGATTTCCCCCTGGTCAGATTTGAGAAGAGATGCCAGTGTTCTCTCTCAGTATTCTTCTTCTTCTCATTCTGTGTCTTATGTACTCCTCCCCCCATCTGGATTGCCGGAGTCCCTCAAGGCATATGTCACATGTTATCTCTTACATGAATCTTTGTCCAATTTTACCCTGTTTTCTCTTTTAGTTAGCTCTCTCTTTTGCAATTGCTTTCTGGGACTTTGTATGTATGTGATATTTCAGCTCATTTTGTATCTTAGTAGAACGTAAGCCCCTGGAAGTCAGGGACTTGAATTTTTTTTGGGTTTCATATTCCCAGCACATAGTCCGAGGTCTGGGATATTGTAGACCCAGTGATATATCGACTACTTCTGCCTTGTGAGAACAAATCTACCTAGAACCACCCCCCTCTCTCTTACTCCAACACCAACACAAATCTTTTACAATGCTTTAAATGTTTTTGCCTGTTTGCTTTTGAAGATACCTGTGATTTCATTGGGGGTAAGGAGCTACCAGGAAGGAACTCACTTTTTTGGTGAAGATCACTCTCTTCTCCTTAAATACCAGTCTTTGAGAGTTCCCTGGGGAACTGAGAAGGTAGTCACTTGCCTAGCATACAGCCAGTATTCATCATCAGCCGGGCTTGAATTCAGGTCTTCCTGACTCCCAGGATATCTCTGTTTATTATGATACACGACCTCATGTGCTGTTCCACATGTAGGACATGCTGTCTCCTACCTCTGGGTGTACAGGCTAGATCTCAATCTTTCTCATTTCTGTCTCTTGGAATGTCTCAAGCTTAAGTATCACCTTCTACATGATGACTTTCCTAACTTCTCCATTTGTTACTGCAGCTCCTCATTACATTTGTTCATACTCTATAGTTTCTTGTATGTATGTGTTGCATGGGGGCAGCATAGCCGAATAAATTGGCTTCTGGAATTAGAATCAGAAGAACCCAATCCCAACCCTAACCCTGATCCAGACACTTTTTAGTTGTATGACTCGAAGTATCTGATTTATTTGTGTGAAGTAAAGGAATTAGGTTTGATAGTCTTTAAGATTCCTTAGAGCTCTGAATCTATGATCATATGATATCTCTGCTAATAGAATGTCATTTGGGGAGCAGGAGCCATTTCACTATTGTCTTTGTATTCCCACTACTTAGCACAGTACCTGAAACATATTGATTGCTTAATAAATACTTCTTGATTGAGTCATTGATTAGTCATCCACTGCTGATTCAGGACTTCCAGTGGTGAATGGCAAATAGGTGAACTGCTCCCAAGGCCACCCATTACACTTTTGGGCATTTCTAACAATAAAGATGTTTTTTTCCGACATTGCTTGCAATCTAGCCCTTTATAACCCATTGTTGCTAGTTTTGCCGTCTGAGGCCCTTTCCTCACTCAACATTCTCCCCATTTCTGTCCCTTGTGGGGAATTCATCTTGATTTAGGAGGATGGTAAGAGAAACCTTTCTCTATTGTGATATGCTAGCTCTTCCTTGATACTAGGAAGCAGCTATGTCACCTTTATATCCCCTACATTTTCAGGAAGAATGGGCATTTCTTTCTCTAAGAGTAAATAACCTATCTTGGATATGTTACTGAAGAAAGGAAATAATTTTAGAGATTGTGGACAGAAATGTATACTTGCATGTGTGTGTTACTTGGAAACATTAAAAAGTAAATCATGGTGCAATATTTATTCTTTGTGGGATTCCAATCTAGAAGTGATACCTTAAGGACTCATCTAACCTAATACTGGCATTTATAGAGAAAACTGAAGCTCAGAAAACTCAAAGCAGCATCTTGTCTGACTCTGGGCTGGGCTGAGGAGATTCCCATTTGAATCTGGACTTTACCGTGAACTAGAAAGTAATTATTTCAGCCCTCCTCACAAAGTCTCTTCTGTCTTAACAGTCCCTTATTTCTCCCCTATAAAATTGGAACAGGAATATTTGCAGGGGGGATAACCATAGCCTGATAGAGAAATGGTTAAAGAATTAAAAGCCCTGGGTTTGCATCCCTCTGCTGACCTTGTGATCATGGTTAAATTATTTAACCTCTCAGTGCTGAGAGAAACATGAGTTGTAGAGCCCGGTACCTGGCAATGTATGTTGGCAAAAGGGGTTTCTTTATCAGGAGTTTACTACATGAATAAAATCACAGATCTAGTATCCAAAAAAATCATTTACAGAAGTTACCTCCCAGTTTGAGAAACATTCTTAGAATCTTGAAAACCCTATGTAAATATGTCATGTACAAATGTAATTGCAGACATCAGTGTGTATTTTGTATTATTGTCATTTTCACTTGATAGTATTTTATTTTTTCAAATTACAAGTAAAGATGGTTTTCAACATTCATTTAGGTAAGATTTTAAGTTCCAGTTTTTTCTCTCTCTCTCCCTTGCTGCCCTCTTTCTCAAGACAGTAAGCAATCTGATAAAGGTTATGCAGGTATGATTATTTTAATATTATTACTATCATTATCAAGAGTTAGCCGGACTAAGGTCGCCTGCCAATCAATTCAAGACTCTGTTGTATTTGGTATACTGCCTTCCTACTGCAAAGTGAGCTAGGCAAGATCTTGAGAGTTTATTGAGCTCATTTCCTTCCCTGTTATAAAAACCACCATCTAAAACAAAGAAGAATGTTTTCATTTTTTAAGAACTTTAAAAAAAAGAGATGTTGCATGATGGAAAGAACACTGGATTTGAAGTCAAAAGGCTTTGGGTTCTGGTTTTGTCTCTGCAACTTATTACTTGTATGACCTCAGATGAGTAATTTATCGTTGCTGTACTTCAAGTTTTTAAAAATTATTCATAAAAAGAAAGGATTAATCTAAGTCAGGGATTCTTCTTTTTTGCATACATGTATACTCTTTTAGCAGTCTGGTAAGCCTCTGGATTCTTTTTGACAATAAAGTTTTAAAATATATAGAAAAATATATAGGATTCAAAAGCAAACCAGTGATATTGGAATAGATATCAATATCATGAGGGAAAAAAGCAAACTTTGGACTTGGAGGATTTTAAATCTAACTCTATTATGTTATGAAAATAATGTCCATAGGTAGCATTGTTCAGGTGGAAAATTCTGAGTTCCAATTAGGGAGAGAGCAGTAAATATCAGAAAGCAGGGTAAGGCTCTGGAGTTAAAGTAAAGATGAAATTCCCTGGTTGTTTCTTAATCATCCTGTTTCTGAGAAGGACTGAACTCAGAAAGTGGTGGACAGCTCTCCCCAAAGCTAATTTCACATTACATTTCAGTATCTAATAGCGTGACTTTGGATAAGTCATTTTATACTTCCAGGTCTTCATCCCTGCCTCCCCCTAATTTCTTCATCATTTTGTCTCCCCCTTTTCCCAGTTTAATCCTCTGATCTTTTGCGATTTTTTACTCACATTTTAATCAGTGCACACTGTGATTTCAGGTATTATCTGAAATGGAGTTATTAGGAAGAGATGGGAAGAACAATCATGTTTTAAAAAATATTGTTTTGGCTGAACAATAATCCAAATATGATATTTTTTGCTTTTTGAATTCTGAGTAAACTATCTTCAGGAACAAACCAATCAAAAGGGTATTCAAATGATAAAACAGAGCTGGAAGAGATCTGAGAGGTCACATTGTCCAACCACTTTATTTTTTAGATGAGGTGACTGAGGCCCAGAAAAGGGAAGAAATTTGACCAAGATCAAATGAGTAATAACAGATATAGCTAGAATTTGAAAATAGAGTATTTACATTGGGCCCCAAAGAAAGCTAATCAATATTTAGTTTGTATGTTAATCTGATGTCAGATCCATAGGATCATTGGAACTGAGGTAAATGGTGGTTTCTTCAGTTTTGTTTTCATTTTAATCTTGGCTGCATTTTGTGTTTGTGTGTGTTTGTGTGTGTTTATATGTGTATGCATGTACATGTGCAGTCCCTTTTTAATTTCAGTCTATTTTACTTTCTACAATCCTCTGCATCTCTTGTTTGGTCATAACTTTTCCTTTTAATGCTAGATCTGACAGATGTATTTTTCCATGCTCCCCTAATTTACTTATGACAGCATGTTTTATAGCTAAACAGTTTAGACATTCTGACTAGATCTTAGTTTATGGTGTGAAATATTGGTCTAGGCAAGTTTCTGCAAAACTGTTTTCTAGTTCTCCTGGCAATTTTTGTCAAATACTGAGTTCTTTTCCCTAAAACTCAGATTCTTGGCTTTATCCAATCTAAATTACAATGGTTATTTACTAACTCATATTATAATTATAATTTGTTCCACTAATCTACCATACTATATTTTATCCAGTACCAGATTATTTTGATGATTATCACTTTGTAATATAGTTGACATCTGGAACTGCTAGATTGTCTTCATTCAGTTTCCTCCCTCTATCAATTCCCCTGATTCTTTTGGACTTTCTTCTTCCAGCTGAATTTTGTTGTTATTTTTGTCTACCTCTACAAAATAATTTTCTGGTAGTTTGATTGGCATGACACTAAATAAAACAACTAAATAAGTCATTTTAATAATATTGGCTTGACCTGCCATTGAACAATTACGATATTTCCAAATGTTTAGATCTCTGTGTAAAATGTGTTTTGTAATTGTGTTTATGTAGTCCCTCAGTTTATCTTGGTAGACTTCCAAATATTTTATATTTTATTATTAAATTATTATTTTAAATGGAATTTCTTTTTCATCTTTCTAAGTTTTGTGGGTAATATCAGAAATGCTGACAATTTAATGGATTTATTTTATTTCTTAAAACTTTGCTAAAGTTGTCAATTATTTCAATTATAGATGATTTCTAGAGTTCTTTAAGTATTCTATCATATCATTTGCAAAGAGTGATAGTTTTATTTTTTCATTGCCTTTTTTGTTACTTCAATATTTTTCTTATGTTAGTGCTATATTTACATTTCCAGTAAGTAGTCCTAAATACATCAAAAAAGAGAAAAGGACCTATTTATGCAGAAATATTTATAGTAGCTCTTTTTTTTTTGTGATGGCTAAGAATCGGAAATAAAGAGGATACCCATTATTTGAGGAATTGTAGTATGATTGTGATGGAATATTATTGGAGTATAAGAAATAACAAGTAGAATGATTTCAGAAAAAACCTGGATTCATGAACTGATGCAAAGTGAACAGAAACAGAAGAGTGTACACAGTAACAGCAATATTGTATGATGAAGAACTGTGAATGACTTAGCTATTTTCAGCAATGCAATCAACTAAAACAATGCTGCAGGACTCCTGATGAGGCATGCTGACTCCAGAGAAAGAACTGATACTGCCTGAATATAGACTGAAGCAGCATGCTTTCTTTCTTTCATATTGCTTCTTTCTTCCCTCCTTCCCTCTCTCCTTCCCTCCTTCCCTCCCTCCCTCCTTCCCACTTTCCCTGCCTTCCTCCCTTCTTCCCTCCTTCTCTCCTTCCCTCCCTCCTCCTTTTCTCCTTCCTTCCTTTCTCTCTTTCTCCCTCCTTCCCTTCCTCCCTCTCTCCCTTTCTTCCTTCCTTCTCTTCTTCCTTCCTTCCTTCCTTCCTTCCTTCCTTCCTTCCTTCCTTCCTTCCTTCTTTTCTTCCTTCCTTTTTTCCTTCTTTCCTTTTCCCCTCCCTCCTTCTCTCCCTCTCCCTACATCTTCCTTTCCCTCCCTCTCTCTCCCTCCTTCTCTCTCTCTCTCCCTCCTTCTCTCTCTCTCTCTGTCTTTCTCCCTCTCTTTCTCTCTCTCCCCTCTGTGCTTCCATTCTACTTTCCTCTCTTTTCTCCTTCCTTTCCTCCTTCCTTTTGCCCTTCCTTTCTTTTTTCCATAAAATTGTTTTAACATGTAATTGTTGAAAAATTAAATATTATATAAAAGGAACGGTTCCATCTATTCCTCTGTTTTCTAATATTTTCTTACAGGAATGAGTCTCATATTTTATCAAAAACATTTTCTGTACTTATAGAAATAATCATTTATAATTGGTGTGGTTAAATATGTTGATAGTTTACCTAATATTAAACCAGATCTTCATTGCTGGCATAAATTCAACCTAGTTAGAATGTATGATCTTTGTAATGAATTGTTATAATCTCCTTTCTAATATTTAATTTAATTTTTTTTTATTGATTGGTAAGTAAAAAAAAGGGTTTTTTTAATTCTCTCTCTGTTTAGGTATCAAAACTATATTTGTATAATAAGAGAAATACTTTGCTCATTTTTCAAATTATTTGCTTAATATTAGGATTAATTGTTCCCTAAATGTTAAATAGAATTCAGTTATAAGTCCATTTGGTCCTTGGGATTTTTTCTTAGAGAGCTCATTTATAGCTTGTTCAGTTTCTTTATCTAAGATAGGGTTATTTAAGTATTCTATTTCATCTTCTGTTAATTGTAGGAGTTTATACTTTTATAAATATTCATCTATTTCACTTAGATTGTTGGCATTACTGGTGTATAATTAATATATTATGTAATATAGTAATAATATAATATGATATGATATATATTATAAATAGTGGCAGAATAATTCCTTCATTGTAATTGGAGTGTACAAATTCATCAGCACATTCATTCTTTTCCTTTTTTATTTGGTTTTCATTTTTTGTAAATCAAGCCAATGATTTGTCAATTTTACTTTTTAAAAAAAAAATAAAACCATCTCCTAGCATTATTTACTAGCTCAATGGTTTTTTAACTTTTAATTTTATTAATGTCTCTTTTGATTTTCATGTGTTTTTGGTGTTTAATTGGGGATTTAAAATTTTTTCTATTACCAGTTTTCTTTTGGTTGCATGCCTCATTAATTGATTTTTTTTATTGATGTTTGTATTTAAATATATAAATTTCCCCATAAATACTCATTTGACTACATCCCACAAATTGTGGAATACTATCTCATTGTTGTCCTTTTTTAATAAAATTATTGTTTCAGTGATTTGTTTTTTGATCCACTTATTCCTTAGAATTAGATTATTTGTTTTCTAATTAATTTTTATATATGCTTTCATGGCCTTTTATTAAATTTCTATTGAATTATGATCTGAAAAAGGATGCTAATATTTCTTAAGGATACTTAGTAGTTCTGCTTTTCTGCATTTGGTTTTGACATTTTTATGCTTCAAAAATTACATGATCAATTTTTGCCTTGTACAGTTGAGAAAAAGATATATTCCTTTCTATTGCCACTGAGTTTTCTCCAGAGGTCTACCATATCTATCTTTTATAAAATTCTTCTCATTTCTTTAACTTCTTTCTTATTTATTTTATCCACTCCTGAGAAGGGAAAGGAGAAGTTCCCTAATAATATAGTTTTACTGTCAGTTCCTTCTATAATTCATTTTTTATTTTAAGAATTTGAATGCTATACTATTTGATGCATATATATTAGGTATTGATATTACTTCATTGTTTATGGTGCCTTTTACCAAGATATAGGTTTCCTTTCTTAGGAAAACTAGGTAGATAGTGGATAAAGGGCCAACCCTGGAATGAGCTGAGTTCAACTTTGGCCTTAGAAACTAACTGTGTGACCTTGGGCAAGTCACTTAACATTGCCTCAATTTCCTTATATTTAAAATAAACTGGAGAAAGAAATAACAAACACTCCAGTGTCTTTGCCAAGAGAAGCCCAAATGGAGTCACAAAGAGTGTGACATGACTGAAATGACTGAACAACAACAATAAAGCTTCTCTGCTTATTCTTTTTGATTAGAGCTATTTTTACTTTAGATTTCTCTGAGATCATTATTGTTTCCACTGCTTTTTTTTTTTTTAACTTTAACTGAAGAACAATCAATTCTGCTCCAGCTTCTTATTTTAACATATTGTTAGATTCTGGTGTTTAATATATTCTGTTATCTGTTTTTGTTTTATGGGTGAATTCATTCCATTAACATTCATAATTATGATTGCTAAATGTGTATTTCATTCCATGTATTTTCTTATGTTCAACCTTTATTCTCTTTTTTATCCTGTTCTTGCTCTAAAGTCTTTTTTGCTTTTACCATTGACTTCTTTTATCTGCCTTCTTGTTTATCATCCTCCTCCTTTCATTTATACCATTTTCCTCCTGCTTCCCTGTTGAGTAAGATATATTTCTACTGCCACCTGAATATGTATGCATATTTTCCTCTCATTGAACCAATGTGGATGTATGAGGTTCAATATGTGCCTCCCTTACCATTTCCCTCGTATCATAAAATTTCCTACCTGTACTTCTCTTTTAGGTGAGATCATTTCCCTCATTCTTTCTTCTCCTTCCCCTTTTCCCAGGGTATCCCTCTTTCTGATGTATTTGTTTTTTCATAATCCCAATATAATTGATTCACTCTTACATCCTGTTTTGTGTGGAATCCTTCTAATTGCCTAAGTTTTTAGAAGATACATATATCATCTTTCCATATAAAAAAGTAAGTTGTTTAACATTATTGAATCCCTAATGATTTCTCTTTCATGTTTACCTTTTTATTCTTCTCTTGAGTCTTGCATTTTAAAGTCAAATTTTTTATTGAGCTCTGGTTTTTTCATCAGAAATACTTGAAAGTCTTCTATTGCATTAAATATTCATTTCCTTCTGAAGGATTATAGTGAGTTTTGCTGGGTAGGTTATTTTTGGGTGTAGTCCAAGCTCTTTTGCCTTCCAGAATACCATATTCAGAGTCCTCAATTCCTTTAATGTGGTATCTGCTAAATCTTGTGTTATCCTGACTGTGGCTTCACAGTATCTGAATAGTTTCTTTCAAACTGCCTGAATTATTTTCTATTTGATATAGGAGCTCTGGAATTTGGCTATAATTTTCCTGAGAGATTTCATTTAGGGATTTTTCAGTTGATGATTGGTGGATTCTTTTAATTTTGCCCTCCAATTCTAAGCTGTTGAGACAGGTTTCCTTGATAATTTCTTAAAATATGATGTCCAAATTCAAGGTCTCCTTTACTTTTATGTGTATGATCTTAATTGGAATAACTTAAATGAATTATTCTATCATCATTGGGACTGTATTCTCCCTACATAATTTCCCTCTACATAATAAACCATCTAGATTTTTTGTTCTTCAAGGGGAAATGTTTTCTTTTTGTGAATTCCTAAATAGGATTATGCATGCACTATAGATTTTGAAGTGGAAGGGACTACAAAGATTATCTTTTTCAAATATATTATCAAACATTTTAGGTTCCCATTGATAGTATAGTTATTTATGCCTATAAGTAAGATGTTATTCTAATATATAGTATGTAATAAATTTCACATATATGCAAATATGCATGCATACACACATACTTATCACATATACCCAATAGCATTACAAGAATATAAACATGTACATGCATATGTATTTACATAAGTATGTTACATAAGTATATAATCACATACATACATATTATATATAAATAATGGAAAAATACTAATGAAACAGTTAGGCTGACCATCATTTATCTCTCTCTCTCATCATACAACTAACTCATTTTATTTGCTCAAACATTTCTTTGAAGACATCCTTTACATCCCTTTTCTTTCATAATTTTTCACTGTGATAGGCTTCAGCCTGTTCATCCCCATCATTCGCTTATTCATTACCCTTTAAATGAACTTCAGCTTTTCATCAGCTCTTCAATTTTATAACCTTCAGCCATAAATTGTCACAGAGGAATAACAATATTAAAGACATGATCTTTTTCATTCATAAGGAAGTTTGGGGTCATTAAAAGACTTTCACAGTTTCACAAAAACAGTCCAGGATATTCTACTATTCGTTTTTTAGTCCTCATTGTTCATTGGTGGTATTTCACCAACCTATCAATAGAGAGAGTCAAATTCTTGAAGTTGTCCATCTAACAATATAGTTTGAGCAGTATGCTTTCTCTAAAAATAATAGGTTGAGAAAAATGAATTTGGAAGCTAAGAAAATTTAAATGAACAATGACAGATCAATCACCCAACTAGATAAGAAGAAATTGGAAATAATTGTGTTTTTATCTGAAAACTTTTATGATTTACTGATTGTTAACCCAACCTTGAAAGATTTGTCTGTTGACTTTGCCTTAGTAGCATTTACATTATTCTCATTTTCTTGTTCCTTTTTGAACTTCTTACTGGGTATCTAATGTGAATTTGTTGCTGATGTTATCTGTTACTACGTAATTGTAAAACAATGGATACAGTGTTCTTCATTTATATATTATAATTTGTCTAGCCAGTCCCTAGTTGGTAATCAGTTTGTTTATTTCATCTTTTGGTTATTTTAACGCCTTTCTTTCTTTCTTTCTTTCTTTCTTTCTTTCTTTCTTTCTTTCTTTCTTTCTTTCTTTCTTTCTTTCTTTTCTTTTTTTTTTTTTTTTACAAAATTAAGGAAACTGAAGCTAGGGGAGAATAATATATGTGATTAAACTAGGTTAGAAGAATATACCGAATATTTTACCTTTTAGGTTGCTATATGTTGGTTGAATTTCATCAACAATGAAAGCAAACTTAAATTTTCTTTGCCTATTTTATTCTTATTTGACTTGTTTCATTCTTATATAAGGTTCTTTGTCATAGAATCATAAAGTTATCAATATCAGAGCTGAGAAGGAACTTAAGAGATCATTTAGTTCAAACTGGTCATTTTACAGAGGGACAAGTGAAGCCCAGAGAAGATAAATGATTTGATGAAGGTCCCACAACATGATGTGGTGGAAAAGACCACTTGGAGTCACTAGACCGGAGTTCAAATCCTGTTTCTACCATTCTACCAGAGAAATTCATTTACTAACAATGTGATCTCATTTAATCTCTCTTGATGTCAATTTACTCATCTGTAAAATGAAGAAGTTGGACTAGATGATCCCTGAGATCCCTTTCAGCTTACTTGTTCCTGAGTCAGGTGAACCGTAGTTCAGTGCTGGCTATTGTACCATGATGCACTTCCTCCTTTTCATTCTGCACCATGTATTTCCTTTGTGAATCTCATTGGCTTAAAGGTTAGTTTTCAGGGGTGTACAAAACTAGAATCTATTTATGCTAATGGACTCATGCAAAATAGTCCCAGGTTGTTAACCTTCTCTCCCTGAACCGACTTTGTAGAAAATAGTGCTTCCTTACCTGCACAGGTGGTAGAGCTCCTCTCATAGACTGGAAACTCCTTTGGGATGGGACTCTTTTCTCTTTGTCTTTATATTCACAATATTGTACCATGGCCTGGCACATATTAATCATTAAATAGATTCTTGCTGAATTGAATTATAATTTGGAATATATTTTTATGTCTTTAATTTTTTAAGGATATTTATATAGTATTAATTGTGAATTGAATGCAATTTTCATTTTTTTTAAATGAAGAGAATACAAATCTATCCCTTCTCATAGAAGACATCAGTACAATTCTAATAGAAATCTGGTAAAACTGTCATGTTCATGTACCTTAAAATTTAAGAAGCAGTCACTACAAAGTTTCCAAAAGAGAGCTGAGTAAAGACATTTATCTTGAAGGCTAAGATTCTTTCTGACTGATCAAATTGCACATTTCCCAGCATTCTCTGAAGAAGTTATATAATGCTTTTTTCTTCTTCAGAGAACCAAAGTATTTCTCATTTATATTGCTCCATATATGAAAGGAAATTAATTTCTTCTCTTGGCATCTCTAGTTTCCCAAGGACATATTCAAGTATTCAAACGATCCCATTGATTTAGCTAATACCTCCAACAGTGCAGATTGAAACTCATCCACACCTACCCATTCTGTGCGCCTAATATGCTGAGAGCCTTCCTGGTGTATTTCTGACAGAATACAGTAGAATACTTGGGCTGTCCATTAGTTACCTTTTACTTTCCCAATTCAGTTGATATGCTTCCTTTTGAGTCCTACATAATATTGATATATTTTATACCACTTTTTTGCCACAGAATTCCTTCTTTATGAAGTGTTACGTTTCCTCACCCATTACTAGCCATCCAATCAATTATTTAAGAACTTTCAATTTGCTAGGCTCTGAGGCAAGCGATGAGGATGAAAACCAAAAATGAAACCATGCTCGTCCTCGAGGAGCTTAGATTTTATCTGGTGAAATATGTTCAGAGTTTATGTATATACAGAATAAATATGGTATTATTTTGGATGTAGGGTGAAGTCTAGAAACTAGAAAGGCCTCAAATATGAAGTGAAGCTTGTGTTGATCTTTGAAGATGCCATGCGACTCTCCGTATCCTTTTGAGTGAGTCTAAACTCTCAATCTTTGGAAGTTGTATTATTCTATGTTTTGCAGGCATATAGTGCCACCTAAAGAATATTGACCTCTGTCTCAAGGAGTTTAATTTAAATCTAATGTGAATTTTCTAGTGTCAAAATGCTCACTTTTCTTCCCCCCTTTTTTGTATTTTCCCCCTTCATCTCTCCCATCATCTTTTATGAAGTTTCTTTATTTAAAGGCCCACAAAACAAAGTTTTTGTTTTTACTATAGTCTGGCCCTCCAACAGTCTGAGGGACAGTGAACTGGCCCTCTATTTAAAAAGTTTGAGGACCCTGTATAAGACTGATGATTTCATTAGCATAGGGAATTCCCAATGAGGAAGCTCCCTTTATCAATGCAGGTTAGTACCTGTTCTGCAACTTTTAAAATGACCTGGAGCATTATGAAGTTAAGAGACTTGCCCCGAGTTACCCAGCCAGCATTTATCATACCCCAGTACTGAACTCATAGCACTGACTGAAAACAGTTTCTGTTTTTTCTACCCAATTGTCAACAAATGTTTGCAAGCTCCAACTGTTCCAAGAACTAGTGGAAGAAAGTAGAAGTGTATTGAGAAGAGGTAAACAATGAGGGATGACATGAAGAAGACCAAAAAGTAGCAGTGTTCTGGGTGAATCCAGATTTAATAAACCTCACCAATCAGAAGACCAAGGTCTTTAGCTTTGGGAGCTAAAGAGTTGGAGGATGGGGCTGGAGTACAGGAACATGACATAAAGATGGCAGGAAATTACTAGTATGGAAAGGGGAGTAAGGTGGTTTAATTTAATAAACTCTCATCAATCAGTAGCCTAGGGCCTCAGGATAGGATAATTGTGTTTCTCTGATTCCTTTAAGATTGCCAGATTGTGTTTTTTCTCTTATCTTGCTCGGGGCTCACAATAACCTCGATATTGGTTATAAAACTTTGATAAGTAGATTATAATAGATACTATTATTCCCATTTTACAGATGAAGGAGCTGAATCTATTGAGATGAAATGGCTTCTCAATGGGCACTTACAGAACAAGTATATATGATAGGGTTTGATTCATGGTGATCCTTGATTGCAAATCCAACTTTCTATACCAATTACCAAAGTACTTGTAATGAGTGAGGACGCCACTTTGGACCATGATATGAGCTTCATTAAGGCTTTGCTCTTTCTTTTTCAGAAATTTACTGGGTTATGAGCTCACATTAATTACTATTGTCCATTCACACTTGGAGAATACTGGGGAAAAGAAAATGAATTACTGTGAACAAAGTTTGTCAATGGGAGAATGAATAGCCATGTTCATGGCTGCTGCCAGACAGGAGGAATAATTACATCTGAAATTACAATAGAACCTGAGTTTAAAGCTTAATAGGAAGAAAAATCATCATCTCCTGAACACTAATTACAAATAAAAGTTAAGTAATTTTATGGGGGACTGGCTGGGGGGGGAGTCTTTCTTAAAGTTAAGCCCTTCTATATTATATACATTATTGACAGCAATGATTGCTGGGTAGGGTAAAAAAAAGGCAGAGTAGGAAAGCATACTTAGTTGGGGTATGGGGATCTGGGTTCAAAAACACACAAAACTGTGATTTTTGGCAAATTACTTAATCTTCTTGGTTTTAGTTTTCTCGGTTTTGAAGGGTCAGACTAGATGAACATGAAAGTCCTTTCCACCTCTATATAGTAAAACAGTAGGTCTAATGTCTCTGGGAGTCCAGCAACAGCTTTTGAATCTGATTTCATTGATTGCTGGTATTGAAAAAAATCTGAGACAGCTCTCAGAAGTTATAGGAATTCTAAAGGTTCAAGGTGATGGATATTCTTTTTCTGATAAAGAGATTTATTTTTTTTAAAAAGAAAAGACAGATGAAAACTTAAGTTTTTTTTTTTTTTTGAGATGTATTTTGTTTGAGACCAGTGAGTACTGACCTCCCAGGCAAGGCATATAGTTCAGAAACAGTTTATCCATATGTTTTTCTAAGCTTTCAGGGACAAAAGCAGATTCTGAAGAGTTCTGGATTTGGCATTGGAGACCTGGGCTCATATCATAAACCTATTATTTGGCAACTGTGTCATCTTAAGCTTGTCATTTCTCTTCTCTGCACCTCAGTTTTCTCATCTGTAAAATTAGGGGGTTGAGCCTCTGAAGTAATTTCTAGAACAAATAATCTGAATATATCTTATCTTGAGCATAGTAGAAAAAGCCCTGTCTTTGAAATCATATAATCGTAAATTTGGAGCTGGAGGGAACTTTAAAAATGATTTAATTCAATCTTTTCATTTTTATAGATAAAGAACATGAACTCCTAGATGGTAGTTGGGTAGTATAGCGGATGCAATATTGGACAAGTTGGGAGAACTTGATTTCAGATCCTGCTTCAGAAACTTAATTAGTTGAGCGACAAATCTTGAAATTAGGTCTGGCTTGAAGTCTGGAAGAACTGAATTCAAATGTGGCTTCAGATACTTACAAGCTGACTGCTCTTGGACAAGTCATTTGATCTGTGCCTCAGTTTCCTTAACTTAGGGATAATAACAGTGACTCTCAGGATTGTGAGATTCACATGAGATGATATGTGTAAAATGCTTAGCACAATTCCCTGAAATAGTGGGCCTGCCGATATAGATTCAAGTTTTCTTCTTCCTTTTCCTCCCCCCTTTTCTACTTAGCTTTTATTAGCTTTAGTTCTCTCATGTGTAGAAGGGGGATATTATTAGCCCTTACCTCATGGCATAGGGTCAAATGAAACAACATATTTACAAATTTTAAAGCGCTATAGAAATCCTAGCTACCAGAATAAATATTACAACAATAGTAATTTTCATCATTGTCCACTTGTGCACATTCACATAGGTAGTAACTAGCATGCCCAAGATTTAACCCTGGGTATTGTGATTCCAAATCCAAGCATCTTTCTAAGGTTCCTACAATATCTCTTATTGGAGAAACCGAGTCCAAGTCTCTATTCTGACTCTTTGCTGCTTGGCTATTGCATGACCCTCTCCACCCTCACCTTTGTGCCTTAGATTCCCCAGCTGGAAAATGCGGAGTTATAAAAGCTGATCCCCCTGACTCTTTCCAGCTCTAAATTCCATATTTGTCCCATGAGGACAAATGAGAGGGTCTGAGAGCCTTACAGTGACAGAGAGCTGACCAGCTGCATTTCATTCTAGGGACCACTTGGGAACCTTCTGCCTGAACCCTGGGAAACCCTTAGTGCAGGGCCAAGGTTAGGAAGGAAAATAGAAAGAGTGGTCAGGGAAGATAGTTCTTAGCTTTGAGGAAGCTTCAAGTTAGAATTCAATAGAATTCTAAGTGTTACTTAGGGAAGTTTCCTAGTTGGCAACAGACTGGTACCTGCTGGTAGCATCTCAATAGAGAAAATGGATTTTATTGCTGCTTATGCATTTCCTAAAGATCCATAGGGGGTTGGACACCAGGCCTACAGATAAAAGAATATTAAGTTCCACACCCTTAGGGAGTTTCAGTCTTATATAGGACCTATGAAAGACCAAAGTATAATCCAATCAGAGTATATACACAAAAATATTTGAGCTAGATAAGTGGGTTGAAGAGAAAATTATTATATGTTTGGGTAAAAATTCTGAGCTAATAAATGGTTAGGGAGCTACAAAAGCAGCTTATCTTGAACAAGGGAGATGGCTTAGGGTGTAGGGAAAAAGAGTAGATTCATAATGAGGAATCCTGGGACCAAACCCTGGCTTTCAGACTACTAGCTGTGTGATTCTCAGCAAGTCTCTTAGCTTCTCTGACTCTTAGTTTCCCATTCTCTCAAGTGGGAATAAAAAGCCTTGTATAACATGCCTTATAGGATTATTGTGAGGTCACTGCTTTCCATAAATCTTAATGCTCCAATAAATCTTACATTTTATATACTCTATGGGGGATGAAAGTGGTGTACAAACATGACCAATTACGATGGTGACCTCCAAAGGCTGGACAAATTCACATGACCCCAGGACACTTAAGTGGCAGCTATAATGGATCAGGTCGGACTATGGCTGGGATTTGGGATTAGAATGAAATGAAACATTTGTACTTCAATCAAGGGTTAATAAAAAGTAGATTTACATGGTCATTGCAGAAGAAGACTATTCAGCATGAATGAGATCGGCAAAGGGAGAAAGCCTATCTTCCGCTCACAAATTGATTTTTTTGACTAGTTAAAATCAGTCATTCCTGCCTCATTTCTTACTTAGCATAACCATTGATTGGGTGTTGCCTCAGTCTGAGACCTGTTAAAGACCTTAGCTTAAAAGATAACTATACTTCACTGCATCCAGAGCCATCTCCATTCATCCTCATCTACATCTTGCCACTGAAACCAGAGGGCTCTGGAGGGAAAGTGAGGCAGTGCACTCTATCACTCCATTTTAATTTACTTGCATGCCATGGCATCATATCCCTGATGTCTTGATCCTCTTTGAAAATGAAGGAAAAAGAATAACAACAGTCAAGAACAGTCAAGAGCAGCTTTTTTGGGTTAGTACTGGTCAAGCTGCTGGTCCCTTGCCCTGTCAGAAAGCTCAGTTTCTGCTGCTATTGCCCTTATATACTCAGGTTAACCAGGAAACTATGTCAACAGCAGAAGGTTTTAGTCTCATGACCTGATTCAGTCTAAAAGACAGTTTCAATGCTTCTTAAGGAAAAGAACCAATTTCACCTGACAGGGGAATTGGGTAAATATTCCTCCTTCCACATTGGGACAACTTTCCTTACTGCAAATTTTCCAATCTTTGTTGTTGTAGAGTCATTTCAGTTGTGTCTTATTCTATGTGATCCTATTTAGGGTTTTCTTGGTAAAGATACTTGCAAAATTTGCCATTTTCTTCTGTAGGTCATTTTACATATAAGGAAACTGAGGCTGATAGGATTAAGTGGCTTGTCCAGGATGACACAGCTAATAAGTGTCTGAGGTCAGATTTGAACTTGGGTCTTCTTGATTCCAGGGCTGTTACTCTTTCCATTGTGCCCCATAGTAACCCTGCTTTAATTTTAGAAAATGGCAAAATATTGGACTAATGAAAGAATATCTGATGGCTTCAGGAATAGCTTATCTTGAAATCAGATGACAATGAGAACTGTATTAATCGATGAATGTTACAGTTTTCAAAACACTGTACATTTATTTTCTCATTTGAGCCTCCTGATAGCCCAACAGCTAGCTAATGCAGTTATTACTATATTCATTTTCCAAATGAAGAATTTGAGATTCAGAAAAGTTTCATTCAACAATTAACTCTGCAATATGGCTAATGTAAATACCATCACTCTCATCTTACAGATGAGGAAAATGCAGAGATAACTATAATGATGTGACTTAGAAGGTGATCATTTAGTCAGGGAAGAAGCAACTTGACAATGTCCACTGAGGTAATAAGTGCCCAAAGCAAGATTCCAGACATATATCTTAGGTGATCCTAGCCACTCTTCGCTTGAATCCCTGGCCATTTTTTTATTTGCTTGGCCCCCAAGACCATGTGATGTATCAGAGCATCTTGAGTTTTTTCCACTTGTAACCCCTTTTCACCTGAGAAATTTTTACCTGATCCTGGGTATGTAGGTATATAATCAAACATTTACTGATAATAAATCATAATTCTGTGATCCCTGCTTTCAGTTAAATGACCCCCAAAGAGGTCATGACCCACAGTTTAAGAAGCTTTGCCAGAGTGGATTGAACTTTAGCTCTGAGACTTTCAGCCTAAGACCTGTGTTGCCCTGTTTTGTAAGGGGTTCAAAGATTTCACTCTCTCTAGATTGGCTCCAGCCATACTTCCTCTTATTTCCCACTTATTTTCTTACCTGTTGCCTTACCCCTACTCATATATCATCCTCTTCTTTTGGACTTGTTTTCCAATTTAGGAAACATAATCAATTGATTCCTAGAAAAGATGTATCCATCTATGGTTCCTTTTCCTGTCTTTGTAACTTTCCTTCTTTGACCACCACTCCTCTCTATACATTGATTCCCTCTTTAGAATGCAAACTATTTAAGGTCAGGGAGTTTCTTACTTTTATATTAGTACCTCTAATCAGGGGTCCTCAAACTTTTTAAATAGGGGGCCAGTTCACTGTCCCTCAGACTGTTGGAGGGCCAGACTATAGTAAAAACAAAAAAACTTTGTTTTGTGGGCCTTTAAATAAAGAAAATTTATAGCCCTGGGTGAGGGGGATAAACATCCTCAGCTGCTGCATCTGGCCCACAGGCTGTAGTTTGAGGACCCCTGCTGAGTGATTAACATTCTACCTGGCATATGATAAGATGATTTATACATTTTTCATTCATTCATTCATTCATTCATTCACTCACTCATTAATTCACTCATATCCAGTGCTTAATCTACTATGGAAGCCACCAAAGAGCTAAACAGTATAGTCAATTTTCAGAAATATCAGTTATTACTATCTCATATTTGCATGCTATTAGTTTTTGAAGCATGTTTCTCACAAACATGCAAGGTGGGTGATAGAGACATTAGTATCCCCATTTTACAAATGAAGAAACTGAGGCTTACAGAAGGAAACTGATTTACTCAAGGCAACAATAATGATGTCTTAGCATCAAGACTTAAATTTGGAGTCCTGCTTGTAAAGTCAGTGTTTTTTCTACTAACTTGTACTATGTGGTAATATACAGAATAATAAATTCTATAACATATAACTAGGATATAAATTACCTTTCTTTCTAGAAGTGAGCCCTTCCTCTTTTGATTTCCAGACACTCTATTTAACCTGCCTTAATGTGTTTGATTTGTTTTAGAACCTATCTGTAAAATGGGTTTAATGATACTTGCCCATATGATATGTTATATTTGGGTCAGGAGGCCAGAGCTTTATTAACTTTAAAGTGATATATAAATATGAATTGCTGTTGTTATTATTATTATTTACATATTTTATATATTTTTTTTTACTTTACCCCTCTCCTTACCAGATGGTAAACAATTTGAGGTAGGATATAATATTGTTTTTTATTTATGCATCCTTGGTTCATTTCTGTACTGCTTTCTACTTGGAATAAACCTGAATCAATCTCAGGTTCATCGAACGATGGCAGAATATTTTGGAGTGGGGCAGAACTTAGAGACTAAGAGGCAAGTAGGAATGAGATAACAATATTGAGTATGGGTCTATCTGAAAACAATGGCAGGATGGACACAGAAGAAAAAAGTGGCAATGTGGTATAGGGGTGAGCATGGAAAATTTGGGGTTTGAAGATCTGGGTTCAGAACATGGACATGCTATTTACTATCTACCTCCAGCTATGATATTTGCTCCCCTGGGAAAGACAAATCTCTCTGAGCCTCATTTTACTTTCCTTTAGACTGGATAGTAATTAATGTCTCTTCCATTTTAAAATCCTAAGCCATCTTTTTCATTGAAAATGCATTTCATGAAGAAATATTAATGAAGCATGTTTTCCTCTATTGCCTACCTTCTGGATGAATCCCCTGCCAGATGGTTTGTCATTCATTCTGTTTACTTACTATAGGATTTTTTTTCTCCCTTAAGTGCTAACCAAATGAAAAGACAAGTACCGTAGCATAGCCCCAATGTACCTGTCAGAGAAACTATAAACCTTGTTGATCTGGCTGCTGTCCTTCAGCACTATGAGTGGGAGCGATTGTTCTACATTCATTGTACGTTCTGATCGTGTACCTTGGCTCAGGGATAATTTTTTTCCCAGATAAAAAGTCACAACTTGGCCAAAGTAGACAGATCTACTTGAATGGCATTAGTTGAGGCTTTTTTTTTCCACCTAGAGGTTATTTTCCTTTTAGGACCTTGAATTTTAATATTTTTTCCTCCCACATCTGTAACTGGGAATAAATGGTTGCAAATTTATTGATAGCTAGTAAAGATTTTCAAGGCACTTTAAGAGCAAGAGCTAGAATTTCTGTAATGTTATAAGATATGCCAAGCACCCAAATATTAAATATTAGCTTCTTTTACTTCGCAACAATTCTGGAAAATAGATCTTATTATTACATACCCGTTTTACAAACGAGAAAACTGAAACACAAAGAGTCAAAGTGACTTGCTGAGGATCACACAGCTAGTAAATGTTTGAGGTAAGATTTGGTTTTTCTGCCTTGCCCAGAGCCATATAGCAAAGTAAATATCTGAGGAAGGATTTGAATTCAGGTTTTCCTGACCTCCAATCTCATGTTCTATCCACTGTACCACCTAGCTGCTTCCAAAGTAAAATGATTTTTCAAATCTTCTGATTCAATAACTGGAAGTAAAAAAAAGCACTGAATAGAATACATCCAAAGTCTGAACTAGCCAGGAGCTTTTCTGTACTTATTAGAACTTGTACTTCACTGGCAGTCTTTATGCTCAAGTAACATTCAGGTGTTGAAGTCAAATGGTGCAATGGAAAAATCCCTGGCCTTGAAACCCCAAAACCTGGTTCAAAACCCGTTTGGTCTTAATGTAACTTAACTGCTTTGGTCCTCAATTTTCTCATCTGTAAAACTTGATGACTTCTAAGTCCTTTTCAGCTCAAAATTTTGATCCTTGGACTGTAGTGTAGGTCATATTGAGTATCTTTTTTTTGGTCATATTAAGGATCTATTATTATCAAATCCTAGGCCTACTCAATCCTATAGAATTTGTTGGTTACTTTTTTTCACTCATGTCTCTCTCTTTGTGACTCCATTTGGGGTTTCCTTGGCAAAGATACCAGAGTGGTTTGCCATTTCTTTTTCCAGCTCATTTTACAGATGAGTAAACTGAGGCAACCAAGGTTAAGTGACTAGGGTCACACAGCAATTAAGTATCTGAGGCCAGATATGAACTCAGGTAGATAAGTCTTTATGACTCTAGGCCTGACACTTCATCCATTGTACCACCAAACTTCTCTCATCCTATTGAGTAGCATCCCCCAATTAGTTTGACCAGGGATCTTTGACTTTAAAATATGTTGGTTGGATAAGTGAGATAGAATGAAATCAATTAATCTGGGGTTATGTCATTTCCCCCCTAAAATAAAGAAGATTGGAATAAAACAGAGGAAATTAAGACAACTAGATGCTATGGCAGATTGAATTTAGGACTTGGAATCTCTGCCTCAGATTTTTATTTAGTTGTGTGAACCTGGTCAAGTCAGTTATGCTTTTTTAGCCTTAGTTTCTTCATCTGTAAAATGGTCATCACAATGCTACCAAAAATTGTTATAAGTCACAAATTAAACAAACAATATGTATAAAATGCTTTGTAGTACTTAAAACATGATGTAAATATTGTTGTTATTGCTGTTATTATTATGATCATTATATTAGCTTCCATATTGGAAAATTGAACATGCAATGGACAGTCAGCATACAGAAAATATACAGTCATTAAGCATCTACTAGGTGCCAGGTATTGTGATAAGTACTGGATATAACAAGATATGTACATATAATGAGAACAAAGGACCAATATCTGATGGTCCCAAACACTCATAAAATATGGTGGAAGGTCCCCAGGAGATTGCATACATTCCTTGTGAAGGACTTATGGGAAGAGTTGGATGGAATTTGGCCTGGATACAATCATGGAGGATGGGGAGGCATGGCTGGGTGGGGATCTGTATCACGAAGGAAGTATTCACATCAATGGAATCACAAATTAATTCAATGTGTGGGAGGAACTCCTATTTACATAGAGCATCATTAAAATTTGCAGAGCTTTTCCTCATGGCAACTCTGAGAGGTAAGTAGCATCTGCACTATTATTTCCATTGTACAGATGTGACAGCTGAGTTGCTGAAAGGGATTAAATGCTCTGTTCTGGGTCACATAGCTCGTAAGTATCAGATGAAAGAATTAAATTCACCTCACTAGCTAGAGGAATTCACTTTTCATCTCTAGCTTTCAGTTTCCTTAACTGTAAATTAAAGGGGTTGGACTAGATGTCTTCTAAAGTCCTTTTGAGTTCTAGATCCATGATTTTTTAAAAAAATATGAATTATGAAATCATAAACTTCTGTGTTCCATATAATGAAAAGAAAGTCTGACTTTACAGCCAGTTACAGGGTGCAAGCATAACTGGTGTTGTGTGACAGAGCAAGGATTCAAACTCCGATCTCCTGACTCCTGATCTAATTCATCTGAGACACCATGATTCTATGTTAGATGGTTTGGGAACTGCTGTTATGAGAGGCACCTTGTTTATATAATGAAAATTTTAATAATCCTTTTAGATCTGGAGGGAAAGCTCCATCAACCAAAAAGTTTGTATTAGTCTAGTATTCCTCCACTATTGATCATTTTCAATTTATCCTCTCTATAGCTTGATTGTATATAGTTATTTGCATGTGGTGCTTTGTACACTTATTAAATTGTGAGCTCCCTGAGAATAGGGACTGTCTCTTATCTTTCTTGGCTTCATCAGCTCTCAACAGAGTGCCTGACACATAGCAGATGTTTAATAAATACTTATCCCACTGACTGCTAACTGCTGGAGGGAAAAAATAAACAAACAAATCAAAATAAGAGTTCCTACTTGCAGGGACTTTACATTCTATTTCCTGGTGTCTTGTTCTGCTCATTGTAACTGTTTGTCAGTTGATTTAGACTCATAGATAAAGGATTATAAAAGCTAGAAGGGTCTCTTTGTGGAAAAAACCCAACAACTCGAAACTGAATGTTATTTAGCATGGTTGAGTTCTTTTAAAATTTATTTAAACTGTAAAATGTGTGGCATCTGAACAGAAATGTTTTAAACAATCACTTAAAAATAGAAGCTCAGTCCTCCTCTCTGATAGTGTGGTTGTGACAAGCATGTTTCCTGAGAGAATGGTAATGAACACCATCTTTGGTACCTGTGGCAGAGTATAATGAAAAAAGCATGGCAATAGTGATCAAGCAAGACCTGGATATGACTTTGGCCAAGTCACTTAACTTTTATGAGCCTTAGTTTTATAAAATGCAAAATGGGAACTATAAAGCTTGAAAAACCAGGTCCAAGGGAGTCCCAGGAGGTAAGCATTTTCCAGGTCTTAAGGTGTTAACATAAATATGATTATTATATAATCATTCTCTCAAACAAAGCCCTGCAAAATACATTATTTTGAATTCCTAGGAAGAAGAACCTCATCGGTAGCTATATGTCTTGACTAGGACAACTCCAGTAATTAATTTCTATCCCTCGGTATTCATTCATTTCTTGTAATATGTCACAATTTTATTATTTCTCTTAACAGCTGCTGTAATTATAATCTGTTTGTGCCTTGGGAATACCCTATTAAAATGTTTTCATAACTAATTTACATGTTCATAAAACCCTATTCCTAGAATCTATTGTTTTTATGATTTGTTCATTTGGATATTTTTCAAGTCATTAATAATGTATAGAATATGATTTTCTATTTCTGTGCATGTTAAAATGGATGAAGTAGTGGCCAAAATCTTTAACCACTTTAAGCTGAAGTTAAATGACAAAAAATCAGTTACAGAAGTAAACTGTGTTATTTATGTATTATTCAATGTCAGTCAATCAACATTTATTATACATCTACTGGATGCCAAATAGTACATTAGGTTTAGTAGACACAAAGAAGAAAAAAACAACCTATCTACAAGGAGATTACATTTTTATTGGGAGAGAAAATTTTACATATATAAATACCTACATAATAAATACAAGCTAAATTTTGGTGGTGGTAATAAGAACTTGGCACTGGGAAAGTAGATCAGGAATAGCCTTATGTAGGAGAAAACATTTATTTTGAGATATGAAGACAGCCAGAGATTCTAAAATGTGGAGGTGAGAAAAGAAAGCATTACAGGCACGAGAAACAACCTGTGTAAGGACTGAGATGGGAGATGGACTTTTGTGTGTGGAAAACTTCAGGAAGACCAGTTTGGGTAGAGTGGGTCAGTAATGGAGAATAAATGTACAAAAATAGTTTGGAGGTAAGATGTGAAGGGCTTTCAGTGCCAAACAGATAAGTCTACATTGAATCCTGGAGGTGATAGGGAGTCCTTGGAGTTTATGGAATAAAGGAGTGACATAGGAACTGTGTTTTAGTCATTGTGTATAGGACAGACTGGACACAACAGGAAAGAGACCAATTAGGATCCTATGTAATAATCCAGGTGAGATATGATGAAGCCCTGAACAGAGCTGATTGCCATCTAAGTAAAGAGAAGGGGATGTATGTAAGAGATATTTGAAATATAGAAGAGATGAGACTTGGCAACTGATTGGATATATGGGGTCTAATTTTCAGAAAACCCAATGAAGTGACTCTACCTCATTTCTGCCTGTCTGTCTTAAGACAGTTAACAATTAATCACCAAAGAAAGTAAATGATTAAAAAAGGGAACGGTGAGCTTCATGTTCAAGTTAGCAATCTTCCTTAGTGTCTGAGAGAATCTAAAACAGGAATACAGTTTTCCCTCCTGCCCCTTCTCCCTTCAGGCCAGCCTCACTAAGCAGTTGTTTCACGTTCCTGTCACTAAATCCTTCCCCCCAACATTCTCAAGAGTATAAGTTCAATTGTATAATCTCAAAGTTTTACTCAGTCCACATTCACATATTTTTTCCTTCTCCATGCATTTATGTAGCAGATGACAATTTTGCAGCAGAAGTTTATCTCTGGAATCCAGAAACTAGTTTTTTTTTTTTTTTACAAATTGCTTGCAAACTGTCATTGGTCTCTCATCCTGGTATTAGGGAGGGGATGGGGATTGCCGGTCTCATGGGGTGCAGGGTTTGATGTGAGATGGCTTGAGATTGAAAATTGGATCTGCTACTTTTCACCTAAATGAGTGTAGGCAGAACAATTTCACTCTAAAAGGTTCAGTTCTTCATGATGAGATAGTGGGAAGAATGCCATTTCTGCAGTGTGAAGACCTAAGTTCAAATTCTGTCTCTGATGTTTTCTCTGCTTATGTAAACTTGAGTAAGTCATTTAACTTCTGGAAATGTTCTGGTCCTTAACTTCTGGTCCTCAGTATCTTCACCTGAAAATGAGTGGTATTAGACTCAATGACCTCATCTCTTTCAGTTTTTCATTTGTGGTCCATATGACACAAGTGTGAGCAGTGGTTCCCAAACCACTTTTCACTGCATTGGATAGAGAGACAAGTTCATGTCCTGCCTCTGATACATAAAGACTATAGATCCTGGACAAGTAATCCATTATGAAACACCTACTTTGTATTGGGGCAGCTAGGTAGTATATATTATAGGTGATTAAACATTATATTACTCTTGGCTCTCTTTTGCCTTTTCCACCACTCTGTAACAGTCTAGAAATAGGAGACCATCCTTTAATGTCAACTATTGTGTATTTTCATTTCATGGTTTAATACATCCCTCCCTTTAAAAAAACCTTTGCATCAAAAAACAGAGGAAGATTATTAGGTAAATTGAATGAGACTGCTTGGTTTGTTCTTCATTTTCAAAGTATCAAAATAACATCACTATATTAGAGACAAGTTAGTGTTTCTGATTGTGGCTGATGAGACCGACTAACTCAGCAAGCTCTACCACAGATTGAGCATAAAGAATCCATGTGAATATTTGGAGTGGATTCTCTTTGCACATCTTACATTTTTTTGAGGTAGTTGCAGTTCTTTTGGGATTTATAAGATAGTATGGCCTGGTGGACAGATAGCTGATTTTAAAGTCAAGAAATGCTTCTACCACATGCCGACTGTGTTAATCTGAGTGAGTCACTTCTTAGGAATCTAGGAAACTGTCTGATCATTTATTAAAGACAAAATGACAATCTGCAATGGCAACATAAATTTCTTCAATTGGCATTTCCCTATAGAAATTAATCTCATCTGCTATCTGCCATATCTTGGACAACTATCTTTTGATGTTTGCCCCTTTATTCAGTGGGAAAAGTTGCTTCTCCTACTTTATTTTTTAAATTAAATAATAGCTTTTTATTTTCAAAATATGTTCAAAAATAATTTTCAACATTCACAATTGGTCCCAATTGACCAATGTGTCAATATTCACAATGCTTGTGTCCCAAATTTTTCTCCCTCCTTTCCTCTATCCCTTTCCCTAGATAGCAAGTAATTAATATATATTAAACATGCAATTCTTATATATATTTTCACAATTATCACTGTTCTACAATCATACATCATACATACATACATACCATTCCACAATTATACACAATCCACAATTATGCTGGACAAGAAAAATCAGATCAAAAAGGGAAAAAATGAGAAAGAAAACAACAAGCAAGCAAACAACAACAAAAAGCTGAAAATATGTTGTGATCTACATTCACTTTCCACACTCTGGATGCAGTAGGCTCTTTCCATCACAAGTCTAATGGAATTGGCTTGAATTAGTTCATTGTTGCAAAGAGCCACGTTTATCACAGTGGATCATCACATAATCTTGTTGTTGTGTATAATGTTCTGTTGATTCTACTCACTTAGCATCGATTCATGTAAGTCTCTCCAGGCCTTTCTGAAATCATCTTGCTGATTGTTTCTTGTAGAACAACAATTTTCCATCCATTCATGTACCATAACTCAATTCTCTATTCTCTATGATAGGCATCCATTCAGTTTACAGTTCTTTGTCACTACAAAAAGTGGTGCTGTAAAAATCTTTTCACATGTGGGTCCTTTTCCCTTTTTATGAACTCTTTGGGATACTGGCCCAGTAGAAATACTGCTAGAACAAAGGTATGCATAGTTTGATAGTCCTTTGGGTAAAGTTCCAAATTGCCCTCCAGAATGATTACATCAGTTTACAACTCCATCAACTATGTACTAGTTTCCCAGTTTCCCCACATCTCTTCCAATATTTATCATTATCTTTTTCTGTCATCATGGCCAGTCTGGTTTCTCCTACTTTAAATTAATTTTGTTGTTTGGGGGAACATTCTTCCACTTGCCTTTTAAAAATTGGACTTGGTTGTTTTTCAATAGAAAGTTTACTTTATCTTCCTCAAACTTCTTCCCACATTAAAGCAAAACTCTTTAAACAAAGCTACATAGTTAAGAGAAATAAATTCCTGCATTAGATATGTTAAAAAAATAGAAATGGCATATGTCCATCACCATTCTGTGAGGTGATAGGTAGCAGGCTTCATGACTATTCTTCTGGAATTGTGGATGGACATTATGTTAATCTGCATTGTCAGGTTTTATAAAATTGATTGTCTTCACTCTGCTGTTTTTATGTAAATGTTTTGGGTCTGGTCTGTGCTCATTTTCCTCTGCATCAATTCATATGTGTCTTCCCAGGTTTCTCTGAAAAAGTCTTATTATTATTTCTTATGGCAGTTTGGGCAAGGATTGCAAGAATGAGATATTTAGGAAAGAGAATTTGGTGAAAACATTTTTTTCCCCCGTAATTTGACCACAGTTAAAATTCAGGCATTCAGGACCTTGGAGAGTGAAAATTGTAACGCCTTTCCACCAGTTGCCTTTCACATAGTAGTATTGCTCTGGTGTTTTCTTTGAGATTATTAAGGGGAACTTTCAGTCTTGGTGACATTGCTCTGTGTGTCTTTGTGAATTTCAAAAGCCTTACTTTGTATTTTGTAAAGGGAGCTCTTCCTTAAGAAAGCTTCTTTTCCTTCCTGTTGTCCTTAATTTCAACCCCAATGAGTTGCCCAAATAAATGCTTTGATCTTTTCCTGCCTCTATCATACTCCCATGCTAAAATGAAACAAATTTTTAAGAAAACCCTTATTGCAGTATCTCCCTCTTAATCTAATTTCAGAACATCACACATGATCTGGAGTTCCTACCTCCAAATGAAGTTTGAGCTGTCTGACTGTCCTTAAGCTATTCTGTAGTTAGCATTTAAATTCACCTGCATATTTTCTCTTACCTTCAAGAGAAGAATGGCACCACAGTACCCAAATAAATTAAGATTTATTAAACTTAAAGAACCTACTCTTTCATCTACCCATGCATGTATGTGACTTCTTGCAAGTCAGTTCAAATACTATCTTTGAAAAGAGGTCTTCCTCCTCCCTACTGCTAATACCTTCATTTTATCTCTAGTTTATCCTTTATATACATATCTTATCTTGTTTGTATATAGCTGTCTACTTTCTGTTTCCACAAATGGAATGAGCTTCTTGATGCAAGGACTATTTTTCCTTTTCTTAATATCCCCAACATTTAGCACCACACTTGACTTATAGTAAGGACTTAATAAATGCTTGTGTATTGATTGGTACAAAGGTAACTGATGTTCTTAAAGGTTTTCTGGTAGAGGACTCATCCTATTGCTTCTAATTTGAGGGAAAGTCTTTAAGTCTAGGACTTGCAATATACCTGCTGGTTGTCCCTTTTTTGAAGTTCAGCCTAATTAAGGGTGGAAGTGCATGTGACCAGAAGTTTGGGTATCCAGTGACTTTTTTTTACTTCAACAATTCACAAAGAAGAATTGGGAGATGTGTAGGTGAAAGAAGTTATCATACCATTTAGGTGATAGATTCTAGAATTATCAAAGCATATAATTAATGCAACAAACATAATAGTGACAGCTACCATTTTTGTAGCACTTTGAACTTAGCAAAGGATTTAATGAATGTTATCTCATTTGATCATCATAACTGGGGGGTTGATGCTATCATTATCCTCATTTTACAGACAAGGAAACTGATCTTGTGAAAGGCTATGTAATTTAGCTAGGTCACACAGTAAATTTCTGAGGCAGAATTGGAATATCATTCTTCCTGACTCCAAATCCAGAACTCTCCATTTGAGAACATAACTGTCACAAGAAAACTCTTAGAATATTATATTCTTATTTTTTACTTGGTTTATGGACAAAATAATTAGGTCATAGCAAATGTTTTCTAAAATTTCTTATAGCATTCATTTTATATTGTATTTATTTGTTTATAGATCATGTTTTCCATAATACACTGAAAGGTTCGTGATATCACAATGTCCTTTGTGATCACATAGCAAGTGGGGAGGTTTGTTCTGAAGGGAAAAAATTAAGGAGGATATGATAGGTATCATGATTATAAGCTCTCTCAAGAGTTAATAAAATTAGTACTGATATAGGACTCTACATTTTGTAAAGAGTTTTACATATGTTCTTTCATTGCTCTTCATAACTATAATCTCACAAGGTAAGTGCTATTATTATTCTCATTTTACATACAAAGAAACTGAAGCACAGAGATGAATGAAATAAAAGAATATTTCTCAAAAAGACCATGAGATGGAGTGGATCAGACCCTAGGCCTAAGACATGTGATCCCTATTCTCAGAGGTTGTAGGGCAGAAAAGGTTAAAGGATAGACCTGAGTCTCAGGGAGTCACATGACTCACAGGAAGTAGATAGAATCGCTGACCATTGGTCTAAGGTTTTTCTGGTGATCTAGAATGGAAAAGCATGTTTTTTGTGGGTGATCTAGAACACAAACACACCTGATTTGGGTGATCTAGAACAGAAAGATACCTTCTGTGGATTATTTAGAACACAAAGACATTGTTTTGGGTGATATAGAATGCAAAGACATGGTTTTGGGGTGATCTAGAACAGAGACACGTTTTTTGTGTGTTTTGTGTTCTAGATAACCTGGATCACATGTTTTTACATTTTAAGTGACCCAGATTACCATTCTAGATCACCCAGACTGTGTGCATCTATGTTCAAGATCACCCGGATGATGTCTTTGCATTCTAGATCACCTGCAAAAATCATGTGGTCGCCTTCTAGATGACTTGTATTAACTAGTCCAGATCACATGTATTTGTGCTTTAGATCACCCAGATTGAATGTCTTTATATTCTAGTTAACCTGGATTAACTAGCTGAGATCATATGTCTGGTTAATCAAATGTCTTTGTGTTTTTCACAAGAAATGTCTTTGTGTTCTAGATCAGCCAGAGGAGATCTAGATCATAAAAGCCACATATTTCAGATGCTCTAGAAAAGGATCTAGAAAATAATCTTAAAATATTTTCTGAATTGAGGCTCTAGAAAAGAATTTAGAAAAGAGTTTTTCTAGAGAGACAAAACCAGAAAAAGAATCTAGAAAAGATTGAGGTACCAGAAAAGAAACTAGAAAAGAATGTTTTCTGGTTTTAAGCTCTAGTAAAAAAATCTAGAAAAGAGTTTTTCTAGAGAGAGTATCCAGGAAAGAATCTAGAAAAGATTGAGAATACAAAAAACAATGGATACAAAAAACTGAGGATAAAAAAGTATTTAGAAAAGAGTGTTTTTTTCCTTGAGATAGGATCCAGAAAATAATTTAGAACAAGTGAATAAACTAAAAAATATTGAGGAGATCCCCAGGATTATCTGTCTTGGATTGTGTACTCCAGATCATGTATCTTTGTGTTCTAGAGCACCCCAAAGACATGTCTTTCTGTTTTCAATCACCAAAAGATGCGTCTTTGTGTTCTAGATCACCCCAGATCACACATCTTTGTCTTCAAGATCACACTAAAAGACATCTTTCTGTTCTAGATAACCTGCTTTATGCATCTTTGTGTTCTAGCTCTGTATTGAGGCTCTTGAAAAGAATCTAGAAAAGACCAAGGGATCTAGAAAAGATTCTGGAAAAGACTTTTTTTTTAGAGAGGGTATCCAGAAAAGAATCTAAAGCAAATTTAATAAGCGAATCTAACAGCTTTTTTTTTAATCCCCTCAAACTTGACTTTTTGAAATAAGCTGTTGATTTATCTCCTATTTCAAATCTCCATCCATTTTGGTCTATCTTCCATTTAGCTGTCAAAGTGATCTTCCTAGAGTTTAGGTCTGAACATGATACTATCCTATTTAATCAACCCATGATTCCCTATCATTTTAAGGATAACATATAAAAATCTTTAGCTTTTAAAGTGCTTTATAACTAGGATACTTCCTACCTGTTCAATTTTCTTATAACTTACCCCCCTTTACATATTCTATGACTCAATGAGATCAGTTTCCTTGCTATTCCTCAACTCCACTTTCCAATTCCAATTCGTTGACTGAATAAATTCTTGTTACCCACTTTCCTTCTTGCTCCTCATTTCTATCTCCTAGGTTCTTTCAAATTTTGACTAAAAGAAAACTTCTTGCAAGAAGACTTTTCTCATCTCTCTTCAGCTTGGTGCCTTCCTTTAAAAAGATTTCTAATATATCCTACGCATATTCTACTCATTCATGGTGGATTGCATGTTATCTTAATTTCTAGGGTATGAGATCCTTAAGATCAGGAACTGTTTTGTTTAAGCCCTTCTTTGTATCCACAGTGTTCAAACCAGTGTACAGCATGCTGATGCATGTATCTGATGATACATAACAAATGTTTCTTGACTTGACTTAAGTTGCAGTGATGAAGGTATTTCCTATCTCAATGATGCCCCAGATAACATATTTGCTTAAATGGATTAAAAATCTTATCAAAAAACTTGCTACAATGCATTTATTCTATACAACTCTTGCCCATATTTTCCCATAAATCCCACTTGGGTATTTCACCCACAGTGTTGGGGATTTCTTCTAGATCTTCAAATCTTGATGAATTTATGAAACAAAAAAATATGAACTTTCACAAAATTTAACTCAACAAGTATGTTTCGTAGCTAATGTGTAGTCTTGAGCTGGGCACTGTGGATGATAAGAAGTTGAAAATACCTACCATCTTTGATGAGCTGATAATCCAACTGGCAAGTCAAGACATAGAGAGGGAAGGTATAAATTACACTTTAAAATCATTTTGAGATTTTTTTTTTGCCCAGAAGTGATAATAAACCTTTTTAAGACTTAGGAAAAATTAAACTCAACATCAGTTAAAAAACCTCTTGTGCTTTAAGTATTGTTCTAGATGCTGAGGACAAGACTGCATAGAAATAATCTCTGCCTTAAGGGAGTTTACATTTTATTCTGGAGGAGGGTTAGGGGAGAATTTATAGATTAAAAAATACAGAATAGCTACAAACTCTGCATTCATTAAAAATTTTTTTTAGAAAGTCCTGAGGAGGGGGTTAATAGATAATACTCACTAGGATCTAGACTAAGTGATAATTTTAATGGACTAAACCTTAAAGGAGGAAAGTTTGCTGAATGATCATAATGGGACAGTCTGAATGGGCCAATGAGGAATAAGGAATACATCCACATCCTGGCTGGTACGAATGAGTTAAGAAGTGTAAGAGAAGATGTGAGTTAAGCTAGAAAGGATAGCTAGTAATTCTGTGTTATTGTTATTGGGGAGAGCTCAGTGTAATATCAAAAAAAAATGAAGGGACAGGAGAGAAAGGGATATGAGAAAAAAAATGAAATATGTCAATTCCTTAAGATAAGTAAAACGAGTAAACCAATACAAAAGGCAAACACCATGGCAGTAGGATTAAGATGGATTTGAATGATTAGGTTGCTCTTTGGAAAGTGGGAATTTGATGTCACAGAGAAAGGGAATATTAGAGATGGTGAGTTTGTCAATTGAAGGAATGAGTCAAAGCAATATTTCAGTGGATTGAAGGAGTTCTCCAGATGAAGGCATGTTCTACTTCCCATAAAGATCCTGAGTTTTCTGCATAGTATAGTAGTCTCATATCCCTAGCTCCCTGGTGTTCCTGCACCCAAGGCAGGATCTCTTGCCTGCAAAAGCAAAATTATTGACATAGAACTGGAAACAGATCTTAGAACCTATTTAATCCAATCCAAATTGATGTCTAAAAAGGTTGAGTCAATTGCCCACATTTACACAGCTTGGAAATTGTAATGTTTGAGCTAGCTTTCTGGAGGATCCAGCTCGAGCACACACTCACTCAAGTCTCTCTCCAGTCTGCTCATTTCAAGTCCTCTCAGTTCTTATATACCTTAGTACAATTATATCACTACAGTACATTGAGCATGTACCAACTGTCGAACCATTACAACACCATATCACACTAAGTATGAAGTATATATGAACTAGAGAACCCTCATCTCATTTATCACACTGAATTACCACTCTGCTGTAAGTATCTTTACTTCAAGTATACTTTTCTCAGAGTTCCCCAATATCTGTGGTCCTCTACAGAAATGGCAAAAGCTGAATTAGAACTCAGGTCTTTTGACTTCAAATCCAGAACTCTTTTTATTATACCATACTGTTTTGCTTTTATAATAAATATAATTCTTTCTTAACAATATAATCTAGAAGCATATATATTTTACATGCACACACATACACATGTGTGTGCACATATGCATACAGAAATTCACATATTTTATTTTCATGTTTTATTATTAAGTACATTTTCTAAAGAGATAATTATATCATAGCAGCTCAAACAAGACAGATATTACTGTAATGAATATACTCTCTCAAAGAAATGAAATGGGATGCTGGAATACCTCAGTATATAATGCTCACAATTTCTCACCTCTACGACATAATGGTCACCACTCATTTATCACTCTACAACCATAATAGTGTAATTATGTAATAATAGCCCCCCCCTGCACAATAGCTACCACACAATGACCACAAGCCACAAGTTCATCCTCATTATGACACCTGGAATTGCTGGGGTGGGGGAAGGAGAAGTAGTATGCACTGATTAATGCCTGCTGACACAAAAGACAGTGTATTACTACCCTAATGAAATGTATCCTGCATCTTAGCAACAGATCTCATATCTTTCTGGCTCTGCTCTTGTTAGAAGGGTAGTATAATTGCTCTGCCAGCAAAGAAAATCAATAAATACCACAAACATTGACTGTTCTATGCGATGTGAGTGCTAACTGACCATTAGCAGTTAGATTAGTTAACTACATTTTTTGGTCTCCCTTTCCCACTCTTTTCTTTCTCTTTGAAAATGATGAGGATGGTCAGGGGAATAAGTAAGTGGATGGCTGCTCAATTACTCATGACATTTATCAGCAAATTCATAGCCCCAATGCACATCCACATGGGTTTTTAAAAAGATGATCAAATCATTCAACAGAATGGCGAATTCAACCTCTATGTCATCATGAAACAACAAGACTGCAGATGAAATGTAAGCCAAAGATGATAAGGAAAAGCCTTATAAATGGCTAATACGGAGTTCTTCTCTTTTGCTGTTATTTACAGGTGTTAATTTTTTTGTCTTGCTAGCAGTCCCACTACAGTACACGTGATGAAATTATCACGTTTTTAATCTCTATTTTGTATTTAAAGGAGGAAATCAAATATGGTGTTTATGGAATTGGCCTTGGAATCAGGACCACAAGAGTTCAAATATGACCTCTAACATATGTTTGTTTCATGAACCTCAGCACATTTTTAATCCAACAGTTCTCTAGGCTACTTTCTAAATCTGTATATTTGGATAAGTTGTTGGTATTTGTCAATGGAGGCAGTTTCCACATTAGGAATATTTCATTCTGATATATGTCAAAAGCAAAAAAAAAAAAAAAAAAAGGAAAGAAGAATTGTTAGCTAGAGATCCAATATTTTTTGTAAGTTGCACAGAACATGTTAACCTCCATTTGGAGCGAGAGTTCCTCAATGGAGATCTAGCAAAACAAAATCACAAAACAAACTGCTTTCTATTACTATCTATATATTTTGAATTTACTTATGGTTATAGACAGCTTTCTCTTCCCCCTCTCAACAGAAAATAAGATCATAGGACCATGGATTTAGAGCTGATAGATCACCTCAAAGGTGATCTAGTTCAAAGGCATCAAAAATGATTTCATTGATTTTATATTCTCTTATCTATAGATGTGTTTCCTCTAATATGTTTGCCCTAAATTGTGCATAAAATCATTGAGAACAAGGACTGTTTCAGTGTTGTCTCTGTATTCTGAACATCTAATCTAACACTTCACAAACAGCAGACACTTTAGAAATACATGAATACAGAGGGAGAAATTGAGGTCTAGAAAAGTGAAGTAGAAAAAACCCAGTCCCTCTGACTTTAAGTCTAGTGTCCCTTCCCTGATATCATGCTGACTTTCAGTTCTAAATTCCCTGAGATCAGGGTTTTTTTAAAAAAATCATTTAGTGCTTTGCTCAGAAATGTTTGTTGATTTCAATTCAATTCTATTTAATTTCTTATTTAGTCCATGTAGTAGAATTGCAAAATCACTTCACATTTTGACTGTTAAAAATGGTTTCTGATGAGAATGAGGGTGAGGACTCAAGAAATGGTTTTGTGCACAGGACAATGCAGACAAGACAGAGAACTGAAGTATGCCTCCCCCATGCCCCATTTTTTACTCCTTTCTATGAGAGCATTTAACAGGGTTACTCATTAATGTGTTTATTATTAATAGCTTAAATATATTATTTAACATACTGGATAAAGTGAGTTTATTTATCTCTACGAGAGACATTTATGCACATCACAGTGACTGGGTATGGTCTGATCATGACTGCAGTGAAATAAACAACAAATATACTTCAAATAGTGGTCTCAAATTAAAAATTATTTTCCGATATTGTATGTATGGTGTGTTTCTTAGTTTTCATGAGCATAATTATAGCAACCAGTGGAATACCCCACTATATTTCCACTAAAATTCCCCACCATTGACACACAAGTTAATTTGAGTTTTTGAAGATAATGCCCACAAAGACAAGTCTTTGATTGTGTCTCTGTCAGCTAGCCTGGCTACATTCAGAGAAGCTTATCAGAGATTGGGCACTGAATGATGAAATTTACTTGTTGCCAAGGCTTCCTATGAAATAGACCCAAACCTCAAATAACCCAAAGTCCTATATAGTTTTTTCCCCCCATACTGATGGTATGGAAACAGCATGAAAAGGAACAAAGAATCATAGTTTGCATAAAATATAAAGAGTAAATGGATTGGTCCTGTGCCCAAACACAAGAAATGTTCATTGCTTTAAAGGATTCAAATCAACAAGCTTTCATTATATGTTCTCTAGTTAAATAGACACCATTCAAGGTACGGAGCAAATGAAGAAAAAATCAGGATTTTCCCTGCCTTTAAGGAGCTTATATTACAACAGGGGGAAATGATGCCCATGGATGGGTAAATATAAAGTACATACAGAATTATAGAATGTAACTTCAAGAAGGAGACTACAACTGACAAGAACATATCAAGAAACATCTCATGTAGAAGGTGATGGCAGAGCTATGTTTTTAAGGAAATGATGGATTCTAAGAGTGAGAGATAAGAAAATAGGAAATTCCAGAGGCAAGAGCCTATACAAGGTCATGGAGGCAGACAAAAATACATGAACAGAGAATAGCTAATAAAGTATAGTTGGATAGAAATGGAGAATATATTGAGTGCAATAATCCTCAATTTCTACTTAGTTTCATCTAATACGTGGTCCAGCTTCCTTTAGTTAACCATGACTATTCATGCATTTCCTTATTCCCTTTTTCTTTCTATATACAGCAGCAGCAAATTGCATACTGAAATTTAAGTTCCTTTTCTCTCTTTTTTATTATTTCACATTTTTATCAGCTATCAGCCCATTCAATTTGGTGTCCTTCCTGAAACTACATCTTCCTTATTTGAGCCCCCCACCCCCATTCTCATCAGAAACCATTTTCATCAGTCAAAATGCAGTTATTCTGCAGCTCCAATACGTGGACAATTTTTAAGCCAATGTGATTAGAAACAAATCATGGTTTATTTTTGGGGAACAATGCCAATTTAGATAATTTTCTCAAATATCTTATTCTCCTCTTCAAATCAACCCCAATTTGGATTTATTCTCTTAAAAAAATACGAATGCCTTGGTTGACTTTCAATTTGGTTATACTTTTCTGACATGCCGGAGCTGAAAAAATACATTAAAAATCGAAAGGAAGTTGTCCATTACAATTGGTGAGAAATCACCATCACATTTACCTCAGGGAATAATGCCTAAACTTGCAAACTTTCTCAAAATCTTTATTAGATTCAAAACGCCACCAAGAGAAGTAGAGGAAAGATAGTAAATCATCAGATTTAAAATCTCAAGTAAGGCTGCGGAGACTTGTCATTCACTCATGTAAATAAATTCTGGGCAGACCACAGATTTCCTCTCTTCTAAAATGCCATAAAAAGACTCAGAAATTGGTTCCTTTTTTATGGTCACTGGGAACCATGGATTTCATTGAGATCTGAGGAAATATAAGCTTATTTTACCTGGAAACATTTTCAATAGAAAGAGATGTACCTTCCACAGGAAATAACGTGCTCTCGGGAGTTTAAATGAATGGATAAAATGAACATCCTTCGTTTGAATGAATGGAACTGCTGAGTTTAATATGATTAATTTAGAAGCATTGAGAACTTGGAACCAGAAAGTTCCACCTCCAATGTTTACTAGCTATGTGAGTAAAATCAAGTGACTAACCTTTCCCAACCTCTGCTTCTTCATCTGTAAAATGGGGCTAATAGTATCTACTTCACAGGTTTACTGTGAATCTTAAATGAGATACTTTGTGTAAAGTGCTTTTCAAATGCTAAAGTATTATGTTGTATAAATGCTAATGTTGCTACTGTTGCTACTTATTATGAAGTGTTAGACTTGGGTAAGATCTGAGTTCAAATTTTGTCTCCAGTACTTATTAGCTATGTAACCATAGGCATTTTCTAAGCTTTAATGTCCTCATCAGGAAAATGGCCATAAAAATAGCACCTGTTTTCTGAGTTAGTTACGTGAGTCATAGGAACAAATTTCTTGTAAAGCACTTTAATGATTTTAAAGCACAATAAAATGTGACCGTTGGCTACTATTCCTGACTAACCAACAAAGAACTGTTCCAAGTTCTCCATTTATGCAACTGTTTTCCCTTCCCCAAAGAATTCTCCACTGTTGCAAGTAGCTGATGAACACGTAACACTCACAAAAATCATTCAATCTGCATCTGTCCATGAAAAGAAGTGTTGGCTTAATGAAATCAAAGCAATTGAAATGGAAACCACATTTTTCTTTTTCTCAATAGAGGCTTTCCTCAGTTATTAATACTTCCTCATCATCCTTTTCCCCATATTACTTTGTATTTCTCTCCCTCCTTCCCAAGGTGCTTTTCAAATGTCATCTCATTTGATCCTCCCTTCTTTGCAGAGGTAAGTGCTATTATTGTACCTATTTTATAGATGAAGAAACTGATTATGGTTAAGTGACTGGCACAGGGTCACACAGCTAATGTCTGAGGCTTAATTTGAATCCAGGTCATTTGATTGCACATTACATTTTTTGCCCACTGTGCTTGTTCATATCATACCCCTGGCTAGGAGGGGGCAGTAGACTGCAAGACTCTATTCTGATCCCTCTTTTCTTTTCTCTCTTTACTCTCTCACTTAGTGACCATATCACCATGGTTCATTGGGCTTCAGTCCTATAGCATAAATTACCTGTTGGACATTTCAGTATGTGAATCTTGTGGGCATCCTCAAACTCAACATGGCCAGAACAGAACTCATTCTCTCCCTCCTCTGACCTCCCTTTTCAGAACTTCCCTAATAATGATGAGGGTGCCATCACTGTTCCATTAACCCGGATTCACAACCTCTATATCATCCTTAGCTTCAAACTCTTACTCCCCCCACATATCCAACCTCCTCACTTCTATCATCTCCATCTCTCTTACTTTTGTTTCCTTTTGTCACATGGCCCCACCCTGATTCAGCTTCTCATAACCTTATACCTGAGACTATCCAAATAATATCCTATTTAGTCTTTCTGCATTAAATCTCTGTCATTTCAATCCATTTTCCACTAAGTCACCATGACCTTCATAAATCACGGCCCATACTATATGTCCTTCCCTCCATCCATACCCCTTATGCGATACCGGTTTTAAAACAAATATCAGATCAAATATCAATTTATCTTTTTCTGCAATTGAATTTCATCCTAACCTGATTCCCTCCTACTTTTCCAATCTCTTCCTCTGGATGAAGATAATATTTTCCATTGGGCTGTTCCCAGCAAGTAGCAATCCATCGCTGCCCTATCAAAAGAAATGTTATCTATAAAGAGCTTAGCACAATGCCTGGCACATAGTAGGTGCTTAATAAAGAAATACTGATTCTCTTCCTTCCCTCTCCCATCGCTGTGCCTTTGTACTGGTTCTCCACCATTCCTGGAATGCTCTTCTTCCTCCTTTCTATCATAGGATATCCCTAATTTTCTCTCTCAGCCAATCTTCATCCAGAGAAAAAACTACGGAGACTGAATTCAAATCAAAGTATACTATTTTCACCTTTGTTTGTTTGCTCATTTGTTTTTTCCTTTTGTTTTGATTTTTTTCACAATGTGATTAATATGGAAATATGTTTAAAAGGCTTCTTGGTTTAACGATGAACATTCAAAAAACCCCAACCTTCCTGCACCTTTTCCTCCAAAAATGCATTGCTTACTGTCTTGGGAAGAGAAGAGGTGAGGGAGGGAGGGAGAAAAAATTAGAACTAAAAGTCTTACAAAAATGAATGTGGAAAACTATCTTTACATTTAATTGGGAAAATAATATCCTACTGAAGAAAATAAGAAATAATAATAATAATAATAAAAAAAAAAACAATTCAGCCCAAGCCCTACCATCTACAACTCTCATCACTACCTTGTATTCTCTGTCTCTATCTTATTCTGTTCCTTATATAAATAAACTCTCTGTCTGTATTTATATATGCAAATGCTATTTCCTCCATTTGAATACATATGTAAGTTCCTTGTGGGCAGGAACTATTTCACTGAAGTCTGCATGCTCTGAACATTTATATGCAGTGTCTGGCAAAAAACAATGAGACATTTAACACTTCCTATGTGTGACCCTAGGCAAGTCACTTAACTCTAATTGCCTTAGCAAAACAAAACAAAACAAAATAAAAGATGTGGACTTGCGATTTCATTGATATAGGGTGCCCCCAGTGTAGGAACTCTTCCTATGTTTCAGAGAGTCCTGTAGAGCATGAAAGGCTAAATCACTTCCTCAGTCACAGACAGTATGTTTCAGATGTGGGGCTAGAATCCAGATTTGGCAGGCTTCAAGGTCACTCTCTAGCCACTATCCCTTGGTGTCTTAATTAGTTAATTAATTAATGCTTCATTGTTGCTTTCTATTCTTCTAATAATAGACATTCAAGATATATGCTTCTATCTATTTTGCTGTCAGGTTCCTTCCTTCCTTCCTTCCTTCCTTCCTTCCTTCCTTCCTTCCTTCCTTCCTTCCTTCCTTCCTTCCTTCCTTCCTTCCTTCCTTCCTTTCTTTCTTTCTTTCTTTCTTTCTTTCTTTCTTCTTTCTTTCTTTCTTTCTTCTTTCTTCCTTCCTTCCTTCCTTCCTTCCTTCCTTCCTTCCTTCCTTCCTTCCTTTCTTTCTTTCTTTCTTTTCTTTGTTCCTTATTATTAGAAACAGCCTCCTCAGGATTATATTTCTGCAATCAAATGTACCTTTCCAAATTACATTCACATTAAAATGTAAAATTAGGAAACTGAAAGTTAAAATAATGATTATGTCTATGGAAGGGGTCAAAAGATTATTTCTTCTTGGTTTAACGATGAACATTCAAAAAACCCCAACCTTCCTGCACCTTTAGTAAATGGATTTTTAATTGTCATCTCGATCACTAACATCTGCTTTTCTCTGGGAAACACAAAAATGCTTTCATTTATTTTGAACTTTTGAACTAAAGTTTGCCCTGAGAAATATAGACACCCTACTTGATATATGTAGTCCCCATGATTCAAAACAACAATGGATTTGTAGCCAGAGAAAGAGGTACAAATTTGGGCTCTGCTGCCCCAAGTCACTTTCCCTTTCAAGGCATCAATTTCCTCATCTGTAAAATGTAGTGATTGGCCTGAGTGATTTTGAACATCCCTTCTACTTCTAAATTTATGATTCCATGAACTTGGGTGCACTTCAGATCTCTACTCTTTTATCCTGTGTGAACTTTGGCTAATTCTTTCCCCAACATGGCCTTACAATCAGTATTACTGCTAACCTACTTGAGGTTTCCTGAACTCAAAATGGCGTTATTTCCCTTAGGACCCATGCACCTGGATACTCCCAACTCTCTCTCTGGTATATATTCCCTCCTTATATCCAGATCTTAGGATATTTTGTTACTTTCACAAATATATCTAAGTATATAATAAATTTATCATATAAATTTTTTTTCTTCCCCATTCCCCACCTTAGAGATGGCTACCATTAGACACAAACATGTATTTCATGGTTCAGCTTAGATACTACTTCCTATTAGAGTCCTCATTCCCTTGGTTATCTTTTCCATTGTATTATTTAATTTATGTATATATTATCATTGTCCACAGGAGAATGAAGATTCTTCAAGAGAAAGAATAATTTCCTTTTGCTATAGATCTGATCATATTACTCCCTTACCCAATAATCTCCAATAGCTCCCTATTGCCTCTAGAGTGAAGTAACAAATCATGATTAGCTTTTAAAGCCCTTCCAAAATGGCCCCAATCCATCTTTCTGGCTTAATTATAAATGATTCCCTTTTCTTCACTATACTATCCTGTCAAACAGACCTCTTTTTCTCATTTATAATACTTCATCACTCCTCTCTATGGATTCATACTGTCTGTCTTTCACGCTTGGAATATACTCCCTCTTCACTTTTGACTCACAGAAAAACCTCTTTTTCTTGTAAAATTTATGGACCAAAACAAGCATTTCCATGACATAGTATAATTTTAAAACGATAATTGCATATGAAACTGCAAATCTATTATATACAACTTTCTAATCTTTGAAATATATAATGAAGTTATCATGTAAGTTTCTTTTTTCCCTTTTTATGCCATCCAACCTAGAGATGGTAACAATTATACATAAATATGTATCGGTATGTGATATCATTCTACATGTTTCTTGATAAATGATATACATGATACAGTGTTATTTCTCTGAATGCACATAATACCTTTCTTCATATGTCTTTTGTAATTAATTTGCATATATTTATATTTGTCAAAATGATTTATTCAAAATTATTATTAAAACAATATTGCCATTATTGTATACAAAATTCCCTTGGTTCTGCTCATTTTGCTCTTCATTATTTCACTCGTCTATCCATGTTTTTCTAAGATCCTTGAGTTTATTATTTCTTATCACACAGTAGTATTCCATCACAATTATATATTGCAATTTTTCCAGCCATTACCCAATTGTAATTCAAACCTCCTTTTCTAAATGAAGATTTAAAAACAATTTCTCTTGTATGCCTTGTTTTTATTTTGTTTTTATTCTATATGTATTTATATGTGCTTATATGTAAAAGAACACATATAAATATCTCTCCTAACAGACTGTAAGCTTCTTGAGAGAAGTGATTTTTTCGTATTGTTTTATATATGTGTCCCCAGAAACTAGCCCAATGCTTGGCACATATTAGGTGCCCAATAAGTACTTATTGATTGATTTGGTAAGGGCACGGAAGGTGTTTATATATTTGTGTCCTAGTATCTTGCTTTGCATATAATAAATGACTCGTGAATTGACATAACACTTTGAGGTACATTTTCAGTCAGTCCCACACCTGGAGTTGGACTACTAATATTTATTTCTGCTTTTAGATGAAGGTCAAGTAGCTCTGGCTCCTTTGCCTTAAATATGACTTTTCTCCATAATTTCCTCAGTGGGGCTATACACATAGGGTGCTGAGGTCTGTCCTATGGGATTCTTGGCCTTAATGTCATTCCAGGTTGTCTATCTGTTAATACAGACTCTTGCTCCATGATCAGCCTACATCTTTCACCTTTCATTTTTATCTTAATATATATTGTGCTTCTTTTTGTGTGTAGTTCTTTATTGGGTTTAAGGCAATAATAATGATAATATCTAACAATAATAGTATATAGCATTTATATGCCAAAGTGATTTATATATGTTATCTTGTTTGATCCTCACAAGTCCATGGGGTAGATAACTATTAGTTCCTTTATTTTTCATATGAGGGAATTGATGCTAAGGTAGGCCAATGACTAGCCAGAAATACATAGCTAGTAAGTGTCTGAGGCATGATTTGAACTCAAGTTTCCCAATTCCCAGTTCAGCTCTCCTTTCACTGTATCATGTGACTCTCCTTTGCACACAATTTTGGTTTTTTGGATCTTGTATATGGAATCACTAGAATGATATTAATGTTCAAAGGATGGGTTTTTGATTCAAGGAGAAGTTGGTGTCATTAAAAAAATCTCAGTTTGTGGGTAACATTGTGTTTATTGCATCACATTTTATAACATTTCAGGTAGAACTTCATGAAGGAATGAATGAGATCTGATCATGCTTCTCTGTTGCTCAAACCTTGTAGTAATTCTTTATGTCACTAGAAAAAAACCCCACAAAGTTCTTTGTTTATAATTTAAAACCCTTTGTAGCCTAGCTTCCACCTATCTTTCCAGTCTAATTTCATGTTTCTCATCCTTATGCAATCTTGTTACCAGTCATAATGAACCATTTAATATTGTTATTCATGACAGTCTATCTCCTGTCTCTGTGACTTTGCACAGACTGTCCCCCCTGCCTGAAATGCTATTCCTCACCACCTACACTTTTTGGAATCCCTAGCTTCCTTCAGGTTTCAACTAAAGTCATCTCTAATATCAACCTTTTCTTGATTTTATTCTCCAGTTGTTTCCATTCCCTCTCAAAAATGACCTTGCATATTTTATATGTTTACTTATCTTTGTATATGTTGTTTTCCCCAAATAGGATGTAAACTCCTTGAGGAAAAGTACTGATTTAATTTTTATTTTTGTATCCCCAGTATGATATGTAATATATAGTAGGTATTTAATAAATGTTTGTGGAGTTGACTAATCATTGAAAAAAATATCTAATCTAGCCATCTACACAGAAAAGATGAAGTTGTTTTAACCTTGTTTGCCTCAGTTTCCTCATCTGCAAAATGAGCTGGAAAAGAAAATGGCAAACCCCTCTGTGCCACAGACTTCTGGACCAGATTCTCCTGTGTCACAAGAGCTAGAGAGGGCTGGAAAAGCCTGTTCGTCTCTCCCCTCAAGTATCTTTGCTAAGAGAACCCTGCAAGAGATCATGAAGAATCAGTTAGGACTGAAAAATGACTGAAATTTTCCTATTATGATATGCAGCTAGATAAGCAATTCATAGAACTGCTCCCTTAATATAAATAAGGGACTAGGAAAGATACTGCAAATGGACAATGATCTGGATTCGTAATTGAAGAAGAGGAAGATTGCCTTTAGGAAAGCTTTTGATGACTCCAAGTTTCTCTCTGAAATAGAACTTCTAATTTTACCATAACATCACCATATCCCAAAACAAAGTAGAAGGAAAAATAGCCCATTACAGGGAATATCTAGTTTGATTTCTTAATATATCCCAAAGCACAAAACCTATAATGTTTTGAGAACATATGCAAATATGGGCAAGGTACATTTTTGCTTAGTCCCCTGAAAGAGATGGAGCATTGTATTTTCAGTATTTTTGCATCCTTCATATTTAAGTATAATACTGCTGGGGCAGTTACAACAGATATGGAGAAGTCTGGAGAAGCCTGAAACATGAGATTGTAAAAGAAAATGGTTTTCATATCTTGATTCATGAATTACGAATAGTCACACAGACTGAATTTCAATGTGATCAAATGCTTTCCATTTTGTCTTTAAATTATTCGCTGTTGGGTGACCCACAACACATCAGTAATGTGTTGAATATCCTAGGATTTTTCATTATTAAGAAATTATAAAAATTTGTCTTTCTGGTAAACTAATGTGGTTTGTCTTTTGTGGAGGCCACATGTCATAATGGATGGCTTGCTGAATCTGGAATCTGGAAGGTCTGGATTTGAATTCCACCTCAAACTTATTAGTTATTAGATTCAGGACAATTTACTTAACCTCTCTGAGCCTCAGTTTTCTCATCTATAAAAGGAGGATAATAATAGCACCTATGTCCCAGGATACATACAAATCAAATGAGGCGGAATACTATACAAAACTTAAAACTCTATATTAACATGAATTATTACCATCACTAAAATCAACAATCTATTCATTAATCTGTTTTGTACTAGGCACTGTACTAGGTACTGAGGACACATTAATTATGGTAACTGAAGATTTCATAGAGTTTATATATAGAGAGCTTATATTATATAAAGTTTATATATAGTTTCCAAAGCTATATTATGCTGTTTTATTTGATTCACACAACAACGTTGGGAGGAAGGTTGTAGAAGGCCAGAACTTTGGAGATGTATACTTGAAACAAGGCGTTAACTCAATGGAATTGATGAGATAATGGTTCTCTAGTTGATATAAACTTAGTACTTAGCATGGTGATGTAATGGTTCTGTAGTTCACACATATTCAGTATTCTGTAATGATGTAATTGTAATAGGGTATTTAAAGGCTGAGAAGGACTGGAAGAGAGACATTCCATCTTTGACCAGCCTCATGGTGGTTCTCCTGCCTTCATCACTTCTCCACTAAGACCAAGGACTCGGGCTTTTCCTGAGGTTCTCCAGAAAGCTAGCCTGAACATTACAGAAGGTGCTTTTATTATTTCATCTTGCTGTTGAGGAGACTGAGGCAAGGATTAAATATTTTGCCTAGAATCCCACATTTAGTAAATCCGAGACAGGATGTGAAATTAATTTTTCCTGGCTACAAGTGCAACATTTTATGCAATATAGCATTTAATTGCCTTTACACCAAGGAATGAAACAATCTCTTCTCTCAAGAAGTATACATTTGAAAAGCAAAGACAGCACATATAGGGGAATTTTTCTCTGGGGCATTATACAGATTAAGATTGGGGCTGTAGAAATATGATTGTCAATGTCTTTTGATTTGATTATGATTCAGAGACAAAGAGGAAAGAACAGTGGAGGGGAGAGGCTATGTGCTCAGTGGCAGAAAGATGTCAAGATGCCAGAAATGGAGGACTGAATGGCATGCAAATCATGGTCAGGGGCTGCTTAAATAGAATCAGGTAGGTGAGTTGTTGCATTCTAATTTAGTGATTAGAGTAACTCAGGATAAGAACATAAATCCATTAAAGTATCAGAGTATCTTATGGTAAAAAGTATCTCATGTTTGACCAAAACAAAACTGAATTTTATAGTAGATGAAATTTAGTCAATTTTTCCCACGTGTGTAAACTCTAATAGTTTAGGACAATGAGAATGGTTGACATAACATGGCCTTTACAGAAAACATTAATTCAATTGAGGCTCATAAACTCTCCTATAGTATATATTTATTACCTCTATTGGCAGTAAGGAATGAATGGGACTACAATTTCGCCAATGAGAACATTTGATATTCCCAAAATATGAATATTCAGATGACAATTAGTTTAGATTTATTGGTGTAAAATGATAGACTAAAATTCAATATTCTTTAAAGATTCATTTATCATCCAAGAACTATTTGAAGTGCAATAAGAGCTGCCATTTTAATAATGATAGTTTTAAAAATTATGCAAACCTCTCTATAGTAGCCATGTGTTATCTCTGCTTTAATCTGTTCAGGGGAACTAGAAGTACAAACTATGCAAATAGATTTAAATGCTTTTTCATTAGTAAAAATAAAATGCTGCTAGCTCATGCCTTGATGTTGGCTCCAAATGGATTCTGTATCACCCCTAAAGGAATGCAAGGGCATTAGATATGTGTCTAATTTCAGAAAAGAGATTCTATGAATATAAATACTGTACTTTTTTCCAATGAAAGAATGAAATTCAAATCACAGCCCTTGATCTTCTCCATTTGGCACCTCTCCTCCTTGGCAAAGGAACGGAACAGATGACATTAGGTTTTCCTATCTCAGGAATCCCACAGGGCCGATTTTTTCTTGGATATACAGCTTGCCTTTGCCTCAAGAAGAAGGCCCAACTGGTGAGACAGAATGACTCTACAGGCTTGGGTACAGAGTGGAAGAAACCTGCTAATATCTTGAAGGCACAGCTGATAGACTTTCTTTTTTGGAAAAGAAAAAAAAAGTTTTGATGTCCTTTATTTTTTACAGTCATTTCATTTTGTGAAATCCCATTCTACTCATGTCATTGAACCACTCCTTGTAACAAAGAAATCAGTTAAACAAAACCAAACAATGGCGACCATTCCTGACAGCAAAGGCAGTTCCCACAGCCATAGTTCTCTGTGTCTGCTTGAGGAAAGAAGTGTATTTTATCACCTGTTTTCTAGCCATAGGACTGGTCATTGCAATTAATCTGAGTTCAGATGTTTTTAGTTTTCAGCATTTTAAAACTTTAATCATAGTCTCTGCGTCTTGTTCTGATTTTTCTGTCCTTGCTTGGCAATCAGTTCACAATAAAAGGTGCTTTAACAAGCACCTACTTTGTGCTAAGCTCTGCATTAGGTTCTTCTAAAGATGCAAAGACAGAAATGGAACATTGCCTTTCCTAAAAGGTTAAAATTCTGACATTCATTCTTTCTATCTGTGTGATTCTGGCTAAATTTCTTTTCTGGCCCCCATTTCCTCTTCTATAAAGTGAAGAGATTGAATAGGATGGTTTCTAAGGTCTCTTCCAATTCTAGATTTATTGAACCATTACTATTATGGTATAATTGTACATATCTAAAGATATGCAAAACATATGAATTTTCTCATCACCCTCTACTATTGAATCGAATTGAATCATTCATAATTTTGGCTTTATTATTATTATTATTTTGTGAAACAGATATTAGAGAATTTAAGGGGCTAAAAAGACACCTACATCAAATGTAGTGGTGACTTCCACCCTTTGCTTCTGTAATAACATCTAGGTTCAAGTAGAACAAAACTGGTCTTACTTCTAAATGATAGACTTTCAAATACTTGAAGACATGTCTGCCCTGAACCTTCTCTTCTCTAGACTTCTTTCAATTACTCCTTAAACGGCATAGACTCAACAAGACCTTTCACCAACTCACTTCCTTTCGTTTGTATTCCTGTAGCACCTGAAGCTTCTATGGATCCCAGCATTAAATGCAACATTCCACATAAAGTGTGATGAGGACACTTATCTATGCCTGGAAGCTCTGTCCCTCTTAATGGAGCCTGAGATCACATTAGCTTACTTGGCTGCAACATCCCATTGCTGACTCACATTGGGCTTCAAGTCTGCTAAAACTCTCCAATCTTTTTTTCAGAACAACTGCTGTCTCCCCACGCCTCCCACATTTTATATTTGTGAAGCTGATTTTTTTCTATTTGAGTGTAAGACATTTATCCTTCTTGAATTTCATCTACTTAATTCAGCCAAATGTTCTAACTTGTCAAGGTCTTTTTGGATGCTGACTTTGTCATCCATTTGTCTCCTAGTTTTATGTCATCAGTACATTTGATTAACATGCCATCTTTGCTTTTATCCAAGTCACAGATTAAAAATGATAAATAGCATTGAGCCAAGCACAGATTCCTGGGGAGCTCCACAAGGAACCTCTTCACCAGAAGACATTTAACCAATAACCACTGGTCTTTGCATTGGACCATCTGACCAGTTTGGAATCCACCTAATTGTATTCTTGCCTATTCCATGTCTCTTCATCTTCCTTTTTAAAGCAGCATAAAATACTTTAGCTGGAGCTTTGTTAAAATTTAGGTAAAGTATGCTTAGGTGTACTTAGGTACTTAGGAGGTGATAGTTGATGTGCTCTTTGGTTAATGCTAGGGATTCTAAAAAGTTTGGAGGAAGAACATTCCAACTATGGGGGTTAGCCCACATAAAGAGTGAAAGGGAATGAAAGGAGTCAATATTGATCTAGAAAGGTTTTTCATGGTGTTTCTAGAATGATCTTCTTTTTCTTTTTTTTGTATCTCTAGTGCTTAACACAGTGCCTGACACATAGTAGGGGATTAATAAATGTTTATTGGTTGCCTCACTATTCAAATAATTAACATTTTTCTACCATTCCATTACTCTTTTTTTCATCATCACTTTTCTCATTAATCAGAATTTCTTGGATTTTTTTTTTTTTGCTGTGTATACTTTATTACTATTTCAATCTATAACTACTGCAATTAGTGTTTATTTTTTCTTTGCATGAAAAGACTCTCTTTGCATTTTTCATCAGAAAATAAATATTCCTTTCTGCAGTTGAGAGATAATTGTTTTCTTTGGGTTGGTGTTCATGCTTTGGCCAGATGTTATTGGAGTTGAAAATGTCAGTATAAGTGGGTAACTGACTGACATAAGTTTTCTTAACTTAATCCATTGCTATTCCCGCAATTTAATTTGAAGAGTACTTGGCTAAATGGTCTAAATTTAGATTGAGTAGTTTGGCATGCTATAAGGAAAAAAATCCACAAAATGATCAACTTCTGAGTCCTTTTAGTTTATTTTACTGAATGTTATTAATCCTGCTTTGGTGGGATGTGGTTAGGATAATATAACCTATGAAAGTAATAGAGTTTAGAGTCCCTGTCCTACTCACATGAAACTAAAATTGGGATGGCATTTATGGACAAATGTGGGACTCACATTGTATCCTTTTATAACTCTTAGGAGATTTGGGGGCACCCTGTTCAGAATTATTGGGAATTAGGCTGGCCAGCTAATTAAGAGGCAGGAAGTACAATGGGAAAAGTGCTATGGAGTTGGGATCAAAAGACTTTGGTTCAAATTTTGACTCTGCTACTTTGCTACCCATGTAACCTTGTGCAATTAATTTAAACCCTCTGGGATCTCTTTTTTTCCCTGTCAAAAGAAGGAATTGTTCTAGATGATTTTTGAGGTTCCTTGACATTATGATTCTATTTGTATACTATTTGTTACACAAAATACCCATCCACTGAATATTTAGAATATGTTTTTAGCTATTTTAATTGAGAAAGGAACACAAATGAAAGGATGGAATTTTGGCTTAGGATTGGATGAAAATGAAAAAGTGGATTATTTCCAATGAATGGTTAATAACCGGATGCAATAATACAATGGACCGGATGCAATAATACAATGGAACACATGCATGTTTATGCATGTATGTGTGTGTCTTATATATGTGTGTGCCTGCATGTGCATCATTCTGTTCTGTTCTGAATAGCAATCCTAGTCTTTCTTCATTTCTTATTTCTTACCCAAACTAACTGAACATAAAATCTTGAATTATCCAGTGAATGGAGATTTTGATATACATATACCTCCCTATACTTACAGATTCATGATTTTAATTACTGTGGAGGACTAGCTGTGTAGAATTTTCCTCCATTGCTATAGAATGACAAATGATATGTAACTTCTAGTCTCTGGGATTTGGCTCTGGCCATCAAGAGATTAAATGATGTCACTTATGGTAACAGCCAGTATTTGCCATTATAGAACTTGTACTCAGTTTGTCTCAATTTGTTTTACTTTCTTCTATTTATAACCACATACAGGATAGTCATGGAATAGCATGGAACTAGGAGAAAAAGATAAATGTAGACAATACAAGGAAATAAGAAGAGACCTTTGTAAAACTCTGCAAAATGAGTGCAACAAAATCAGAATTATACCCACACTGATGAACTCTCATGAGTATATATGTTATAGGAAGAAAGAATCGCATTGGACTTGAAAAATCTCATTGAATAAGCCATTTTTTTTGGCTGTTTCTTCTTTCTTTGTGTGTAATTTGACTGATTTTGCTTCAGGGTGCTGAGAATTATAAGATTATATTAATTATTGTGTCTATTTATTTGATTTTTAGTGTTTGCTGATGGTGATTAATTAAGCTTTAAAAGTTAAAAAATTTTAAAAAAGACAAAAATTACATTGGATAAGAAGGCTTGGAGTGGCTTCCTCAGTGCTACTAGACTAGATTTCCCAATCCAAGGATGCTTCAAAGTAGCACCTCTCTCTCTCTCTCTTTCTCTTTGTCTATGCATCTATTTATCCATTTATTCATCTATCTATCTATATTTCTATGCATCTATTTATCCATCTACATATCTATCTATCTATCTATCTATCTATCTATCTATCTATCTACCTACCTTCCTATCTATCTATCTACCTGTCTCTCTCTCTCTCTCTCTCTCTCTCTCTCTCTCTCTCTCTCTCTCTTTCTCTAGTAGTTCAGAACCTGGGATATTTCCCATCTCTTTCTCCCTAATTTTAATAATTGTCCCACTCTCCATTCTGTACCTCTCAGCCTTCTAATTTCCAGGGAAAACACTTAATCAACCTTTACCTCCTCCCAATATGAAAAAGTCTCATTGCAGTCATTTCTAAAATCTGTCTGTTTTTAAAAAAGAATATTTCAAATTATTATGAAATGAAAGTAAAATTCAGAATAATCAAGCAGTAGGTGACTTGGGCTTTAAATCATAAATCCTATGTAATCATCTGAGATCCGATAATAACTTGCTGTGCGACCTTAAGCAAGTACTTCCCTCTCTATTTTCTCATCTGTAAGAAAAGGGACTTAGATTTAACCTCTCAAATCCAAAGAAGCTTTAGTTGTCTGAGTGACAGATATAACAAACTTCTTCGGTGATCTTGGAGAAGACATAAAATCTTGGTACCTGAATTTTCTCAAATGTTAAAGGAAGAAGTTAGACCAGATGAATATTCTTCTGTGGCCCCTAGAAGGGACATAGATGTTTTGTGAATCATTTAGGAAGATCCACAAAGTTCCAGGATTTTCTGATGCAGCTACTCCAGCATTTTCAGTGAACAGGAACCTTTATAGGACCTGAGGAACCATATCCTATTCTGTATCCTATTTGGACAGTGCATTGGGCATTGGGCATTTCTATAAGGGTGACAAACCCTTTTGGGAAGTAACTTATCTTGCTATTTTATAGCTTATTTGATATTAACAATAAGTTGATCATTGAGCAAAATTACCTCTGGTGGGTGTTTTTAATTGTATCTTTAGTAAAATCTTCTATCATCTTAACAAGCATGGAAGACAATGTTTTGAAGGAGAGCCATTAAGGCTCCATTTCTTGATTTGATTCTAGTCAATAACCAATTGCATGTTGAGATTTTTTTATCTTCTTTAACTCAGTCCTTTGAACGACTATAAAAATGTAGTTTGTGTACACTTTTTTCTAGTTTAATTAAGGGTGCTATCAAACATGTTTGTAAATTATTCTCATAAAGATCTTGTTGAGATGAGGAAGTAGGTATAAGGTCACTTATTATTAGGTCCTTGGTTGCCTTTTTGCACTGGTAATAACATTTGTGATTCTCCCTACTTCATCATTTCGCTCCTTCCCCAATTTTAGATAGCTTGAGAATTGATCTCTATCACCCAGTGTGAAAAACTATAAATTCCTTAGCCAGGCATTCCAGGCCTTTTTTCCGCAATCTGACTCCAACCTACATTTCTCATATCATTTCACAGCAATCCATCCACACATATTTCTACTTTCCAGCAGAACTAGACTATTCGCACACTCTCCTTCCCACCCTAACAATTCCAATTTTGCAATATCCTACTGATGTGTCATGTCTGGAATGACTTTTTCTTACCTTCATTTTGCCCGGTGAAATCTTTTCCCATCAGTAGCCAGCTCAATTTCCAACTCATTTATAGAGTATCAAAAATTTCAGAAATGGAAGGGACCTCATTGACTATTAGTCTAACCCATCCCTGAAAGAGAATCTCTTTAATATACTCCGAAAGTTGTGCATCCAGTTTTTAGGTGAAGACGTCCATTGGAGAGGAATCTACTGGATACCAAGAGAGAGTTAGGGATCTAGTTATATGAGAATTTTTTCATTATATTGAGCTTCAATTTACTTTTCTATGATTTCATGGGATCATGGATTTAAAATTAAAGGGATACTAAAGACTGTCAACTCTAATATCTTTATTTTATAGATGAGGAAGCTTAGACAGAGAGGGTAAGCAGTTTACTCTTGGTCAGTCAGTCATTAAATATTTATTAAGTATCTAATATGAGCAGGGCACTGTGTTAAGCACTGAAGACACAAAGAAAAGCTAAAGGTACTTACAGCTCTCAAAGAAATCATAATCTAATTGGTGAGACAACATGCAAATAATTCAGTACAAATAAGCTACGTGCAAGATAAATTTGAAATAATTACAAGGGGAAGATGTTAGGATTCAGGAATATCAGGAAATCCTTCCTATACAAAGTGAGATTTTAGATGGGACTTGAAGGAAGCTAGAGAAGCCAGGACATGAAGATCAAAAAGGAGTGCATCAGAGTCATGGCGAACTGACATTTAAAAAGTTCAAGGGACACAGTTTCTGGGTAATTAATCATTTTATTAACAATGCTAGCATTTTATCAATAAAGGGGTCAGTGATACTCTTGAATGCCAAAAATCTCTCACAGTGGTGTGCTCCCAGTTTATATGCCCTTGAAAGAGTGGATGTTCTTGAGGGTAGCAATCTACTCTGATTCATTAACAATTAATGAGAGAGAATTAATATTATAATGAGGGATTAGATCTATTTTAATGATCTCTGATCATGTCATTCACTTCAGAATTTACCTCCATCCACAACCCTTTTAAAGCACAATGAATTTCCCCATCTTAGATTAAATTCTTTTAACTGTAGTTAACTGAGTTCATTAGAGTAGCTATAGTCAACCTTTTTGATCTCAGGACACTTTAATATTCTTTAAATTATTGAGGACCCCCCTCAAAGAGTTATTGTTTATGTAGGGTTTAGATATTAATATTTACCATACTAGAAATTTAAATGGGCTAATACCAAAAACAGTTTTAATCCTATCCCAGAACCCTCAGGGGCACCTTAGAATCATACTTTAAGAACTACCACATTAAAGAATGTATACAGGCACTTCCCAACCTCAAAAGTAAAAGTCACTATTTAATGAAAGAGTACTTTTTTGATTCATAGTTTAGGTGAATTTAAATGTACTTCTTTCCCTCCCACTTGCTCCTCAGAAATATCCAGAATAATGATGATCTCAATTCATATGATTAAATGATAGAAATTAATTCTCTCCATGACCATTATGTAACCTTAGGTAAGTATTCTATAGAATCATTAGATGATACATTTACACCAGTTCAACTCAACACAAATCTAATCCTTTTATAGAAAAGTACACATATCCAGAAGAATGCTATCTCTTCTCTGGGTTAAATATAAGCACCTCCCCTCCTCCCCAATAAGTTCTCTTCTTGCACAAACCTGAGTTCTGCCTGATTTCCTCTGAAAGCTCTCCAACCTAACAATGATCCTTGTACAATGGGATGCCCAGAAGTGAACAAAACACCCCAGGTGTAGTTGTTTTTTTTTTTAGGGCAGAGAATAGCAGAATGTTCACCTTCACTTAAGAAGCTTTCTCTGACTATAGTTGGAGGTGATTATTCCTTCTCTGATTTTTCTCATTGCACTTCATCTAGACTTTTAACATTTTCCATTTTGTATTCTAGTTATTGTAAATCCTGCCTATTTACTTACCAACAAAATGTCATCCTATCTACAAAATTTAAAGTTCCCAGAGGGCAGAAATTTTGTCTGATCTCATTTGGGCATGAACACAGTGCCTGACTTGAAGAGTATTGGCTAGCTCCCTGGAGGGCCATGGAGTCAGCCAGAGTCAGGATAAATTAAAGTCCTTGGTTGTTAGAGGGAGAAGTGGAAGAGGCAGGCAAGCAGAATCCTGGATTCAGGAGTCCCGAGTCACCAACTTCTCTCCTCCTTGTCCTGCTGCCAAGTGACTCTGGTCCCTCTCCCTCCATCCTCCAATCCTTGCTTCTGATTATCTTAACACCAAACATTCAGCAAGCACCAAAAGTGAGAAGAACCATTTATTTAAACATATGCTAATAGAGTCATTGTCTACATTTAATAGGTAATTAGCCTTAAGTGCTCAGTTATCTGATTCAAGCATATCTTTTTGGAGTTTCAGCCTTCTACACTGATTTATTATATGTGCCTGATATTACTTTTATTTTCATGATGGAAATAAATTAAAATCCTGTATCTAGAACCACACTTTTAGCTATCTAGGAATAATAATAGATATTTACATGGTGCTTTAAAATGTGCAAAAACACATTTTGCTCACTTTATATCCATTAGCTTACTTTTAAACCGCCTGGGAGTTAATTTCCATAGGTGCTGTTACCCTCATTTTAAAGGTGGGAAAACTGAGGTTCAGAAGTGATTTGACCAACATTATACAAGTAGTAGGTAAGGAAGGCAGGATTTGTGCCCACAATCTTTCTCATTTCAAGTTGGGTGTGATGCTTTTGAATATAATAGTTATGTGACATAATCACACTGAAGCATTGTGGGGGCATTACTTTGTCTAGACTACAATATGTAGGTGGATGGTCTGCCTATAGAGCTGGTCCATAAGCAGATAAATTTGGGACAGCTCTTATGAGAAGACAATGAGCCAGACCTTGAAATGAACAGAAGGAGATGAGTGGGCTAGATTGTTCTAGGGAAATTGCAGTGTCTTTAACGACCCTAAGCTTCTTCTTGACATAAATTTCTAGCTTTTTAAATATTAATTTTCCTTTGTGTTAAATTTGGTATTAGGAAAAACATGCATCAGAAGTATACAAATTGTGCAACCTTAAATCACTTGACTTCTCTGAGGCTCAGTTTCTTCATCTGTAAAATGGGAATGATAATAGCACCTATCCCAAAAAATGTCATAAAATCAAATAACCATAACGTTAAAACCAGAAGGGATATTGGAGAACATTTAGCCCAACCCTTTCATTTTACAGATGAGGAGACTGTAACAGAGAATATTTGTCTAAGATCACCAAGCTAATTATTAGTAGAGCTAGAAATCAAACATAGGGCTTTTGATCCCAAAGTCAGCCCCTTTCCATTGTCTCATAATTGTTTTCTTCTTTACAGCTTTGAGGTTATGAATTTCAGATGAGAGAATGCCTATAAAGCATATTGCAAACATCGAGGTAGTGCTTAAGTATGAGAAATTATGAAATGTTGTACTGGGAGTACAAAAGGCTTGGATTCAAATTCTGGATTCAACACTTACTAGCTATGTGATCTTAGGCACATCATTTAAACTCTGATATTCTTTCAGTTTCCTGTAACTTTTAAACTTTTGGCCAGACCTTAGTTCTTTCTGGATTTTCTTTTTCCTCCTTGCTTGTGGATGACTGTCTATGTGTTCATCTAACTTGAAAAAAAAAAGTGTTGGATCCAAATTTTCTCCCCTTTCTTGACTTGCTGCTGTCAGCACCACAGGGCCTGATGTTTTGTATTAGTTCCATAAATGGAATTTATGAAGTAATTAGCTCCAAGTTGCTTATATTAGAGCTGGTTATCTCAGTTTTTGGCTTAGTAGGGGGTGTATCTCCTGCCATTCTTTGGCTCACAATTCTCAACTGTAAATTATGTGGAGGAGAAAATGATTATAAATGAGGCTTTCCTGTGGTGTTCTTTACATCCATGACACAAAATTCATAGCTTTCTATCTTTTCTTTCAGTTTCTCATATTTTTTTTTCTCTTCATGAATTCACAGCTGGAAGATACCCTAGCGACCACCCATGCAGTCAAATGCTGTGAGTAATTGAGAATCCACAATTTCTCTAACAAATGGTCATTCAGTCTTTTTCTTCAAGAACTCCAACAGGACAGAGTTTGCAACCCAATGAGCTCCTCATAGCAGCCCATTCCACTTTGGAATAGCTTTTGTTGTTAGCATGTTTCCCCTTACAACAAACCTATATGTCATTCTTTGCAATTTTCAACTATCAGTTCTAGTTCTTCTGATTCTTCTGACCATTCAAATACTTAAAGAAGGTGATTGTGTCTTTTAGTGGCAGCGGGGTCACTCAGAACATAGAGTATTGGTCCTGGATCAAGGAATATTTGAAGTCAAATTTGGCCATGAGCAATACCTTGGAAAGTCACTTAATCTCTATCTGTTTTTATTGCTTTAACTATAAATAATGGCATCTTCCTTGCAGAATTGTTGTGCAATAATATGAAATGAAGTGATATTTATAAAATTCGTAACATAAATATACTTCTTGGCACACAGTAGGCCCTAAAAAAGGAATATTTTCCCCTTTCTCTTGCCTTTAATTCTGGACAAACATCCTTGGATCTTTCAATTCATATAATCTTTGGACTCAATGTCTTTTGCCATTCTAATTGCTCTCTTCTAGGCTCTCTCCAGATTGTTACTATCCTTTCTAAATTATAGAACCAAATGTTGTTCTCTGGGGTAGAATGCCATGAAACCGTTGCCTCCCCATTCCTGGAATCTGTCATCTCATAATGCAAATCAAGACCAAACTAGTCTTTTTTTGACTGACATATTTCATTGTTGACTCATATTGAACTTGTGGTCCAGGAAAACCTCCAGATTAAAAAAAAATCAGCCCAGTTATTTTTAAAATCCAAGTGGCAGAGTTTATTTTTATCCTTATTCAATTTTGTATCATTAGATTCGGGTCTAAGTTCTAGGTCATCAAAATCCTTTTGAATCCAAAGTGGGCATCCAGTGTATCCTTTGTGAATATGAAAAGCATCTGATCTGTGCCTTTTCCCAATGCATTAACAAGGATATTCACAAACCTAAGGTTAAGCCCTAATCCATGGAGTACTTCACTGGAATCCTCCTTCAAAGTTGTTATTCTTTCATTAATGTCAATCTCCTTTGACTTTAATATCTCAACTGAATATGGGCTAATTGTTATCTTTTAATCTACTTTGACCATATTTCCATTAGAATAGTATGAGCTACTTTATGAAAATCTTCTCTAAAATCTAAGTAACATGTCTAACTCTCCAATGCCAAAGGTATATAAGAAATTAAAACATCTCTAGTAACTGTTTTACAAAGAGAGTTAATTTTAGTCTGGCATGACCTATTCATCACCATAATGAGTTTTTATGATTCCTACTTATGTTTTGATGTTCGCTAATCATCTTTCTTTTAATAACATTTTATTTTTCTTTAATTACATTTTAAAATATTTTTAGTCTTTGTTTCAAAGAAAGCTTTAAGTTCCAAACTCTATCCTTTTCCTCTTCCCTTTCTGAGACAGTAAACAATCAGTTTTAGGTTATTTATGAGCAAACATGTAAAGTATTTCTATAAATAATTCATTTTAGGACTTTCTGTAGTTTCTAGACTTTTCTTTTTTTTTGAAAACAGAAATTACACTTACCCTTCTTCAGTTTTGTGGTACTTGTCCTAATTTTTTTTTTACAATGTGCTAACTCTCACTGGCAGTGACAAAGTAGTTACTTACACCAATTCATTTGGTACCTGAGGCAGATGACCTGAATTTATAAAAGGCAGCAGGACATTCTTTTACTCTTTCCTTGCTTGTTTTGGCTATCGGTTCCCTATTAGTCATTTATGTTCTGCTTTTTCAAATCCAAAGGTCATTCTCCTTGGCAAAGAGGACAGAATCAGAATCAGAATTGAGCAGCTTCATCTTTTTTTTGGTCAATTGTCATAAAGTCATTCATTCTGAGCAGTAGTGTGATCCTTCCTACATTCTACTCTTTCTCTTAATATACTTGTCCACTTTTTGTTACCCTTAGTTTACACCTCCTGCCTTACTTTGTTGTCACTTTTAACACTGTTGACATTATTCTTATTAAACCATGCTATGCTTTTATATCACCAGCCTTTGCTTTTCTCTACATCTCATTTGGAAACAACTTGGTTGGCTCCTTCTCTTTGTTTTCTCATTGATTTCTTCAGACAACTCTATTTTTCTTCTTTACCATAATTGTTTCCCTTTCTTTCTTTTGAATTTAATTCTTTAGGGTTTCTGAACCTTTTTGAGGGCTGCTATGCTCTAGAGAATTTAAATCCTTGGTTTTGTGTCTATTTTTCCTTTAAGCCTTTTGGAAAGTGATTTCTCCAAATCCAGGATGTAGATTAGATGATTCCTAATTTTCCTCTTCTCTCTCATAAACACTAGGGAGTGGTCACTCCCTTCGGCCAAATTTTATTTTTGTTATTTCACAATAAGTGGCCATTACTTCCTTGTTAGTGAGATGCAAATTTAGAAGAGAATCTCCCTTTTTGCTTCTTATTCTTTTTGAAGGATGAAATTAGCAATGAAGCAACTCAACAAATTAACAACTGCCTTGATTTTGACAAAGAGAATGAATTTTAGTAGATGGATGGAAAACAGAAATCTTTCATACATGTTTTTGTTCCAGATTTATCATTCCTGAATTCTATCTTATTTTCTCTTTCTATTTTAGTGGTTTGTAATGTATCAACCCTAATTCTCCCTCCTTCACTCAGATGTTTTTTGCCAACTTCTTTGTGCACACTAGATTTCTTCACATGGTTATACTATTTTAGTTAGTAATGCTACTTTCTTCTTTTTATCTGTTTATTTTAAATAAGGTATACCAATTCAAAACTATTTTAATGAAAGATTTCATCCCACCAAGTTTTACCCCTACAAAGTCAAATTTATTTCCTTGTGTTAGGACCTCTATTTTATTTTGCTTATTAACCAAACATTTTGCCTTTACACATTGTCGCTCTGGGGTTTTACTACTGCCTTTTTCATGGGATTTTGTCTCTTTTGAACTTTTAGTTGTTCTCAAATTTATTCTTCTTTGATCAAAACAAATAATCTCTATGGCAGGGATTCCTAAAATTTTTGGTTGCTATAAAAATTAACTTTTAATAAAATTTTCTGTATTACCTGTTCAGCATGAAAGGAAATTAATTTTAGAGTTTACTATACAAAGGTACATAAGGGTTCAAATAAAGATGAATTTTTGTAGATTAAAATATGTAGCTAAGTGGCACATTAGATAGAGAAGCTAGGTAGGACACTGGACATAGTGTTAGGCAGACCTGAGTTCAATCATGGCCTTGGATGCTTACTGTTTATGTGACCCTGGGCAAGTCATTTAGCCACTTCTTGATTTAGTTTCTTCATCTGTAAAATATGAATATTAGTATTGTTGTGAATAGCAAATGGGATTGAAGTGTTTAGCACAGGGTTTTTGGTATAGGAGGTATTATATGTGTTAGTTCTTTTCCTCCTCTTCTTCCTATTTCTTATTTCTTCCTACTCCTTCTTGTTCTTCTCTTCCTCCTTAATTTCTCTCAGGATTTATTTTCTTATATAGGAAATGGGGTTAACCATAACACTTACCTCACAAGTGAAATGACATATGTAAAGTGCTTTGCAAACCACAAAGTACTATGCAAATCCTAGCTACTACTACTACTACTACTACTACTACTACTACTACTACTACTACTGCTGCTGCTGCTGCTTCTACTTCTACTACTGCTACTGCTACTACTACTGCTATTGCTACTACTACTACTACTTCTATTTCTACTACTGCTACTGCTACTGCTACTACTACTACTACTAGTATAATTACCATTTAAATTTAATTATTAGTTTCTTTTTTTTTAAGCGAGGTTGCCAGGAAGACATGGACTTATGTTCCCTATTTGACATTTACTGGCTACTACCCTGAGGAAAATCATTAATCTCTCAGTTCTCTATGTACCTCTTAAAGTTGTAGAGAAAATACTGACCTGCATTGTTAGAGAACATTTCCTCATTTAGGCACTCCTTGCAATAATGAAATCATAGCTTCAGTTGTTGTTTTGATGCAATATTTTCTCATTTGCCTTGCCTTATTAAAAGGCTTTTCCTTTTCCTTAAGTTCTTTTCTTCAAGTCTGTTATCAACCATCCTTTTCCTTCTTTAGCTAGTTCCCTTCAACGTCTTCCTCTACTATTCCCAAATGCCACCTCCACATTCTATATCTGACTATCTTCACAAGTCCCAATCTCTCCAAATCATTTTTACTGTTATGTTCTCTTCTTTATTCAACTTAAATCTTTCTTCTTCTCCTTTTCTCACAGAACCAAGCAACAGACTGAATTCTTCCTTCTGTATCTTACCTCTGTTTCTCCTTCTTGTAAACCAAGGGGTCCATGACTTCCATTAGTCTGCCAGTAGTATAGTATCTGAGCAATCATTTCTTAAAAGGTCAAATTCATCTTGAAACTTCATGTAGGCTTCCTCCAAAGGTTTTGTTCTAGATATGGTGACTTTAGAAGAGAGGCTGGTTTTCATGGTTTTCTCATTTTTTCATAGGAAGAATGTAGGAAAAGCTACAATAAGGTATTGGTTATTATCAATGCTTGAAGAGGATCAAAATAACATCTCTATGTAGGGCACAAGGTACAGTATGTCCAACTTTGGATGATCAGACCAGTGCGAGCTCAGAAGGTCCTAATACAGTTTGGGCACTAATAGTTCACATGAATATTTGGAGTGGAAATGTCTTTAAATTTGTGCATCAATATTTTATATAGAAAGTTTTGATATTGATATTGTTGTAAAGAAATTTTGATTGTAAAAAAAGAAAACTAACAAAGATAAAAACTTAAGATTAAAACTCACATATTTAGCTCCTGTGTACATTTTTGGTGAAAATGAATAAGTACAAACTTATTTGTGACATGCTTGGACCTAAAAGCCAAATTTTATAGAATTGTTGATTTATATTCAGATGATACCTTGTCAATTGATCCATCCTAGTTCTCTATTATATGACTGCTGAGAATGACTAGGGCTTTTCATCTATATAATAATAATAATATTTTTAAAAGGCACAGAAAAAATTACTCAAGGGAACCAACTTTGTTAATTTCCATCTTTGAAAAAAATAGATGCTCTTTTTTCATTGTAGATACTTGTCAATAAACTCCCTACCCAAAAATCCCTCCTTTGTAGCAATAAGTGCAGTTAAGCAAGAACAAATCAACATGGATGTCATACAATGCATGCCTTATTTGACACATAATTTGTCACTTTTCTCCTTCAAAGTAGAATATATTCAGTGTTCTTTTTAAAGAAAGCTGGAGTCATTCTACTTGTCAAATGATATTTCTGAATTATCTGATCCTTTTCTTATTCCTTTAAATGTACCAGTAATCAGTTAGCAATTTCTAATGAATGTTATATGCCAGGTCTTGTGAATATGAAGGAAAAAAACAGACCAGTTCGCATCCACAAAGAATTTATATTATTTAGGGGAAGACATAATACCATGGAAAGGATGTTGAATTCAAAGTCCATTTCTCATGCTTACTACTGTGTGACTTTGGGGAAAGAATTTCTCTTCCCTAAAACTCAGTTTCCTTATCAGCAAAACTAGGATGTTAAACTAGATGCATTTTGGTTCTAATTCTTTGAAGCTATGGATACATATAAGTGTATACAAAATGAATATAAAGTAACTTGATGGGGAGGAAGAAAGAAAAAAATGGAAAACACCAGAAATGTAGGCAAATATGCTAAAAAAAAAGTGATGGAGGATTCACTCTTATAGGAACATTTTGCCAGAAAGTCTAATTCAGACTGAAAAAGAGGGATGGATATTGGCAGGGATAATACAGGTTTTTCTCTGGAGAATAGCCACTGGACAAGTTCAACATGGCCACAATGTGATGTGTATTTTAAACTGCATTTGAGCAAGCCCAGGCTCTGGACTACACCCACATCCTAGGATTTAAAGCTGGCATAGATTTGCAGCATCTTCCAGGCTTATCCTGACTGTTAGAGATCAGGATAGACTAGATTTTCAAGGAACTTGCTTCTTCATTTACAAGTACATAAATACCACATAGTATTTTATTTTTGTGGGACATAGTTTTCTTGCTTTCTCTTTTCTATGTTTCTGTGTTATGAATTTAATGCAAACAGCCAGAGGCCAGGATATCTGTTTGACAGGAAAGTCATGGATAGATGTCACCTATACCTGATCTCATCACAGCAGATTTCTTGTAATATGTGGGATATTGATGTTTAAATGACAGGACAAAGGCGGTTGGGAAGGTAGTGTTGGGTACCTCATTGCTTTCTTGGTAGAGGGCCCTTTATTTTTTCAATTGGCTATAACTGGTAGGTTGTTGCTTGAAAAGAATTTCCTTATTTTAGCAGTTCTTAGAGTTATTTTCATAGCACATGCTACATGTTTCTTTTTCTATATTATAATTCCTATTTGTTGGCATCTTCCTGGGTTGGATTTGGGAACTGACCAAGGTTCTGGAAGATCCTAGTCCTGGTTTTCTGCCACTATGATGTGCTGCATGTTTCTGGCTTGATTTTAAGTTTCCTCAATCGCATCTGTATGTGTTCTCTGGCAGATCAAACTTGCCTTCTGATTTACATATCTCTTTCCATTGCCATGTTGCCTTCTAAGATGAATGATAGCTAACCTGAGCTCTTACGTAGCCTCTGGATCATGAATTTAATGGTCCATTTGTTCCTAGTGTACAGACACCCTACCTATGCAGACTAATTAGTCTTAGAATACTTCAGCCTGTTTGGTTCAGGTATCTGAAACTTCAGAAAAGTTCCATCCTTTGGGTAAACTTTTGTACTTGAGTCATAACTGAAAGAGAGAACCTGACAGGCATAATGGTAGAATGAGAAGAACATTCTATATGGAGTCTGTGGAACTGAGTTCAAATGCTCCCCTATTATCTCTATGATCTTGGCAGGTTACTCTATCACTTTGTTCCTCAGTTTCTTCATTGGGGTAAAGTTGTGATCCTTTCTGTCTCTAGATCTATGATCCTAAGAAGAATTCCTTACTTGCCCTCAGATTGATTTATTATAAATTTGCAAATATATTATGTTTATCATCTACTTATTATAATTTATATAATTCCATATTAATCACACACGTGTCCAGAGACTCTCATTTTCATTGTTTTTGTTATGATGAAAAAAGTTGCTTCTTTTTTTCACCATAACAAAAACAATAAAGTCCTTTAAAAATCTAGGAAAAAACCAACTAGATTGTAATCTCCAAAAAGGCAAGGGCAGAATTTCATCTATATGTGTCCTTGATTCCATCTTTCCCTCTCCTTTCGAGCAGATTGTATTCTCAAACTCCTTCTAGTCCTAATTTTCAACCTCTCCTAACTGAATCCTTTTCTGTTGATTTCAAACACACTCAAGTGCCCCCCTCCTTTAAAAAATACAGACTTGTTAGATGGTATTATCTTCTGAAGTGAAACTCATATTTTTCCTCAATTTTTTCAGCCAAACTCTTAGAAAAAAGCCAATTATGCTTGCTGTCTCCATTTTCTTTCTTCTCACTTTCTCCTCAACCTTTTGTCCTCTTCACTTGGCTAAAGCTATTCTCTTCATGGATATTAATAATCTCTTAATTGCCAAATCTGTTGCTCTTTTCTCCCAGTCCTCATTTTTCTGACAATATCATTGTAAATGACCCTGTTTCTCTTTACTATCTTAATTTATGCCTTCATCAATCCCTGCTTCATTTATATTATATTTCTGGCACTTAGTAGCTATGTAGCCATAGGTAAGTCACTTCACCTATTTGCATTTCAGTGTCTTCATCTTATATCTAGTACAATCCCTCATTTTTACATATTAAGAAACCGAGGCCCAGAGAGATTAAGTGAATTGCCTAAAGTCATGCTATAATGAGAGTCAGAGCCAGGATTTGAATCAGAGGAAGCACAGAGGAATGTCAATTCTATCAAAGATTGGGGAAATAAGGCTTATTTGGTAAATGGAACCCCACAATCCTGGAATTCTGGAGGGAGCAGGGAATTTGGAAATCATCTAGTTCAAGCTTTTCATGTGAGAGATGAGGAAGCTTAGACTCAGGGGTTAAATAACTTACCTGAAGTATGGAGCTGGTAAGTGACATGGGTGGGATTCAAACTTATATCTCTATGTTCTGATGCAGTACTCTTTCCATATGTAATTTTCTTTTGCAATTTTTTTTTGGTAATTACCCTTTTTCTTTGTAATTACTCTTAATTATCTTTCATGTGTACATGTCCCACTTTTCCAATGAGATTATACGGTCCTTAAGGGAAGACATATTAACAAAAGTTTCTTTCTTTTGCTTTTCTCCAAAGAACCAATTATAACATCTCATGCATTAATCAATGTAGAAGGACCTTTAGATACTTAATAAGAATGGATTGACTTTAGGCTCATACCTAATGGGCTATAACACTTTGTTCCCCAGTGATATGCTTGATAAATAATTGTATCACTTCCTTGTAGGATCCTACTGGAAGGAACCTTAGAGATCATTGCATTCACTCCTTCATTTTACATATGATAAAATGGAGGCATAAAGAGAGGTAATGTGACTTGCATAGGGTTATACAATTAATAGCTCCCAGAGGCAGAATTCAATCAGTTTTTCACTTCTGCCATTTTTTTTTCTTAAATGCCCCACTGCAATGTGGACCTAGAAACCCCTTATGGCAATATACCATAATTCAGCTGTGACAAATGCTGTCCATTTCTCTGGGGCTAAAACAGCTAGAAACTCTCTCAACTCCATTTCTCCTGACCACAATGCTGAAACATCTATTAAAACAACAAACATTCATTAATGACCTGCTTTGTGCTAGGATACTGGGAATATAAAGGCAGAAGTGCAACATTTCCTGCTTGTATTTACATGAAAATGAGTTTACATTTAATATGTGGGATGGATTTTAGAAATTATCTAATTCATTTATACTATTAGAGAGGAAAATGAAGAATCCAGAGGTATCAAAAGTTTTTCAGAGACACAAAGTTTGCAAATAGCTGAGTTGGAGCCATGATTAAGTAGAAAGTAATTGCTTTGGAGGCAGGGATTGTTTTTGGTTTTTTGTCTATATGCCCAGTGCCTTCCAAACCAATCCAGAAGCATTTAAGTACCTATTTTGTATAATAATCTACAAATCTTTCTCAGATCCCTCACTGGTGATTATAGTTCTCAAAGGATTTAATGACAGAGCAAAATTTCTTGTTGGTTCTGTCAGGGAAAAGAAACTTTTTGAGTCTGGGCCAATTGATATGCCGTATGTCTATCATCAGAAGACCAGCCTAGCTAAGTTCATAGAAACTCATAACCTATTTGGTTGCAGGGTGATGAATTTTATAGCCACAGAATCTTTAGAAGAACATCTATTAAGGAGTAAAGGAGTTAAAAAATGAATTGGTAGAGATAGGACACATGCTGATGAAATCATGGATCCTTGAAGTCTTAAAGTAAGGCTGGCATTGCCATGCTAGTCAAATGTGAATTATTGCAAAGCTAGTGCAATTACTGGGCTATTGTAATGTGAGTCAGTCAGCAGGAGGACAGCGGCAGGAGGCAACATAGCAATGTTTCTTACATAAGTGTAAATTCATCTTAATTCCACAGAATTTAATGGTGCAAACTGGAGGGAATCAATTAATTGGGTCCTTATTACAAGAGAGCACTTTAATACTGACATGAATCAGAAAAGACTGATTTGAGAATGAGTAGAACAGGGATGCTTAAGGAAAATGGCAACAAATATTGAGTAACTTCTACTTTCCCTTAAACTTCTAAAACTCTACATGCTAACTTTCTCAAGATTTCTTAAAAACAGAATTTCAGAATAAAAAGGGCCCATATTGGCCATTTAGTCCAATCCAAACCCAAATAAAAATTCCCTTTATCATGAGACCAAGTGGTCACCTTCCTTTTCTTGAAGATTTTTGTAGAAGAGGAATACACTATTTCCCAAGTCCAGTCCAGTCCACTTTGGGATGATAATTTGTAAGGATTTCCCTCCAATTTTACATCTAAATTTGCATCTTTGTAACTTTTATGTATTTCAATTCAGTTCAATTTCACAACCACTTGTAAAATACCTTCTGTATACATTGCCCTATGCTATTGGGGGGGATGTTTAAAAAGTTCAGAAACGGGCCAGCTTATCTATTTTAGTATTGTTGATCAATCTATATCATGGAGTGGACCCTGGGCCAAATACTGTTTCAGATTTTTTATAACTCAAACTCTGTGATGGATGGTACTAAGAAAATGCTCAACAAGCATTTGTATGATTGAGTAATAACATATTTAGGCTTGGGTTTTGTTTTTTTTTTTTTTTTGGTACTTAATAAAATCCCAACTCCACTCATGCCAGATTTATATATAATAATGAAGTTAAATAAATCAATGACAATAAACATTTATTAAATAAGAACTGTTTTCAGAATATAATGTGAGCTGGTGGATAAAATACATTCTCTGCCTTCATTGAACTTATGGTCTATTAGGGAAATAAGACATTGCTACTGACAATGTAATTTAGTACTTTGACCTTTAATGCATGTGGATACTCATGCTAATGGTACAGAGTGTGAGCCATCTGATCAGCCTAATATTCCCGGACTCTTGTTCATTTCTGCCTGGAAATCTTTCCCTAAGCCAGCAATAGCTCCCTCCCTGCAAGTCTGTCTGGGTACTTCCTTTAGCTCTTTTGCTGCTATATAGGGGGATATCCATTGGCTATACTGCCTCATTTTTAGTCCCATATATTTCTTATCTTTATGTTCTAGTGCCAGCCTTTTTTGCTAATGTATTGCATCTTACATCCATCCCATGTCTACAATGCCTTTTTTTTGGATGGCCTGAAAGTAAATTTTTCATAGACTACATGATTTATTTATATGCAATATAATATTATATAATATAATGAATTTTTACTCCATAATTATAAAAATGTTTATATAACCAGTGCATTAGAGAATTAAAAATTAATTTTTTTTGAAGTTGGAAATAGAAAGCGATAACTAAATGGTTTTATCAGATAAGGTTTCTTGAAGGATTTGATATTTGTATTGGGTTCTAAACTATTTTATGTCGACATCATCCAGAATAGTGTTCTACAAACATTGGATATTTAATAAATGTTTCTTCTGTGTCTTGGTAGATAGTCACTATGAGCTCACTTTGGTTGACAAAGTCTATTTTCCCATGATGAAACTTCAAATAGTGATGCTTGAATCACCATTTAGGCTAATTCTTAGATGACAGACATGTAATTCTTGCTAGCTGTAGATTCAAAACATTTCTAATGTCTGGGACTTAACAGAGCTTGTGTTCTCTTGGATTATCCTTCAAGAATTCAGGATCATTTTTAAATGACACTGAAGCATCAGAGAAGCATTTTAGTATAGAACAAATTAAGTAGTTTTCCCTTTCAATAGTATCCTTATTCAACTGAGAAAATGATTCAAACAATATGAATTCTAAACAAATTGTGTTCCACACTTTGAGGTTTCTTGAGCTCCTCTTTGAGTGTTTACAAAATTTTTTATTCGAGTCTCTAGACTTTGCTATGATATTTCTGAGAATTCCTTCCAGAGGATGATTCATAAGAGTGTTTCTATTTTTACTTTGCATTGGTCTCTAATAGAGTTTCATTATTTTCATTTATGATTTCTTTAGGGAATCTCATGATTTTGAAATTAACACAGTTTTTTGATATAAAATATCTTATATTTTCTTCTGTCTTTTGAATCCAGCTAATTCTAAATACTCCTAATTGTACTGTCATCTATCTCATGACTCTCCCTTCTTTCCACATTTTATCATTTTATTATATATATCATTATAATATAATCTCATTATATATTTTATTATTTTCTTCCATATTTTATCAAATGCTTTACTAAAATCTAGATAATGTATAATAATAAAATTTCTTTAATTTGCTTGTTTATTTTTTATTGCTGTTTAGTTGTGTCCAAACTTTTGTGACCCCATTTGGAGCTTTCTTGACAAAGCTGCAGGAATGGTTTGCATTTTCTTTTCCAGCTCATCTTATAACTTAGGGAAACAGGGTTAAATTACTTATATTGGATCACACAGCTAGTAAATGTATGAGACCAGATTTAAACTCAGGAACACGAGTCTTCCTGACTCTGTGCCTGTCACTCTATCCAGTAGTCCCTGTTTATTTGATAGCATTGATAAAAAAGGAAATGACATTAATAAGACGTAGTTTTTTTGTTTAACGAAGCTATATTCACTCTTTGTGATCATAGCTTCCTTTTCTAAACATTTATGTATCATCCCTTTCTTAATACATCTCAAAATTCTGCTGGCATTTGAAGTCAAGTTTGCTGGACTGTAATCTTCACTACTTTCCTTTTCCTTGGGCAGGGTGGTGGGAATTGCCACCTCTGTTAACTTGATTGCTGTCCCATTTGTTTTTCTCAACTTCTTTCTATCAGCCTATTTCCCTACCTGAGATCTTGTTTGCTTTGATCTTAGTCTTTTCACATTACATCACTGCCTCTAATGTCAAGATAATTTTGTTCTTCTTCAAAAATCATGTCCAGCCGTATTCTTTATGTGTTCTATGTGGTTGCTGTCTAGGATTCAGAAGTGACCCATTACATCGTCATTTCATCTCAAGCATATAAGGAATTATGGAAGTCCCTCTGGAGACTTTCATTTAATTTCTTTTTTATTCTATTATAGACATTCTTGGGTTATTAGAATGTGAATAAAGAGACCAAATGGATTTTCTCCTTTACTGTCACCTAGAAAAGAGAGAGAAAATATTAATGTTTAAAATCAAAATCCTAGATATTATTGATATTTGAGATCAGTGTGGTGCAATAGAAAAAGCATTGACTGTGGACAGAAGACCTAGGTTCAAAGCCAGTCTCTGATGCTTACTAGCTCTATAAAATTAATCAAGTAATTTCATGTCCCTGAGCTTCAGGGTCCTTATATGTAAAATCAAGTACTTATATTAGATGGCACCTAAAATATCTTCGAATTCTAAATCTATGAGTTTTGTGCTGTCAAAATGATATTCCTAAGGCACTTTTCAAGAATCTCCATACCCTTCCTATTACTTCTAGGATAAAATATGAACTTCTGGATCTGGCATATAAATCCCATCATAATTGGGTCTTAATTAATTCTCTAACCTTCAGCCAAACTGACTCCATTTACTATTCTCCCAATATGTCACTTAGTCTCAATTTTTGTACCTCATGCCTGTCATACACACTTTCCTCAACTTAATCATGTACGATGTTTCACTTTCTTCAAGGTCCTACTGGAACATTACTGCAATACAGAGTATTGTGTACCTTGCAAAAGGATTATTCTGATCCTTCTAGTTCTAGTGACCTGTTGCTTCCATGGAATGATCTTGTATTTACTTTATATATATTTCATATTTTTAATTATCTGCTACTTGTTTCCTCTTCCCTAATCAATCCAAAATAGAATGCAAAGTCTTTGAAGACATGACCTTTTAGATTTTTACTTTTATTTCCCTAACAGCTGCTATAGAATAGATGGTGAATAAATGATTAATGTGCAGTTTTTCAAATGCAAGCTAGTTTCCCCCTCCTATACAGTTAGAAACAACTGTTTCTGTTTCATATTTGAATTTAATAATGAGTTTAATAAAAATATAATATAATATGAGTTTAATAAAATGGAGTTTAATAAGAAAGACATCTTGTTGAGGGAGGAGTATTTGAGTTTGACTTTTGTTTTACCAAATCAAAATTCGTTTTGCTCTTTTTATTGTCAACAAACACTTGGTTCAGTGAGATCTCATTTTGTTCCTCCTTGTCACTTAATTTTCTGTGTAAAAAAGTTTTCTCTTTTTGATATAAAATGCTAACCTTTGGCCTATGATCTTCTTATAACTTGATCAAGAATAACCCTGTTATGTACATGTTGGTTTCATTTGGATTTTCCAGCACTCATAGAGTAAGCAATGATTATTTTTTGTTGAACTATTTTTTTTTGTTTTAAGAATAATTAGATTTCTTGTGTTTCCCAAGCATTTATTTTCTTCATTTCACATCCTGAGAACTGATTCCTCAATGTTGTATTGCCTCCAGCACTGACTTACTTTGTGTACACTTAGTTTAATCCAGCTGCTCTTCCTATTTTTGTTTTCATTAATGCCATTTCTGCTTCCTTATACAGCACATTTGGGATTTTTCTATTTGAATCTAAATGTGGATTCAATATTGTTGATTGGGAAAATAACTTATTGTAGTTACCTTGACAGATTTTTTTTTCCATTTTGTTTCCCTTTACTTCTCTCTAGGTTGATCCTTAATACTCAAGAAGATCAGGCTTAATTAGGTCTCTTGTCAAGGTCTCTATTAACTTGATTTGCCCTTTATTGCTTCTCACTACCTTATCAAGAAATAATGCTCATAATATTCCAAGATAATCTTCTGAAAGGTTTTACAAAGGAGTTCATGTTCTAAAATTATATTGCTCTTGGATATGATTATTTCTTTACTTTGTCAGAAGATGACATATTTGATCACTGATATGCTTTATAGGCTCCTTTGATCTTATAGATGTGATATTGAATTTATATTGTTTAATGTTTTTGAGAAATAATGAATCAATATCAATAATTACTCTTTTATCCATTTCCAATTTTGTATAGGCATAATTAGCAATGTAAAAAGGTCCACTTGATGGTTGCCCTAATTGCATATAATATATTCTGTTTTATTCCTCTAATTTTGTATTGATTTTGACATTTTTTTTCCTAATAAGTGAGCAGTCTGATTAAACACAGATATCTGATTTGGAGATATCATTTACATTATAAAACCACTCACCTTCTGTCTTTTAAAATGTGGTCAATTTAATTTTTGATGCTAACTATTTCCTAAGTTGTCATGCTATATCTGCATTTGATTTCTATGTAGTTTATAATTTTTTGACCTCTCTTTTTTGTATTTTATTTTTGAAACAGAGTAAAAATGCTTTGATAAGAAATAATCACTATGATTATAAAATAACAACTAGTCTCAAACAATACACAACTTTATACTGTGGGTGCTTTCAAATCAATAAAGAATTCACTGAAGTTTCCCAACAATGATAGTAAAAATGAATCTATTCTGCATGGGTGGTTGCATACACAAGACAGGAGCTGTCTTCATGAAGCTTAATTTCATATCAAATCAATTTAACTCATGTTTCAAAAGTGGGTAGGGGACTATGTTGGACACTTGGTACAAAAAAAAGAATTGAAAACAGTTTGTGTGCTTAAGAAATTTGTATTCTGCCTAAACCAGGTAGGCTGAAAACAGAGAAAGAAAATTATAGACCAATCTCCCTAATGAATATTGATGCTAAAATCTTAAATAAAATATTAGCAAAAAGATTACAGAAAATCGTCACCAGGATAATACACTATGACCAAGTAGGATTTATACCAGGAATGCAGGGCTGGTTCAATATTAGGAAAACTATTAGCATAATTGACTATATCAATAACCAAACAAACAAAAACCATATGATCATCTCAATAGATGCAGAAAAAGCATTTGATAAAATCCAACATCCATTCCTAATAAAAACACTTGAGAGCATAGGAATAAATGGACTTTTCCTTAAAATAGTCAGGAGCATATATTTAAAACCATCAGTAAGCATCATATGCAATGGGGAAAAACTGGAGCCTTTCCCAGTAAGATCTGGAGTGAAGCAAGGTTGCCCACTATCACCATTATTATTTAATATCGTATTAGAAACACTAGCCTCGGCAATAAGAGTCGAGAAAGATATTAAAGGAATTAGAGTAGGCAATGAGGAAACCAAACTATCACTCTTTGCAGATGATATGATGGTATACCTAGAGAACCCCAGAGATTCTACTAAAAAGCTATTGGAAATAATTCATAATTTTAGCAAAGTAGCTGGCTACAAAATAAATCCCCATAAATCCTCAGCATTTTTATACATCACCAACAAAACCCAACAGCAAGAGATACAAAGAGAAATTCCATTCAGAATAACTGTTGATACCATAAAATATTTGGGAATCTATCTACCAAAGGAAAGTCAGGAATTATATGAGCAAAATTATAAAAAAGTCTCCACACAAATAAAGTCAGACTTAAATAATTGGAAAAATATTAAGTGCTCTTGGATCGGCCGAGCGAACATAATAAAGATGACAATACTCCCTAAACTAATCTATTTATTTAGTGCTATACCAATCAGACTTCCAAGAAAATATTTTATTGATCTAGAAAAAATAACAACAAAATTCATATGGAACAATAAAAAGTCGAGAATCTCAAGGGAATTAATGAAAAAAAAATCAAATGAAGGTGGCCTAGCTGTACCTGATCTGAAATTATATTATAAAGCAGCAGTCACCAAAACCATTTGGTATTGGCTAAGAAATAGATTAGTGGATCAGTGGAAAAGGCTAGGTTCACAAGACAGAATAGTCAACCATAGCAATCTAGTGTTTGACAAACCCAAAGCCCCTAACTTCTGGGAAAAGAATTCATTATTTGATAAAAACTGCTGGGATAATTGGAAATTAGTATGGCAGAAATTAGGCATGGACCCACACTTAACACCATATACCAAGATAAGATCAAAATGGGTCTATGACCTAGGCATAAAGAATGAGATTATAAATAAATTAGAGGAACATAGAATAGTTTATCTCTCAGACTTGTGGAGGAGAAAGAAATTTGTGACCAAAGATGAACTAGAGACCATTACTGATCACAAAATAGAAAATTTTGATTACATCAAATTAAAAAGCCTTTGTACAAATAAAACTAATGCAAACAAGATTAGAAGGGAAGCAACAAACTGGGAAAACATTTTCACAGTTAAAGGTTCTGATAAAGGCCTCATTTCCAAAATATATAGAGAACTGACTCAAATTTATAAGAAATCAAGCCATTCTCCAATTGATAAATGGTCAAAGGATATGAACAGACAATTTTCAGAGGATGAAATTGAAACTATTACCACTCATATGAAAGAGTGTTCCAAATCATTATTGATCAGAGAAATGCAAATTAAGACAATTCTGAGATACCACTACACACCTGTCAGATTGGCTAAGATGACAGGAAAAAATAATGATGAATGTTGGAGGGGATGCGGGAAAACTGGGACACTGATGCATTGTTGGTGGAACTGTGAACGAATCCAACCATTCTGGAGAGCAATCTGGAATTATGCCCAAAAAATTATCAAATTGTGCATACCCTTTGATCCAGCAGCGTTTCTATTGGGCTTATATCCCAAAGAAATACTAAAGAAGGGAAAGGGACCTGTATGTGCCAAAATGTTTGTAGCAGCCCTGTTTGTAGTGGCTAGAAACTGGAAAATGAATGGATGCCCATCAATTGGAGAATGGCTGGGTAAATTGTGGTATATGAATGTTATGGAATATTATTGTTCTGTAAGAAATGACCAGCAGGATGAATACAGAGAGGACTGGTGAGACTTACATGAACTGATGCTAAGTGAAATGAGCAGAACCAGGAGATCATTATACACTTCGACAACGATATTGTATGAGGACATATTTTGATGGAAGTGGATTTCTTTGACAAAGAGACCTGAGTTTCAATTGATAAATGATGGACAAAAGCAGCTACACCCAAAGAAAGAACACTGGGAAACGAATGTGAACTATCTGCATTTTTGTTTTTCTTCCCGGGTTATTTATACCTTCTGAATCCAATTCTCCCTATGCAACAAGAGAACTGTTCAGTTCTGCAAACATATATTGTATCTAGGATATACTGCAACATATCCAACATATAAAGGACTGCTTGCCATCTAGGGGAGGGGGTGGAGGGAGGGAGGGAAAAAAATCGGAACAGAAACGATGTCAATATAAAGTAATTATTAAATAAAAATAAAAAAAAAAAAGAAATTTGTATTCTGATGGCTGCAGTTTGAGGTGGAGAACCAGTATAGAAACAAATAAATTGATGCAAGGTATTTACAGGGTCATTTTAAGAGACAGAGAATACTAATACTGAGGAATTAGATTTCATGATATCAGAGTTACTCTTTGAAAAAATGCAAGGATTCTAAATGTGAAGGCAAGGAGGGATTATATTCCAAACATGGGAGCAGCTGGTAAAAGGACTGGAGGTGGGAGATGCATCAAATATGTGAGAAGCATCAAATAGACCAAACTGACTATAAAAGACTATAAAAAGTGGAAGGGAGGAATATGAAATGCCTGGTTAAATACCAACTTGAGGATTTTATAGTCTAGCAGAGGTATATGAACCAAATGCTGTTTATAATACATGATGCTATCTGATAAGTACACAAGAAAATCGCAAAACTAACTCCTGAGTGAATCCTGGGGGAAAGACCAGATCAGGTTTCTTAGTTCAGGTGGTTCATTTGAGTTGGATTTTAAAGAATATGTAGGTGAAGAGAGGGAAAGGGAGATTCTGGATCCTCCCATATTGATGGATTTATGTGTAACAGGGAAGCTACCCTCTAAAGCTACCTTGTCACTATACTTTATGTAGCTTGAATATATCTATCCATGTACATTTAATATCCTCAATTAGAATGGAAGCGTCATGAGGGCAGGGATTATTTTTTACTTTTTCTTCATATCCCTAATGCTTAACCCAGGGACTGGTATATAGTAAGGTCTGAACAAATGCTTGTTGGTTGGTTGAGACAGGTATAAAAAGTGAGCTAGAAAGATAGGGTAGTACCAGATCATGGAGAGTTTTGACCTGGTACTACTCTATTTTTCTAGCTCACTTTTTATACCTGTTTCAATATACCTTTTCCCTTTATTACTTAGATGCAATCTTGGGGCCCCTGAAAACTTTTGAGTAGAGGTATGGCCAAACAAAGACTATATAATAAAGATTGTTCTGTCAGGGGGTATAAGGAAATGAATCAAGGAGCAGAGTAGATCTAGAAAGACTTAAAAGAAGATTAATGCCATAATCAGGGTAGTACTGGTGGGGGCTCATACCAGTGGATGGCAATGGGAAGGGTGGATACAAGAGATAGAGTGAAGAAGAAATCCCCATGGTGTGGCTTGGTGAATTTTGCTCACTAATTCTTTATTAAATACCTACTATGTTCTAGGCACTATTCTAGGAGCTGGAGTTACAAAGCCTACCCATAAGGAGCTTACATTTTAAGGTGGGAACTTACAAAAACAGATATGCAGTTACAATCACATACAAAGTAATTTCTGAAAGGGAGGGCTCCGACAACTGGTAGGGCTTGGGCCTGGGGATCAGGAAAAGTCTAACACGGCAGTGGACATTTGAGCTGAATCTTAATGTAATTTAGCATAATAAGAAATAGCAAAGAGAAGAAGCATGGAGATAGCTGGTGCAGAAATAACTAACAGGAAATTACCACAGAGTAGCAAGTGGGTCAGTTTGATTAGTGTGGTGGTTCTCCACATTTTGATCTTTATAACTCTTTAATACTCTTAAAAATGATCAAGGACTTGCCCCCCAACTCCCCAAAGACCTTTTATATGAGTTGCATATTCATATCTACCATATTAGAAAATTTTGAAAATTAGTGTTATTAGGAAAATAATTTTGATTTTGAAGATCTCCTGAAAGGATTTCAGGGATTGCAGGGGTCCCCGGACAGCATTTAAATTGCATGGAAGAGAATAAAGTGAAATTAATCTGGGATTGTTGTCTCAAGTTAGATAGTGATTGGGATATGAGAAATGAGGAAGAGGAGAAATGTTTTCAGAGCTTAAAAAAACCCCTCTTCTTTGTAATCAGTTACTGAGCTTTGCCCTAAAGGATAATTTTTCATAAAGGAATAATGGATAAGAAACCCAACTTTATGCTGAAACATCCCTGTGAGCTAGGAAAAAATTCTTTGTGATGTAAAAATTGCTTTAATTATAGAATTTATTTTTTGCAACATTAATAAAATGGAAAGAAAATGTAGAGACTTTAACTTATCATTAAGTCTGTTCTAGCTTGGCAAGTTTCTTCCTAGTCTCCTCTTTGCTCAGTTTTCTCTCTCATTCCTTCTTACTTTTTCAGTTCCCAAATTTCTTTTAGATTCTCATTTCTAAAGTATGATTTTGACAATTCAATTCATGGAAATAATAATATTAATATTAACATCATATGATTCTTTGAGGGTTGCAAAGAACTTCACAAAAAGTGAATTAAATATATAGGCTCATAGATTCAGAGCTGGATGGGACCTTTGATGCCATGTGCTGATTTCTCATTTTACAGATGAAAAAACTGAGGCTCAGAAAAATTAAATGACTTGCCCAGTATCACACAGTGGCAGAGCCAGAATTCTATTTATGATTTTCAAACTCAGTGCTATTCCTATACCTTACAGACCATGGCAAGTTTTAGCAGGGCCTACCTTGTTTACATATCCAACAGAAAACCAAATATAAGCAGGATGGACTGATAAGGATGTGTTTTCCCTTAGGAGATGGTAGCTTACAAAAAAACAATTTATCACTGGATTTCAAATAATACTTTTTCTTTTTAAATATAAACTCGAGTGTCTATTTTCTATTCCTAGTTTCGAAATTTCTGTCTGGCTTCCAAATACATCATACCTTCGGGCTCCAACATACATCTTTAAACTCTGACATGTATTGAATTTCCCTTATCAAGCCGGCAATATCTTTGAAGGACTCCAGCAGGTTGGTCCGAAATGGCTTTCTCTGCCTACCTCCAAGATTGTTCTCCTAATTAAACCACTTTTCCAAGTGATCCCCAAAGAGGTTTCTGGGATTTTTCACTGTTAGCTTCTGATCGATATCTTTTTGGTTCATTTCTTACTTTGTAATGAAAGGGCATAGATAGTGTGTGCTAGACTGACCAGTTCTTTTTGTTGGGAGCTCTCACTAACCTAGTTCCTAACCACAGAAATATGTAATATGGGACTATAAGCTAGAGTGAAATTAAGGAGGAGTGCCCATCTTCCCATGGGTGGGGAAGGGCACTGAACAAAAGTATTTTATACATCACCAATACTTCATGTGCTCAGAAGGAGAAACTTCAGAAAATAGCTGTCTGGTGAGGCTTCCCTTATTGAATGCTGCTGATTTGAATTTTATCAGTGCATCTCTGATTATATTAGTTTGTGTTTTCTTTATATAATCCAGAATTGTCACTTCTTTATATAATCCAGAATTGACTAAAAAAAAGTTTAGTCTTTTTTTTTTTTTTTTTTGGTCTTATCTAATTTGTTTAGACTCCATTTAGAGTTTTCTTGGCAAAGATACTGGAGTCATTTGCCATTTCCTTCTCCAGCTTGTTCGACAGATAAAGAAACTGAGGCAAAGAGGGTTAAGTGACTCACCCAGTATCATATAACTGTAAGTCTCTGAGGCCAGATTTGAATTCAGGTTTTCCTGACTCCAAGACCGATGTCCTACCCACTATGCCACCTAGTTGCCTTCACTTAAGAGTCAGTTACATTTATTCAACACTAAAGTTTATAAAGCCCTATGAATTGGATACTATAGATATCAACATCTCTATTTCACAGATAAAGAGTCTGATGCTTAGAAAGCTTGTGACTTGCCCAACTTGCAATGCCATATTTGAACTCAATTTCTGGGCCCAAGTCTTCTGCCAAACTACTTTTGCAGTTCTAAGCTTCAGAAGGTTTATCTGTAAAATGAGAGGTTTATTTCCATAATCTCCAAGCCCATTTCATTTCTATTTCTATGGTTCTATGGCCCTAATATGCAATATTCCAGTTTTATCCTTGGCTCCTTCCATTTAGGTTCATGCTGCAGTCATACTTGATTGTCTCTCATGGATGATGAGAGGAATGTACAGTCTCATGGAAAAACAGAGCTCTAACCTGGAGAAGATCAGAAAATAAAATATAGAAATCATGTCCTTTTATTTTATGAGGTGATAATCATGAAGACAAAGTAGTATTCAGCAGATCATAAACTATCAGAGCTGGGAATTTTCTTAAAGAGAATTTGGTGTAATCCATTTAGATTATAAATTCAGACCCAGAAATTCCAAAGTGATTTAGAATCATAGAATCTTGGATAGAAACTCAGGATGTAGTTCAGTCCTTTGGGTTATGGTGCCCATACCTAACTAAACCTCATTTATTGGATAAATAAATGAATGTATGAACAAATAAATAAATTTTATCAAAGTATCCAGTTTTATTAAAATCAGACTGCCATAAAAATATGCTGAAACATTAAAATTCGAATGAAGGATGTTTAATCTTTCTTGGATGATTTAGAAGTCTCACAGTGCTTTAATGAAAGCAACATTGTGAGCATCAGTGACCGTTATATGGCAGATGTGCAAATGTTTCATTTGATGGCTACTGGGATAGAATTCCAGTCAAGAGAAAAATAGATTTAAAGTCATATTTTTTATTAGGATTGATTTGTATCTGTAATAAAATGATTTCTAGGACTTAGAATAATCTCTATCTTTTTTCAATTTTTTTAAAAAAAAGTGTACAAAGACAAAGCCATAATGTATATTTCATCTTGGCAACTGATTGAACATTGCAGAAAAGTGAGAGAATGAAGGCTTTAGTTCCACAAGTTTGAGCCTAAGCTATCTGTTAGTAAAATATATTCATAGAGTTTTAAGAGCTGTAAAGGATCTTAAATATAAAATAATACAGACCAACTCCTTTATTTTCTACATATGGAAACCAAAACCTAGAAGATGAGCTGTCTTGCCCAGGATTGTAGTTATTTAGTGAGGAAAATGGAGACTTGGGTTCATTGCCCTTCGTCGACATGTTCACATAGGATCAAAAGAGTAAGTGGAAAGAATGATGTCTTTGACTTTAGCTCATGTAATATGCTGAACATGTGTTACTCTCATGAAGGCAATATGGTGAAATGAAAATATCATGAAATTGGAATGAGAAGACTTGGTTTTCATTCTGCTGTTGACAAATTAGACCTTGCTCAAATCTCCTCTTTACATCTCAATTTCTCTATAAAATAGAGGCTCAATTCAGTTCAGCAACCATTTAGTAACTGGCTTCTACATGAAAGATGTTAGGTACAGGGATGCTAGCTAGGTCCAAGAGATACAAAGACTTATTAAACATGTCTTCATCCTCAAGGAGTTTATATTCATTGATTTCATCTCACTGATGTCTGTTGTAGCATCCCTGACAGATCCAAATACGATCATTAATTATTGTGGGAAGTTGTACTGTTAACTGGTGCCTTCTCTCCGTTGATGATTTCCAACTTATCCCTTTTACAACTAGTTTATACATAACTATTTTTATGTTGTCTTTCCTTGAGTGTCAATTAAATTGTGAGCTCTGTGAAGGCAGGGACTATCTTACCTTTTTTTTTTTTTTTTTTTTTTTTGTATTCCTAGGAATTAGCATAGTGCCTGTCAAATAGTAAATAGACACACAATTGATGTTTATTGACTAAGTTACTGATCTCCCATGCCATTGGTGTTCCCTTCCCCAAATGAACTGTGTTAACTCTGTATAGACTTTTTATGGACTTATCTCTTTACATTTTGTTTTCCATAGTAGAATGTCAATTCCTTAAGACCAGAAATTATTCTGTGTTTTGTTTTCCTAGTGTTTAATATGTTTAGTACATTATGTGGTACCTAGTAAGTGCCCAATAAATTTATTGAATCTAATGGCTATATTAAGCTTAGTAATGTTTGCAAAAGAATTATCTGACTTCCTCTAATCACAGAATGAATGAAACAAGTCATTTGAACTTTTGAGAGTCTATGGTAGGAGGTATTTTGATCCAATGATACCATTTTCTTCATAAAAAAACTTACATTGATAAACACTTGTATCAATATAGTAATTAAAATAAACCATTTTTCATAGTAGGTCCCTAAATCTGTGGTCTGCTTCCCTGCTTATGTCAGTAAGACTGAGCCTGTGACCATTCAGAATATGGAAGTCTCAGAGGACATGACCAAATAAGTGGGTTTGGGGAGGAGAATGATTCCTCATCAGAGATGGAACAGATTTGTGCTTTCAGAGGCTTTCATATGTGTAGCAGTTATATTTGATGACACTTTGAAGATTGGTCCTTTCTTGTTACTATTAATGACAACAGGAGCCCCGGCAGATGAGCTCTAGGCTTATGAGTCTAATTTGAAAAGAGAAACATAATAGGAATTGTTCATTGGGCATATTTGCTTCTAACTTAGCACGGTGACATCTCCCATCATTTCTATTACTATGCATGGGTTTACTTGTATGCAATTTCATCTCCCAGATGCATTGCTGTAAAGCTTCATAAGTAACACTGGTTGGTGAATATTAATTAGATTGTCGAGTAAATCTATCATATATTGCTAAAGGGGCTTTTTTCCACATGAAAGCCTCTAACTCTGCAGCAATGAGATTTTTAGTGTCATTTCAGTTTATTTTTTTTTGTTTGTCCTCCACTAAAAAAATCAGATGTAAGGATGAATAAATCAAACTAAAATAGAGAGAGGGGGAAATTCAGCAAGCTGCTGAATCTTGTGGATTTCTGAAGGAAAGGGGCCTGGTGGTCAGTGCCAGAGAAGTGCATGGTACTATTTATCTTTTTGTGAATATATGATGTGGTGAATAGGATGCTATATTTGGTGTTAGGAAGATCAAGATTCAAATTCTATCTTTCAGATTGACTAGTTCTTTGATCATCAATAAACCACTTACCTTCTTTCCTCAGTTGTGAAATGGGAGGAGATAAGATGCAGAGTAGAACAATACATGGAAAGATAGCTTTGAGATCAGAAGACCTGAGTTCAAGTTTTGCCCTCAACACTTGGCAGATTCTTGGCAGAAATAATTTAGCCTCAGTGGCCTATATAAGTCTTTCATGGTATAAATTGCAAAACATTGTCTAGCTGCAATGTTGGAGAGGGTTTTTTCCCAGAATTTGCTGATGCCAATGAATTCCTGGATATGGATTGAAAAAAAATGGGGTGGGGGCAGCTAGGTGGCTCAGCCCTGAAGTCAGGAGGAACTGAGTTCAAATCTGGTCTCAGATCCTTAACACTTCCTAGCTGTTTGACCCTGAACAAACACTTAACCCCAAATGCCTCAACAAAAGAAAGAAAGAAAGAAAGAAAGAAAGAAAGAAAGAAAGAAAGAAAGAAAGAAAGAAAGAAAGAAAGAAAGAAAGAAAGAAAGAAAGAAAGAAAGAAAGAAAGAAAGAAAGAAAGAGAGAAAGAAAAAATAGAGATAATGATACTATTCATACTTAGGTCACAAGGTAGTCAACATTGTTGTATCAAATGAAACAATATATTAGTGGCTCTGGATTTAAACCCAAATTCTCCTACCCATTGTACTTTAAACAAGACATATAAGCTTCCCAAACTTCTATTTCATTATCTATAAAATGATTTGGGCCCTCTTCTCTAAGACATTGTCCATTCCTAGATCCTGTCATGTATAATATCTCAATTTCTCAGATTAGTTCCTTGACTTTTAAAGACCAATTCTCTCAAAGATATAGTATTTATTTTTCTTACAGTATGGAATTTAAGTGAATATTTTCTCCTATAAAAAGGAGAAAAGTATAGTTATCTTTATCCCATTGTTGGGAAAGCTCACACAACTGCAGAAAGGCCCTTATTCCAAACATGCCTCCTAAGAGGTTTTTCACCATACTTACATTCTATAATATATGTCATATATAACATATATCGTATTTTAATGCCATATGTTATATATGTTATAATACAAGTGTTATATTATTATATTATATTACATATAATATAATAAATTATATTATTATTATATAACAATATGGTATAATATAACAATATGTTATGTATGTCATATATTATATATATTAGAATATAAGCTCTTTGATCAAAGTAATCATTGCAGTTTTAGCTTTGTTATTCTATCCCCTATACGGTCTTATGCACAGTCGATGCTGAGTATAATTTTGTTCATTGAAGAACTGATTGATTGATTGGCTGATTGAATTCTGATTTGGTTTGTTTGGAAACTCCCTTTATGGTTACAGATTGCAATCCCTATGGAACTAAGAATTCTAAGATGACATATTCAGAGCTGGATTTTTTTTTAATGCCGGAATATTATTAACTGGCAGGTATTATGTTAGATCAACAATTAGGGGGCACAGTGTATAGAGTACCAACTCTGGAGCCAGGTGGATGTAAATTCAAATCCAGCCTCAGTTAACTAGCGTTGACAGTAGGCAAGTCGCTTAACCTTCTCTGCTTCAGTTTCCTCTTCTGTAAAATGAACTGGAGAAGAAAATTGCAGACCACTCTAGTATCTTTGCCAAGAAAACCTCAGATGGAGAAAGAGTCAGATGCATAAATAAAAAATAAGGGAAACTTATAATAGGAAAAATAATATGTTGATAAAAACGAATACAAGGTAATCTGAAGTGGGGAATCACTAGTGGCTAGGGGATCAGGCAAAGCTTACTGTGGAAGATGGAGCTTAAGCTGAACTTTAAAAGAAACAAAGGCTACCAGGAAGTGGATATAAGATGGATGCATGGGAAGAGACAATCTTTGCAAAGACATGAAGATGGGAAATCACGCAGGTGAGAAAGAGGCCTCAGAGATCATTTTGTCCTTCTTTTCATTTCACAGACTAGGAAATTGGATCCCAGGCAGGTTATTTATCTGAAGTCACAAAAGTAACAATATAAGATCTTACATTTCAAACCTAAGATCTCTGATTGAAACCTAAGGGTTTTTTCCCCTTGTACCCTGTTGCTTGAGGCTCAGAGAGTTTAAGTGACTTGGCTCAGTCGCAAAGCTAACAAGTGACAGAAGAATTTGCTTCATGTACAGCCTTCTTCACTACTTATCTTCCTGGATATAGATCTAGAATTCTATAAAGTGTGTCTCAGAGTAACTGGTAAGGTATATTGGTGACGTAGTAAACAATATCAACAAAAATGAGTTGAAGTCATGAGTCAGTGTGGAATTGAAGTGAAAAGGCTTGATTTGGAGTCAAGAAGCCCTAGGTGCAACTTTTACCTTAGGCATTTACTAAAATCACTTTGAACAAGATTTTTAACTTTCTATACAGTGGTTTCCTCTTCTGTAAAATAAGGGAATTGCATTCAATGACCTATTATGTGTCTAACAATTGTGTTGGCTGAGAAACTGACAAAACTCTTTGAAAATCAGTTAACTCCATTATTATTGGAGGAACATAGGTATGTAACTGTGTGCAAAATTGAAGGAAAGGCTAGCCTATGACAGTTTTTTCTGCATAAATGTAATTTAAGCTACACGAGGAAGGAATTGACCCATTCCAAAATCTCTCACGGAATTTTAGAGGTGGAAGGAATTTCAGAAGCCTTCTAATCAAATGGAAATCTGGAGCAGAATCTTTACTACACTATGTGTGACAAATGATTTGACCATCAAGAAGGGGGAAACCATGACCTCCAGCCATTTATCATTTGCAAAGAGACAGGCTTAGACTTGGAAAAATACCATCATTCACTTAGGGTTGTCCAAAACTCAAATGGATTGCCTCCAGAAAGAGTGAATTCAATCTTGGTATCAGTCTTAAGATGGGGGAATGTTTGACTAATAATTATATACATATGTAACTAGATTTTTCTTTCATACTGGATGCCTCAAAGGTCCCTTCCAACTCAACTTTTGCAATTTGTGAAATATTTTCTTATGCTTAAGACATTCTAATAGAGAAATGTGCCGACCTTGAAAGGGAGTGAGTATTCATTTGGTAGGCTTTTTCCCTATTGAATCTGAACTTCTTGAAATCAAAAAAAATATCTTGTCTTTTCTATTTGTGTCCCTATTTTATTTTATTTGCCCATAGTAAGAATTTTTTCATTTATTTATTCAAGTAAAGATCAGATGACAATATATAGAGGGAATTGTTGTTCACTTTTATATTGTTCATTAGAATCCCCCAACTCTGAAATCTGGTGATTCCTGGATTTTGATTCCACATCTTAAAAACTGTTCCTTACTAAGGTGAACTTGGAGTCATATGCTCTTTACAATTGCATCAATGAGAAAAGCTGTGCATTCTTTTAGCTCTCTCCAGAGCCCTTGTTTCCTAAAGGGTGCCTAGAATCTTGAAGTCACTTCCTCTAACATCACTTCCTTTTTTCTTTCATTTTCTTCCTTCCATTCCCTGTTCAATAAGTATTTATTAAGTGCCTGCTTAGATCCAGTCACTGTGCTATGTAGTGGGGATTCAAATACAAAGAATGGAACAACCCCATACTTGTGAAGAACTTACATCCTACTCCAGGAGACAAGTTTTAATTATGGGCAGATTAATTTTGCTCCCACTAGAAAAATTTATTTTTGGAAATAGCCACTTTGGGCCATTTCATCTAGTCTATAAAACAAATGTATTCAACTAAAAAATGTCTAGCCTGAGTTTTCTTCATGGCCTTCCCTGGAAGTTGCAACTTCATGTTAATTTGCACCATTTTCTTGGTGAGAGACATTGGAATCTATAAACATTTCATCGCTATTCTGCAGCTGTAAACAACATTCTGGCTAGCCATTTATGCATCTAGTAAGCAAGTATTTTCTTTAATGCCTCAGATACTTTTTTCCCCTGAAAAATATAGTTCTTGTTTGTTGTTTAAACACCCAAGGCTCTGTTAGCTTGCTTGTTGAAGGCGTTCTGTCACAGGATGAATCTGCAAGTTAGAAAATGGGATACTTTTCATGTATGTTTAGTGGCTGTTAAAGATACTTCTTAATCATCCTTGATAAGCTTTTTATCCCCCTAAAGTTTGTTTACTTTTCTGCTTTTAGTGAACACCAGTGTATGGCACCCATCTTTGCCATCTTATATTAAAACTATGAAAATGAAGTTTGATGCCATATTTTGCTAGCTTTTTTAGTGAAACGATTAAGGAAAATTCACAATGTGGAGAGATATTGCAATAAGCAGGAACACTATGAATCAGACCTTTATTACTTCCCATTTAGATAATTGTACCAGCCCCACCACTGTTATTCTCCTACCACATCTCTCCTCCTTCCAATCTCTCATATTTTAGCTGTATATATATATATGTTGTTTACAAGCATCTGGGGACCTTCAGGGCTAGGGTCTTTTGAATCTAGGGCAAATTCAGTTTGATTGAGGGAGTAGTGGTACTTCTTGGTTTCAGGCTTAACAGGAGAACCAGTTCAGCTCCAGAAAGTCTGTCTATCCTTTCCCCCTTGAGGATTAGAGGGAAGAAAGAACCTGGGAGAGGGACACCATGTTGAGCAGAATCTACAAGCCGTGGCTTACAAACAGTTATATCTCACAGTGGCCCAGGCTTGTGGAAAATCCTGAGGGGAGATGAAAAGACCATAATTACCACAGGGATGAAGCACATCCATTCCTAGATGACACAGTCACAGTTGCCTATGGTTGTAGGATTCGACATACAATTGTTTAATGCTGATTATAGCTTTGGGTTCCTCAATATCTTTAGGATAAAATTAAAATGTCATCTTTTCATTTCCCACCTGATTGACCTCCTCTAGACTTCTCCATCATATCCCAAGGTAGGTATCTTCTTCCCCTCCCTCCTGCGTCCTTTTGTATGGTTCCTTCCTCATTAGAACATAAGCTTCTTAAGGTCAAGGGCTGTCTTTTTTCTTTATATCCCAAGCACCTACCACAATGCTTGGCACAAAATAGCCATTCAATAAAGAGTCTACTATAACTGGCTTTGCAAGCTGTCTATATAATCTGGATCTATTTACATAAATATTCATCATTAGCTAACATTGTTTCTTGTTATAAAATGTAAACTCTGTAAGGAAAGGGACTTTTTCATTTTTACTTTGTATCTTTATCACTTAGCAGAATGCCTCTATCTCTCACTAGAATACTTTTTATTCATTTCCCTAATAGAAGACTGAATAAAAACTCTATTGTATGCATTGAGCACAATGATTGGTAGGGAACTGGCATTTCATAAACCTTTGTTGATTGATTGACCCTAATGGGGAAGTTCACACACATAAGAGAGTTCAGTTTTAAAGTGGATGAAAAGACCATGATGTCATAAAGGTGCAACAGTGGGCCAGATGGAAGGGTCCAGGCATTTTTAGAATACACCAAAAGGTCAGATGACTGTGTCTGGCCACTTTGAGATGCGTGGAGCAGCAGGGTAGATGGTAAGGTCTGAAGGATGTAAGTTCTTCACAAGTATAGGGTTGTTCCATTCTTAGTACTTGAATCCCCACTACATAGCACAGTGACTGGATCTAAGCAGGCACTTAATAAATACTTATTAAACAGGGAAGGGAAGGAAGAAAATGAAAGAAAAAAGGAAGTGATGTTAGAGGAAGTGACTTCAAGATTCTAGAATCATAGAGTCTTGGGTGTTTAAACAACAAACAAATAACAGGACAAATGATAGGGCCTGCAAGGTCTCCATCATAGAAAGATTATGGTTAGTAACTTTTTGCATGGCTAAGATATATGAGCATCTTGCTTCAAAAGGAGGGAAGCATGACTGAAAAGGCCCCATCTTCCATAACTGAGAAGAGTTCAAGTGAAACATGAGTTCAATTGAAAGCAGGAAAGTTCAAGTGACACAGAGATTCTGCATCCAGCAGGGGCTAGAGATGGATGCTCAGTGTTCAAAAGCAAGTAGAGAAGAGGAAGTAATCTTTGATAAGAGGTTTGGGGGAGAAGCGAACTATCTGCTACTTGCTGATAGGCTCTATGGTGCCTGGGTGAGTTCTGGGAAGTATTTGTTAGAGAAAGAGAAAGAAGAAGAAGAAGGAGGAAGGGGCTCCATGCTAACCACTGAACTTCCTGTCCATTGCTCCAGAACAATTATACCAAAGAAATAATGCTGTGATGGCACAAGTCAAACTTCTGACACAATCACTCCACATTTTTCATTACCAACAAGGTCTTTCATATCCATTCTGGATCTATCATGTGTGGGATTCAGTGATTTTCCTCACCCGAAATTCCCTGATCTTTCATTGGTCCAAATCTTATGAGTACTAAACTATCCCCTTTCCAAAAAGGTTTAGCAGTATGTCATGTAAACCCCAGTAGAATGTAGGCTTCTTGAAGCAGGGATTCTTTCTTGCTTTTTTCTTTGTATACTCAGAACCCAATAGCACATTCATAGCACACAGTAGGTACTTAATAAATCCTTGATGAATTGGATTATTAAAAGCAACTCTAATTTCTATAGTAATAGTACTTAGAAAGCAATTTCCCTCCAACAGTGCCCTGAAATCTGAAGTACAAGTATCTTATATATGATTTAGAAGTGTAGTATAGTTGATAGAGTATTGAATATAGGGCCAGAAAGAACTGAGTTCAAATCTCATCTCAGATGATTATTCATTTTGTACCTCTGAGTAATCCATTTAAACTCTTGTTTTCTCAGTTACCTCATATAAAATGAAGAATTAGATTCTATAACTTTTAGAGTCCCTACCAGATCTAAATCTAGGAACTTATTATTTCCATTTTACAAGTGGACATACAAAGTCACAGAGATTTTGAAATGATTTGAGTAGTCACATGATTAGTAATAGGCCAAGGCAGGCTTTGAATTTAGGTTTTATGAATCTGAGACTTGTATTCTTGTTACTACTGCACAGTTTCCTCCCTCTCCTGTTTCCCTCTCCCTCCCCCTTTCTTTTCCCTTTCTCTCTCTCCCTCTTCTTCTCCCCCTCACTCCTTTCACCCTCTCTCTCTCTCTCTCTCTCTCTCTCTCCTCTCTCTCTCTCTCTCTCTCTCTCTCTCTCTCTCTCTCTCTCTCTCTCTCTCTCTCTCTCCTCTCCTCTCCTCTCTGACTCTGTTTCTATTTTTGTTTGTTTTTGTCTCTATTCCTGTCTCTGTGTCTCTGTCTTTGTCTCTGTCTCTGTCCCTGTCTGTCTGCTTGTCTCTTTCTCACCCTCTTTTTCTTCCTCCCCACTCTGAGCACAACATCAGTCACTGTTGTACAATTGAGTTGCTGTAGCTGGCTTCTAGGTGTCCAGACTTCTAAAGTTCTATCTAGTCCTTCTTAATCAGTTTTATATGCTGAAAGCACCTCTTCTTTGAAGTTCCTGTCCTTAACTTATCTCATAGATCTTTAATTTTCTCCTTATTTTCTCTTCCTTGAGATTCATTCTTGCCTCTGTTGCCTTGGAATCTATTTGAGGGACGTCCAATGGGCTGCCATCTTGATCTTATCTAATTGAGTCATTCCTAAGAAGTTGACTACTAATTGTTGCTTGTTGCTATCTTGCTGCTTTTTGTTATAAGAGCAACTAGTCTTTGTTCGTGTTCATGTTCATGAGCTCTCAAGCTGGAAAGGATGTCAGAGTACATTTAGCATGTCCACTTTTATATTTGGTTATGGTCCTAAAATTTCATTTATATATGGGACTTTTGATATGGAGATTCCATACGTTCATAGAAATAGTCAACTTGTATGAAATTTGTAATCTTAACTGCCTGAGACCTTGAGAGGTTAAGTGACATACCTGATAGTGTTATTCAACCTTGACCATTCATGATACCCTTTTTGGGATAAATGAGTAATGGGCATATTTCACAGTGACTTTAACACTAATGATTTACATGTAAAATGGCATAGAAGAGATGCATGATCAGGAAACACGGTAGATGATTCATTAAACAAGAATGAGATATAGTATATGAGCTACACACTATATAGAGAATAAATATGGTTCTGGAGGCCTAGAGGAAGATTTCTGTGCTTGCAATAAATTGATCCTCTATTGAAAATTGATGGAACAACATGGACCAAAAAAATCAGAGAAAATCAGAAGATGTGGATCAATGGTCATTTGCACCACTGGAAGGATTTATGTGAATGAGATCATGGATTTCCTGAAACAGTGGGAGATAATGGAGGATTTAGAATAAGATATAAAGTCCCCCATCCCTGAAGTGAATAAATTTCCAAGCTTGAAGTCAGGAATACCTGAGTTCATATCCAGCCTCAGAATTAATTCTTGTTAATAGCTATCAAATACTTGTAAAATACCTTTCCCCACCCTGTGAAGGGCTATTGCATGGGATGAAAGGTAGATATTCTATATTTTTCAGGCATCAGAACTAGGAACAATGGAAAGAATTTGCAAAAAAGGCATATTTAGGCTCAAATGCCAGTCTTTGAGTTAACAAGAACTTATTAAGAGTTTATTCTATGCTGGGCACTCTAATAAATGCTGAGTAAAGAAAAATAAAGGCAAAAACAACCACAGCTCTCAAAAACCTTACATTTCAAATGGAGATAATGGGTTTATAAAAATACATACTGAGTAGTTGAAAGGTAGTCTCAAATGGGAAGGCACTGCCAGCTGGAGGAGATGGGCAAAGTCTCCTGTAGGAGATGGCCTTTGAGTTGAGTCTTGATGTTGAAAATGGAATTAGCTGATTAGAAAGCTGATTGGTCTCCTCCTTGGAGATATTTAAGCAGAGAAAGGAAGACCTCTTTGATGATACCTTTAGATCCATACTTCCTGGAAAATCTGAAGTTGGATTTTCTCATGGGTATCTTCTGGAGGTTTAATCATACTTTGATAGAATGTCCTAGTTCCTTCTGGGAGGACTGAGACAAGTGAGTGAAGCTTCCTCAGAGATCTTCCCTCTCCAAGAGGTCCCTAACTCTTGTGGTTATAGATTGTAGTAGATCCCTACAATAGTATTAGGGGGGAAATTAGCAAACAAGAAAATACATGATTCTCTCTGCTCCACAATTTAAAAACAAGATGAAAAGAGGAGCAGAAGCTAATTAGCTAATTCCAGAAATGATATGGAGGCTATCCTGATCTTTCAGCCTGTTTTCCTTATTGTGATGATGCTATGAATGTTCTGATACAACCAGAAATAATGTGGTAAGTTCAATAATCACTAGCAGCAGTGGACTTTCCTGTGTATAACTGTAATTAATCCCCTGGGAATCATCTCTGGCAGCTGCTCCAGGCTCCTGATGGCACCTTCCCTGCCCAGGTGATGTGTATTTATTAACAAGGAAAGCTCCTAGGTTGCGTTTCGTCTGAGGCACTGTATGCTTCTGTTTACATATGCTTCCTAGTTGGACACATGTACATTGATAGCACAGATATTGATCATGTAAATAATAACAATATACACATGTTTCTTGATTGTTCTTCTTGAATTTGAGCTAAGTGTCATATTTCCTTGAGAACTTTACCAAGAGGACGTCACATCCTGATTAATTGACCTTAGTGCCAAACATTGGAGTAGAGACCTTTGGAAGATGATATGGACTCGATGTCCTTTAGCTCTAGCTACTTGACTTGGCTTTAGTCACTTGGAGTCAGAAATCCCTGAGTTCAAATCTGGTTTCAAACATTTCCTAGCTTTGTGACTCTAGACAAGCCACTTCACCTCTTAATATAGGTTTCCTTATATATAAGATGGGGATAATAATGCCTTCCTCACAGAGTGTTTATAAATAAGGACCAAAATAAATGGTATATGCAAAGTATTTTGCAAAGTTTAAAGTGCTATATAAATCCTAGATATTCTTATTGTTATTTTCTAATTACTGATTTTCTCTTTGATTTTGATTTCTTAATATTTTAAGACTATTGCTGTGGATCTGATATTAAATGGCTTTATGATTTTCCTTGACTTGGTCATCTCATTAAAATATAAATTCTTTTAAAATTTTTATTAGGTCTTAGATATCTATCCTAGATGGAATTTTATTGTTCCAGAGAAAAATCTGTAACTACACAAAGGGTGTGTGTGTGTGTGTGTGTGTGTGTGTGTGTGTGTGTGTGTGTGTGAGACAGATCACAACCTTCTCTCCAAAGTGCCTCTGATACTACTTGTGTGAAACTTAACTGTTTAAAGCTTCAGTTTTCTTATCTCTAAAATGCATAAGAATAATACCTGAAGTACTCACTCCATAGAATTGATGTGCGGCTCAAATGAGATGAAGTGTAGAAAGCACTTTAGTAACTTTGTAGAACATATAAATTTCTGCTGTTATTATATTTGACACAGTTTTTGAACTGTAAAAATGGGAATAATAATAGCATCTCTATCTGAGCATTGCTGTAAACATCAAATGATGGACAGTGGAGGGGTTGTGGAAAAATTGGGATACACCAATTCATTGTTGGTGTAATTGTGAATGGGATCCAATTTTGGATTGCAATCAAGAATTATTAAACTGCCTATACCTTTGCACCCTATAATGATTAGGGGAAAAGAAAATGAATCTAATATATAATCTTTCTAATATATAAATCTATCAAATATAAATATTATAGAGCACTTGCTCTATAATATTGATAGAGGCTCTCTTTGTGATAGCAGAGAACTGAAAATTGTGGGGATGTCCATCAATTGGGAAATGGCTGAATTAATTGTGGTCTATGACAGTAATGGAATATTATTGTGCTATAAGAAATGATGAGCTTGAAGATCTTAGGAAAATATAGATAGACTTACATGATATAATGGGAAGCAAAATGATTGGAACCAAGGGAATATTATATACAGTAACAGCAATATTATTTTAAGAACAACTTTGAGTGAATACATCATTTTGACCATTTAAAAATGTAAAGGAACTACAGAGGACATATGAAAGAAGATGCTACTTGCACCTGAGAAAGAACTGATAAATAGAAGCGTGTATTACGTAATTTCACACAACATACATGTTGTGATACAGGAGCTACCTGTTAGTGGCTGCTGGAGATCTAACTCAGACCTCTTCATGTGAGAGGATGCTGTTGATGATGATGATGATGATGATGATGATGATGATGATGATACAAGGAGACTAAGAGTGTGTTGTCTGACCTCTCTCCTCTTCCTTCTGCCCCCAATTTATTTCATTCCCAGTCCACAAGCAACACCTGTGTCAGTAAAGGCTGCTTTACTTTTTCAGATGTCATGATCCACAGCTGTGGAGCTCTCAGAGAATTGACCAGCCCCTTCACCTAGCCATGGTCCTTAACACATACATACATATTTGTGTATAATAGTAGCCATCTCTGGGGTGTGGGGAGGGAAAAGAAAATTTACATGATAACTTTCTTATATATTAAAAAAAACCAGCAAGTTGTACATAACAGATTTGCTGTTTTGTGTACACTCCTTTTTTGTTTTATTCCGCAAATTTAAAAAATAAATAAAAAGTTAAAAAGTCATATGAAACTATATTTGTAAAATACTTAGCATAGTGGCTAGCACCCAACAGGCACTAGATAAATGCTATTGTTATTATTATTATTATTGTTCTCTTTATTATTTTTCTGGGGCTTGATGAAGTGAAAAAAGTATCGGCTTTGCAATCTGACAGACTGAGTGACTTACACAAGTTCATGCAGCAAGTAAGTGTTTGAGGCCAGATATGAATTTTAATCTTCCTGCTGGTCCAGTGCTCTGACACCTACAATGGCACCGAATTGCCTCACATTAACCATTATGTTATGAAACAGGGAAAAATCCCCTGAAATCTGATCTTTATGTACAGATCAGTTTATAGATAAATCATATGGTTTTTAGCTTACATGAAGTGAGAGCACTTTTGTTCTTACCTTGACATGAAGGAATGCTGATCATATTGAAACTGAATAGTTTTTATTTATTCCAATTCTCTAAATCAGTCTAAACAAAAAGCATCCTTGTCACAACATGACAACCAGAAGCCGTAATTGCTTTGGGATTTGTCACATCTGATATATTGCCCAACTTCCTCACCAGATATTCCTTTTGGTGACTGTAGGAGGCTGTACACTGCATCAATTTATCTTTTCAACATAAGGATTTTTTGCAAGTAACCTCAAATGGAAATATTGGCCAGATTTAAGTAAATAAAAATAGTAAAATCTCTTCTTGAATTTCTTTTTGTTTCTGCAGGCTTTAAGTCTTTCTAGTCATGGGTAGTCTCTTCAAGATAGCCCTGTTAGGCATAGATTAAAATGGTAGTTTTAAAAAGTTAATTTAAAAATTGAAATAGAATTGAGCTTTTAGAAGCCTGTGCAATCTGCTTTGTTAAGCTAAAGAGTTTTCCCCAATTAGTAAGCATTTTTTTTATCCCTTCAATCTTGACTCCCCCATCCCCACATTGATGGGAAAAAAAGAAAAACAAAAGCAAAATTTTGGTAGCACAGTTAATCAAGACAAAGTGCCTTATTGGCCATTTAACATGTTTGTCTCATTCTTTGTCTTGTATCTGTCATTCTTGTTCATTTGTACAATTTTGTCATTGTATGAATTCTCCTGGTATGGCTCTTTTCAGTGTGTCAGTTCTTACAAATCTTCACAGGTTTCTTTGAACCACTGACCCGAGGAGTTTAGATATAAGTATCTGTTCTTCTGCTTATAGCAGTAATTTTGGGTAATTAGTTGCACAGATTGCTCATGGTTAAAGAATATATTCTCTTAGGACCTCAGAAAAACACCAGGGTTTGGGTTGGGGATGGATATTTCTTTCTGATTCTTCCTGTTTCCTTCCTATCTTGCCATATTCTTGCTCCTACTCTTCCATCTCGCCATCATAGAACATTTATTCAAAGAAAGCTGGCATTTTTCTGGAGGTTGGTTTGCTATCTTGAGGGTAGCAGTACAACATTTAGTTTGTCCATCTATTTATCTCTTATTTTTGTTACCTCTGAGGCTTACCACCTTTTTCATTTCCAAGTTGGAAGACACCTTGGGTATCATCCAGCCCAATCTGCAACTGTACAAGTGTTTCCTGTATAGGTTTTTTGACAAATGGTCAACAGATAGCCAAAGCAATCATGAATATCAAGATAATTATGATGCTATCACTTAGTATGTAACATCCAGTCTTTGATGATGGATTTCACGTAAGAGGGAACACACTGCTTCCCGAGGCTGGGAAGATCTAAGGAGGAGGAATTATAGCCTTACAATGAAAATCTCAGTTTCTGTTAGTACCCATTGCTCCTAGATATGGGATCCTCAAGAGGGAAGTTGAAAAATCTCAATCCCTCTCAAAATAATAGTCCTGAAAATACCCAAAGAAATCTAGAATAACTGCTTCTATTTCATTTTGACATTTTTTCTTCTTCAGGCTAACCCGCCACGTTTCTCCTAACTGGTCCTAATATATGATCTTCAAATCTCCTTATCATTTTTTGCACTTCTGCAGATATTCTTTGATGTCTAAACCGCGGCCTTCGGAACTGAACACAATACTCCACACCAAGGGAGAGTTCAGTGGGACTCTCTCCACCTTTATTTCTGAAAGTTGTCTCTGTTCTAAGGTCATTAGGACAGCTGGATGGTGCGGTAGAGAGAGTGCCATGTCTGGAGTGAGAAAATCTGAGTTCAAATCTGGACTCAGAAACTTGCTAGCTATGTAAGCTTGGCTAGTCACCTAACCCTATTTGCCTCAGTTTCCTTATCTGAGAAGGAAATGGCAAATCAATACAGTATCTTTTCCAAGAAAACTCTAAATGAGGTCATGAAGAATTGGGCACACTTGAAATGACTGAACAAGAACATGTCTTTTTTTATGAAGCTATAGTTTCCATATCAGACTGTTGAATCATTGAACTTACAATCCACTCACTGACTCTCCTTCCTCCTGCTGTTTTTTTCCAGTGATGCATATGTGGTTGCACACACAAGGACATAGATCAGAGGTTAGGATCAGCAGGCCTTATCCAACCCATTTTCTAGTTTTGTATGACCTGCAAGCCAAATGGTTATTTATACTTTTAAATAAAGTTATATATAAGTAATGTAGGTAGAATAGTACTTAACATGCAAACCCCTCAAAACATTCCTCACTCATGGGCCACACAAAAATAGGTAGTGAATTGGATTTACAATTGCATCTCTTAGTGATATAATGATTCAGTTATATGAGGACTAGAAACAAATGTTCAAGTTTTATGTGTCATTTTAAGGGAGTCTATGATATGGCATGGTGGAATAAGTGCTAGACCTATAATGAGGAGAGATCTGAGGATTAATATGTACTATGGAAGGAAGTTAGGTAGCTCAGTGAATAGAGCACCAGGTCTGAAGTCAATAAGACTGGAGTTAAAATCTAACATAGGACATTTACCAGCTGGATAAACTGGTCAAGTCACTTATCCTATATTGGTTTCAGTTTTTAAAACTATAAAATGGGAACAATAACAACAGCCGCCTCTTATGGTTATTGTTTAGGATCAAATGAAATACTATTTGTAAAGTTCTTAGTTTGGTACCTGGCACCTCATAGTAAATATTATCAAAATGTTTTTCCCTTTTCCTCCATAGCGCTCATGAGCTCTGTGATCCATTAGTCTCCTTTTGCCTTACCTCACTCATCTGTGAGATGGAGATAAAAACAACTGTAATAATCACTCCAGAATTAGTGGAGAATTAGCCTTAAAGTCAGTAAGAAATTTGTTCAAAATTCTCTCTCTTGGGTTCATACTGTCTGTTTGGCACTGGACAAGTCACCCAGTGCTCCATGCATGCTCTAAACTATAGAATGGGGGGGCTATGTGTTTTGGAGAAGAGCATTTTCTCACTCAAAAGCAAAGTGCTACAATGGAAAATGGTGCCCTGGATTTGGAATCAGAAGGACTGGGTTCAGTCTTTAGCTCCTTGTGACTCAATTGCCCCATCTGTAATAAAAAGGGGATTAGATTAGATGACCTTTGAGATTCCTCCTAGCTCTAAATCTGCGGCCTATAAACTGGTTAAAAGTGTATTAAATAATCTGAAGTCAATTGGAACATCCTGCACTGATAAATCACAGGCCCATCTTGCCCTTTACACCCCCAAAATCCAACTTTCCCAAAGTTTGCAAACTTGTTTTGAGGTTCAAATAAGATAATGTATTTAAAACATCTTACAAAATCTATCACTTTGGAGTATAAAGAATTTCAGATTAGAAACATCACTTAATTATCATTGAGCCTAATACATAGTGTTGCAAAAGTCACTACTAGCTAAAATTGTACTAAAACTTTTGGAACATTTTCTTATAGGTCTGGAGGTCTAGGAAGGTTAAATGGTATGACAGCTAATTAGTTAAAAATGTCATTACAGCATGATGGGATGCAGCCGTGAGAGTGAAAAAGATCTCAATTTAAATCTTCCCTTTTCTATTTGCAACTTGTGTGATCTACCCCAAATTAACCTCTCCATTGTGAGCATTGAATTTCACTAACTTATACCCTGTGTCTTGCCTTCCTGCTTTACTTCAGGTCTTAGTTAAAACCTTACCTCTTACAGGAAGCTTTTCCTAATTCCCCCTAATTCTAATGCCTTGCCTTTATTGATTATTGCCAATTTAGATAGTTGTTTGTATGTTGTCAACAGCAGGGACTGTTGTTTTTCTTTCTTTGTATGCCCAGGGCTTAGTATAGCTTGTGGCATAGTGGCCACTTTATATATATTTAGTGACTGACTAAATCACAATGTCCCTGAGTCACAATACAGATCATATACCAATAATATTTACTTCATAGGTTTGTTGGAAATTTTTCATGGAATATTTAAGGTAAAAACTTTTGCAAAACATGGCACTCTATATAAATATTATTCTTATTTTTTCCTTATTTTCCCAATCCAGTTCTTTCCATGAAATCCTATTATGCATCACAGTATGGATATATGGATATATGGATGTGTATACATACATATGTATATGTATATATGTTTATCTCTATGTGGGACAGAGAAAGAGAGAGAAAAAGAGAAACAGAGAGAAAATGTGTGTATGTGTGTATCTGTGTGTGTCTGTGTGTGTCTGTATGTGTTACATTTAACAGTAGCAAAGACTTCTACTCTTCCTGGCTTCATTGTCAGTAGATCTTGTCACCAGCTTTTTGAATTACTACTTTTATTATTTGACTTGTCTTCTACCTGATGAAAAGGGCAGAAGTGGGGAAAAGAACATTTCCCCCGAACAGCGGTCACATACCATGAGCTGAGAACTAGCCTCCAGTACCCATAAGCCTTCAGTGATAAATGGTGTGTATAGCCAACTACAATTCCCATAAAAATACAGTGAGAAATCTTCCCATGTGGATGTCACTGTAAATTCTACAAAAACAACAGCAACCATAGAAAGAAAAGGAACATTTCCCATTGTTCTTTGGGATTTTGCCTTGTTCACTGTTCCACCTGGGAGATTTTCAGAAGCACCAGTCTTTGAAACCTCACTCCAATGGGGCCATTAAAGGATCTGGAAAGAGGAGGAAGTTCTGATCTCAGTTCTTGGACTCCCTGATACTGGGAACAAGAAAGGAAGTAATTCTCTGGGGACTCTTGGTTTTCCAAAGCAATTTTTTCAGATTGAAGTTGACTTGGGTAGAGCCAAGGACCAATTCTTGCTGTCTATTGTTTAGACTCAACCTGTTAACCTACCTGTACACCTTTTTATAAAGCTGGGTTTCCACAAAACTTCTTTTCATTAGAACAAAATAAAACAAAACAATGTTGATTTTCAAGTTTTACAATATAGATTTAGAGTCACAATATTCCGAAGGGTCTGGGATCTCTTCATGTGAACAATCCCTTCATCTTCCAATCCCTGTCTATCCTGCGCCACTTGTTCAATTTCTTCAAGAAGTTTACCTTGGTGGTATCCACAGGGTGCTAGGGATCTTTCTCTTGTTTCCTTAGAGTAATTCATCCAATTAGCACACTACCTGTTTGATGCCTTCATTCTCATCTATGATTGGCCCCTCTTCTTTTTCTCTCAGGTACATAGGTAGTGCTGAACTTAAAATCAGGAAGTCATGAGTTCAAATCCTACCTCAGACTTTTACTAGCTCTGTGACCTTTCTGGATCTTTGTTTCCTTATCTTTAAAATGGGCATAGTAGTAGCATCTACCTTACAGGGTTGTTGTGAGGATCAAATGAGATGTAATTTATATATAGTTGTTTGGAAACTTGAAATTACTCCATATATACCAGCTGTTTTATATATATATGTATTATATATATATATGTATTATATATATGTATTATTTATATATATATATGTATATATATATATATATATATATATATATATATATATACATATATATATATATATATATTGACTTCACATCTCTCAGTGACTATTGGATATCTCAAACGTGATATTCCATAGACATCTTAAAGTCAAAATATCCAAAATAAAGCTCATTATCTTTTCTTGAAGCATCACTGCATGCACAATTTCCAAACTTCTCTATTACTGTCAAATTATCACCATCCTTCTAGTTCCCCAGTGATGTCATCCTTGATTCCTCACTCTCTCATCCACTATATCCCATCTCTTGCTAAGTTCCATTGATTTTATCTTTGTAAATGTTTCCTTCTCTTTGGTACTATCACCACCCTGATATATAACTTTATCAACCCCTACCTGGATTATTGCAATAGCCTATTGGTTAGTGTCTTTTGCCACAAGTATATGTATCTTGATACATGGATAGTCAAGGAAACTGAACATTAGTCCACATATCAAATGATTTTCCAATTGGTGAAAATCAAAGAATTTAAGAGTTTAGTGACTTTGACTATAATAGTCACGAAGAACCAGAGATTGCTAAAACCACAGAACAGCAGCAACAAATTAAAGAGATAAATGGGAGACAAATTCATATCCTTGGAGTGAATCTTGGAGTCCTTCTAGACATGATTAATTAGAGTCTTAGACCACAAATATACATACTTATTGGGCTTGTTATAGAAATCCTTCCATGATCATAGGAATTGCCCAGACTTATACTCTCTTAGCACAAATTTCCAGAAACCATCACCATTTCGACATCATGATGCAAAATCAGAAGATGATGGCCATTTATGCATGGTAATAAAGAGAAAGAGGCACTCTTTCTAAGGAAAAAGGACTCAGTTCTAGTAGGAATTTAGGAGGTGGAATTGAGGCTCATTGATCAAGATGCTTAATTTCATTCAATCTGGTTTTATTAAAAAGCACTGCATCGGAAGTCAGAAGACCTGGTTTCAAATCCTGATTCTTCTATTTGTGACCTGCAAAACTCTGGATCATTAATTACGCCTTTCCTGGGTTTTATCTTCTTCATTTCCAAAACGATAGGAATAGACTAGATATCCTTCCAAATCTCATCACATTATTTAAGTACTTATTAGGTATCAAGCACTGTGTTAGGCTCTGGGTATGCAAAAAACACAATAAAAATTGTGATGAAAGTCTTAAGCAGAAATTAGAACCTGCAATGTACTTCTGATACCATTGGGGATAATCTCTTTACGGTATGACACTAGCTATTCAGTGGACAAATTTTTTGCTTTGAAGCTGCACACAGATCAAAATAGAGAGAACAAAATATCCAAGTTCCAATGGAAACCTTTCCTCTTTCTGGCACTGGCTGCAGGTGTAGAAGATGTGCCAACATCTGTCTCCTGCCAGGGATCACTGATCAGTGGTAAATAGGTTCATCTCTCCCCAAGAAGGCTTGGTGTTATCAGGGAGAATTTCCCTTGTGGTTGACTGTGAGCCAGGCCCCTTTCAATTGCATATCAATTTTCATGGCAGGGCATTTGTCCTCTGGCTACCAGTGACTCTCTATTGGATGTCCATTTCCTGAATAGATGGCTTCACTGTACATTCATTCATTACCTTTGGCAGCTTTAGAAACAATGAATACAGTGATTCTTTCCACCTGAGGTCTTTGGCTACTTGACTCCTCCAATAAAATCTGCCTTGAAACATATCAGGTAAAAGTATCCCTTTGGAAAATAGACCGCCTGTCCCATTTGTATATGGATTTTTTTTTCTTTCTTTGGATATCTAGTTCTTTGCCCAGTGTCTGGTACATAGTAAATGTTTCATAAATGCTTATCATTTGACTTATTGGTCAAATTGTTCACCTGTAGTGCCTGAGAAGGAACACCTATTGGACCATTCCACCTTCTATCCTATGTCAACATACATTTTTTGCATGTTTTACAGGTTATTTCTTACAGATGGTACAAAAGGCTTGTTCTAAGGACATCATTATTCTGGATTTGAGGCAAATCAAGCCAAGTCAAAAAGAATTTGTTAAACATTTACAGAAAGCACAAAAAACCAGAAAATCTATCACAAATTGGGTATAATCTCAGAGAGAAGACACTAAGATTAAGGGGGACAAGAAGAACCTTCTAAAGTAAACCTTTAGCTCAGGACATTTTGGTGGATAAGATGGAGGAAATATCTTTGGTTTTGACCCTCACTTGGCTTAGGAAAAAGGAAAAGTAATTTTCTTATTGTAAAATATTGGATGGAGTTAGTATGTCATTTAGTGGGATGCTTGGGCTGAATTTTTATTATACCCCCCCCACCTTTGTTTCATTCTTTCCGTCTCTTTCCCTTCCTCCCCAGGGAGACAAGAGTTAATCATGGTTAAAGATAAGCAGGTTTAATAAATAGGCACATAAAGATTTGGTAAATCATTTCAATGGCAAACACCTTTGGAAAGTCGAGAGAAGATTTACTAAGGTGGCCAAGAAGATAGAGCAGTCTTTGATTTTTGAAGAAGGAAGGATTATCCCATAGTTAATGCAGTTGAAAACTCTAATAAGGAGGAAGTCTATTTAAATTCAATATTTCTAACTGACATGATGCCCACATATTATATTAGTTATAGGTAAAGTAAAAAACATAATCAGAATTCATTCCTTCTTTCCTTCTCTTCATTCTTCTAATGGATCTATGGTCTTATTAATGTCAGTCTTTTCCCCACTAATACAGATTGATTTTTATGTGATTCTTATTGATATTATTTCATTGCTTAGCCACATTTCTTGATGTTATACATCCATCATTCTCCCTTTCATTGTTTAACTCCTTTTTTTTTCACTATTTCTCTTAAGAAATTTTTTTGTATTGCTTCTCCCACACAATTCCATTAGTCATTTTTTGGTCTACGTGTATTGGAATAAAACAAGAAAAAAGAGATAAGGAAAGAAAAGGCCACTTAATTAAATGAGTTCAAGTTGTTTCCTGTTTTTTCCACTAAAATCATTATGGACATAATTTTAGATTCTTGAAAGCTATTCCATTTTGGTGCAAGTTCCAACTGGGCCTACCAAACTGGAAGCCTGGGACAATTGGCTAAAGTCTGTTGAATAGTCTAGCCAATATTTAAGAGATTCATAGCAGAAGGGTTGACTATGAGACATGGGTGAGGAGGACAGATAGAGAAACAGACAGAGAGACAAACTCACAAAGAGACTAAGGTAAATCTAGAGAAACAGGCAGTGATAAAGAGACAAAGACACACAGAAGGATACAGTGTGAGATCTTTCAGTATATTCTATGATGCATTTAAATATGGGTGAGGAAATAACCTCAATTTGGAAGCCTTGAGAATGTATTGTGAAGGATCATTTTCTTTTCCTTCTCATGAGAGACCAAGTAGAAATTTTTGAAGCTAGTTTTAATATTTTCTCTGCATCTCATTAAATTAGCTTGGATTTTTTATGCCTTACCTTACCAGTACTGATTACCCATCCTTTTGTGTGTAAGTTCATTCCTCTCAACTTCTCTTGAATTTCTCATCTTATTTGTTATATTCTGCCAAATTAATTTCCATAACATCCCATAAGCTCTCTCTGCATATGTAATTATTGCCCTCATTTAATGAGGGTAGCCAGTAGATTATTGTTCCACATTTAGAAGTAATGCTGGAATACCTCAGTTAGGCATTATGCATGAAACTGGTTTTGCTTCATTCTATGAATCACATTTGAGGTATTTTTTATAAACAGGAAGACTTGTCTTTCCAAGCTCCAGGAAATGAATGAGAAATAATGACAAAAGGAATCAATATTTCTTCTTTTATAATTAGTGTATGGAAGGGATAGTTTTGGGGAAAAGGTCACTTCTTTCCTTAAGGATTCCAACATATACACTCATCCCTATAATCCAAGGGAAAGAAACATTAAGGGATACTGAAAGGGAATATTAGATGTTTGATTAAAAGAAATAGAGAAATGTACTATTCAAAAACTGCCAACACCTTCACTTCTTGATGACTATATTTCCAGAGTGCTCTTGAATGAAATTGAAAAAATATAGATTTTAGTTCCAATAGAATGTTTGGAGCTTATTGTCAAAAAACACTCCACTAAATGTAAAAAGACACTCCACTGATGATATCTATAGAAGTGCTTTTCAGTGCTGAGATTCTGGGACTGATGAAATTGATGAGATAGCTCCTCTAGTTGGTTCTAAACATTATGAATCAGTAGCTAAGATAGAGTTGGGTTACAAGGAATCTAATTCCTATTGCTGAATCCATTAAGTAGACACCTTTCCTTCACATCCTCCTTTATTTTCTTCCCATCTCTCTCTCCTCCCTATTCTTTCCCATCATTTTTTCCCTCCCCTGTCTCTTTTTCCTCCCTCCTTCCTTCCCTCTCCTTTTTGAAGTTGTCAGCTTGAACGTTATAAGACCATTAATACAAAATATTTACCCAGTTAAATGTTAAATTAATGCACTGCCACTAAACATGCCCTGAAGTGGCTGTTTCATTTTTGTGATGCCTTCTTGTGGGCAATGCTGGCAGCTTCTGCCACACACCAGCAAAGCTACACAGGGGAATCTTAGCAGTTATTCATTTGTTTTCATCTTATCGTTTACATGCTTGAAATCTGGCACTTGAAGGAAGATAATCATTTTGTGCTGTGAGAAAGATAAAAGGAGAAAAATACCGTTCACCAACATAAGCATAAATTGAATTTTAGAAACATGGCAGGTACAGAGAGGAGGTAACATTTTACTGATAGACCTAGACCACCGTCATCCAACAAGTATTCCACTTGCATGTTTCCAAAGTAACAGCTTGTAGAATGATACTTGAAAGACATTTCAAAAATATATTCTAGATAAATGGCCTCAATTCATTTTCTCTCTTTCTTTCTCCTCTTCCTTCCCACTCCTTGCTTTTAGTACCTACTTTGCTCTTCTAAAATGTTTCAAATAATACTTTCTTCTCCAAAAATTATTGATGCTTTTTGTCATGATTTTGCATTCATTTCTGAATCTAACATTTCCCCAACCCACTGAACCTTCCCTTGTAATAGAGATTAAAAAAGAAATAGAAAAAACTCAGTTGAGACAAACCTTGACTATGTCTGAATGTGGATGTGAAATCCCACCTTTATAACTCTGTTCCTGCAATCAAAGGAGGAATGTACATTATCTTTGCCTCCCACCCCCCTTCATGAAGCAGTGGGATTTGAAGTCAGAAAGTAAGTTTAAACTCCATCTTGCAGATTTGCTAGGTTACTCTGGACACATTACCAGTGCTCTCCGAGAATCAGTTTTCCCATCGTTCAATGAGAAGATTGAACTGGCTAAAACTCTTAGGTGTCTTTCAATTCTTACTCTATAATCTATGATCTTCTCCAAGGCCAAGCTTAGTCATTATAGTTACATAATCACAGCACACTTTAAGGGGAGTGTTAATTTTCCAAGAGTGGATTTCTTAAATCTGTTCAGAGACTAGAGGATCAGAATCCTGACCCTAATCTTGATTTTGTTTTATATTTTTTTAATTACAGAAAATTACTGAATGATTCTGGATCTTAATTTGTTTCCCTACTTTTATGTCCCTTTCCTTTCCCCAAGGAGGAAAGAGAATGGGAAATCAAGTTGTCTCCAAACATCCCAGAGAATTTCAGAGAGAAGGATTTGGAAAAGAGTGACATGTTTAGATTTTCTTTTTTATCATGTTGATTTGACAGAGGAAGAGGGAATTGCAGCAGGAGCAAATGGGGCAATGGAAGCCAACTCCTGATTTCTTTCCTATGGGTGGTCCAAGAGAGGCAGTGGGACTTCTGGACGAACCCTCCAGTTTCTTCCAGCCTTCTGTTGTTTCCATCTGTCGCCCACCGCATCGAGTAGGAGGCCATCAAAACAGCGTTTATGTTGTTCCCACCTACTCTTGGCTCTGGCAACAGGAGTGCATGGTTTGGAGAACTGGGAAGAGAACTTGCAAGCCAGTACTTAAGCCTGAATAAGTGGGAGGGAAAACTGTAGTAATGGGGATAGTGTGACCTCATTTCACATCCACCTGCTGGATGGATAGCAAGCAGACTCAACATTTGGACTTAGTAGGTGTTCAATAACTCATGGATGATTTTCTGATTATTTTTTTTTAAAATACAATTCTACTGGTGAGATTTTTTCATAGTGTTTTTGCATTCATTTTATTCAGTGGGACTGGAAGGATTTTAGTACAAATAAGCAGAAGGAATATACAAGTTAATGAAAATATGGATCCATTGGGGTAATATCAATTCCAGTTATTCACTGGGTAACTGTATGGGTTATAAAGAGCCAATGCCAATGACTGGCTTATCTTTTGGTTCTCCCCCTGCCTCAAATTTCTCCCTATTCCAATCCATATATTGCTCATATATTAAAATGGTCTTCCTAAAATGCAGGTGAGATCATATTTCCCCCCTTCTCTCACCATTAAATAAATTCTAGATATTACCTTTTTATGTCCAGGATCAAATATAAGACCCTATTTAAATCCTTCCTACTCTGGGTCCTTCCTATCTTTCTAGTCTTATCATACCTTACTCCCATATGATATGATAAGGTATGATAATACTGTGAATTCACAAATTTATGACACTTGATTCCTTGTCATTTGCCAACCAAATTCCATTATTTCCTTACTACTTCATCTCCTATTTTCACTATCTCCATATTTCCTTCCCTATTTTTATGTCCTGGCTTCCCTCAAATTTCAGATAACATGGCACCTTTGCAAGAAGTCTTTTCCAAGCCTCTTTAACTTTTGTGCATTTTTCTTGATAATCATCATGACTTCTCTTGCATATATATCTTGTGATTCCATAATTGATTGTATGTTGTCTCCTTCATCAGACTATGAGTTCCTTGACAATGCTATTGTTCAGTTAGTTCTGTCATGACCAGCTCTTTGCAATGCTATTTGTGGTCTTCTTGGAAGTGATACTGACATTTCTTTCTCCAGCTCATTTTACAGATGAGGAAATAGAGGCAAAAAGAGTTAAATGACTTGCACAGAATCACATAGCTAATAAATTTTTGAGGCCAGATTTGAACTTGGTTCTGACTATAGAACTGGTAATTTATCTACTGTGCCCTAAATGCCCACAGTGGATATTCTGATCAATGTGCAGATCAGGAAATGGAATCTGTGAAAAATAAATGACTTTTTCATTGTTTTTTCATTGGTCAGTTTCTTAGGTAGGATTGCAATCTAAGTCTCTTGACTTTCCATGTATTATGGTTTCAATTGACTCCAAGTGAATTCTTTAGGATCAGGCAAATATTCCAGGCACTAAAACAACTTGGAGGTATGACCACTCAAAGACTATCAGTATTTTTTGAGGAAATTTGGGGAATGAAAGACTACTAGGACACCAGGAATAGACAAACACTTCATTTTTATAGAAGGTCAATTTTGTGCCTAGAGATTGGTGATCCTAAGGTTGATCCCAGGCAATATCCTCAAATGGATTGTTAAAAAAGTACTTTGTGAGAACCTAGAAAAAGAACTGGTGATTCCTGGGAAAGAAACTATGGATCACTGATAACAAATCATGGCAAAATAATTTCATTTTCTTTTTGATAGGGTTATTAGACCAATATATTAGAGAAATATCATCAGTAAGCATAATGCATCTTGATTTCAACAAGGCCTTTGACAAACTTCTTTATTATATTCTTGTGGACAAGACGGAGAAATGTGGAATAGAGACAAGGTGGATAAGTAATAGAACTGAATGAATTTACAGCTTATTGATTGACTATACCAAAGCTATAAATAGGAATTCTCTTGGCATCTGGGGAAAAATTAATTGGAAGAAATAGGTATTAGACAGACTGTTGCCACTAGGCTCAGTATTGGTAGAAGTGACTAGTCTCTACAGAAAATATGGCCCAATTCTCTGGAGGAGAGGAGAGAAGGTGATAGCAGGAGGAGAATAGTAGAAGGATAGATGGATTGTGAGATATCACAGTGATTTCTCCTATCTTGTACTTGTGAAGTTAGTTTTGGGAATGTTACATCTTATAATATTTGGCCATTAAATTTTATAGTCTGTGAATCAGTTTGTTAATCAGCTGGCAAATATTAAGTAACTACTGTGTGGCAGGCACTGTACTAGGCCCAGTGGGGGAAAAAGATAAATATTAACAACAAAAAAAAATAATCTTCATACTCAAGGAACTTTCATTTTATCGGAAGAGAAAAAATGAGCTGATCAATCAGCTGAGTATTGAAAATACAAAAACCAAACACACAAATCATGGTTCCTACTTCCAAGGATTTCACATATTAATGTGGAAAATTATATGCAAATATATAATTATAAGCAAAGTAGATGATCTTTTTGATCCAACACGCTAGATTTATGTCTTCCAACTTAACATTACTTGAAACTTTAATAAGGTTGTCATTCTATGCCTTTATCCAGGTCATTGATAAGAATGTTAAAACTAAAGAGGATCAAGTACAAATCCCTGGAAGAATCTGTCCCATGACTTTGCCATTTAACCATTAATGATTATTTGTTGGTTCAGTCATTCAACCAGTCCCAAATCTAAATAACCGTACAGCCATCTAGCTCATATATTTTCTATAAGCACGACATGAAATGTTTTATAAAATGCTGTGATGAAATATAAATAACCTTCCTTTCTCCCCCTCCAATTTTACCCTGTGTCTTTCTGTATTTGTCTATCTTTATCTCTCTCACATCTATCACTACAAAGTAGCTATGATGTGCCAGTTGAGGAAACCTTATAAAAATGGAAATGAGCTTCTTCCGGCATGATTTTTCTTGATGAAAACAGGTTGTTTTTTCATGATCATCTTTTCTTTTCCTCAATGTTCACAAGCCATGACTTTAATAATTTATTCTAGAGGGTTACTAGGAGTCAAAGTCAAAGTCATTGGCTTACAATTTGAAGATTCTATTATCTGCCCCTTTTTGCAGAAACTGGGATGACACTTGTCCATCCTGTGGCATTTTTCTCCTCCTCCAGTATCTTTCAAATGTCAGTGACAATACTTCTGTAATCTTATCTTTTATTTGGGATCAGGCATTTCTTAACAAAGGCTAATCAAATTTAACAAAAAAATAAGTGTTACAATTAAAGTTGCATTACTGGCTAGTGACTACAGCTGGTAGAAAAATCAACGAATTTATGACTTAGCCTTTAGTTTTCACTTTCAAGGAGCTGTTGCTCCTTACCACTTGTATTAGCATATGAAGAGTTAATATAGAGGCTTGACTTTCTCATATTTAATTATTAATGTCCTTTAATAAAAATCAAGCCTACTGATTAAACCAAAGGACCATAAAACAGATCTCAGAGAATGCTGAGTCTGATAACTATGGTTTTTCCATAATTATGCTGGTATCAGAGACAGAACTTGAATTCAAATCTTCCTGTTCTATATCAACTTTATTTGCTTTTTGTATAATTTATTTGCTTATTTGTATAATTTGTAAATAGAAATGGCATTCCATACTTTATTAATTCTTCTTCCTTCTTGGGAAAAATTAACTATTAGTAATCCATCTGATAACCCCCATGGGAATAGTTGGAATATTTTGTTCTGTGATGAAATCAGAGAGAATTCTTCCCATAAATAATATATATATATATACATATATATATATATATATATTCAAGATATAATAATAAAGAAACTGAGGCTGAGAAAGGGTACACAGAGAATGTGATGAAAGACAGGACTTGAACTTAAGTATTATTGACCCAAGACCTAACTACCCTAAATTATGAAACAAATATATATATATATATATATATATATATATATACACACACACACACACACACACACACACACACACACACAGAGAGAGAGAGAGAGAGAGAGAGAGAGAGAGAGAGAGAGAGAGAGAGAGAGAGAGAAATATCACATCATTAAAAGTATAAATTTTAATTTTTGCCAGTTTCATATGGTCAGGCACTATCACTTTTTGGTGATTTGAAAATTTCAAAGTGTGAAGGTGTCAAGAGATGAATGCCTCTTGCAGTCATCTGCAAGAATAACACCTTGTTTTGGTAGGAAAGAAGAGCAAAACCTTAACTAAAGAATCAGGTGCAGAATAATCTTCCAGAGGAAATTATATATGCAATTACTCTTGAAAGAGAAGAAATTGGTTGATGGTCTGCTGATATTCCAAATATGATCTGTAATGTCATCATATTAATGTTTCCATCCATGCTACACATGAACATCCTCTATAACTCTTTTGAATTCCTCCCATAAGGCAACTTTTTCCCAGACTTCTATTACCAGTTGTTGTGGTGACTTATTTGTCTGTCCTTATTCTAGATTCTCCATTCTAACACTCACCAAATTAGCAGGAACATTTCCTGCAGTAACACAAAATTCTATTTTCAAATAGAATGAACTATTTTTTCTCTACCATTTTAGTGGAGGCTTAGAGATATTGATTCTGTGATGGCAAAAAAAGTATAATTTAGTCACAGCAAATGACAGAAAATCCCTATAAGCATGTAGACATGCTCAAATGCAATGTGTCATTATGAATGAATGAATGAATGAAAAAAGCATTGCTTAGGTGCTTGCTATTTGCCCACATTGTTCAAATTTCTGAGCATTCAGATAGAAAAGTAAAATTAGTCTTTCTTTTAAGAAGTCCATATTCTAATTGGGGAAGACAGCACAAGGAGACTTCAGAAGCAAGTCAAATGAAAAGTCCCATTGGTCCTTAGGGTTTAGTAGCAAGACAAGAGGACGGGATTCAGGGATCCTTAAGATAAAACTGCAGGCAGATAGAGAACCCAAATTTCTGCAGTACACATTATCAGTGCTGAATTTGGACTCAGGAGAGAAGATATGGATTAAAATCCTATCCTTGTCCCTTACCAACTTTGTGATAGTGGATGAGTCATATCTTTCTAGATCTCAGTTTTTACAAGAGAACCTCATGGGGTTGTTTAATTAATAATTAAAATAACTAATAATTAGATGTACCTAGAGAATTAAACTTTGTACAGTGTTGCATATATATATATATATATATATACACACATAAATGTTCATTTGATCTTCATAAACCCATGAAGTAGATACTTCTTTACTTTTATTTTGTTGTATAACCTTTATTTGATAATAAAGAAACTGAGGCTGAGAAAGGGTACACAGAGAATGTGAAAGACAGGACTTGAACTTAAGTATTATTGACCCAAGACCTAACTACCCTAAATTATGAAACAAATACACACACACACACACACACACACACACACACACACACACATATATATATATGAAATGTAAATAATAGCTATATTTAGGATGCATTGCTCTATGTAGTGAGAAAACATGGTGAGGTATTTGGAATTTTTGCCCACATTGTATCAAGAAACAAGTTTGAAACAGGCAGTTAATCACTCAAAGTATGCCAGTGGGACTGGTGTGAATGAAGTGTGGCTGGCTTGCTATGAATTATGAATCTAACTCCATCTTGTCATGAACACCAAGGTCAGAGGGATTCATTCATTTGTCTTTAGATCTGTCCAGTGGTTAATGAATTCCAAACTATTGGCAGGAATTGACAAAACTATGAAATTACAACTTGAAGTTGCTTCTCAGGGAACCCATTTCTCTCTGAAATCACCCTGTCTGGAAATAAAAGCATGAATAATCTTATGACATAGAAACCATGGGAGTATTTTTGACCTTCTTTCTTCATGCTATAAGTCAAGTTGATTTACTGTTTCTTAAAGAAACATAAAAGATTTTTTGTGGAACAATTTGTGGGGGAATAGCAAAGCACTAAACACAAAACATTGTATATTGTAGGAGCTTAATAAATACTTGCTGAATTTCACTTGAAATTTATTCACATTCTTATGAGTGTACTGGTGATTATATTTTTTATTTTGCTTATAAAATGTACTTTTCTGGTTCTCAAAGCCACTATATAAATTTCCTTAATCTTATTTAGCTATTTGAAAGGCTATAACACAACTGAAAGATCGGCTACCACGCAACTAAAACAATTAGAATTCTTTGCTTGGGTCCAGAAGAGCAAAAGGTGGAAGTTGAAGACAGGGGGATTTAAAATCAACATAAAAATACATTCCTACTGATGGGATATGTTCTTGATCCTAAGAAGAAGGCAGTGATCTTCCCTTCACTGGAGGTCTTCAAACTAAGGCTGGATGACCACTTGTCTGGGATATTTGGAGATGTCTTATTGAAGTGTAAGTTGGATAATGTGATGGCCTCTGAGGTCTCTGGCAACTTGGAAATAATGCTTATTCCTTATCCTTCCTTAATTCTATGATTTTATAACTGAAACAATCCAAATAGCACTATCCCTTGCTCTATTGAGTAGCTATAGACTCACTCATATTTAAATTTTTGGAGAAATAGTCTTATGCAAAATCATTTAAACAAATGAACTCATGAATTTCTGATAACAAATATGGCAGACAGGCCAATGTACCACCTTATTAATGCCATGTTTTTTGATAATCAAATTCTTCAATTCAAACATTTATATTTACTGTATTCCGTGTAGTATCCTAAGTGTCAAGGGCACAGAAACAAAAATGGAAAAAAACATACCTTCCCCCAAAGAACTTACATTCTACTTGGTGAATGTAATACTTAAGTGAAATTTATTGACATATGGGCAGGTTTTTTCTTCCAGAGCTGATCACCTCTTTGTTATAGGTTACTCTTGTGTCCCTTTCCAATGACAAACATTTCTTTTGTTGTCATAGACCTCAATCAGGGTTTTTGGAACTTTTTCTCTCTTATTTCTAGATTTCATATTTATGTAGTGAAAATAGGCTATAACCACCTAAGATGTATATTTTTCTAGCCTGGAGATTTTTTTTTTCTTTTAGAAACTTCCATTCCTATCAATCAATCAAACATTTTAAGTACCTACTGTGTGCCAGGCCCATGTTAGATTCTGGAAATATAATCAGAGAGAATGAACTCTCTGAAAACAATCTGTAATTTTCAAAGAGTTTATATTTTCACAGAGGTGATAACAAAGGTATATGACTACATACAGAATAAACATAAAGAGAATAAATAAAAACAAAGTAGCTAGGTACAAGGCAGTTTCAGAGGGAGGGTACTAAGATATGAGAGTTTAGAAAAGATGCCACATAGCATATAATTGAAGCAAGAATGGGATTCCATGACAATAGAGGTGAGCAAGGAGGGCATTTCAGGCATGAAGCCAGGGAAAAGGGATTGTGATAGGACTTGGAGTGTTATGTTTGAGAAACAGAATAGTGGAATATGAAAGAATAGCAGAATATGGAAGAGGAAGTAATGTTCAATAAGGCTGGAAAGGTAAGTCAAGGCAAGATGGTGAAGGGGTTTGTAAAACTAAGCAGGTTTATATTTTATCCTATAGACAATAATATATCACTGAAGTTTACAAGTAGGAGAGTGACATGTTGAATCTGTCAATAAGGAAAATCACTTTGCTAGCAATATGGAAGATGAACTGTACTGGTGAAAGGGTTGAGGCTCAGATCTATTAGAAGGCCATGGCAATAAGCATGGGAGTGAAGAGGGCTGAACTAAAGATAGGGCTGTATGAGTAGAGCGAAGCTATCAGATACAATTGAGACTCTTGAGTAAAAATTGAAGATGTTGTAACTGATTGGATCCATGGAATGAGAGAAGATGAGGAGTGTAGAATAATGTCAAGGATAGGAAGCTTGGAAGAGAGATGGATTTTACACGAAGATAATGAGTTCTTTTTTGGACGTGTTTATTTTGAGATGTCTCCAGGACATACAATATGAAGTGTGCAGTAGGCAATTGGTGATGCAAAGCAAAGCTCAAAGGAGAGGCTAGAGACTTCTCTCCTCCCTCCAACCTTGTCTCCTCTCTCTGTATCTATTTGTCTTTCCCTCTGTCTCTTCTCCCTTATATCTTTCTCCCTCTCCCTCCTCTCTGTCTGACCTGAATTATTGAAAAACATCAGACAGAACTCTTGCCAATTTGAATTTTCCTCTTTCTCCCAACTAATCAAGAAACTTGCTTTTTTTCATCTTGTAAAACCTCTCAGGAGATATCAAAACCTCATTCCATTCAGTTTTAGCACAATCAGGGAGGCAAGACCATTGATCTGTAGATTAAAGAACACAGTGGTTGTAGCCAGGAGTTCTAATGAGGGTCCCAGCCTCTCCCCTGCTTCGAGTATATCGGTTTCTGTCTTCAGAAAGTAGATACTGCCCCAGCTTCCCAGCTTGTTCAGAGAATTGGCAGCAGTGTGGAGAAAGAGCCTTGGATCAAAAGGTAGAGGACTTGGCTTAGCATCTAAACCACATCACTTACTACTTATGTTATTACATGACTGAAAATAATTTAAAAAGAAACCACATCTATGTGTCCCTGTAGAGACTCTTGTACATTCATCTGTACTTGGGCACATCATATATTTAAAGGCGGAGCAGTGATGACTTTGTCACAAGGTCAAAATCATGTCTATGACAATGCCCTCTGAGCCTTTCTCTATTTTTCCAGTTGTACCTTTGTGGCACTCTTGTAGTTAGGGGTAGTGGGACCTTGGTAACTGGCTTTGGGAAAGCCTTGGGGAAGTGGGGGAAATTGTAGGGCTTGAAATGAAGCAATAATCAGAGGGTTGATCACAGGAGTTGCTCAATAAATTCATAGATTTGGCAACCATCAAATTCTTTCTATGTAGTCATATCAGAAACCAGAATCCACTCACAATTCTCTTCTGAATATTAAACTTAGAGTTTAACTTTGAGAGTAATATGGCTGTTAGGGGAAGTCTTCACATCCTTTGAGTTATATTTCCTGATATGGAAAAAAGAAAGCTTAGTCAGAATCTGCTCCCTTGTCTTTTACCAAACTATTCACTATGGGTTCTTGTCTTACAATTATCTTCCCACCTCCCAATCTCCTTCTCATGCTCCTCTTTGACTTCTAAACTCATTAATTCTCTCAAAGATCCTGCCATTGTATTTCTCTCTACACTCTCTTCTTTGACAATATCACACACTCCTATGGATTTAGTCACAACACTCTACACTTAATATCTGTTTTTGTCTTCATTGAAAGACTTCACTGTGGTAGAGGGAGAAGAGAAAAGGGGAGAACAAGATTGAGATTGAATTGAATCTTGGGCTAGCATCCAGAAATTTTTCTTTGTCCTGCCCCTTAGTGTGCATAACTAATTTATAGCAAGCAAAATCAGCTTACCGATATCTGGAAACAAAACCCATTATGAAAGTGCAGATAGCAAATAGGCAAGACATAAATAATGCCAGATGATCAAATTGTGATAAAGCACAAGATGGAGAGGGAGGAGAAGAGGGATAAATTCACCTATTCCCCACACAGTTACAAATTTTGCCGAGGTAGGAATGTCTGAATATATCTAAGTTGTAAATAAGGCATCAATTGCCCACAATTATATTGTTTGGAGGAAACAGCTTGATTTCCTTTGCATTTGTCTAAAAAGTTATCTGAATGGTTTTCTGTTCAGTTTCCTCCTTCACTTTGGGGGTGGTAGGCCTCAGAAATTCCAGGCTTCCCCTTCCCAGGTGGGTTCCTTTCCCATGATCCTTCAGTTTTTCCTTCTGGCTGAGGGGAAAAAAGTATTTTCCATCATCCTCCTTGTTGATAAGAGGCTACATATTCATTTGTTCATTCATTCAATGTAGCTTGGCAGTCAGGCTGATAATTATCTCCATTTGTAGACTTGTTAAACTTCAAGTGCTCTCAAGACTGTTTTTGACATTCTTAAGGGAGACAGTTACACTTATAGGAGATCTTTCCCACTCACTGCCAACTCCCCTCTCTCCTGCCTTCAAGCCAGTTGTTGTGTGTATATTTTGTGAAAACAGGAAGAGCACCTGGGTGCAGATATTCTATCAGTATGGTTTTTCCAAGCAATTTTCTTCAAAATTTCTTAAATTCATTTCCTCATAAAAAAAGAAGCCAGCAAAGTTCCCAAGTGATTGCCTTGTTGCAAAAGATGAGTGAGTTTCAAAATATCTGCCCTCAAAAGTGAATCCCGTGAGTCTAATCTTATTTCCTTGAAATTCAAGAAATATGAAAATCTAGTGTTCTTTAAAAGGTTCTGTATCTATCGAGTTTTGCTGAGTTTATAACCTACTGTCCAACTTGATTCTGACCTTAGTGTCCATCAGTTTGACTATTTAGAAATCCATACTAATACACACATATATGTGCATATGTTCTGTGTATACACATATGTGTATACACATGTTTTCATTTTACCTTCTTATAATAGATTTTCAGATCAGTAAGAACCATTGATTTTTAGAATGATAAAAATTGATATCTTAAATCTAATTTAACTCAGCAAACCCTTTATCTTACAGATAAAGAAACTCACTCAGAAGAGCAAATTGGCTTGCCAATTATTTGGTTGAGTTCAGCAAACATTTTTTACAAAGCAATTACTTTTTTCCAGCTCTCATCTTGGGTGTTGAGGATGGAAACAGAAACAACTTGTTTCTGTCCTCAAATACCTTACATTCTACAAGGAGGATATAGTGTGTATACAAATTAGTAAATATATTTTTTATTTTCTAGATACCACATCTATCTATCTATCTATCTATCTATCTATCTATCTATCTAAATGTGGTATCTAGATCTATTTCTTTCTCTCTCCATATATTTACAGGCACACACACATATAATATTCATTCATGAACATATATGTTTGTGTCCAGGCATTTCAATAATTTATATTCCTTTGGGATCTTATTTGTGACATATACACACATCCATACCCCCCATATGTATATAAACATGTGGTATCTAGATCAATTTCTCTCTATCAACATATATATATATATATAAACAAAATCATGAACATATGTGTTTCTGTTCAGTTATTTCAATGATTTCTGACCCTTTAGGATCTCATTTGTGACATACACACACATCCACATCCCCCTACAGCTATATCCATACTCACACCAAATAGATACAAATTATTTTCAATAGGGAAAATGTACCAATAGGTAAAAGACAGAGAGTATCAGGAAAAGTCTTGTTTAGGAAGGGGCAGCTGAACTGGGCTTTGAAAGAAGCAAAGGTGGAGGTGAGAAGAGAGTGTACTCCATACTTAGGGAATTACTTGCATAAGGTCAGAGGAATGGGAATGTCATGAAGAGGAAACAGCTCAGAGGCCAATTTGTCTCTAGCAGAGAGCACATGAAGGGAATGCCATAAAAGACTGGGAATCCATATGGGAATTATATGGCAGAGGTCTTTCAATTCCAAACTGACATCTTGCATTTTATCCTAGTGGCTACATAAAGGGCCACTGAAGATCTGCAAAGGAGAGAATAACATAATCAGATTTATTTTAGGAATATCAATTTCACTTCCATGTGAAGGGCAGAGACACAGGAATCAGAATAACCAATTAGAAAGCTATTTCAGTAATCCAGTCACAGAGGTGCTGAGGGCCTGAACTAGTAGAATCTGGGTGAGCAGGGACAGCAAGATGACTAGGAGATACCAAAGAGTTAATTGGTGGCAGTGCCAGGAAAAGAATCTGGCTCTACTAACTCTCAGCCCACTAGGCCAAGTGATTTCTTCTTGTTAGATTATTTTATTTACTTGATTATGTCTTTCATGAACACAATACAAAGGCTTCATTGGATTTTTCACTGTAACATTAATATACGTTAATATACTGCCTCGGATCTCAGTCTTCACTCTGTTGCTTGGAAAACCTTAACATATGGCTCTGCTATAGCTGCTCTTCAGTGGTTTACCATCCCACATTCTGCAGGAGGCCTTTTCACATCTTTCTTGCTGCTGATATCTTCTCTCTGAGATTACCTTCCCTTTGCTCTAACACAGCATATACACAATTCCCTCTCATCTTGTAAGTCATTTCCATGTTGTCTCTCCCCTAAGAATGGCAATTTCTTAAGGTTAATTTACCATTCCTTTACCTTTCTTTTTGTTGCCAGCACTTAGCACAGTACCTGACACCTATGGAGTGTTTAATGCATATTGGTTTTCTATAGTCTGGCTCCAACCCAATGAACCAGCCTCATCCTGTAACGTTCTTGTTTAGTTTCCTGGAAGTCTTGGGAACAACCTTTGTTTCAGTAGAGTAATCACAAGTGTAGCCAGGTGTTAAAGTCCAAATTCTTTATTATCTCCTTCACAATCTAGTTTCCTTGCCTGGGGCCTGGGCTAGCTTTCTTAGAGGCCTTCCTGAGTCTTGGTTTCAGTGGAGAAGCTAAGGAGGAGAACCTGCCACCACGGTGCTGTGAGATAGAGTGAATGAATCTGGCTCTGTGTCCCTTCTGAGTCTGTGAAGGGCCCTTCTGAGTCTCTCTCTGGGCCCTTCTGATCTGTCTCTGGCTCTGTGTCCCAGCTTATATACTCTACACTGAGTATAAACCAATCATTATATCCATTAGGAAACCATTATTTATTGTAAGATTAATTCAATCATACTGAACTTAGAGAACTATTAAGCACCATGCGAAACTAGATAACCATTTTCTCATCAATTCCACTGACTTAACACCTTGTAACAATCCTTATTTCAGAGTTCTGGCCCTTAACATCACCCCATACTATTCTTCTTTTCCTGCTGTATATATGAGCCATGCTTCTCTAATTTCTTTCAATTTTATTTCTTACTCTCTACTATCTTGGAGCCTGTGTTTAGGTTGTTTCCTTCATGGAATAGAATCTTTCCTCATTGACATCTCCTAAAATACCTTCCTTCCAATCCTGGCTGCCATTTCCTGATTTCTTTCTAGCCTATGAGTTGAAAACGATCTCTTTGCCTTCAAATTTATCACAGTATATGATCTGGATCACTTTTTTGCATATCTGTTCTCCTTTTTAAAATTGTCAGGCCTCTGAGGTAAGAATCAGTGCTACATTCCTTCTTGTATCTTTCCCATGAGCCTAGTACCTTTCATGGAGTATTTAAGAAATGGTTATTGGAATTTTTGTTAAGATCAGAATGTTGTGTACACATAGGTCTTTGGTTGCACTATTGGCAGGATGTTTTCAATTCTTTTCTTCCTTCTAATTAGAACTAATGATGAGACGTGGTTCTTGTCCAAAGTGGTTAATGTCTGACTCACACCTAACACCATATACCAAGATAAGATTGAAATGGCTTCATGATTTAGACATGAAGAATAATATTATAAGCAAATTAGAAGAAATTAGGAGAACATGCAATTGCCTCTTAGATCTGTGGAAAAGGAAGGAATTTGTGACCAAAGAAGAACTGGAACTTGGTATTGAACACCAAAGAGAGAATTTCGATTATATTAAATTAAGAAGTTTTTATACAAACAAAACTAATATAAACAAGATTAGAAGGGAAGCAATAAATTGGGGAAACATTTGTACATTTGAGGGTTCTGATAAAGACCTCATTTCTAAAATATGTAATTGACTCAGATTAATAAGAATTCAAACCATTCTCCAACTGATAAATGGTCAAAGGATAGGAACAGACAATTTTCAGAGTCACATGAAAAGTGCTCTAAATCACTATTGATCAGAGAAATGTAAATTAAGACAACTCTGAGATACCACTACATACCTTTCAGATTGGCTAAGATGACAAGAAAAGATAATAATGAATGTTGGAGGGGTGTGGGAAAACTGGAACACTGATGCATTGTTTGTGGAATTGTGCATGGATCCAGCCATTCTGGAGAACAATTTGGAACTATACTCAAAAAGTTATTAGACTGTCCATACCCTTGATCCAACAGTGTTTCTGCTGGCCTATATCCCAAAGAGATCTTAAAGGAGGCAAAGGGATCCACATGTGCAAAAATGTTTGTGGTAGCCTTTTGCAATGGCAAGAAACTGGAAACTGAATGGATGCCCATTAATTGGAGAATGGCTGAATAAATTATAGTATGTGCATGCTATGGAATATTATTGTTCTGTGAGAAATGATCAGCAGGATGATTTTAGAAAGGCCTGGAGAAATTTACATGAACTGATGAGCAGAACTAGGAGATCATTATACATGCTAAAAACAAGATTATATGATGATCAACTGTGATGGATGTGGCTCTTTCCAACAATAAGATGATTAAGGCCAGTTCCCATGATCTTATTATGAAGAGAGCCATCTACATCCAATGAGAGGATTGTCGAAACTGAGTGTGAGTGTGGATCACAATATAGCATTTCCACTGTTTTTGTTGTTGTTTGCTTGCATTTTGTTTTCTTTCTCATTTTTTTACCTTTTTGATCTGATTTTTCTTGTGCAGAAAGAATATTGTATAAATATATATATGTATATATACATACATATACATACACACACACACACACACACACACACACACACACACACACACAAACTATGTCCTAAAAAACAAAGTGCTAAATGTTTGCAAATATCTTTGTCATGGAGTTCTTGGCTCATAACAAATGCTACTTCTTACATGAGTCTTTTCCTGGCCTCCCTCACCAAATTTTAGTGTTTTGTCTTTTTAAAAAATCACTTCATATTTTCTTATTTATATATTTATTTTAAAATTTATTTATTTATTATAGTAACTTTATTTTTAATACACATTGCTTTATGGATCATGATGGGTGAGAAAAATCAGAGCAAAAGGGAAAAACCATGGGAGAGATAAAAAGCAGAAAAAAAGAAATGAACATAGCATATGTTGATTTATATTCGTCTCCTTAATTCTTTTTCTGGATGTAGATAGCATTTTCTGTCCAAAGTCAATTGAGATTGCCTGGGATCATTGAACCACTAAGAAGAACCAAGTGTTTTTCATAATTGGTCATCGCACATTCTTGTTGTCGTGTACAATGTATTCCTGGTTCTGCTTGTTTTACTTAGCATCAGTTCATGTAAATCTTTCCAGGCCTTTCTAAAAACCAGCTTTCTCATCATTTTTTATAGAACAGTAATATTCCATTACCTTCATATACCACAACTTGTTTGGCCATTCCCCAATTGATGGCATCCATTCATTTTCCAATTCTTTGTCACCACAAGAAGAGATGCTTCTAACATTTTTGCACATGTGGGTCCTTTTCCCTCCTTTATGATTTCTGTGGGATACAGACCCAGTAATGGCACTCCTGGATCAAAATGTATGTACAGCTTGATAGCCCTTTGGACATATCCAGATTGCTCTATAGAATGGTTGGATTATTTCACAACTCCATCAACAATGCATTAGTATTCCAGGTTTCCCACACCCCCTCCAACATTTATCATTATCTTTTCCTGTTATCTTAGTCAATCTGAGAGGCATGAGATGGTACCTCACAGTTGTTTTAATTTATATTTCTCTAATCAACAGTGATTTAGAGCACCTTTTCATATGACTAGAAATGGTTTTAATTTCTTCCTCTGAAAATTGTCTATTCATATCGTTTGACCATTTATCAATTTGGGAATGACTTGTATTCTTATAAATTTGACACAGTTCTTTATATATTTTAGAAATGAGACCTTTATCAGAAAAACTGGCTGTGAATATTTTCCCAAGCTTTTTACTTCCCTTTCAATCTTGTTTGTGTTGGTGCAAAACCTTTTAAATTTAATGTAATCAAAATTGTCCATTTTGACTTTCATAATGTTCTCTTAATTCTTCTTTGACCATAAATTCCTCCCTTCTCCAAAGAGAAGGCTCTTATAGGCTCTCCTCTCATGCTTTCCTGATGCTCTCTAATTTGTTTATGGTATCATTCTTTATGCCCATATCATGTATTCATTTTGATTTTATTTTGGTATGGGGTAAGATATGTGGGTTTATGCCTCATTGTGGACATAATATTTTCCTGTTTTCCTAGCAATTTTTGTCAAATAGTGAGTTCTTATGCCAAAAGCTGGAGTTTGCGGGTTAATCACCTTGTATTGTGTCATGTGTCTCTAATCAATCCCATTGATCCCTCACTCTGTTTCTTAGTCAGTATCTATGGTTTTGATTACTGCTGCTTTACAATATAGTTTTAGATTTGCTACTGCTGTCACCATCCTTTGCATTTTTTTCATAAATTCCTTTGATATTCTTACCGTTTGTTCTTCCAGATGAATTTTATTATTTTTTGTAGTTCTCTAAAATAATGTTTTGGCAGTTTGATTTTTATGGCACTGAACAAGTAGACAAATTTAAGCAGACTGACATTTTTATTTTATTAGTTTGGCCTAGTCAGAAAAATTGATATTTTTCCAATTGTTTAGATCTGATTTTTTTTGTGTGTGAGAATTGTTTTGTAATCACATTCATATAGTTCTTAGGTTTGTCTTGGAAGGTAGATCCCCCAAGTATTTTATTTTGTCTACAGTAATTTAAATTGGAATTTCTCTTGCTGAGGGGTTTTGTTGCTAATATGTAGAAAAGCTGATGGTTTGTGTGGGCTTATTTTATATCCTGCGACTTTGCTGAAGCTGCAAATTGTTTCCAATAGGTTTTTTTTTTGGTGCTTTTTTTTATTATTATAGCTTTTTATTTACAAGTTATATGCATGGGTAATTTTACAGCATTGCCAGTTGCCAAACCTTTTGTTCTAATTTTTCCCCTCCTTCTCCCCCTCCTCCCCCAATGGTAGGTTGACCAATACATGTATAAAAGTATAAATTAAGTACAATATAAGCAATAAAGCAATAAAACAATAAAACAGTTATTTTGCTGTACAAAAAGAATCAGAGTTCCAATAGGTTTTTGAATAATTACTTAATTATTTTTTAAAAAATCATCTCACCCAGTTGAATATAAGCTCTATGGGTAAAGGCTTTTATTTTTGATCTTGTGCATCCTTAGTCACTAACACAATGCCTGATACATTGGTGCTTAATAGGTGCTTAATAGAGAAATGCCAATTATTTGAGGGCAAGATCAATTTCAATTTTGACTTCTCTAATTGCTTCTCTAATTTCTGACACAGTAAATTTCATGTTGGGACTTACCAAATGTTTGTTGAAATGTCTCCCTTAATGCTAGTACCTTCCTTCTGAGATTACCTCTAATCTAGTCTGTCTAAGATTATTTGTAACTAATTATTTGTATGCTGTCATCCCCCATTAGATTGTGGAGTCTTTGTGAGTAGGGACTTCTTCGTCCCTCTTTTGTTTTCACATAGTTCCTGGCATATAGTAGGTATTTAATAATTGCCTATTGCCTTATTTGAGTTTAATTGAATTGAGCTGAATTGAATTGAACTTCCATGAGCATCCAAATTCAATGCCTCATCAAGGCATGGAATTCTATAAAATTTCCTCAATGTAGAATATACTTCGGGAAGTTTTACCGAATGGAGAAAACTTTGAGGATGGCCTCATGGAGAAATGGCCTTATCATTTGTGTTTTATTGGGCAAGTTTAATTCTACTGCAGACTTCATTTTCTGTTTCTATAAAAGGAGGTTGAAACAGATGTTCTTTTAGGTCCTTTTCTGCTTTCAAATTCTGTAATTTGTGACTTCCAACTTGTAATTGTATGAACTGAGGCCTCTCTAATTCTGGAGTTGCTCATCATCACATTGGAGACAAGAGCTTGGATTTTAATCCATGGTAACTCTTGTAAACTGTCTTCCTGGTGTAGATGTGAGTTGCAATCTATACTGGAGGAGTGAATTTTTCATATGGACAAAATCACACAAACTTTTGGAATAACAATATTTATAATTGTAAAGAAAATGCAATGAATGTCATAGAAGGAAGTGACAGTTTTTTTTTTTTCTTATTCATTCTCTATTTGGGTTTCTGATTATCAATGAAATGCATGTCTGCTCTCCTCCTTCAAAAAATCTCCAAAAACACCTGCAAAAATTGAAATTCTGTTCCCTGATCTTCTTCCATCTCTGCTTGGAACATCTCCAGGGTCTCTAGGTAAAGAAAATACTCATTTGGCAGTGTTCAGGAATTACCTACTTACAGATAATAAAGGGATTCATTGCAGCTTCTCACAGAATTCACAAAGTTCTTCCATTGGGAATCCAGCTGATGTCATTGCTTCCCTTTTCCTTCTCCTTTATTTTACTACTGGCTTCTTTTAGGTTTTGGTAAAAGTGGCAAGACTATGAACTCTCAACTAAAACCAAGTATTTTTGTAAAGTAAACAGCCATTACAATGCAGTCAGGCTCCTTGTGGATAGCAGCCATAGAAGGTAAATAAACAATCCATATAGATTTATTCTTCAGGGAAAGGAAATAATCAGGAAAGCACCATTTTGAACCTTGAAATCCAAGATAATGCTTGATAGCTATATTTCAGTTATTTTGAAATATTGTTCTTATTATGTCTCATAATGGCCTTTGACTAAAAGACAGTAAAATTCTGCCTGGAGAAATTAATTTACAATGCAGATGTGGCTGATTAGAGGGTTTCTCCACCTTTTGCTTCATATAGGCAGAACCTGGCTGGTCAATCAAGAAGCCTTTGTTAAATGCTTACTTTATGCTAGACACCGAACTAATCATTGGGGATACAAATAAAGGCAAAAAACAGTCCCTGCACTCAAAGAGCTCACAGTTTAATGGGGGAGATAATATGCCAATAATGATATACAAACTAGCTCCATAATGTTCAAAGTGTAGGTAGTTATTTGAAAAGCATCTATTAAGGATCTAATATATGCCATAAATTGTGCATTAGTAATGGGAACACTGGGTAATTAATGGAAGGAAGATACTGACATTTAGTGTTAGGGGTTAACAATTATGGTGGTGGGTACAAAATCAGTGATATCTGGGGTTGAAATCTCTCTCTGTTGCTTTTTACCTGTTTGATCATGAGTAAGTAAATCACTTCAGTTCTCAGCCTCAGTTTCCTTTATTCATAAAATGAAATTAATAATGTCATTCTTTAACCACCAGGTGGCACTGCTAGTAACTAATACAATTCCATTTGGCAAGTATGATCAGGAGATTGGAAAATGTCTCACTTTTCCTGACAATTCCAAGCTCCACCTAATTGGGGAAATGCCAAGTTATCTCTGTTGCTCTGAATGAATGCAACATTCTCTCTCTCCCATCTCCTTCCAGGTGGCCACATTGACTGAGTAATCTAAGAAGTGGGGTTAATGTGGATTTACCCAATCAGAATCATCTCTGAGCCCCCACCTATGAGCCTTGCCTTAGATGCTCCATGACTTTTCTATATTTCACTAAGTCCTAGTCACATAATCCTGGCATACTGGAGTTGGCCTCCACAGGAACAGCCATATCATGCTTAACTGAGTACAGGTGTTTAATCTTTACATTGAGAGAATAAAAGCAATACATAACTACACATATTGGGCAGCTGCTTGGCAATGGGTTCTGTTAGATCTGAGGCTAAGAGATGGCAAAGAGGCTGCTCTAAACACAGGAGTTCTAGGAAGGGCACAGGCCAGTTTGCTTAGCCATTGGCTATTCCTTTTGTGAGTAATGGATTGTAGATGACGTATCTTATTTTGACTGATGTTGGACTCCTAGCATCCAATGGGATTAATTGTTAGAAGAAGACTACAGTCCTTCAGACTTGCATCTTAACAAACCTTCTGGATGGAGGACATGGATATCGTGTGGAGTGAAGCCCTTGCAAAATTGTCCTTTTAAAATTCATAATCCTGAATGTCATTTTGTTCAAGGAAGATAGGGGAATAAATTCCAAAACAGACAATGAAAGCCTGCCACCATCATGTGCTGTTAGAGTGATGACCTTGGATCCTTCAGCCCAAGTTTTTTCTAGTGCCTAAAAAATCCGCCATGTTAACCCTCTTGCCCTGATCCCTAAGACCGGTTGTCAAGATCACTTTTTCCTTGGTGAACTCATTGCTTCTTTCTGGCAGAGAAGGGAGTGCTCCTTACTATCTGTGAGGTTCAAGTGAGATAATGACTGGAAAGATTTTTTTACAACTGTTAATGTGCTTTATGCATTACTATTATTAATAATAATATAATTAATATTATTGACACATTTATATATTGTCATTTATTATTAATATAAATCATTATTATATAATTATATATTTTACACTATATAATTATTATATAAGAATAATTTCTCTTCTAATGATTACAGCATATAACGTGAGAGTCTTTGGGGCATTAAGGAAGAACACAGGACTTGTTATCTATAGATGTGGATTCAAATTTTACACTAATATTTACCAGCTGTGACTAATGATTAATACCCCCTCTCTAAGCCTCAATTTAACCTGCTGTGAAATAAGTATACTTATACCAGCATGACTCTCCCCTCTCTCAATTAGGGCGATGTCTCTAACCTTAACATACCATGGAAATGTGTATTATTATTGACATTTATAAATGCTGTCTTTGAGGATAATAGGATCACAGATTCAAGGCTGGAAGGGACCTCGGAGTTCATTGATTTAAACCCCCTTATTTTACAGATAAGGAAATTGAACCCAAGAGAGATAAAGAGCCTTGCCTGCGAACACAGCTAATGACTATCAGAGCTGGGATTTCAACTGCGTCCTTTGACTCAAAACTAGCTCTTTTCCCACTGTACAATGCCGCCTTGTGAGCCCTGCTGCTCCAAAACCATTTTAGCTTTGCAAATGCCATTCTTTCTAAATTTCACCTAATTGATTGTTTAGTCCTCTTAAGGTATTTGAAGTTACAAAAGACTTTTAAAAAGAGCTTTTCATGATGGGCAACACAGCTGGGTTTGGAGCCATTTGGTTCTGTTGCTTTATTTGTGGAACTGGGAGGGGATTCTTGGGGGATGGTGATTTAATACTATTTCCGTTGGCATATAATTGAGCTGAGAAGCTGAAAGAGGAACACAGCAAGATATTTAATTAGTGCCTTGATAATGGTAAAATACATGATATGAGCAATTTCATGAACTTTTCAGTGTGCCTTCCTGTATAAGTTTCTTCCGAGGCAGAGACCTCTTCAAAACTTTCCTCCCCTTTCCCTTACTAAATTATTAACCCCTTTTGGAAAAGGCATTGTTGCTTAGAGGAATGAGCACTGAGCTTAGTGGTAAAAGACCTTGGGGGTGAGACCTAGTTCCATCATTAGACATGTAACTGTGGGCAAGAGATTTCACTTTTATGGTGTGGAAAATGGCAGCAGTCATGGCACAGAGATTTGGTGTGAGAAAAGTCCTCATATTCTTTAAAGGACAATAGCAAAGAATGATTCGTTATTAATAAGTAGGGTTATTAATAATAAATGATATTAATAACAATGTTTATGAGAAGCAACATGGTGTGGTTAATATAAGACTAATTTTGGAGTTGAGAAGACTGATAGAGTTGTAGTTGTAACATATGTTAACTGTTAGTCCATAGCCAAGTTACTACCTTTCAGTTTTTTAGCTGAGATGATACATTGTGATAAATTGCCATTTGCATTGCTCTAGAGAGTTTCCAAAGCCGTAATTCCCCATACGATTCAATCGCATGTCCATACTAACCTCCCTGCTCCCCAAAATAAATACTGAAATAAATACTAATGATTGCCACTGACTTGGATGCTTTGGTGCATCTGTGGTTGTACTGGTATGGGTGGAGTTTGTGTAACCTCTCCACAAATGTGTGTTGACTTCCCATAAATAGAAAAACCCTTAAATAGGCTGGAAGTTTTCCTTTACTTGTTCACTATCTTGGTAGTATCAAAATACCACTTCAGTTTTGTATTTGATATACACTTGATAAATGACTTCAAATCTTCTCTTTCGGTCATATATATATATATATATATATATATATATATATATATATATATATATATCTTTGAAAAAATCTTTTATTTTACCCCAATTTTTTTTCACTAGTCAACATCATCATCAAAATGATAATCACGATGCAAATCTGATCTCCAAATACAATAAGCAGGGAAGCATGGGCTCTTGCTCTCCTCACATACATACAGATGTACTTTTGTGTATATATACATATATATGTGTGTGTGTGTACATATGCACATATATCTAAACACATATACATATATCTAAATATATATATATATGTATATATATATCCCTTTGGGCTCCAAATTTATGGTCTTATAATCCTGTGACACACAGATGTGGATATTCCATCCACCAGCACAATTCACAATACCCCCTATCCTCCGATGTCTGTGCAACTCATATACATATCTTTTAATAAATTCTTCACTGATCTTTATCTATATGCATACATACACACACATATATGTGTGTGTAGATATATATATATATCTACATACATATATGTGTGTGTGTGTGTATATATCTACACACAGAGACATATATATATATATGTATGCATGTATTACCTGTCACTTTCCTCTGGTAACAGGTAACTTGATGACAGAGACTATTTAGCTTTTGTGTTTACATTTCTAGTACTAGCACAGTGTGTGATATAGTAAATGCTTAGTAAAGGCTTGCTGAATTGAAGTGCTTCCAGAGCAGATTTTTTCTTCATTCTGACCTGACATTTGCTCTGTATGACCTAGTCCATTACTTAACATCATGGATTTCATTTTCCTTATATTTAAAATGAAATGGTTGGGCAGGATGGCCCCCAAGGGTCCTGCTAGGTCTACATCTATGATTACTGTTATGTTTTTGTGCATGTGTGTTTGTTCAGAGGACATTGAACATAATGGGTAATGAATTGATGTTTATAAATTTTTAATTGGGGAAGAAATTAGGGCACTTATTTAATTGCTACCATTTAGTGTCAAATCCTGCTAGTGATTATGTCAGGAAAAGTATGATCCTAGGCTGCTACCAACTGTCCTGGAATTAACAGTACACTAAATGTAAACATTTCCACGGGCTTGGGTTCATCCATTATTATGTCATCTCAGATGATAAATTTAGACTGATTTTTTTTAAGTTTGGCTTTTATTTTAGCTAAAATTTCTGGGGAAGTGTTTGGAGGCTACTCTTCTTATTATGGCCATTGTGATTTGACGAAGATTAAACTTTCCAATGATACCGGATGGGTGTGGATCATGAAAGAGTATGATAGCAAAGGAATCAAGATTAAAAGTGGTCCAAAGGGCAATGGGAAAATGAATGGTGGGTAGAAGCACACATTATCAATGAGGAATTAATGAATTAAATAGTTGACATCATTAAAGACATCTGAGAATGGAAAAGACATCTGAGCTGGACAAATGATGGCAGCGAGGGAAAATAGGGGGAGAGAACGATCACCTGTAGTACTGATAATCCAAAAATGTTAAAAGTCCTAAAGAGTGACTTCCAGTGCATTTATTTGATCTTTGTTGCAGGCTCCTAAGCCTATATTCTAAGCAACAATATCAAAAATATGATCCTAAGATCATAGGGGGGGATTGTAGAAGCCATCGATTCAATGATTTCATTTTATAGAAGACAAGTTGAGTCTCATAGAAGCATATATGCCCAGGGTCATAAAACTATGGACTCATGGAAAGATATGGCTAAGAATCAACTAGGATGAGAAGACATAGATGGGTTGCAACCTGCACTAGTGGAGGGCCTGGCAATAATGTTAACATGAATCCTTGGACTGTCAAAGATGAGAACCTACCTATTTGTTTTATCTTTGCTGCAGTACAAAATAAAAAGATTTAACTAAGATTTAACTACTGTTGAGCTGAGTGTGAAAAACACACACTCCCTCTCTCTCTCCCTCCCTCCCCCCTCTCTTTCTGTCTCTCTCTCCTCTGTCTCCTCTCTCTCTCTCTCTCTCTCTCTCTCTCTCTCTCTCTCTCTCTCTCTCCTCTCTCTCTCTCTCTCTCTGTATACACACACACACACATATATATGAAGATAATGATGTGGCACAAATAGTAGAACAAATACTATATTTAGAACCAAAAGATTTATATTCAAATTCTTGTTTTGCCACTTACTGCTTATGTGATGTTAGGTAAATCATTTTCTTTGACTTTTTAGGCCTCTGTTTATTTATAAATATAGGGTACCAGACTCAATAATTTTAATATTCCTTCTAGTTCTGAAACTATAAGTTTGCCTGTGTGACCCTGGCCTAGTCACTTCTACTCTCTTTCTTTATCCATGAAATGAAGGATTGGATTAGAAGTGCTCTAACGTCCCTTTTAGCTCTAAATCTATGGTCCTCTGAACCTATGAAGCATGAATGTGGGTATTTCCTCCACCAGCACCCTTTACAGCACCTTATTCTCCCAGTGCCTCTGTAACTCATACAAATCTTCTGATAATGTCTTCATGGAGTATTTCCCAAGTCCATTGGTTATAATGGAAAGAGTACTCAGTTTGGAATAAGAAGGCATGGATTGAAGGCTTGACTCCAACACATGTTCTTTGCAATTATAGGTGAATCTCTTAACTTCCTGAAGCCTCAATTTTCTCATTTCTAAAATGGGTATAATAATATAAGTAGTACCTACTTCACAGGGTTATTAGGGAGCCCAAATGAAATGCTATTTGTAAAGGATTCTGTAAATCTGACTTTTTGGTATACATTTTGGTAATCATGGTTATTATTAAAAATACAAGAATATGAAGGAGAACCTTAGCAGCTTATGTATACCTTCCATGACAAATCTATGGAAAGATATTGAAATGTGAGATGATCAGGAATGGTAGAATATAATATGGAGCAGCTGTATTCTTTAATTTTTAATTTTTTTTCCCTGAGGCAATTGGGGTTTAGTGACTTGCCCAGGGTCACACAGCCAGGACAGAATTAAGTGTCTGAGACCAGATTTGAACTCAGGTTCTCCTGAACTCAGGTTCTCCTGAACTCAGGGCTGGTGCTCTATCTACTACACCAACCAACTGCCTGTGTGCACCTGTATTCTTGAGAATCAAAGGCCATTAAAACATAGGGATATTGATAATATTTCATGGATGATTAGTACAACAACACTCTGTAAAAACACTAATTCTCCTTTACTTTGGCCCATCAATGATTCATACAATTTTCTGGTCATATATTCCCTCCATAATTTTATTTACCATACTTTTCAGGTGCAAGTCCCTTTCCCCACTCCCAAAAGGCAGGTAATGCATTGCAATAGCTTTCTTTGGATCTGGTTCCTCTTTTTACTCTTTCCCTCATGTTCTTAAGCCTTTCTCTTCCACACACGCACGCGCACACACACACACACACACACACACACACACACACACACACACACACATATATATATATATATATATGAAGATAATGATGTGGCACAAATAGTAGAACAAATACTATATTTAGAACCAAAAGATTTATATTCAAATTCTTGTTTTGCCACTTACTGCTTATGTGATGTTAGGTAAATCATTTTCTTTGACTTTTTAGGCCTCTGTTTATTTATAAATATAGGGTACCAGACTCAATAATTTTAATATTCCTTCTAGTTCTGAAACTATAAGTTTGCCTGTGTGACCCTGGCCTAGTCACTTCTACTCTCTTTCTTTATCCATGAAATGAAGGATTGGATTAGAAGTGCTCTAACGTCCCTTTTAGCTCTAAATCTATGGTCCTCTGAACCTATGAAGCATGAATGTGGGTATTTCCTCCACCAGCACCCTTTACAGCACCTTATTCTCCCAGTGCCTCTGTAACTCATACAAATCTTCTGATAATGTCTTCATGGAGTATTTCCCAAGTCCATTGGTTATAATGGAAAGAGTACTCAGTTTGGAATAAGAAGGCATGGATTGAAGGCTTGACTCCAACACATGTTCTTTGCAATTATAGGTGAATCTCTTAACTTCCTGAAGCCTCAATTTTCTCATTTCTAAAATGGGTATAATAATATAAGTAGTACCTACTTCACAGGGTTATTAGGGAGCCCAAATGAAATGCTATTTGTAAAGGATTCTGTAAATCTGACTTTTTGGTATACATTTTGGTAATCATGGTTATTATTAAAAATACAAGAATATGAAGGAGAACCTTAGCAGCTTATGTATACCTTCCATGACAAATCTATGGAAAGATATTGAAATGTGAGATGATCAGGAATGGTAGAATATAATATGGAGCAGCTGTATTCTTTAATTTTTAATTTTTTTTCCCTGAGGCAATTGGGGTTTAGTGACTTGCCCAGGGTCACACAGCCAGGACAGAATTAAGTGTCTGAGACCAGATTTGAACTCAGGTTCTCCTGAACTCAGGGCTGGTGCTCTATCTACTACACCAACCAACTGCCTGTGTGCACCTGTATTCTTGAGAATCAAAGGCCATTAAAACATAGGGATATTGATAATATTTCATGGATGATTAGTACAACAACACTCTGTAAAAACACTAATTCTCCTTTACTTTGGCCCATCAATGATTCATACAATTTTCTGGTCATATAATCCCTCCATAATTTTATTTACCATACTTTTCAGGTGCAAGTCCCTTTCCCCACTCCCAAAAGGTAGGTATTGCATTGCAATAGCTTTCTTTGGATCTGGTTCCTCTTTTTACTCTTTCCCTCATGTTCTTAAGCCTTTCTCTTCCACACACACGCGCGCGCGCACACACACACACACACACACACACACACACACTTACTTTTTTCTGTCACATTCACACATCCTATCACTCCAATCACTTTTTTTTAACTGAGGAATAGAAACATGAATTGTCATGACTTTGTCACATTTGCCCACTGTTGATGGATGGGAGAGTTTTCAAAGGCTCTGACTCATAGTCATAGCTCGAGAATCAGTTTGCCTTTGAAATTTTTTATTCCACATTTTTAAGGTAAATCACTATAATGAGAGTGATAGATTTTGTTGCTTTTTTGATAGCCATGAGAAATATAGAGCCTTTATCGTGCTGTACAGCATGAGTATAAGAAGCCAAATCTGAAGCATTGAACTTGTAGAGATGAGTCATAATTTCGATGGAGTTCTTTGTCTTCAATTTTGTCCCAACATAAGATCAGTTTTCCTGAGGCTCTTCAAGATGCTTAAAAGATGGAAGGTAGAGAGGGTTAGATTGCAAAAAGAGGGTCAGTGCAAGACCAGAGGGAAGGAGCACATTCCATTAGGATCTGGGGACCAGTGCCTTGTACCAATGGGGCACTAGTTTTCAGAGCTTTCAGGCCAGGCTCTATCTCTGACTAGCTAGGGAACCTTGCACATGATACTTTGTCCCACAAGGTCTAAGTTTCCTTATTGGTACAAAGAGGGCTTTGATTAGACGATGCTAAGGGTAATAACAATGATGGAATTTTGAGTAGGAAAGACCTCAGAGATTATTTAGTTCAAACTTTTCCTTCCATTTGACAAAAAAGAAATTGCAGCTCAGAGAATTTGAGTAGAACATCCAAAGCACTCACAGAAGTAGCAAAATGGAACTCTCGCCCTTTTACTTCCCAATCCAGCCCTTTCTACAGCACTATGTTATCTCCCTGAAGTACTAAGATTCAGTTCTATAATATGATCTTTTCTCGGTTTCAAACTCTCTGGTCTCATATTTAGTTAATAGGTCTGTTAGGTCAGTATGATTCAAAGAAATTCAACAAACATGTTCTAAGTTTGAATGCTTATAAGGTACTACTGGGGCACAGTCTTAGGAGGGGAGTAAAGAGGGAAAAGAATGGAAAGGTAGGAAGGAATCAGGTCATAGGGACCTTGAAATGACATGTATAAAATTTATATCCAATCTGGAGATAATAATCTGGAAATAATAAGGAACCATTGGCAAACAGGTGGTATAGTGGATGGAGCACTAGGCTCGTAGTCAGAAAGATCTGAGTTCAAATATGACCTCAAACTCTCTCAATGATCTTTGGCATGTTGACAGCTTTCTCAGTTTCCTTATCTATAAAAAGAGGATAATAATAGCACCTCCCTAAAAACACATCTTTAATGCAAGTAAATCCTACTTATAACATTCCAAGAGAAGAACAATAAGGGTTTAAACACTTGCCTGGTCCTTAGACAAATCCATGGACTGCTTATAATTTGTCTTGCTCTTATATAGTGCATAAAGAACTCTTGATTCTTACAATGAAAAGGAGGAAAGAGCAAAGGTAATACTTTGCTTTGATGAGGGGGGATTCTCATGCTTAGTGGATTTCTAGTTCTATGAAAATCTGTGGTGTCTATTAATTTAAATTCCTGTGCAGGGTTAATCAGTACTTTAAAGAACCTATCTACTATTTCAAGGGGAGTGATTATTTAAAAGTATTATTTGTTTATTTAAAACATACTTTCTTTTACACATTTTAGTTTCAAACTTTCTCTTTTGCTTCTACCTCTCCACCACCCACTGAGAAGGCAAGCAAAATGATATCAATTATACATGTGAAATCATGCAAAACATATTTCCATATTGGCCGCATTTCAAAACAGCAAGTAAAATAAAGAAAGTGAGAAAATTATACTTCAGAGCTTCTTATTTCTCTCTCTTAAGGTGGATAGCAATTTTTCATTATGAGTCCTTTGGAACTGTCTTGGATCATTATGTTGATCAGGTAATTGTGTCTTTCCCAGTTGATCACCATTGCCCACATTGTTATTACTGGTTTCTCGGTTCTTCTCACTTCACTTTATTTCTACATTTTCTGAAACCACTTTGAACCCATCTCAGTCATTTCTTGTAGCACAAAAGTATTTCATCACATTCATATGCTACAGTTTGTCAAGCCATTCTCTAGTTGATAAGCCTTCCCTCGATTTCCAAGTTTGTTACCTCAAAAAGAACTACTATAAATATTTTTGTACATATTAGTCTTTTTCTTTTTTCTTTGATCTTGTTAAGGTACAGATTTAGTAGTGGAATTGCTCAGTCAAAAGTTATGCAGTTTTATAACGAATACAAGTTGTTTTCTGGAATGGTTAGACTACAATTCCAACAAAAGTTCATTCATGTACCATTTTCCCCTGTTCCATCCAGCATTTATAATTTCTGATAGGTATGAGGTGCTATCTCACAATTGTTTTAATTTTCCTTTCTCTAATCAGTTGTGATTTAGAACATTTCTTCACATAGCTTTGATTTTTTTCCCCCTAAAAACTACCTGTTTATATCCTTTGATTATTTATCAATAGGGAAACAGCTTTTATTTTTATTAATCTGACTCAGTTTTTATATATTTGAGATCTAGGACTTTTATCAGAGAAACATACAAAATTTTCATTTTCATTGGTACTTTTTATTTTTAAACTTTTATTTATCTTATTTTAAATTTAGGGAATAGAGCCAGCATTCCCATAAATAGTATAACAAAAAGATGATTTAACAAGAAATTACAAATCTACTATGTACAACTTGCTATTCCTTTTAAATATATAATTAAGTTATCATGAATGGTACCTTTTAGCAAAATGTGTTTTCCTTTGTTATTCCATTGAATTGTGTTGATTTTTGCTTTTGTTTTGTCTGAGATCATGACTGATATATAGTTTTCTTCTGTTTCTTCTTCTTTTTCATCTTGTCCCTTTTCAAAAGTCTGCATCTCTTGATCCCTCCTTCCTTTTATTATCCCTGATTTCTCTTATCCCCCTTACCTCTTATTTCCCCATTGTATAAGATATATTTCCGTGCTCAACTGAAATTATATGAATATGGGGGACTCTTAGAGTGCTAAGGACAAGACTTTCATGGGATAAAGGCATGGGTGAATTGTAATCTCACTAATGAAAAGATTATTCATATCATTGAAGGATTATTTTTTTTTTCATTTTTTTGTACTCATGTCCTCAGTATCCAGCATAATTCTTGGCACATAACATGTGCTTAATAAGTGCTTTATGATTGATTTAGATGATTAAATAATTGATGGACACTCTTAAAAACAGAACTGACCCAATAGAAAAAGGAGGTAGATCTCTAAGGATCACCCATGCCTAAAGGATCTATCCAATTAATTGGAGATTTTCTGTTGTGTCATTGCAAGTTTAGGGTAGAGTTCAGGTGAATGCCATGCAACAACACTAGGTTGCATCAAAATGTTTTATTGGTACTCACAGCCAAGTACAGCACAGGAGAGTGTGAACCATTGGATTCAGTCAGGGAGAGAATCATAGGCAGTTTTCCTTGCCACCACATAAAGTCTAAAGCCAACTGCAAAGGTCTCCAATATCCTAACCAACATAATCAGAGATTACTGTATAGTTATGAACAAATGCTCTTAAAATTTGGCATTCAAACTGAACATCATACTCCAACTGAGATATAACTTGGCCAGTGTGCAGTGGGACTCGCTTCTACCTAGTTTTAAACATCACATCCCTCTAAATGCAACCTGGAAGAATATTAGTTTGCCATGTCACATCACTGACATACATTGAACTTTCAGGCCGCTAAAACTTCAAAAATATTTTTCATATGAACCATTGGAGTGTGAACTTCTCAGCTGACAGTGCACAAGGTCAGCAGAGCATTAATAATAAATATTTCATATGTGAATAGTAGACTTGCTCTTTAAAGTGTTTATTGACTCTCCATGAAAATTTAAATTAATGAGTTTTGAAGTTTTTCATGGTGGGAATATGGAATTGGGGGAGATAGACCTATGGGGGAAATTGTGGTGGGGATCTCTAAAGTAACCTCAGGAAGAGTTACTTAGGTTGAAGAAAGTAACTTTACAGAAGAGTTTTAGGAACTGCTTCTAACTAGAACTGAGAGCACTTAAACCTAAACCATAACGGTGCCCTTTAACAGGAGTTAGGCAAGGATGAATAGGCCTATAGACTCCTTTGCTCTTCACATTGAATCTTAATATTTTAGTAAAAAAGTGATTATAAATTGGCTAGCCCTTATTTTTCCCTCTGATGAGATATTTAAAGAGAGGTTTGTCTTTTATTATTCTCTTTTTTATTAGAGCTTTTTATTTTCAAAACATATGCATGGGAATTTTTTCACATTGCTCTTGCAAAACCTTGCATTCCAAATGTTCTCTCCCTTTACCCCATCCCATCCCTTAAATCGCAAGCAACCCAATATATGTTAAACACAGTAAAATATATGTTAAATCCAATATATGTATACATAGTTATTCAATTATATTGCTGCACAAGACAAATCAGATCAAAAAGGGAAAAAAATGAGAAAGAAAACACAATGCAAGCAAACAACAACAAAAAGAGTGAAAATGCTATGTTGTGATCCACTCTCAGTTCCCACAGTCCTCTCTCTGGGTGCAGATGGCCCTCTCCATCACAAGAACATTGGAAAAATGTCTGAATCACTTCCTTGTTGAAAAGAGCCATGTCCATCTGATGACATTTTTTTTGGTAGACATCTTAGCCTATTCACAACCTATTTCTCAGAGTAGGCAACTACAGCTACTTCAACTCATTTACCACAAGCTAATTCAGAGGGTGAAAATTTGTATATTGTTTTCAAAATCCATGTATTGTCCTTATCTGTATACTGGCTTCTATCACACAGCATCTTTAGAGGGATGGGGTAGTTGGGTGAAGTAATGGACAGAATGCTAGACCTAGAATCAGGAAGATTTGAATTCAAATGTAGCCTCTGATATTAGCCGTGTAACCTTGAGCAAGTCATTTAATCCTGCTTACCTCAGTTTCCCCATCTGTAAAATAAGGTGGAGGAAAAAATGGCAACCCTCCCTAGTATCTTTGCCAAGAAAACCTCAACTGGGGTCATGAAGAGTTAGATGTGACTGAAATAATTGAATAACCACAAATAGAAAGCTGGGAATAGACACCTAGAAGAGAGTTGGAATAATATGGTGTGAAAAGGTTGAGTACAATTAATGGAGGATAAAGTGTTGGGTTATCACTGTGGTATATTTTGTATGAGAGGAAGTAAGGAAAAGAGGAATCTATTCCAGAAATGATGGAAGGGATTATTTCTGGAATGGTTGCTAAAGATTTAGAGAGTAGGAAGTCTTGGCACTGGGTCAAGAAGACTTAGCCTTAAATAGGGACACATAGTTAGAAGTTAGTTTAGAATGAGGAATTGTGGAAGGGAAAACATAATGATGATGGGCCACTTATCCGCTATTAGCAATCAAGACATCTGCCAGTGGATACTCCATGATATAGTAGACAGGACACTGAATTAGAGACTAATATCTACTCTTGATCCTATTTAATAGAATAGCCTTATGCTAATTATTTTACAATTGTGAACTTTAGTTTCTACATTCATGAAATGAACAGATAGCATAAGATAGTCTATAAGGTTCCTTCAAACTCTATGAGTCTAAAATTCAAAATACCTGTATATTCCACTTCTTAGATGATGGAGAAAGACAAGAAGAACTGACTTATGACCCCAAGGGAAAGTGGCAGTGCCATCTCATGGTTGTAACAACTTTCATGTCCTTTATGCTTAGATCTTAAAAAAAAAACAGATTTTCCAAATGACAGAGACAAGACAGGAATATTCCTATGGTCAGAGATTTTATGAGGAATGATGTACAAAGGGAAATAGGAAAAGATCAAGATATAGTCCTGCCAATACAAGATGTCCCAAAGAATTACTACAGGTCTTTATTCTCTGAAGGTTTAAAATACTTTTGCGACACCCTGCATAATAGCAATTAATCCAGTGAGGAAAATTCAGTGAGGAAAATACAAGAACACTAACTGAGGAACTCAGATTTTGAAAGAGTCAATAGAAAGGAAGAAGGAATATATAACTAAGGATAGATACAAAAGAATGGTATGTACAAAGATTTTGGAAAAAATCTAATGCACTATAAAGAGAACTTTGTTAGGTATGTTTGGGTCAAGAAAAACAAAGGAAGGAGAGCTCCACTGCTTGGGATAAGATGTTGGTAGGTGACAGGGAGAAAGCCCAACCACTGCACTTTATTTGACTTCTATCTAGGAAAATAGTTCCTAATTTGGAAGGCTAGCCCTTATTCTCACTACATGACCAACCACCTTTTATTTCCTGGTCATATGTGTCTTCAATGATGCTTTTTATGAATTTCTTGAATGCAATTTATCTTTGTCAATCATTTATATTTTTATTGCGATTAGATTAATGGTAATTCCAGATCTTTTTCTGATGTTGCACAATTCATAATCATGTAGAATCACTCAGATAAATGGCACATCGAGTGTTTCACAAGTATATAGACTTTGGGTAGACACCAGAGTTGCACAGTGGTATTCAAATAATGGGCATTGGTGATAAAGAATAGTTTGGAGTGTTAAAAGTCGAGTTCCCATTTTCAGTGTGATCCAAAATGATTTTTAAAATTCTTTTTAAATTCTCTGTCCAGCTCACTGTCCATTTCTAATATCTGTTCATTGTCTATGTACTGTTATGCCATTTCAATAGAGTACTAATCTAATTGCATGCCATATTCTTGGCTATAAATGGTCTTTATCTACCCATTGGTTCCTTTTGTAGAATACTATGCTGACCTTTTTCAGTGGCCACAAATCTCATTCAGGGCATCTTAAAATTTGGAAAACTGACCTAAAGCCAACAATCTCACCATCTCTAGGGAATTCCTATTTCAAACAAAATTTTGTGACTCTGATTCTATTTGGAGACAGAAGGAGGAGTATGGAAAATGGTTACTATTATTCCTAGAAAAGGTATCTCTGTGGCTATCTACAGAGAAGGTAATAAACTACAATACTTTGTTCGGATCTTTACTCAAAAAAGGGGCAGAACCAGAAATCTTTCAGTTGGAGGAGAGAAAAAGAAGACAGGAAAGTAGAGGAGTGAATTTGGAGAGGGAGGGAGGCAGGCAAAGAGAAAGGCAAAGAGACACACACAGAGAGACAGAGACATAGACAGTGAGAGAGAGAGAAAGACAGAGAGAGGCAGAGAGACAGAGAGCAGAGCGAGGCAGAGACAGAGAGAGAGAGAGAGAGAGACCAAGGCAGAGACAGAGACAGACAGAGAATAGGGAGACAGAGGCAGAGAGAGAGAGACAGAGGCAAAGAGAGAGAGAGAGAGAGAGAGAGAGAGAGAGAGAGAGAGAGAGAGAGAGAGAAAGAGCGACCGCACTAAGTCTGATTTCTTTCTTATCTACAAAAGAGAAAATGTTCAAAAGAGGCCCTAAAAATCTCTTTTGTGAAATGTCAACTACTTCTTTCACTTTAATAAACTTGTGTGCTTCTTGTCATGTTTCTTCTTACAGGCCTGTTCAGAGGTATCCTTTCAAAACTCAGAGTCAACTTTTCTATTTAAATAATTATTGATGCTTTTTTTTTTGTCTAAAATTTATGTCATTTGGAGGTCAACCCCTCCTCTCTCCAGATTTAATCTTCCATTATAACAAAGAAAGCCCATCAAAATACCTGTTCTAGTGACGTGATCTGACCCTCTCTTCACCTTCTCTCTTTACTTCTCTGCTGTGTTTTATCTGTTCTCTGGAACCAATATTGCTTTTTCAATTTAGATTTTGGCTTCATTTTACTGATATTTTCTTTCTGTTCTCCAGTTCATTTATTCAAACACAACACATATATATGCACACATGTATATATATATATATGTGTGTGTGTGTGTGTGTGTGTGTGTATTATATATGTATGTAGGTATTTCATATTTTTCTCAATTCTGGAGACAAAATTTTATCCTCTGCATTTCAAAATCTATGAGATCTAAAGGTCACCACTTTCCAAGGATCAGGATGTGATCCTAGTCATGACAGTCACTGCTTCAATCAAGCCAATATGTTTAGGGATCACTTTTTCTTGAGCTCTATCATAGTAGCTAGAGTCAACTGGGGTAGGAAGGTCATCTCCCTCTGTCCCCAAACAGCTACAAGATATCTGTACCCTCAGATATCTCCTGTATTTTCAAGAAAAAGACTCCTAATAAGACTTTATTAATACTTTTCCCCATTATTCTTCATTACCTAAATAAACATAGTAAATAACACAAATAAGATGGATAAAAAAGGAAAAAAATTACATAGGGTATTAAGAATCTGAATGTTGGGGCAGCTAGATGGCTCAGTGGATAGAGCACTGGCTCTGAAGTAAGGAGGATCTGAGTTCAAATTTGACCTCAGACACTTATCATTTCCTAACTGTGTGACCCTAGGCAAGTCACTTAATCTGAATTGCTTCAGCTAACTAAATAAGTAAAATAAAAAGAAAAAAAGCTTTAAAGAAAAAAGAATCCAGATGTTTTTGGAATTTTATCGCTTAACTTTATAAAGCAGTAGAGGATAGTGGAAGGAACATTTGGTTTGAAGGCTGGGGTTAAATCCTTGCTCTGCCACTTACTACCACATATGGCTTTGGACAAGTCAATTTTACCCTGTGGGCCTCGGTTTTCCCAATTATGAAATAAGGCAGTTAAGCTACCTGACTTCTAATGTCCCTTCCAGCTAATTCTTTGATCTTGTATATATATATAAGATCTTTTTAGTAATGGTCAATGAGTTATTACCTCCTCTAGGACAGGGAAAATTTTGGTTTTGGCTGTGTCCCCAGGGCTTACTGGAGGACATTGAATGTGCTGTAGTAGATGTTTAATAAATGTTTACTAAATTAAATTGAATTGAACTAGAGCACCTCCATGTTGACATTCTTAATATAAATGAAAGCAGAAGACATGAATGTCGACACATTTTACCTTGCACATATTTGGCACGTGCTTATTTATGTGTATATCATCTGTCTCAATGCTAAGCAAAAACTCCTTCAAGGCAGGGATTGTTTTATTTTATCTTTGTATTCCCAGAGCTTTGCACAGTGCCTGGCCACAGTAGGGACTTACTATATACTTGCTGATTGATTAGTTTGTTGTAGCCAGATCCAAGGGTAGTTTGTCCATAGGTTCTCGGCAAAGAATTCAGTAGAGTTAGTTTCATTGGTCACCAGAGGGACATGGGAAATGTCACTTCCTGGGCCATCTCACCTCTCATTTTTTGGTGACGGGCACATGTCAAAAAATCACCACGAAGGTCATTGTAACATATTGCTATTTATCATTGGTTGTAGAGGGCAAAAGATGGGAAAATTTACAAAGAAAATAATAACAATATTTTGAATTTATATAAATGCCTTCCTTATAAGAAGCTTGGAGTACTTCACACATCCTTGGATTTAATTTATTCTTATACCCCTGCTAAACTGCCAAAGGGGTGACTGTTATTATAAAAGATGTCTTGAGATTTGGAGGGGTTTACACAGTGGAATCAGTTACTGGAAATAGATTGGAAAAGGAGTCACTTGACTAAGATGGTTTAAAATCTGTCTTGCAAATAGCCTCTTATCTTTTCGCTTAGAGTGAATAACAGAGTGGACCAAATTAAGAGACCCAAAGCTCATTCCATTGATTCTTTTAGTGAGGTGCCTCCTCAGGGAAGGGGAATTGGACACAATCCATATTTATTTCTTATATTTAACTTTGATTTGTCCTCTTAGTAGCTGGAAGTTAGAAACCTAGAAATAAGCACAACTGGATTCTAGTCTTAATTTCTCCCTCTGATGAGTTGTATTCAAGTGCTTTAATTTCTCCATTTATGAAATGGGAACAATAAGACTTGGGAATATAAATAAATTCATAGTGTCATTGATATAGCCCTGGAAGATACCTTATCATTGTTCAGTCTTGTCTGACTCTTCGTGACCCCATTTGGAGTTTTCTTGGCAAAGATTTTGGAGTGATTGGCAAATCACAAAATTTCCTTTCTACTGAAGCCAGCAAGGATAAGTGAGGGTCCCACAGCTAATAAGTTTCTGAAAACAGATTTGAACTCAGGTCTTCCCACTTCTTCACTCCAGGCTCAGCATTTTATCTACTGCAGCATCCTGGACGCTATTTATTCCAACCTTTTTGTTTTACCAATAAGAAACTGAAATCCATGGAGATTGTCATGAGTTGTCCAAGGTTACACAGGGAATTATTAGCCTTAGAATGGGAATTCAAACTCCAGAACCAGCTCTTTCTCCTGCATTACATTGATTTTGATTATGCAATTTTTTCTGAATTCTTTGGGAGAAACAAACCAGATAGCAATTCTGTCTGTCTGTCTGTCAGTCTCTGTCTCTGTCTGTCTCTCTCTGTCTCTCTCTGTTTCTATGTCTCTCTCTCTTCCTCTCTGTCTCTCAGTCTCTCTTTCTCTGTCTCTGTCTGTCTCTGTCTGTCTGTCTTTGTCTATCTCTCTGTCTCTTTGTTTCTCTCTGTTTCTTTCCCTCTCTCAAAGGTGCCCTTACTTTTAGTCATCATTAGACAATTTTAAATTCTCTTAGTAGCCAGAATGGTCTTATAGCAGGTCTTACTATGAACACTATTGGCTATTAAGCCAGATTCCTTGGTTATTTCTTCTTGCATGTCCAGTAGCTTCTCATAGGCAGTACAATGTTTGTTTACGGTCAATCCTGTGTGTAATAGTGAAAAAAATTCCTCCTTTGAAAACTCCATATTCCATTCTCTTCTTCCGCTCTCCCATCCTCAATTCTTAATTCTAGTTTGCAAACAGTAGTCTTCAAGGAAGCTCTTGGGGGCACATATCCCATTATGTGTATGGTCTAGTCAGATCATATAGAATCACCTAATCACAGAACCTGAGAATCAGGAGAAAACTCAGTGACCATCTAAACTAGCCCATACATGAGGGAATCTCCATTGTATCATACATACCTAACAAGTGGTAAATAGTGCTTTTTTTAAAAAAAAAAAAAAACTGCATTTTCTGTACCTACCTCCTCCAAAATTACAGATAGTGGTCTTTATATACTACAAGTAGCAGTCATTTTCACATTTATGGGAAAGGCTGGAATACAATAATAGTCAGTCCCAAGAACTGCCATAATCTCAGGGAATTTACAATATAATGGGAAGGCAACATGCAAAGTCTATGTATTAATAAACCATATACAAGATAAGTATTAAGTAAATGAAAGGGAAACTACTAGAATTAAGAGGGGTTCTCAAAGGCTTCCTGTGAGAGATGGGATTTTTGTTGGGACTTGAAAGAAGTCAAGACAGTTAGTAGGAATAGATGGGGAGGGAGAGCATTCTGGGCATGGGGGACCTGAAGAGAAAATACCCAGAGCCAACACATGGAACGTCGTACTCATGGAATAGCCAGAAGGACAGTGTCACTGAATCAAAGGTACTAGAAAGGGATGAAGGGGATAACCTATGAAGGGCTTTGAATACCAAGCAGAGAATTTTGCATTTGATCTCAGAGACACTTGAATTTATTGAATAAATGGAGGAACATGGATAGACCTGCATTTTAGGAACATCGCTTTGGTGGCCCGAGGGAGGATGGTTTGGAGTAGGGAGAGACTTGAGTCAGGCAGATTGCCAAGAAGCTTATTGCAACGACCCAGGTGTGAAGTGATGAGTGTCTGCAGCATTCGGTACTAGGGCCAGAAGAGAAGAAAGGCATAATAGAGAGATGTGGCACCACTGACAGGCTGGAGGCTACGATGGAGGCAAAAGTCACCTGTACTCAAAGTCTGATGCCAGATCTGAAGGTCAGTGGGTTTGTTGCTCTTTTAAAGAAAGTCTGAAACAAGGATGTCCAACTCTGTTTCAAACAAATAAACAGAAAGTTTCCTCCCCAAGCCTGTAATATGACTCACTGCTTCTATTACCAGGATTTATTTTTTCTGACTGAAAATTAGTAGGAAAGTGGCAAGTTATTATCTACCCATTCTAAGTAACTAGGAGGTAATGAGATGTCAGTTGATTATATTGCCAAGGGTAGCTAAGGCAACAGGATTCTAATGGTAGTAGACAAATATAGAATGCTGTCTGTGTGATCTCAGGCAAGTAATTTAACCCCTCTGGATCTCAGTATTCTCATCTTTAAAATGAATGAATTAGGCCTTCAAGTATCTAAAACAATCAGATAATCAGTATGCTATGATTTCTCTTTGAATTTCTTAGCCTTTAGGAACTTTTAAACTTTGATACTTTTCTTCTAGCCCTAATTTCTATAAAAATATTTCTCAAGAGAGGAAAAAGCCAAGTCCCTAGGCAGATATAACATGTTCCTTTTCTAGTCATTTTTCAATTATGTCCAACTCTTCATGACACCTTTGGAAGTTTTCTTTGCAAAGACACTGGAGTTGTTTGCCATTTTTTTGTCCAGTTCATTTTACAGATAAGGAAACTGAGGCAAACAGGATTAAGCAGCTTGTCTAGGTCACACAGCTAGGAAGTGGCTGAGGACAAGATTTGAGTACAGGATGAGTCTTCTTGATTCAAAGCCAGTGCTCTATCCATACACTGTGACAGTTAGCTGTCCCTACAGATACTTGCTAGCCTCATAAATTTTCAAAGATAAAATATAAATTAAGTAACTAGCCACATAATAATACTTTATTTAGTTTAGCTCTTTAATTTTCAAGAAAAAAAATCTTATTTACATTAATCTCATTTATACGAGACAAATGATAGAGACAATCTAAAAAACAAGATTTCAAAGAAATAGGACATCTAAGCTCTTTTTTTTTTTAAAAAAAAAGACATTTTTAAATGTCTTCTGATTAACTTAACAAAGTCATATTTGCCCCCTGATATCTTTCTAGCTTGATTAGAATGACTACAGAAATATTCATTTATTGAAAAGCAGCTAAGTCAATGACATCAAGAATTTATGGAGTATTAATTATGTGAAAGACATAGAACAAAGTGGTGGACACATAAATGTGATACCCAAAATTTACATGGTTAAGTAAAGCGATGATGTTTTGAGGGACAGGGGAAGCACTGACATAAAAGGGGAATTAGGAAAGCTTCAGCCATAAGCTTCTTGTCTGACTTGGTCAGCTCTGTCTTTTCCCCTTCTGCTAGGACATCAAAAGTTTGCATGAATCAAGTCCTTTCAGAATCTGAATCTTGAATCACTCTAACTGTTGCAATTCAGCACTTTAACTATATTTGGCAACTATTTTTTTTTCTTGGTAAGGATGCTAAAGTAAAAGTCTTAAGTTACTTTTTCACAGCCAAACTTGTGTAGGACCCACATATGCTTACAACTTTGCCCACGATTCTTTCCTTCTCTTCTTCATGTTAGTGTCATCTCCAGTCCTTCAGTGTGACATGATTACTATAGAAACTCTTCTTTACAAAATCCAGTTTTCAAGTAATGTGGGAGGCTTCAAATATGGAAATTCATAAGATCCTTCAATGCTAAAATGGTTTTGGGCCTTGCCAGAATATTCCACAGCAACTCTTAATCCCATAGTTCCTTGGATCTTGTGGAAACAAATCTTGACTATGTTAGAAAAAATAAGCAAGGGCTTTAAGATCAGAATCCCAGACCCTGAGAATCTCTTATTTAAATAGGGCTTCAAATGTCATCTAATTCAGTCTATAGTTGATTGATGATTCCACCCCTAAATCCTGCTTCTCCAATTTGCTAGCTATTTGACCTTGGACAACTTGATCTATAAAGACTTTATTTTCTCCAAAGAGGCATTTGGATTAATTAATTTATCAGATGCCTTCCAGCCCTGAATGTTATTCTTCTAATAGAAATGTTTAGAATTTTCACTTTTTGTCTTGCATAAGAACGTTTTGTTGTATTTTTTTTTCTTTTTTCCTGTCAAAACAGAATTTTAAATGCACAATGCAAAGAAAACCATCCTTTAAATCAGGAGGACCTGAATTCAAATCCTCTCTCTGTTTCATAGGATGCTATCTACATGAGAACAGGCAAACTGTTGAACTTCTCAGTGCACAAAGACACTTGTAAAGATAGTAAAATGTTTCTGAATGACAATGGTGGAGGTACTTTCCATATTCATAATACTCTATTTTGATGTAATAATAGAGATCAAAAAATTATACCCTCCAAAACCCCAATATTGAAATCACATTGGAGCACCTTGAAAGTATGGGATTTTCCTTCCAGGTTGCTTGCATCTATTAGTTACTCAATACATGCTTATTGATTAGCTGATTGTGATATTAGAAAGAGAAATAGATTAGTGGTCACAAATCCCTGAATGACTAACTGTCATTTGCTTCACAGGCTGGCATGTTTCAGTTTTATTGGCTACCATGATGGAATGTGACCATAGCTCATTTCCTCCATAGGTAAAGGCATTTAGTCCAGAGAATGAATAACCCCATTTCCAGCTAAAAATCTTTTTATTGCCCCATTATTTTATCCCTGCTGCTTAAAGTAAGCAGACTGTTCCTCTCCCCTCATTTATCTGGGCAATATATTGTGGTCATTAACAAGCAGAATTAGGACAGCATTTCCCAATTACGGAACAAAAATTAGAGCTGTAAATAATATACAAATATCCCAGCTAATGTAGATGACCTTATCTGCAGATCTGCCCAGTGCTTACGATAGCAGAAGAGGGATGATTCAACTTTTATAAACCAAATCAGTACTTTGCTTGAGAGAAGCATCACTCGGCATTTTTATTGGACCCCAGTCTTGTTTTAACTTCCATAGGAAGAAACTACATGCAATAGTGTTAGAGATCTCCATAAAACAATCATAGCAGGCATTCATGCACACATCTCCTGATGCCATGCTTTTCGACTTCATTTCTGACATCGTCTTCATTTTCATTTTCTATCTTTTCTGAATTCCTTCAAGTCTCAGCTAATGCCCCATCTTCTGCAAGAAGCTTTTCCCGATTTTCTTTAATCTCAGTCCCTATAAGGCTAGGGATTATGAGTCTAATCTCTCTCTCTCTCTCTCTCTCTCTCTCTCTCTCTCTCTCTCTCTCTCTCTCTTTTCTCTCTCTCTCTCTGTCTCTGTCTCTGTCTCTGTCTCTCTTTTCTCTCATGGATTAAGTGACTTGCCTAGGCTCAACAACTTGTACGTGTCTGAGGCTAGATTTGAATTTGTATCCTCCTGGCTCCAGGTTATAGTGCCTTAGGATGCTACTTTGCTACTGCCGTAGGATGAACTAGAAACTGATGCTAAAGTAATTTGTGTTAAGCACAGACCTGACCAGATGACTCTAGTTAGTGAAGACCAGTGGCTTTATAAGATAAAATAGAAACTTCCCTGTTTATCTTTTAAAGTCCTGCCTAACCTGGCCCCCACCTTGCTTCCCAGTCCCATTAGATATTACTTCCTTCCTGACATTCTGTAATGTAGGCAGATAGGTCTCATTACTGTTCCTCATTCATGACGCTCCATCTCAATCTTTATGCTTTTTAACTGACTAATCCTCCTATCTGAAATATCCTCCCTCTTTGCCTCTGCTAGATTCTTTCTCTTCTTTTCAGGTATATTTCAGACTCCATGAACTCTTTTCTGAATCTTTTCCCCATCAAACTACTTTTTATTTATCAATTTTGTGTCTCTATCTGCATAGATTATATATATATATATATATATATATATATATAAATATTCATGGTACATATGTATGATGTATACACACACACACACATACACACACACACACACACACATATATATGGTAGATATATAGTACATGTATTTCTGATTAGAATATAAACTCATTGTGACTAAGATTTTTTTTTCATTCTTTTTACTCATGTCTCTAGTGCCTCGCATGGTGCTTGACACATAGTAAATGGCTTAATCAATACTTGTTGATCGACTGAGTTTCAATTTCCTGCCAATCATTTCTGTTCTATGTTTCCTAGTAAGAAGATTATTCTTCTTAGTTGGGAAATCAAAAGCCAAAAAGGAGTTGTACAATTCTGGCTTCAATATGACATTCACCATAATCCTCTAGGAGCCCCAACAAAGCTTAAAAAATCCAACCAAATATTTCTTTTTTTCTGTTTTAACAATCTTTGTTGTCCTGGGATTTCATGAAACTTTAACATTCTTAAGAACTTAGAAGGCTGGCTACTCATGCCTACTGTATTGTGCCTTTATGACAACTTTGAGATACATTCCCATAATTCATCATTCATTTTCTTCTTCTGGCCAGGTGGTCTCTAAAATACTATCACCTCTTTAGTTTCTGGGTTTTCCCACTCATTCTCACTCAAATGATTTTGAAATTTGGGAGGGAAAGGAAATTCAATATCCTCCTTCACATTTCTAGTGCAATGTCATGCATTCTGAATCCCTGGGAAGCTTCAGTTTGTCTCAAATTCAGGATCTATATCATAATTGGAGAATCTCCATTGTAAGAAGTATAGCTAATTAATTTCTCTTCTTACAAACACTGGCTTATTAACTTTTGGGTGAAATTCAAGTTGATTTTCCTGAGTTAGTTCTATATTATTATTCCTTTCCTTTATGTACCATGAGGGCATTTAAAATATAGTTAGCACTGTCAGACTGTGTGATGGAAAGCTACTCAAGGCAAGTTAAAATGAAGTCACATAAAACTTTATTATATAAACTTCTGCAATTTAGTCCTTATAAATGCCTCTAATTTATTCAACATGATGGAAAACAGAAACATCAATATTTCTTAGTCAAGTAACAGAAGTCTTTGGAAAGTATTTGAGGCTTCTGTACCTTCATAAGTGAAGAAGTCATTATATGAAGTTTCTATACAAATCAATTAAAAAACTAAATGGCTAGCTTCTTTCAATATTAGGAAGAGGAAGAAGGAAACTCCAATGAGTTTTCAGATTGTTGTCTACAAAGTGTACCAACCTGGATAGCATTTATTAGTGAAGCTGGTGAACATTCATAGCTTCCTGTCTTTTGAATAAGTGGAACCCCTTTGCACTACCCATGTATGAGACTGTTAATATAATCCATTATTCTTTGGAAACCAGTTAGGTCATTTCTTGAATATAAAATGTCATCTTCCTGGTCACTGTTTCTTAATCACTGAAGAATATTAAGTAAGCCTGTTTTACATTGATCTTTTGGTTATTGTCAATGTTAATGAAGCAATGTTATCTAAACCAAAAGGAAGGCTTTATTGGAGCTCTTAAAGGAAAAGTGTCAATTGAGCATTGATAAGGTGATCGGATATAGCAATTGACATTTAGGCATTGATAAGGCATTGACAAATTGTCTTCCCATTTGGATTAGAAAAGGATCTGTCCCTCTCTTGACTAATTTTGTCCTCTGCCTAATTTTGAAAGGAAAGTTGGTGTATATATTATCCGCTCTGCCAAAGGGACTAACAGAAGAAATCATTCAATTTTAATACACATTTAAAAGTGCCTCCTATATGTTGTGTACTGAGAATAAAAACACAAACAAACAATGTGTCCTTGAGCATACCTCTAGTGAGAAGAGAACAAATATGTATAAATATAGATGTTTTCAAAGTGGTTAAAAAGCAGGGGGGGGATTTGAGCAGGGGAATGACATGCTCAGGTCTGTTTAATTAATGTCTATGTGTTAACTGTAAAGAGATATGAATAGAGAGGAGAGGATAGGTGACAAGTTTTTTTTTTTTTTTGTTCTTGTTGTTGTTGTTGTTGATGTTTGAGATGTTGTGTTGATGTTTTGTTTGTTTAGAGAGAGGAATGGAGGGAGGGAGGGAGAGACAGAGACAGAAAAAGAGAGAAAGAGAGACACACACAGTTAGATAGAGACAGAGACAGAAAAAGAGAGAGCAATACACACACAGCTAGATAGAGACGGACAGAAAAAGAGAGACACACACAGCTAGATAGAGACAGAGACAGAAAAAGAGACACACACAGCTAGATAGAGACAGAGACAGAAAAAGAGAGACACACACAGCTAGATAGAGACAGAGACAGAAAAAGAGGCACACACACAGCTAAATAGAGACAGAGACAGAAAAAGAGACACACACAGTTAGATAGAGACAGAGACAGAAAAAGAGAGAAAGAGAGACACACGTAAAAAGAAAGACAGAGACAGAGATATTCAAAAAGACAGAGAAAGAAGAGAGAAAGAGAGAGACAGAGAGAGATCATGGACTTCTGGAGAACTTGATATGTAGAATTTTTTTATGCATAGTAGACTGAACTTTACAAAATTAAGAACACTAGCTACTATGGTTAAATTTACATTGATGAGCAATATATCTAAAAGATAATTCAAGCATATACACCAATAGTGTCAAACACAAATAGAAACAGGGGCCAGTAAATCATAGATAAGGATCTCTGTTGACTACATATTGACTTAGAAAACCATATATTAACATTATCCGTATTTTATCATATTTTATTTACTTAAAATATTATCCAATTACATTTTAATCGGGTTCAGTCTTACTCAGAAATATCATGGGCTTCATGCAATCCATAGTCTATGTGTTTTAACACTTCTGATATAGACCTTCATGTAACTTCATCTATTTTTGGAGGCAGAAAAGTGTCTTAGGAATGGAAAAGGCCAAATGAATTAAAAATACATTTTATTTTCCATATTACCTAGTTTCTTGTGATTATGAGGGAGCAGCCAACTAAATGAAAGCATAAGTTAGAAAGTAAGCAAATATTAGAGCAATTTCATACAAATTTTGACTAGAAAGAAATTTGTTGGAATAGGGAATGAGTTGAGGCCATTGACTTGGAGGACCCTTTAGCCAATTAGTTTTTCTCCCCTCTCAGGCTCTAGCTTCCTCTGGAAATCCCAGGACTGGATCTCACCAACATATGCCACTGGTCACAAGGGGGAATCCAATGGGAATGCTTGAATAGGTCAGGAAATTCATCAGCACCACTGGAAAAACAGCCTAATGGTGCATACTTAACTGCCAATAGATCAGAGGAGTCATTTTTGTATCCCAAGGACAGCCCATTAGGAAGATTAGAGGAGCTCTGAAAATGTCAGCCTGGAAATAGAACAGGAGCTCATTGTGCTGTTAAACATTTGGCTTCCAAACTCCTTAACTACTTTCAAATTTCAGAGCAATCTCTCCCTCATGTTAGCTGTTGCAGAAATGCCTATGATTTTGATACGCACAGAGGAGTTGCCTTGATGTAAGATTGCTAAAATTGCACTTTTTCTACAGAATCAGGTATTTTTTTTTCCTCCTTTTAAAAAAAAGTTAAAAAATAGACATACATATATATTCACCTTTATCTTTCATTGCTCAAGTTTGTTTCTGCTTCTAGGTCTCACATTTGTATTCAGATGTAATGAAGAGAGCTTGTTGATATGCAAGGAACTAGGACTAAAACTGAATTGGGGGAGAACATTAGGGAATTAGGGAATTCCCATTTGGGAAGCACACAGTACTTTCAGTCTTGTCAAACCGCTTGTTGCCACAAAAGCCCAGATTTAAAATATCAATAATCTGATGATGCTCCAAGTTTTCTACTCCTGGACCAATACAAATTTAGGAGAATTAAGATCGACTCAGAGTAATGGAAATGCCTATCATATGAGTTGCCTGTATGAGCTATAACTGATACGGGAAAAATAGCATGAAAGATATCGTCAAAGATTTGGAACATAGATGGATACACACTGGAAAGGATGCTGATGTGAGAGATATAAGATCTGAATCTGAATCCTAGATTTGACACTTATTCTCTGTATGCCTATGGAAAGAACCCCAAATCTTTGTAGACCTCAGTTTCTTTATCTGTAGAACGAAGTCTAGAGATCCAATTTTTTGACCTATTGTGGATCTCAATTTCTTCCATTTTGAAATTAAGAGCTTGGATAGGGTAACCTCTCCTGGTTATAATCATTGATCCTTTGCTGCTTTATGTTGAGTTATGTTAAGTAGAGTGTTACTATATATGCAAGATTAATTGAACCAGACTACATTAGTGAGTTTCTTTATGGAAAATCAAAGAGGACACATGCCAGATAAATACAAGATTAGATGTAGAAGATCTATGTACTGTTCATTGGAAGGAGTTGAATGAATGAATGAGAGAAATCAACATTAACGTTCTTCCAAAGTTCTAGATTTGGATGGACTCAAGTGATTTATCATTACCTCATCTTAGTTAGATATTAAAGAAACAGTGTCCTTAATGACTCTGAGCTTTCAAAACAAAAGTCTATTGCTTAAAATTGTTGTGACACAACAGAAAGGGGATCTGGTCCAAGAGGTAAAAGACCTGGTTCAAATACTGCCTCCCATACTTTCTTGATTGACTTTGGGCCAGTCATTCTGCTTTAGCCCAGTGTTTTGTACATTTTAAGCACTTAAAAAATACTTTATCTGCCTCCCAATACACACTGAAGAAAGGACCACCCAATACAATCTTTCTCTTCTCTATTCCACCCTCTACATAACTTCCATGTTTTACAGATGAAGAAACTGAGACACAGGGAGCTAGATAAAAGATTAATTGATCCCTTAGGTCCCCTTCAGCTCTATATCAAATGATCTTGTATAACAGTAATACTCCAGACTATGAGTTATAGATAGTATTCTCAAAAAAAATTAGGTTAGCAGGTCACTTAAAGTGCATTGAGAGATATATGGTAGACATGTATAGGCTCGACCAGATCCCCAACAATGAATTATTCAGGAGAAGTGGTATAAATATTTCATCAGAAATGTATGATTAGAAAATGAGGTGGGCTATTCATCTGGCAAGAGTAGAAGATGGTAATTGAAGGAAAGCCTACTTGTTCCATTAATATCTATACAATGTCATGTGAGCTAAAGGCCATACCTATCTTTCCTACCTTCTTGGAGGATTATAGGAGGATGTAGACAAAGGTCTATATTCCAAGAAATCTAGCATCTTGGATCATAGATTTAGGGGTGGAAAAGATCATTAAGTCATTGAGTCCAATGCACAGCAAAGAAATACTACCTCTTTTTAGCTTCTTTAGCAAATACTCCATATAGAACTGGCATCATACTCAGGTAGCACCCATAATATTTAAACATTCTACAATACCAAAAAACCCCCAGGGCCTTCAGGGATATGCTCTATTATTTTTAAGGCAACATACATTTCTTTTTATGGACTCAAATAACAAGACAAATACTGATTTGGGCATGGCTTGTCTTATGAAACCTATAGATCTTTTTTCCCTTTTTCTAAATTGAAATTACCTTCCTGTCATTTTACTACAATGCTTCTTTTTCATTGTGATAGTATTTCCATCTATTTTAAACTTTCACTACTCAGTCTTGGTGTTTGCTAAAGTTCTCTTGGTGCATCTCAAGTTAATAGGGGCCAGAGTGACATTATTTCTCAGATATTACATATTGAAGATAGGAAATAAAGGCTCAGACACCAGAAATTCAATTTTTTCCAAACTTGTTTACTAGGTAGAATAGACTTTGTTGGAAAGTTTTTTTTAAACAATGTGTCCTTTTATTTAAAAAAATCACCTATTCTTGTGTGAACTTGGAAAAGTTGCTTTTGTTGTACTTTTTCAAAACCAAGGAAAAATATTGCGACAATGCCATACTTTGATGAAGAATACAGGTTTCAAAAGAGCTAGATTCAAGTTCTGACCTTGACACTTACTAGTTGTGTGACCCAGCACAAATCGCTTTGCCTCTGAAGTTCAACGTTCTTGTCTTTATAATAGGGATAATAATAGAATACTTATTTCAGAGGGTTATTGTGAGGAAAGGCTTCATAAAACTTAGGATTCTGGACCTAGAGTTACAAGAACCCTCAGAAATTATTTAGTCTAGCCTGCTTTTTTTGAGGACTAAGGAAACTGAGGTCCGGAGTGAGTAACTGACTTGCCTCAAAGCATATAGATAAAAAGCACTAGTATTAGAAGTCAGAGAGTCATTTCAGTATCTCTGAATCAGAAAATGAATGAGAATGCAGCCAAGATTAGAAGGCAAACAGAAAACTGGGGGAAATTACATCCAAGGATTCTGAGAAAGGCTTCATTTCTAAAATATATAGAGAATTGACTCACATTTATAAGAATACAAGCCATTTACTGATTGATAAATGGTCAAAGGATATGAAAAGACAATTTTCAGACAAAAAAGCCATTTCTTGTCATATAAAAATGCTTTAAATCACTATTGATTAGAGAAATGCAAATTAAGACAACTGAGGTACTACTACATACCTCCCAGATTGACTAAGATGACAGGAAAAAATAATGATGGATGTTGTAGGGAATGCTGGAAAATTGGGACATTAATACATTGTTGGTGGAGTTATGAACTGATCCACCCATGCTGGATAGCAATTTGCAGCTATGCGCAAAGGATTATCAAACTGTTTACACAATTTGATCCAGCAGTGTCTCTACAGGGTCAAAGAAATCATACAAAAGGGAAAAGGAACCACATGTACAAAAATGTTTGTAGTAGAGCTTTTTTTTTTTTTTTTTTTTGTAGTAGCAAGGAATTGGAAACTGAGTGGATGCCCATCAGCTGGGGAATGGTGGAATAAGTTATGGTTTATGAATATAATGGAATATTATTGTTCTAGAAGAAATGATCAGCAGGTGATTTCAGAAGAGGTTTACATGAACTAATCCTGAGGGAAGTCAGCAGAACCAGGAGAACATTGCTCTCCTGACAATGGCAGGGTTATGTGATGATCAACTGTGATGGACATGGTTCTTCAACAATGAGGTGATTCAGGCCAATTCCAATAGATTTGTGATAGAGAGAGCCATCTGCACCCAGAGAGAGGACTATGAGGACTGAATGTGGCTCACAACATACTATTTTCACCTTTGTTGTTGTCGTATACTTGCTTGCTTTTTTCTTTCTCATTTTTTTCCTTTTTTGATCAGATTTTTCTTATGCAGCATGATAAATGTAGAAATATGTTTAGGAAATTGCAATATTTAACCTATATTGGATTGCTTGCTATCTAGGGGAGAGAGGGAGGAAAATTTGGAACACAAGGCTTTGCAAGGATGAATGTTGAAAACTATTTTTGCATATATTTTGAAAAAAAACCTATTATTATAAAAAAGAAAAAAACTAAAAAAAAGAAATAGAATGAGAAAATCAGTGACACATAGAAGATAGACAGCCTTACAGTCATGAAGACCTGGATTCAGTTCTTTTTTTTTTTTCTGAAAATGTTATATGATACATTGACAATGGCCAAGTCATTTAAGCTCGTAGTGGCCCAGGAATATAAATTACAATGCAGTTGTCAGTCTGAATCAATGATTGAAGTTTCCCAAATGGATGAAATCATAGGTTGTAGTCCCTTCTTTCATACATTACTATGCAAATTACCAGGTGAATGCCGTTACCTGGCAAATCCTATTCAGGTAATTAAAAAATTCTAACCTCTGCTTCTCCTGAATATATTTTATTCCAAACAAAAAATTGTTTGCTTGGGGTTGGTAGAACTATGTCAATCACTCTTTAGGTAAAAATGGATTTAATGTTTGTGGATTTCAGAGAAGCTTGATTATGTTTTTAAAGCATCATATATTTGGTACCATCGTCCTTCTTCCATGAGCAGATTGTTATTAGATAAACCATAAGTCTAAACATTGCCCAAATAGATTCTCCAGTTCTTACAACTCTCATTTTATCAGCTTAACTAATGGCAGATGATGAGAGGGTGATGGATGAGTTCCCTAGCCATTAGCAGCTTAGTTCAATACTCCTAGATCTCTTTTTCTAGACAAGTTGCTCTAAGACTAGAAATAAGTTTATCTAACAACTCTGGTGTCAATTCTTTGGTCAGGGAAAGAAGAAGGAAACATTTGATGGGAAGAAGCCAAGGAATTGTGGTTCATTTGAGAGAGAGAGACTGACTGAGGATCATTGGGTCATAGATCAAGGGATGGAAGGTACCTCAGCGGCTATCTACTTCAACTATATTATTTTACAAAGAAAAAAAAACAGACCCTCATTTCTCAAAATATATAGAGAACTGAGTCAAATTTATAAGAATACAACTCATTCCTCAATTGATATATGGTCAAAGGATATGAACAATTTTCAAATAAAGAAATTAAAACCATTTCTAGTCATATGAAAAAGTGCTCTAAATCACTATTGATCAGAGAAATGCAAACTAAGACAACAATTAAGACTACTACACACCTCACAGATTGGCCAAGGTGAAAGAAAAAGATCATGATAAATGTTGGAGGAGATGTGGGAAAACTGGGACACTAATGCATTGTTGGTTGACTTGTGAACTGATCCAACCATTCTGGAAAGCAATTTGTAACTATTCCCAAAGGGCTATAAAACCTTTCATTCAGCAGTCTCAATACTGGATCTATATCCCAAAGAAATCATAAAAAAGGGAAAAGGACCAACATTTGGAAAACTATTTGTAGCAACTCTTTTTGTAGTGGCAAGGAATTGAAAATTGAGTAGATGCTTATCAGTTGGGGAACGTCTGAATAAGTTTGTTGTAATTGAATGTAATGGAATATTATTCTTCTATAAGAAATGATCATTAGAGTGATTTCTGAAAGGTCTGGAGAGATTTACATGAATTGATGCTTTGAAATGAGTAGAACCAAGAGAACATTGTACACAGCAACAACAAGATTGAGTAATGATCAATTCTTATGGATGTGGCTCTTTTCAGCAATGAAATGATTCAAGACAATTCCAACAGACTTGGGATGTTCAACAGTGGATGAGAATCTTGCACTTGGATTCAGGAATTCTGGAATGCAAATTCTGACTCAGAAGCTTTACTTGCTGTATGACCCTGGACAAGTTACTTTATCTCTTACAATCTCAGTTTCTTCAAAGTGGGGACAATAATAGCATCTATCTCCCAGACTTGTGGTAAAGCAAAAAGAGAACTTATATTGCAAACCTGAAAGTGTTCTATAAAAGCTTGCCATTAAATAAATATAGGTTAATATAAAAAAAGTATGATTTAATGCTGTTCCTCATTTAGACACATCAGCTTATTATCCATAGCTAGCGTTTATAGAGTACATAAAGATTTGCAATATATTTTACAAACATGATCTCATTTCCCCTTATAATAGTCCTGGGATTGCATATAACAGTACTGTTGTTACCCCGACTTTTACAGATGATGAAACTTGGGCAGGCAGAGATTAAGTGACTTCCCCAGACCCACACAACTCATAAGTTTTTGAGGCTGAATTTGAAGTCAGGACTTTCTGACTCTAGGTCCAGTGGTCTATCCACTGAGCTCTCTAGCTTCTTACTTGGTAGTTTCTTACAACTGAAGTCAGGGCACCTATTTATTTGCTTAAATACATTAAGAATTTATGCTTTCTTCCCTTTACATGTAACCTTAACACTATAGTACAGGTGGCAACCCTTCTACACATGAGAAAACAGCTTAATATTGTATTGGGGAAAAATCAAATCCCTTTGTAGCATATACCATCTGGTAGTGAGCCTCTCTCCAATTAGCTGGCCTGTTCTTTGGACACCAGCTACATGTTCAGATACTAGGCTGAGACTCAAAGACCTTCTGGCTTACCACGATCTGCTGGAGCTTAGACTTGATTGGCATGGCCTCAGAATTCCAGGGTGAGCTCCATGTTAGACTACGAGGAGAATTATTTGTGTGTGATTTAAGCTCCAAGAAAAATAACCCAGTCAGAAGGAATTTAAAGACTAAATTCAAATGAATTCAGCAAATAATTATTAGTTTTAAATAGCTTTTTATTTTTCCAAAATACATGCAAAAATGATCTTCAATATTCACCTTTGCAAAGCCTAAATTGCTCTCCTTCTCTTTCTCTTTTCCCCTCCCCAAGAGAAGAAGAAATTCAATATAAGCTAAACATGTGCAATTCTTTTAAACATATTCCCATATCATTATGCTGTGTAAAAAATATCAAAAGGGGAAAAAACACAAGGAAAAAAGAAAAAACAAACAAGCAAACAAACAACAGAAAGGTGAAAATATTATGTTCTGATCCACATTCAGTGTCCATAGTTTTTTCTCTGGTTGTGGATGGCTCCTTCCATATAAGTCTATTGGAATTTCAGCAAATAATAATTATCCATTATATTCCAGGTACTACACTAGGTGATGGGGTTCAAAGACAATCCCTTTCCCCCAAAACCAAGCCATGACTTCTAGGAGTTTAGGTTCTTCTGGGGGATACAGAATATATTTTTTAAATTTAATTTTATGTTTTGGCTGGGATCATGCTTCTCCAGAATAGCCTTCTCTGTAGCTCAGAGTCACTGAGAGTTACTTGAGACACTGAGGATAAGGGATTTATTCAGAGTCACACAGAGTTAAAGAGAATTTGTAACCAGGTTTTCTTGACTTTAACATTTGCTACTTTAACAAGTACACTAAACCGTCACTGTATCACATAGTATTTTATTTTTTGTTTTGTTTTTTTTTTTTGTTGTTGTTGTTGTTTGTTTGTTTTTGACCTCTACTTTCACATCACCATGAACTTTTCACTTTGCTTAAGCGCTCTTTTTTAAGCTCTTTCAGGTTTTATCTCCCTGTTTAACTATAAAGTGAAGGAACATCAAAATGAAGGAATCAAAGTTTCCTTTAGCTTCTATATTATTCCATGGGCATGGAGCAGACACAGATACTGTTTGTTCACAGAACAAATGTTTTGTTGTTTCAATTGCATTTTCATGACCCCATTTGGGATTTTCTTGGCAAAGATGCTGTAGTGGTTTGCCATTTCCTTCTCCAGCTTATTATACAGATGATAAACTGAGACCAACGGGATTAAGTGACTTGACCAGGACAGCTAGTAAGTGCTGTTTGATTTGAACTCAGGAAGAGGAGTTTTCCTGATTTCAAGACCAGTGTTCTATCTACAATGTCCTGTAGTGGTCCCTACCTATAGGAAAATACTCCCTAGGTGGGAAGACTTTCTAGATCCCTCTCTTGTTCAGGACTTTATTTCCATTTGTTATATTTGTTTAATTTATCTTTGTACATGTTATATACCTTCAGTAGAATGTCATAGGATCCTAGAATTTAGGCTGGGAGGAATTGCAGAGCTCATCTGCTTTAGGGGTTCTGAGCTTTTTTTGCATATGCTGGACTCTAAGGACAATCTGGTAAATTCTGTGCAATCTTTCTCTGAATATTTTTTTAAATGCATAAAGCAAAATACAGAGAATTACAAAGGAAGCCAATTTTATTATAATATGGTTATCACATAAAACAAAGAGTTCACAATCCCAGGCTCAGAGCCTCCCTCTGCTATAGGTCACTAGCCCCTCACTTCACTTTTTAAATGGGAAAATTGAAGCCTACTTTAACTCAGGAACTTGCCTGATATCAACCTGACACAGAAAACAGCCATAGAACTGAACCTAGAATTCACTGATTCAAGAGCCAGTGGTCTTACCACTGTACTACACTGTCTTTAGGAAGGGTGAATTTCATCACTTGCCTTAGTACTCCTTTAATTTGAATATTTCCTGGTTGGTTTTTGGTTACCCTTAATAGACAGTATCACTCATTCTTTTTAATTAGACCTTCTTAGGCTCCTCATTTTCCTTCATAAAAATATATATTTAAATCGGAAATCACCATACAAACAACTTCTTGGGACCAAGCAAAGTACCTAAGAAGGAATCTTCTAATGTAATCTCATCATGGAATGGGCTGTAGGGCACAATTAAACCCATAATCAACAAGTAAGGAGTTCCACACGCTTTCCTGAATCTGGTCTATGGAGTATTGTATGCAATTTTTCTGAAAGTGAAATTCTCCATTATCAATCATACCCCTTCATATGTAAATCTCTCAGCATATTCCAAAGCAAATGTAAATTGTGCTTGCTTTATCTGCCCTTTGGAATATCCACAGCTCTTGGTACCTCTATTAGAGTGAGTAATTGAAAGTTGACTGCTGTTAAATTGTATTTATATTGCCTCTTAATATTGAAGCACAGTATAATCCTTGGTTAATCTGCACAATGTCATTATTATCTTTTCATATGAACAGAGGACAAATAAAAGTGAAACAATTTGCAAGAGCCTGATCACTATCCTGCTTCCTGAACCTGGTATTTGAAGGCTAATGCTAAACACAGGCATAAACATTTGCAAGTGTTACCCAGACACTGTAATTTGGCAAATGGGATTTTCCAAAGTATAGGGGAAAGTGAATTTTTTAAAATGATGTTAAGAGTTATCTTGGCTTTGCCCTTTTTATCTCCCCCCACATCATGTAATTTGCTAAGTTTTATCAATCAGTGTTTAAAACATCTTTTGAATCTGTATCCTTTACTCCCCATCCTCATCCACATGGTAACTGAGCTATTGGAACAGCTTCCTAATTGGTCTTCCTGCCTTGCTTCTCCATTATCCAATCTACCTTTCATCTACCTGCCAAATTTATATTCATGTCTCTGATCATATCACTTTCAAACTTAAGAACAAAGTCTTTGGCTCTCATCACCTTTAGGATAAAATATAGCATACTAGCATTAATATACCACAGTTAATATAACACATTAATATACTGCAATATACCTCCAAACTACTTTTCTTCATTTCACATTAATTCATTATTTATTACTTAATATAATTTCTATTCTTCTTTCTTTCTTTCTTTCTTTCTTTCTTTCTTTCTTTCTTTCTTTCTTTCTTTCTTTCTTTCTTTCTTTCTTCCTTCCTTCCTTCCTTCCTTCCTTCCTTCTTCCTTCCTTCCTTCCTTCCTTCCTTCCTTCCTTCCTTCCTTCCTTCCTTTCTTTCTTTCTTTCTTTCTTTCTTTCTTTCTTTCTTTCTTTCTTTCTTTCTTTCTTTCTTTTGGTGCTGAGGCAATCGAGATTAAGTGACTTGCCCAGGGTCACACAGCCAGGAAATGTTAAGTGTCCGAAACCACATTTGAATCCAGGTCCTCCTGACTTCAGGGCTGGTGCTCTATCCACTGTGCCACCTAGTTACCCCATACAGTTTATATTCTTATTTCATCTGATTGCCTTTCATGCATTCGTTGTTCCAGTTAAACTTGGTTCCTGACTGTTCCCCTATACCAGCCTCTCAACTAACCAGAACTGCACAGTATACTAGAAATAGGAGCATCATGAATGAAATAGAAGTTTAATTTTAAAAACGGGGAAAAGGCTTGCATCCAAGAAGGCAGATTAGACACATGGGTCAGGCCTTGACCTGGTGGGGGGGGCTGCTTTAATGTAGGCAGACCCCAATACTTATACCAATGACTTTGCAGTGAGCTGTGGCCCTGACAATGAGGGGCAACTGCAATAATGTGAGAAGTTTGATTCCCGGCAGGGCTTCAAGACCAGAACTGGTACAAGCTTGTCCGGAGTTTGCTCAAGCTCAGAAAATACCCGGATGCTGGTCAAATCAATACAATAATTATGTGATTTTGCCAGAAAGTGAAAATGTTGTTACGCCAAGCTCAGAGCATAGCCTGCTTTCTGGGCCTTAACTCTGGAAAATGCCTAGTCTCTTAAGTCTTGACAGGCTAAATATATCTCTTTTGCTTAATTACAAATAGTTTAGGCTGTGTTCCATGACTGAAATATAAACTCAGGCCATATATTAAGGAACATATAAAATCAGGCTGATATATAAAATCAGTCCAGAAACTTTTAAAAAGTGTCGACTCTGTGCTGAGTACTGGGGATATAAATACAGAGATTAAAACAATCTCTACTCAGAAGAAGCTTACATTCTAATGATTACAAAGGAAGGTTCTTTTTTTTTTTTAATTATTAGTACTTACCTATCTAGGTGAGTGCTGGCCTTTAAAGGCCAACTGTACATTTATTTCAAAGATACCACTCTTTTAAAGACATTGTGGGAAGGTCTCTTTAGAAGGTCTAAGATCAATTCTCAAGAGGAATTCCTCAAAAGTCTATAGTAACGACTGTGATTGAAACAAGTTCCAATTCCAATTGACTCTAATCTCAAAGTTTGAAAAGAATATTTATGATCCTTAGTTTTTTATTTTATTATTATTATTTTTTAAATATTTTATTATTATTTTATTTAATAATAACTTTATATTGACAGAATCCATGCCAGGGTAATTTTTTTTACAACATTATCCCTTGCACTCATTTCTGTTCCGATTTTTCCCCTCCCTCCCTCCACCCCCTCCCCTAGATGGCAAGCAGTCCTATATATGTTAGATATGTTACAGTATATCCTAGATACAATATATGTTTCCAGAACTGAACAGTTCTCTTGTTGCACAGGGAGAATTGGATTCAGAAGGTAAAAATAACCCGGGAAGAAAAACAAAAATGCAGATAGTTCACATTCGTTTCCCAGTGTTCTTTCTTTGGGTGTAGCTGCTTCTGTCCATCATTTATCCATTGAAACTCAGTTAGGTCTCTTTGTCAAAGAAATCCACTTCCATCAGAATACATCCTTACACAATATCGTTGTCGAAGTGTACAATGATCTCCTAGTTCTGCTCATTTATACAATATCGTTGTCAAAGTGTATAATGATCTCCTGGTTCTGCTCATTTCACTTAGCATCAGTTCATGTAAGTCTCGCCAGTCCTCTCTGTATTCATCCTGCTGGTCATTTCTTACAGAACAATAATATTCCATAACATTCATATACCACAATTTACCCAGCCATTCTCCAATTGATGGGCATCCATTCATTTTCCAGTTTCTAGCCACTACAAACAAGGCTGCCACAAACATTTTGGCAAATACAGGTCCCTTTCCCTTCTTTAGTATTTCTTTGGGATATAAGCCCAATCATTGGTTTTTTTTTTTTTTTAAATATTTGTTTTTTTTTTTAACTTGAGAAATAAAACAAACATTTCCCTAATATAGAAGAGAAAAAAATGGTTGCATAAAAATCTATAATGTACAACATGTTTATTCTTTTAAATATAATAAAGTTATGATATTTCCTTTCCATTTCTAGAAATCCTGAATATGGATACCATGATACAAATAGTCCTATTATATGGGATCTGTGGGATATTTAAGTATTATTGTAACCATTTTACCAACGGAAGAACTTTGATCCAGCAAAGGCCTTTTTACAGTATCCTTTAGTTAATAAGCATTAAAAGAGTCCAAATCAAAGATGACAGGAAAAGATAATGATGAATGTTGGAGGGGGTATAGGAAACATGGAACACTAATACCTTGTTGAACTGATCCAGTCATTCTGGAGAGCAATTTGGAACTATGTCCAAAGGGCTATCAAACTGTATATATCCTTTGATCCAGTAGTATCTCTACTCTGCTTGTATTCCAAAGAGATCATAAAAGAGGGACAGGGACCCACACGTGGCAACTTTTGTGTAGTGGCAAAGAACTGGAAACTGAGTGGATACCCCTTAGTTGGAGAATGGATGAATAAGTTATGGCATATGAACGTTATAGAATATTATTGTTCTGTAGGAAACAATCAGCAGGATGATTTCAGAGAAGCTTAGAGAGACTTACAGTAAGTGAAATGAGCAAAACCAGGAGATCATTATACACTGCAACAGCAAGATTATGTGATGATCAATTCTGATGGACATGGCTCTCTTCAACAATGAGATGATCCAGGCCAGTTCCAATGGTCTTATGATGGAGAGAGTCATCTGCATCTAGAAGAAGGACTGTGGGGACTGAGTGTAGAGCATGGCACAGTATTTTCACTCTTTTTGTTGTTTGCTGGTATTTTGTTTTCTTTCTCACTTTTTCCCTTTTTGATTTGATTTTTCTTGTGCAGCATGATAAATGTGGAAATATGTATAGAAGAACTGCACATGTTTAACATATATTGGATTGCTTGCCATCTAGGGCAACAGGTAGGGAGAAGAGAGAGAAAAAAATTGGAAGACAAGGTTTTGCCAGGGTGAATGTTGAAAATTATCCATGAATATATTTTGAAAATAAAAAACTTTATTAAAAAAAGAAAGTGTCCAAGTCAAAGACACTTTATAGTATCTCATATCCTATTGCCTTCTTCAGAGCTATGAACTTATGGTCATGTCCCAGGGCCAAGTTAACTGCTCATTACTTGTGTGGGTGAGACTTTGAATAAATTACATCCTCCCTGGTTTAGATTTCCTTTTCTTTAAAATCAGGGGATGAGATAATTTCTGCTCTATGATCTTAGATGCTCCCTAGGAGGTCTATATTGAAATGAAGTCAAATCAAAATGCATTTATTTAGCACTTGCTGTGTGCCAGTCACTTTACTAAGTGCAAAGAAAGAAAGACAAAAATAGTATCTGACTTCAAAAAATTCCCAGTTCAGGTTTGGAGATAGAGGAGAGACAACAAACAAGTGACCACATCCAAATAAGATATCTACTAGATAAATTATAAGTAATCTTAGAGGGAAGGCCCTAGCATTAAGGAAGAACAGGAAAGTTTTTGTGCTAGAACTGGATTTTATCTAAGACTTAAAATAAGCCAAGGAACCCAGGAGGTGAAGGTAAAAAATGACAATATTTCAAGCATTAGGTACAGCAGGCGAAAACACAGATGGGTTATAGAATGTCTTGTGGGAGGGACAAAAAGAAGGTCAGTGTTACTGAATAGTAAAATACATGGAAATGAATATCTCATTTAACAATAAGCCAGCAAAGCCTAGCTAATGATTTTTAAAGTCAGCTAAAAATAATTTCCCAACTTCTCATCTTCTGAATTATGCAAATGACTCAGGTAAATGCTAAGATCTCTCATCATTTCCTGGAAAAATTCAGAAATTTATATTTTAAGTAATTTGTCAAAAGTGGGTAATATCTTAGTGATTTCCATTAATATAAAGGTTAGGTTTTATTTCCTTTGTGCTTAAAGTTATATTGGATCATGATAGCTTATGAAATAAAAAAAAAAAAGATTAAGGGTATCTCTAAGATTGAATGGAAAGGATTAGTTGTTAAAGTTTATTAAGATTTTTCCATTTCACATGCAGTTTGCCTATTTATGGGATAATAGATCTAGTTTTGGGGACCTCAGAAATCATCTAGTCCATATCTCTCATTTTCCAGATGAGAAAACAGAGGCTGAATGATATATTCAAAGTCACATCAGAAAGTACCATTAGAAAAAGGATTTGAATTTTTAAAAAATAAGTTTTAATCGACATTTTCTCTTTCTTAGGTCAGCATGACTATCCCCAGTATCCCTCTCCCTTCTTTTCCTAGAGAGATACCCCATTTAACAAATAGAATTTTGAAAGAGGAAAAAACAGTATAATTGATAAATACAATGAAAAAGTCCAAAACCATGGGCAATGTGTAATTCCTGTGGACCTCCTACCTCCATGTGGGTGTGTTTCAGTATTCTTATATCTCTTTATTTAAGTCCTGATTGACCTTTATTATTGTTTCATTCACTTTTGATTTTTTTAGAGTATAGTTATTTTTTCCATTTATATTGTAGTTACTGTGTATATTGTTTACGTGTCCCTAATTCCCCAGCATAGTTTATATATACATATAAAAATATACACGCATATTTTTCTGTACTTTTCTATATTCATTATAAATGTAATTTCTAATAGCACAATAATCTTCTATTACATTCATGTGCATTTTGCCTAGTCATTCCCAGACTGATCTCAAAAATTTATTTTTTGTGTAAGGGGAGATAGCTAAGTGATATAGTAGATCCTGAGGTCAGGAGGATTTGAGTTTAAGTTTGGTTCTAGATGCTTGACACTTGCTAATTGTGTGATTCTGGGTAGAAATTTACTTGACCTCAATTTAGAGGTACAATTTGAATCCATGCCAGAGCCATCCCCTTTGGGCTGCACCTTTGAGCAATACTATGATGCCCCCAATTGTAATTTTATAAAAAACAAACAAACAAATAACAAAACAAAAACAAAAAAAAAACCTTCCCTCAAAGAAAACATCATTGTTGATCATCATTAGCAAAAAAAATTAATTCTGTTCTTGGCAAAGATATTGGAGAACCAATTTTGAGGTGAGGAATCAGGAATCTGATTTATAATTCCACACCCGTCTTTGACTACCCAACTGTGTGGCTTTGGGCAGAGCATTCAACTTTTCACTATATCAAATTCCTCATTTGCTAAATGATAGGGTTGTTTGTGATGTCACTCGAAGGTCTTTTCCACCACTAAAATTATATGATCTTATTAATGGAAATTAATATTAATGATCAATAATGGACTGGTTCGTTCATATTAATCATCAAGCCATATGTCTATAATACTTTAAGGTTAATACAACTTTTCTTATGTCCAACCTGTGAAGTAGGTATGATTACTGTTTTAGAAGTAAATTGGGGCTTGTGCATATAAAGGGAGTTGCTCCTATCACAAAAGAAGGAATTGGCTAGGCCTGGACTCCACTCCAGCTCTTTCTCTGAATTCACTGATGTTTCCTTAAGTCATGAATCTCAGTTTATTTTCTGTACCTTGTATATAATAGATGCTCAGTGAATCTGAGTTGAATGAATAAGTTATGGGAAATTTAGACCCATGATCTAGACTTTGATATCTGGGGAAATTCTAGAATGAATCATTAAGGGGATGGTTAACGAATATTTAGAATAGGAAACTATAGTTATAAAAGACCCAGCAAGATTTCATCTTGAAAATGAAAGACTGAACTTCCATTTTTGAAAGAATTACTAATCAGAAAAATGAATGAATGACAAAGTATTTGTTAAGTGCTTAATATATGCTGGGCACTGAGGTGTAAAGGGTACAAATACGAGGAAATAAGATAGTTTCTGCCCTCAAAGAGTTTGTATTCTAATGGAGAAAGATAACATAGAAAAGTGAACTAAATCTAGAAAGGGAAAAATAGGGTATACACACACACACACACACACACACTATATGTATATATACATATGTATACATACATATAGTGTGTGTGTGTGTATACATATATGTATACATACATATAGTGTGTGTGTGTGTGTGTGTGTGTGTGTGTGTGTGTATGAATGGAGTGGAAATGACCAGTAAGTGATGTGGTGTGCAGATTCTGGCCAAGATAAGGTAGAAATCCACCAATGAGAACTCAGGATTCTGAGGGCAAAAGACCAAGTTCCAAAGGGAAAAAGTCAGAAAACTGAAGTATAAATGACTTTGTTCAGAAATCAGTAGGAAGATATAATTTTTCCCAAGTGTCTCATAATGTTGTTACAGAAAAATAAGATTGATGAAGATATGTTGGTTAATTCTTCTAGTCATGTCTGACTCTGTGACCCAATTTGAAATTTTCTTGGCTAAGATACTAAAGTGGTTTGTCATTTTCTTCTCCAGCTTATTTTATAAATGAGGATTCTGAGGCAGACAGGATTAAGTGAGTTGCCTAGGGTCACACCTAGCTACCCTGATATAGTTGGTTGGAATTAGAACTGATTGGTTGTTAAAGAGTCATTCAGGGACCCGGGATTGGCCATGTGCTGTTTAACATGTTTATCAATGATTTGGACAGAGAGACCGATGGGATGTCTATTACAAATGAATAATTTCATTCTACATTCTATATTTACTGGAAAAAAACAACTTGTTACAGAATTAAAGTGATTAATTTTAATGGGTTAAGTAGATTGGGTAATAAATAACCTATTGGGCCAAGAGAATGCTGAAGTGGACTTTCCTGAGCAAAGGATAACATCCAAAATGTGAGAGAAGGCTTTACTGCCAATATTGGTCTTACTCACGAGATAAGTATTGCAGAAAGGTTGAGATGAGCTAAGAGGGTATGGACACATTGTGATCTATACCATTGCAGATGGCCATGTCGATGACGGGATGGGAGAAATAGCAAACAGAGATGATGGCAGAGTCCCATATGACTACGACAAATTAGAGCATTGAATTGAAGGTAATGAAATTAAATGTAATGGACATCAAAGTGAAGTCTTGCACTTGGGCTCAAAGATTTAACTTTTCCAAATCCAAGGTCAGAACAGCGTGGTAAGCAATTTGCCTGAAAATAAAGGAGGTCTCAGGATTTTTGTGATCTTTACATGTAGTATTATAGGTGTGATATGTTTGTCAAAATGAAAACCAACTGAGATTCAATAAGAAAGGAAAAGGGAATTTATAAATTTGTTATTCTTGACTCTGACTCCATGACATCTGGAGTATGGTGTTCAGTTTGGGATCCCATAGTTTAGGAAGACATTGATTAGATGGATAGGGGCCAGAAGTTGCAACTTAGAGAAGGAAGTTGAACTCATGTATTACAATGAGTTGAAGGGACTGAGAGAACATAGTAACGGCTTTCAAGTATTTGATGGTTATTTTTGGAAGAGGTATTTGATTTAATCTGTTTGACTTAGGAGAGAGAAGAAGGAATCATAGATGCAAGTTACAAAGAAGTAAATTAAGGCTTGATAGCTGAAAAAAAAAGTCAGAATGATGAGTTATACATAAGTGGCTTTGGCTACTTTGAGGGAAGATGGCTTCCCCCAAATGGAAATCTTTAAGCAGAAGCTGGATGAAAATTTCTGTGGGAGGGGACTTCCGGTTAAGATGGCGGAGAGGAGGCTCACAGTTGCATAAGCTCCGCGCTTTCTCTCACTATCCACTTCATTACAAGCCTCTGAATCAATGCTTGACTGAAAAAAACCCACAAATAGTTACCAAGAGAAGCCATCCTTGAGATCCGCCAAGAAAGGTCTGTCTTTACTGGAGGGCTGGGGCGGTTTTAGATAGGGCGCAGGAGGCGGGCAGCGGCAGGGAGAGCACAGGAGCAGACTGGAGAGGGGGTGGGGAGTGATCGTAGCCGTCTCTGCGGGGAGAGCTTCGCAACAGGCTTGGAACCTGCAGCAAGTCAGCAGCCCAGCAGAGAAGCTAAAAACACCGGGGCTGAAGAACACAACCGCAAACAGCTGGAGTCTCTCAGGACCTAGCTGCCCCCCCCCTTACCCCCCCTCAGTGACTCAGCACGCTCTGGGATCTCAGAGCGCAGGCGCAGCACAGTCCTGCTAGTGCCTCACTGCTGCCCCCTGCAGTCTGTAGAGGAAGCTCGATAACACACCCAGCCCCCCCCCAAAGAAAGACTCCAGTTTTTTCTGTTTTTCTTTGCTAGTTTGTCTCTGATTAATAGACAGAATGAGCAAGAAGCTGAAGAGGACTTTAACCCTTGACAGCTTCTATACAGATAGAGAGCAGACTCTAAATCCTGAGGAGACTAAAAACAGACAGTCCCCAGGTGATTCCCCAAAGGAGGAGAGCATCTGTTCCTCAGCACAGATGAACCTCATAGAAGTGATTAAAAAGGCTCTCACAAGGGAGCTAGAAGAAAAGTGGGAAAAGAGCCTGGAGAAGTCAGTTAAAGAGAGAGTGGATAAAGAAGTAAAATCCTTGAAAAATAGGATTAGTGAACTGGAAACAGAAAACAGCTCTCTAAAAAACAAAATTGGCGAAATGGAAAAAAATTCCACAGAACAAAAGAACTCAATTGGACAATTAGAGAAAGATTTTAAAAAAGTGAGTGAAGAGAATACTTCACTGAAAATCAGAATTGAACAAGTGGAATTGAATGACTCGAGGAGACAAGAAGAATCAGTCAAGCAAATCCAAAAAAATCAAACAATGGAGAAAAATGTGAAATACCTTCTGGGGAAGACAACAGACCTGGAAAACAGATCCAGGAGAGACAATCTGAGAATCATTGGACTCCCAGAAAAACATGATGAAAAAAAGAGCCTGGACATTGTCTTCCAGGAAATTATCAAAGAGAACTGCCCAGAAGTCATAGGAACAGAGGAAAAAATAAACATTGAAAGGATTCATCGATCACCCACTGAAAGGGATCCTAAAATCAAAACACCAAGGAATATAGTGGCCAAATGCCAGAACCCTCAGATGAAAGAAAAAATATTGCAAGCGGCTAAAAAAACCCAATTCAAGTATCAAGGAGCCACGATAAGGATCACCCAGGATCTGGCAGCATCCACATTAAAAGATCGAAGGGCCTGGAATATGATATTCCGAAAGGCTAAGGAACTTGGTATGCAACCAAAAATAACTTACCCAGCGAGAATGAGCATCTTTTTCCAGGGAAGAAGATGGACATTCAACGAAGTAAGCGAATTTCATCTATTTCTGATGAAAAAACCAGAACTTAACAAAAAGTTTGATCTACAAATATAGAACTCAAGAGAAATCTAAAAAGGTAAAGATTAATCTTGGGAACTATATTTTGATTATATAGATGTATAAAGAATACATGTATACCTTGTTCTAGAAATTGATGTGGAAAGGACACTGTACCAGAAAAAGGGTAAAGTGGGGGTAGTACATCACACGAAGAGGCATAGGAAACCTATTATATCTGAGAGAAAGAATGGAGGGGGATGAATATAGTGGGTATCTTACTGCCTTCAGAATTGGCTTTAAGTGAAAAATCTTAAGACATATTCAATCTATGGTGAAACTTCTCCCATCTCATTGAAAAGTGAGAAGGGAAAAGTGGAAAGGGAAGGAATAAGCTAAGCGGAAGGGAATACGGGAACTGGGAGGGAAAGGGGTAAGATAGGGGGAGGAACTCTAAGGCGGGGGAGGGACACTAAAAAGGGAGGGCTGTGAGAAGCAAGGGGTGCTCACAAGCTTAATACTTGGAAGGGGGGAAAGGGGAAAGAAGGGAGGAAAGCATAAATCGGGGTTAACAAGATGGCAAGTAATACAGAATTGGTCATTCTAACCATAAATGTGAACGGGGTAAACTCCCCCATAAAGAGGAAGCGGTTAGCAGAATGGATTAAAAGCCAGAATCCTACAATATGTTGTTTACAGGAAACACACCTGAAGCGGGGAGATACATGCAGGTTAAAGGTAAAAGGTTGGAGCAAAATTTACTATGCTTCAGGTGAAGTCAAAAAAGCAGGGGTAGCCATCCTGATCTCAGATCAAGCTAAAGCAAAAATTGACCTAATTAAAAGAGATAAGGAAGGACACTACATCTTGCTAAAGGGTAGCATGGATAATGAAGCACTATCTATATTAAACATATATGCACCAAGTGGGGTAGCATCTAAATTCTTAAAAGAGAAACTAAGAGAGCTGCAAGAAGAAATAGACAGTAAAACTATAATAGTGGGAGATCTTAACCTTGCACTCTCAGAATTAGATAAATCAAACCAGAAAATAAATAAGAAAGAAGTCAAAGAGGTAAACAGAATACTAGAAAAGCTAGATATGATAGATCTCTGGAGAAAATGTAATGGAGACAGAAAGGAATACACTTTCTTTTCAGCAGTTCATGGAACCTATACAAAAATTGACCATATATTAGGGCATAAAAACCTCAAACTCAAATGCAGTAAGGCAGAAATAGTAAATGCATCCTTTTCAGACCACGATGCAATGAAAATTACATTCAACAAAAAACCAGGGGGAAGTAGACCAAAAAATAATTGGAAACTAAATAATCTCATACTAAAGAATGATTGGGTAAAACAGCAAATCATAGACATAATTAATAACTTCACCCAAGAAAACGATAATAATGAGACATCATACCAAAATGTATGGGATGCAGCCAAAGCGGTAATAAGGGGAAATTTCATATCTCTAGAGGCCTATTTGTATAAAATAGAGAAAGAGAAGGTCAATGAATTGGGTTTGCAATTAAAAAGGCTAGAAAAGGAACAAATTAAAAACCCCCAGTCAAACACTAAACTTGAAATTCTAAAAGTAAAAGGTGAGATCAATAAAATTGAAAGTAAAAAAACTATTGAATTGATTAATAAAACTAAGAGTTGGTTCTATGAAAAAACCAACAAAATAGACAAACCCTTAGTAAATCTGATTAAAAAAAGGAAAGAGGAAAATCAAATTGTTAGTCTTAAAAATGAAAAGGGAGAACTCACCACTAACGAAGAGGAAATTAGAGCAATAATTAGGAGTTACTTAGCCCAACTTTATGCCAATAAATTCGACAACTTAAATGAAATAGAAAAATACCTCCAAAAATACAGCTTGCCCAAACTAACAGAGGAAGAAGTAAATATCCTAAACAGTCCCATCTCAGAAAAAGAAATAGAACAAACTATCAATCAACTCCCTAAGAAAAAATCCCCAGGACCAGATGGATTTACATGTGAATTCTACCAAACATTTAAAGAACAATTAACTCCAATGTTATATAAACTATTTGAAAAAATAGGGATTGAAGGAGTCCTACCAAACTCCTTTTATGACACAGATATGGTACTGATACCTAAACCAGGTAGGCTGAAAACAGAGAAAGAAAATTATAGACCAATCTCCCTAATGAATATTGATGCTAAAATCTTAAATAAAATATTAGCAAAAAGATTACAGAAAATTGTCACCAGGATAATACACTATGACCAAGTAGGATTTATACCAGGAATGCAGGGCTGGTTCAATATTAGGAAAACTATTAGCATAATTGACTATATCAATAACCAAACAAACAAAAACCACATGATCATCTCAATAGATGCAGAAAAAGCATTTGATAAAATCCAACATCCATTCCTAATAAAAACACTTGAGAGCATAGGAATAAATGGACTTTTCCTTAAAATAGTCAGGAGCATATATTTAAAACCATCAGTAAGCATCATATGCAATGGGGAAAAACTGGAACCTTTCCCAGTAAGATCTGGAGTGAAGCAAGGTTGCCCACTATCACCATTATTATTTAATATCGTATTAGAAACACTAGCCTCGGCAATAAGAGTCGAGAAAGATATAAAAGGAATTAGAGTAGGCAATGAGGAAACCAAACTATCACTCTTTGCAGATGATATGATGGTATACCTAGAGAACCCCAGAGATTCTACCAAAAAGCTATTGGAAATAATTCATAATTTTAGCAAAGTAGCTGGCTACAAAATAAATCCCCATAAATCCTCAGCATTTTTATACATCACCAACAAAACCCAACAGCAAGAGATACAAAGAGAAATTCCATTCAGAATAACTGTTGATACCATAAAATATTTGGGAATCTATCTACCAAAGGAAAGTCAGGAATTATATGAGCAAAATTATAAAAAAGTCTCCACACAAATAAAGTCAGACTTAAATAATTGGAAAAATATTAAGTGCTCTTGGATTGGCCGAGCGAACATAATAAAGATGACAATACTCCCTAAACTAATCTATTTATTTAGTGCTATACCAATCAGACTTCCAAGAAAATATTTTATTGATCTAGAAAAAATAACAACAAAATTCATATGGAACAATAAAAAGTCGAGAATCTCAAGGGAACTAATGAAAAAAAAATCAAATGAAGGTGGCCTAGCTGTACCTGATCTAAAATTATATTATAAAGCAGCAGTCACCAAAACCATTTGGTATTGGCTAAGAAATAGATTAGTGGATCAGTGGAAAAGGCTAGGCTCACAAGACAGAATAGTCAATTATAGCAATCTAGTGTTTGACAAACCCAAAGCCCCTAACTTCTGGGAAAAGAATTCATTATTTGATAAAAACTGCTGGGATAATTGGAAATTAGTATGGCAGAAATTAGGCATGGACCCACACTTAACACCATATACCAAGATAAGATCAAAATGGGTCTATGACCTAGGCATAAAGAACGAGATTATAAATAAATTAGAGGAACATAGAATAGTTTATCTCTCAGACTTGTGGAGGAGAAAGAAATTTGTGACCAAAGATGAACTAGAGACCATTACTGATCACAGAATAGAAAATTTCGATTACATCAAATTAAAAAGCCTTTGTACAAATAAAACTAATGCAAACAAGATTAGAAGGGAAGCAACAAACTGGGAAAACATTTTCACAGTTAAAGGTTCTGATAAAGGCCTCATTTCCAAAATATATAGAGAACTGACTCAAATTTATAAGAAATCAAGCCATTCTCCAATTGATAAATGGTCAAAGGATATGAACAGACAATTTTCAGAGGATGAGATTGAAACTATTACCACTCATATGAAAGAGTGTTCCAAATCATTATTGATCAGAGAAATGCAAATTAAGACAACTCTGAGATATCACTACACACCTGTCAGATTGGCTAAGATGACAGGAAAAAATAAATGATGAATGTTGGAGGGGATGCGGGAAAACTGGGACACTAATGCATTGTTGGTGGAGTTGTGAACGAATCCAACCATTCTGGAGAGCAATCTGGAATTATGCCCAAAAAATTATCAAATTGTGCATACCCTTTGATCCAGCAGTGTTTCTATTGGGCTTATATCCCAAAGAAATACTAAAGAAGGGAAAGGGACCTGTATGTGCCAAAATGTTTGTAGCAGCCCTGTTTGTAGTGGCTAGAAACTGGAAAATGAATGGATGCCCATCAATTGGAGAATGGCTGGGTAAATTGTGGTATATGAATGTTATGGAATATTATTGTTCTGTAAGAAATGACCAGCAGGATGAATACAGAGAGGCTTGGAGAGACCTACATGAACTGATGCTAAGTGAAATGAGCAGAACCAGGAGATCATTATACACTTCGACAACGATATTGTATGAGGACATATTTTGATGGAAGTGGATTTCTTTGACAAAGAGACCTGAGTTTCAATTGATAAACGATGGACAAAAGCAGCTACACCCAAAGAAAGAACACTGGGAAATGAATGTGAACTATCTGCATTTTTGTTTTTCTTCCCGGATTATTTATACCTTCTGAATCCAATTCTCCCTACGCAACAAGAGAACTGTTCGGTTCTGCAAACATATATTGTATCTAGGATATACTGCAACATATCCAACATATAAAGGACTGCTTGCCATCTAGGGGAGGGGGTGGAGGGAGGGAGGGGAAAAAAAATCGGAACAGAAATGAGTGTCAATGTAATGTAATTATTAAATAAAAAATTAAAAAAAAAAAAAAAAGAAAATTTCTGTGGTACATTAAAATGAGGATAATATTTTGGAATATGGATTGGACAAGATTGTTGCTGAGTTACTCTGAATAATAAAATTATGGGATCAGAAAATCTAGCCTCATTAAAAGTAAGTTCCATTTTATTGCTTAAAGAGCTAATATATGAACAAGTATATGAACAAGTCACTTTTACATTTATTTATCTCCCCAGTTCCTAGAACAGTACCTGGTACATATTAGGTGTTTAATAAATACTTGTTGAATGATTAATTGAATCAAGTGTGATATTTATATGCAGAGCCAAAGAAGTGAATTGATCATCTATCAATTGTTTGTGATTAATCATTTTTATAGTGAAGGATTGTCCCATTAATATTTCTTTTCCATATCATATTAGAGAGCTCACAGTTCCACTCTAGCAACTAGAAATAGTCTAGAAAAATAATTTTTATGCCAGATAAGCTTCCTTAATAAAATTATTATAAATTATATAAAATGCTATATATATTATATATTAATATAATGTTACATGCTCATATATAACATGTTATGTAAAATCATATAAAATAAATTATAAAATTTGAAAATGACTGCAGTTTATGAAGATTTATAAAAAAATTAGTCAGAAGATGAGAGGGCTGTTGCATTTTTTTTTCTTCTGTCTTCTTGGGTTTGTCTCCTCTCAGCAATATAATAAATTACCAGAATCCCCCAGAAGTATAAATACAGGACACTTGGGGAGACTTCTACATTTTACATTTATTGGGAAAAAAAAAACAAAGGACTTGTAACAGAATTAAAGTGATTAAATTTAATAGGTTAAGTAGATTGGGCAATAAATAACCTATTGGGCAAAGGGAATGCTGAAGTGGACTTTCCTGAGCAAAGGAAATCTTTGAAATGTGAGCGAAGGCATTACTGCCAATATTGGTCTTCTTACTCATGAGATAAGTATTGTAGAAAGGTTGAGATGAGATAAGAGGGTGTGGAGGTATTGTGATCTATACCATTGGAGATGGCCATGTCGATGAGATCACTGATCTAAGGAGATACTATATTGCAGAGAGGTTAAAAATCTGCAATCTGCTGGAAAAAAAAAAACATTCACTGGTCAGCTAGAAGAGAAAAAAAAAGCATTAGACCTTCTTATTATTCTAAAATTTTGTACATAGTGAATATTTGTAACCTGAAGAGACTCAGTTTTGAGGAATATTTGCTCTGGCTGTCTGCCTTCCTGCCCATCTGTCTGCTTCTTTGTATGTTATTCTTGCCTGCCCACTTATTTGTCTGTTTGCCAGTCTGTCTAGTTATCAGAAAAAATAATGTTGCATCTGGAGTTGAAAGATTGAGTTCAAAAATCTCATCCTGTTCCTTGCCAGCTCTATGATCTTGTCCAAACCCCTTAACCTATTTGGGCTTCATCTGTAAGATTAAAAGGCGGGGGAAGTATTTTGAGATTTTGCTGAGAATTCTATCACCTTGGGGGTGATGGCTACTGGACTAAGAAATAGGAGACAGGGAGACTGAAGTAAGGGGAGGGACTCCAGAACTCCCTGAATCTGAGGAGGGGGATGCCAGAGTCTACTATAGTTGGAGCCACATGGGGCTGCTCCATAGGAAAATTAGGATATATTTGTGAGTGTTATAAGATCTTCAGGAGTTGGCATCTTGGTCTGGACAAGGGGGAATGGTCCTCTCTCCTATGTTAGAACCTTGAGGCAAAGTTTTTGTGACTTTATGCTAGATAATGCTCTATGGTATCTTTCTTCAGTCTATTATCCATAAACTACTATCTATTTCTGTTTCTGTCTCTCTATCTGTTTTTCTCAATCTCTGTGAGTCTCACTTTATCTCTCTGTGTTGGTTTCTGTCTGTCTTTGTCTCTCTTTTTTCTGTCTCTGTCTATCTCTTTCCCTCTCTTTGTCTTTTTCTGATTCTTTGCTTCTCTGTCTCTGTCTCTGTCTCTGTCTCTGTCTGTCTCTCTCTCCCCCCCCCTTCTCTCTTTGTCCCACACTGTCTGTCTTTCTTTTTCTCTGTTTTTCTCTCTGTCTTTCTTTGTTTCACTCCCCATCTGCCTCTCTCTGTTTCTGTCTCTTTCTGTCGCTCTGTTTTTGGTTCTCTCTTTCTTTCTGCCTCTATCTCTGCATCCTTTCTTTGTCTCTGTCTTTGTCTCTCTGTCTCTCTATCTCTTACTTTTTATTTGTCTCTCTATCTCTGCTTCTCTCTATGTATGTCTCATTCATCTGTCTTTCTTTGTTTCTCTCTGTCTCTGTTTTTGTATCTTTCTTTTTCTGACTCTGTCTTTGTCCCTCTGTTTCTGTCTCTCTCTTAATTCTGTCTTTGTCTCTATCTCTCTGTTTCTCTCCTCCCTCCCTCTTTCTCTCTGTCTCTCTTGGTCTTTCTGTTTCACTCTGTGTCTGTCTCTCTCTGTTTCTTTCTCTGTCTCCATGTCCCTCTCTTTGGTTCTGTCTGTCTTTGTCTCTCTGTCTCTGTCTCTCTCTAGCTCTGTTTTTGGGTCTGCCTGTATCTCTCTTTCTTTGTCTATTTATCATCTACATACTGGTTTGCAAATCATATCTAACTAAATGCATGACCCTGGCTAGCCATTTCATCTTTGCGCCTCAGTTTCTTTCTCTGTATAGTGATGAAATGGTTAGATCTCTAATCTTAAAATTCTATTATTTTGTACATAACTTCAGTATTTCTCTCAATGTAATTTCATTTAGGTTCTCTAGTTTGGAGCCTCATTCAGGGGTTAGCCCCACAATGTGATTGGGTTTAGGTATGCTTTATGAGATGATGATGATTTTTACTTGTGGAAATAAAATTCAAAGAAACAAAATGGAAGAAATAACTTTCTAATTTCTGTGGATTACCATGTTGTGTTTTACAAATTTCAGAGAATTCCTTATAATCAAGTCAAGAAGTCAACAGGTGGTTAGTAAGTAAATACCTACTGTGTGTCAGTCACTTTGGTAAATGTTGAAGCTATAACGAAAGGCAAAGGCAAAAATAATTCTTGATTTCCAAGAGCTCCCAGTCTAGGCTCTAGGCCTGAAAGACATTGAGAATAGAAAGAGCATTGGAATTGGAATTGGAATAAAAAGACCTAGGATCAAAACCCCACTGTGCTTCTAAGGACCCATGGGCAGGATACCTCTTTCCCATTAACCTTAGTCCTCAACTCAGAAAGGAGAGTATTGGGTTAGTAGATATTGAAAGTCACTTCCAGCTTTAAAATTGCTGTTCCTCCAAACCCTTGTTATATAGGATAGAAAACTGAGAACAAGGTGGTAAAGAGTCTTAGACAAGATCCCACAGATAGGCGGAAGCTGAGCAGAGATTCAAGGTCAACTCCTTTAGCTTCCTATCCAATGTCTGTTGCAATAGACTGCTGCTTTGACACTCTGGAAGCATTTGGACTTCGGCAGAAATAAGGCTATTGGGCCCATTGGCAGTCTCCCATTTATGATACATATTTTAAAATTAAACAGAGACATTTGGTAAAGAACAGCCTTTTTTAGTTTCTTAGCAGAGCTCAAGTTACTCTGGGGTTTTCTTTGAATGAGTTGGTGCTCAACTGTACTTCTGAATTCGTCATCATTAATTGAATAAATGAATGACTAGATGATGGAGAAAAATATTAAGCTCTTGTTATAAACCAGACATGGTGCTAAATGTTGCTGTTACAAATACAGAAAATCATATCAGTTTCTTCCCTTAAAGATCTTGTTTCCTAATAAAGGAAGTCATCAGTTATGAGTGGTCACTAACCAAGAATAGGACTGAGAAGTCATAGAAATAATGAGTTGAGTCATAGGAACATTGGTCGATCACTTCTTTCCAGGAATGGAGATGTTGATTTGATTACAGATATCCTAAATCCTTTGTCATCATTCAGTCATGTCCATCTATTCATGACTTATTTTGGAATTTACTTGGAAAGAATATTAGAATGATTTTGTCATTTCCTTCTCCAGCTCATTTTACAGAGGAGGAAACTGAGGCAACTTGCCCAGGGTCACACAGCTTGTAAATATCTGAGGCTGAATTTGAATTTAGGAAAATAAATCCAGGCCCCAAACTCAATGCACTGTGCCCCCTGGCCTGAGTTTGAGTCTTGACTCTGCTTCCCATGAAGTAGAATCACAGGCAAACCATTAACTTTATTGAGTCTCCTTTTCTTCATCTAATAAAATGGGGATCACTTCTATGTTCCCTTCCAATTCTTAATCAGTGAACCTGTTTTCCCACAAGGATGATGGGAATGTTATTCTTGGTGGAGTATCTACTTCTGAACTGGTTTTCCTGTTATAGACAGTTTTTATTGGTGCCTTTCCTGAAACATGTTCTAGTTCATTTTATATAACAGTTCTAAATATGTCAGATAATAATGATGGCTAGCATTTACATAGCACTTTACAAATTGCCTTTATTTTTACTTTACCTTAGATTTTTATAACAACCCTATCCCCGCTTACAGATGAGGAAGTAAAGGCAGACAGAAGTCAAGTGACTTGCCCAAGAACTCACAACTAATCTGGGCTGAGTTTGGACCTAAACTTACTTCTCCCATCTTTCAGGCCCAGTGTTCTATCCACCACTCCCCCTTCTGGGCTCAAGAATCAATAGTTGTTTTCCATCTTCACCCTAGTCAGAAGCTTGTATCAGGGACTTATATCATTCCAGGACTTCCAAATTCCAAGGAGGAATGTTGAGAAACAAACAGAAGAAAAGAAGAATAACCAAATTATTTACAAAAAAGGAAAATGTGACCCATGTGCAGGGGTAAGGTTTATTTCACTGGAGAAAGAGGCAGGCTGTTTTACCCAGGGCAGAGAGCAAATCAAAGCAAAACAAAATAAAACAAAATCTCTGAATATAGCCACATTGGGGGAGATTCTGTAGAAACTAAAGGAAAGGGTTATGAATACTCAGTAGAGTAATGTTAGAATTCATAGGGCTTTCTTGACCTGAGGCAAAACGTTGGCCTAAGTGGCCCAGTACATAAGAGTACTCCAAGTAATCTGGTGTTGGAAAGATCTGAGTTTGAATCCTGCTTGAGACAGTTACCTGGGCATTAATTCACATAGATCTCAGTTTCTTGATAGTAATATAAGAGGTTTAGATTGACGAGCCTCAAAATCTATGATTCTATTATCCAATAGAAATTAAGGGATGCCGATTCCCTTTCCAAAATGATTCACCACTGGGTTCCTTTAAATAGTAAGCTGTCAGTTGAGTTGATTTGATTAAAAGTCACAGGAAAGTTCAGCAGTGCCTTGGAGAGATCTTCCACGGAAGATTTATGGGTGGGCAGGGACAAAAAAATCATCTGACATAAGAAGATGAGAATGAGTTTCTCTAGCAATGTTAGATGGAGTACTCACATTCATAAGATCATGGGTCCATCTGAGTCTTGAAATATTGATTTACATGCAACTTTTCAGGAATACATTTGAAATAAATGAAGGGCCTTTCTAAGCCTTTAAGTTGTGAAAAAGCTGCCAGTCTGCTTCAATAGAGAGAGGACCTTCTAACAGTTAAATAATGGGTTCAGTCCCTATCCCTTGTTAAGGGAAAAGGAGAAGAAAAAGAAATAGATAGGAAATGTAAGGTGCTATAAAAACAAAAGATATCATTTGGAATTTTTGAAGACTAAAAAAAGTATTATGATTTTCCTTTCATCTCTTCATTTAGAAGACATAAACACACTTAAACACATATACATAAACAATATAATTATGATAATATATATTATAATTATATATTATATGCATGTAATATATAATACTATAAATAACATATATATTATATTTATATGTAAAATACACACATATCTATCTATCTATCTATCTATCTATCTATCTATCTATCTATCTATATTCCAGTAGGGTAGACAGCTATTTTTTCAGGATTATTTAATTGAAATTGTAAAAGAATTGCTCAGAACATAGCTTCTCAGAACTGAGTTTCTTTGAGACCAGAAACTTTAATGGAGCCAAATAATAGCTAACATCTTCTAGTGAATTAAAAAAAAATAAGTGTGAAATAAAATCTCTTCTTTTCTTTATGCATCATTCTATATCCTCTGCAGAGTTGACTGTTTGATTTCCACAAGCATGAATTAATAAAGTATTGATTTTGTTTATTGCTTTTATTTAATGGGTGTTTTTTTTAATTGGGTACCACTATGCTTGAAACGAGTTTGGAGGAACTGGGGACCACAAAATATTTAAGCCTCAGTGAATGATGGCAGTAGTAATCACAGCAGAACAGGAAAGAAGATAGGCCCCTTTATGACCATTCCCCCCATCCCTGGAGACCTGTCGAGGAGAAATCAGTGTGAAGCGAGTCCAGAGTGTAGACCCAGGTTTTATGAAGGAGGATCACTGGGAAGCATAAATGTCTCCCGACTCATCGGCCAATAAACAATACAAATTGTGTTTTCCACTATAATTAATGAGAATCCCATTTCCCTGTCTTGATGCCCCTGCTGCATTTTCTATGTTAGGGGCTCTGCATTGCAGTCCCCCTATCTGGATAATTCATTCTGAGTCTATGAATAGGACAACCAGCACAAAATCCAGTTTCTGCCCTCCTGGTCACGGGAATGAATCTAAACCTACCTGGAAAAGCTTTTTCAAGACTATTTGTCTTATCATAACACTCCCAATACTGAACTGTACTATTTGTCATTCTGTCTCCTGCTTCTTTTGGCCTTACCCTTAGCTTCATATTAGCCCTTTGGGAATTTAGTTCTCAGTACTTTTCTAGATCGATTGATATCCTGGAAAGCTGTGTCCCTGCTGTAGGGATGTTCAGAGTTCTAGGAAGTCCAAGGACCTTGGACAGAAAGGGATTTATGTTGAGCTGAGATGTGTGAAGTGACTAATGATAAAACAATGAAATGATGTCCTTTTTCAGTCAACTGCAAGAATTGATGATTGTACTTTTGAATGAGATTGTATATTTCCAGCTCAACAAGCAATATTAAGGACCTGCTCTGTGCTAGACATTGGTCCTGGGTCCAAGAATGAAAACTAGCCTTTGCCCTCAAAAATTCTCACACTCTCTAAGCAGAAGGGAGAAATGTATGGGTCATCTGGCATTAGCACTAAGTCTCACTCACTGTTTGGGTTTGGATGGCATATATGAATGTAAATTGTAGTTGTTTTCTGCTCTGGTAAAATCTGAGCATCTCTCCTCCTAGTTTTGTGAAACTAGACCATTTTTTGTCTCAATTCTGACCTAACCTTGGTGCCTCAGACAAGCTGAGACCTGGGAAAATCCTTACCTTAAAATGGATAGGATCTCCTACTGCATCTGGAGCCATTGTCAGTGGACTTGACCACATCTTACCATTGCACTCTGATGACTGTGGAGGAGATAGCAAGCTTGATGGCTTTGCACATCCCCCAATCACTTAACTCCAACTCACTTGCAGGTCAAAAAATATCACTGATCCTCTGAAAATGAAGGGACAACAATCCGGTCTTAATAAGTAGGGCATCAGGGAGGGCTTTTAAGGGGAGGCATCTGAGCTGAGAACTGATAGAAGGTAAGAATTCAAAGATGTGGAAGTGAGAAATCAGTGCAGTTCAGGCATTCCATACAGCCTAAGCAAATGTTTGGAAGTGGTAAGTGGAATTTGGAGTTCAATGAAAGTAGTCCGATTGTGCTGATAAGGTAGAATGCTTGAATGAGGATAATGTGTAATGATTGGGTTTGGGAAGGCAAGTTTTCTCCCTCTTGTGAAGATCTTTAAAAGTAAAACTTAGGAGACAAAGATAATTGGTAGAAACCCACCTGTGAGAATCACAGATGACTCTTCTTTACATTTTATAATTTTATAAAATAAAATTTTATGTATAACTTAATAATTTAGTATATACATAAAATATATAATGTATAAAAAGTGATTTTATAAAATGAATTCATATTTTATTATTTTTATATATAATTTTTATTATTTTAAGTATAATTTAATAATTTAATGTATAAATAAAATGTATAATGTATAAAAGGTGATTTTATAAAATAAAATGAGTTCATACTTATTTTTTTTTAACATTCATACAAATTAAGACGCCAAACCTTGCTATGATGTAGAATCCAGGACTTGATTAGAGTACAGCTACCTGTACCTACAGCACCTACTTCCCCCAACTCGAGGTCCTGGTTCTGCCAGTGGGTATTTTCCACTCTTGGGGTCCCAGGCAACTTTTCCAGAGTATAATTCACAGATAAGTTGTCGAACAGTGATAGTGGAAGGAGTTTCCATTCAAAACACAGATGCGATCAAATCTCCTTCCCACCCTCCCTCAGACACCAGGGCAGTTTTATCTGAAGCCAGGAAGTTCTGAAACTTTTATGAAAATCTCAGAAAGTCAGCCTTGTTGAGGTGGGAAGCAGTTTTTTTTTTTCCTATTAAGGACCATTGACCCAGCAGGTGGAAAAATCCATACAGGGACAGATAAGGAAAAAGCAGCAGAATTTATTTATTTTTAATGAGTGAGAAAGTAAACTATAAATCTTTCCACTCATACATTTTTAAGCACAGCTCTTCTCCTGCTATCATCAGACTCTCATTTCCTCAAAGGAATAGCCCCCATGGGCACAGGGGGAATATCTTCATTGGGCTGCGGTGACTGAGTGAGAGGATTTTCCAGTTTAAGGCTAAGGGTTTATTACAGAGTGGATCTTGTGTCCCAAAAGTCTTAGGGCAGTTTTAAGCTTCAATAGCTTAAGCTTTAGCGATTTAAAAATGCCCTAAAACATCCTATATTTTTTGGTCTTTGGATTTTAATTTAATCATGGACATGGCATTTCACTGATCTGGACGTTCATTTCCCCCATCAACCCAGAAAGCCTGGCATTCACTTGTGACTTTTCCTGTGTTTTTTTTTCACACCCTTCCATAGATTCTCTCTTTAACACACATATAAACTACATGTGTTTTCGCTCTGCAATAGATCCTAGTGGAGTCTTTGAATTGTTCATTTACTTCAGTATGTGTCTTTTTCCTGATGAGATCCATTTCTAATCATATCTTTCATATCTTTTTTTTTTCTCACACACACTACAATCAATAATATGCTCCTAATAAATCAGTAGCCATTCACTGTGTGACCTGTCTAGCTTGGTCATAATCTCAGAGCTACGAGCCGTCTTGGAGGCCTCCCAGTCCACTCCACCTCCCATTTGACAAATGAGGAAGCTGAGACCCAGATTTTTTTTTATTATAGCTTTTTATTTACAAGATATGTGGATAGGTAAATTTTCAGCATTGACAATTGCAAAACCTTTTGTTCAACTTTTCCCCTCCTTCTCCCCACCTCCTCCCCTAGATGGCAGGTTGACCAATACATGTTAAATATGTTAAAGTATAAGTTAAATACAATATATGTATACATGTCCAGTTATTTTGCTGTACAAAAAGAGTCAGACTTTGAAATAGTGTACTATTAGGACGAAAATAGAGGAATTCGGAATTGTATATAGTGGTTCACACTCATTTCCCAGAGTTCTTTCACTGGGTGTAGCTGGTTCAGTTCATTACTGCTCCACTGGAACTGATTTGGTTCAACTCATTGTTGAAGAGGGCCACGTCCATCAGAATTGATCATTATATAGTACTGTTGTTGAAGTATATGATGATCTCTTGGTCCTGCTCATTTCACTCAGCATCAGTTCATGTAAAAGACCCAGATTTGTAAAGTGACTTTCTCAGAATTCCAAAGTATTTGGGGAAAGATTTGAACTGGGATCTTCCCTATGGAAAATCGAAGATTGTATGACCAAGGTACATGTATTGACTTGTGCTTTGAGAATATTTTGGAGAAGGAGGGATCAGAGTAGGATTTCCCTGGAGCTGGTGTGCCTTTCAATCCCAGCATCTAGAACAGTAACTGGCAATCAATCAGTCAGTCAATCAATCATAAAGTATTTTTGAATTGCTTTCTATGTGTCAGACAAGCAACTAGGTGGCTTAATGGATAGAATGCTGGATCTGCAGTTCAGAAGATGTGAGTTCAAATGTCTCAGTCACTCACTAGCTGTGTGACCCTGGACAGGGCACTTCACCTAAATTTGCCTTATTCCATTAAATAAGGAAGTGATAAAACACTACAGTATCTTTGTCAAAGAAAAAAAATGTCCCAAATCATCAAATCATGAAGAATCAGATGTGACCAAACTGCAACAATGAGTCACTCAAATAAAAACAGTTCCTGCCATCTGGGGGTCAGGGGGAGCTTCCATTTTAATGGGAAGGGGAACAACATCTGTATAAATAGAAGTATATAAGAAGCAGAATGGATGGAAGGAGAGGGAGCAGAAGCTGGGGACACTGGGAAAGGCTGACTGCCAAAGGTTGTGTTTGAGCTGAATCTTAAAAGAAGCCAGGGCTTCTACCAAGTCCAAAATCAACAAGTGCTAATTGAATTGAATTGCTTTATTGCTTCCATAATAAGGACTGGCATTTACACCACACTTTAACATTTGCAAATGCTTTACATATATTATCTCTCTTCCTTCTCTCAACAGCACAGCAGTTTAGCTATTCCAGGCTTTATTATCATCACTCCCATTTTCCTGATGAGAAAATTGAGACTGAGACATTCGATAGCTCATCCAGAATGACTCCATTAATAAGTGTCAAAGGCAGAGACAGCACTCAGGCCTTTTTGCCATATTTGAACACAGTGGAGAATAGATTATGATTTGGGCATTTGGGCTTAATTAGAATCAATCATTTCTGCTGTGTAAATTTAGATGATTCGAAGCAATAAATGCCCCTGGCTATCAAAATAGAGGCAAGTGGGTGGGAGTGGATAGTACTGGACCTAGAGACAGGAAGAATTTGAGTTCAAATTCAGCCACTGGTATTTCTCAACTTTGTGACCCTGGACAAACTTAACCTGATTCTGCCTCAGTTTCCTCATCTGTCAAGTGGGGATGGTAATAGTTCTTATGTTCTAGGATTGTTATGAAAATAAAATAAGCTGATATTTATAAAGTTCTCTGCAAACCTTAAAGTACCATATAAATCTATTATTATTGTTCTTTAATTAAAATACATTGTTCAGCATGTGGCAATGCACAAAGAAAACATTCAGGACAAACAGTGAATGACAATCACTTAATGAATATTTGAATGACTAACAATTATATAAACTAGAAATCATTTAAAGCTTTTTTTTTAAGTGCAAGTATTAACATAATTTCCCCTTGCTCAAAACACCTTGTTCTTATTTAGGATAAATTGCAGGAATTAGAATGGAAGGTCATTGAGGGCAGGAGCTAGATTTTCTTTAAAAAAAAATCTGCGTCTGATTTGGTGCTTTGCTTGTAGTAAATACTTCACTAGGCTTTGCTGAATCAAATTGATCTAAGCCTAAGACATTATTTATTTTTATTTTTGTATTAAAGCCTTTTATATTCAAAGCATATGCATAGATAATTTTTCAACACTGACCCTTGCAAAACCTTGCATTCTGTGTTTTTACCCCACTTCTTCCCATCCTCTCCCCTAGATGGCAGGTAATGCAATACATGTTATACATGTGCAATTCTAAGGCATAATTTAAAGACGAGATTCTCGGAGCTCATATAGTCCAATCCCCTGTAGTCCAAATGAAACCAATGGAAGTCATGATTTACACAAAATTTCAGAGGTAGCAATTAGAAGAGTCAGGATTTGAACCCAGATGTCTTCAGCCTAAATGTTCTTTCCATCAGATCTTGCTGCTTCCATACATCTAACAGTATCTTGATTATATTGGAAAGTAGATTAGATTATAGGCAAGAAAATCAGGAGATTATTAAAATAATCTGGAACATTGTAAAGTAAGGCAGCAAGATAGGTAGAGTGCCAGGCCCAGAGACAGGAAGACTCACCTTCCTGAGTTCAAATCCAGCTATAGACACATACTAGCTGTGTGACCCTGGGCAAGTCACTTAACCCTGTTTACCTCAGTTTCCTCATCTGTAAAATGACCTGGAGAAGGAAATGGCAAAATGCTCTAGTATCTTTGCTCAGAAAACCTCAAATGGGGTCACAAATTGCTAAGACACGACTGAAATAATTGAACAACAACAAATAATATAAGATAAGCTTGGAATAGGATGGTTGTGGCAGGAATGATTGGGAGAAATGTGAGAGCAAAGTTGAAATTGTTAGGACTTATTTGGTGATTGATTGGATAAAGGTTTGAAGAGAAGGCAGACTCTTAGCTAACCCTGAGATTTCCAGTTTAGGTGACAATGATGACATCAAGAAGAAAGGAGACGGAGGAGGGGCAGCTCTTGGAGGAAAGATAATCCATTCAAGTCTGGACATGTTGAACTGTTGGTGCTGGGGGGGGGGGATCCACTAAACAGGTGGAAGTGTAGCCCTGCAGCTCTGGCCGGATGCCACCTTGTAATCTCACCCTCCTAGGCCTTGTGTGCCCAGTTACCAGCTTGTACTGGCAAACACTCTGAAGCTTTTATGCCCCAATGGAAGCGAGAATTGAACTCTTCCTTTTGCCATGTAAAAGGATGTTGGATCTTCTTTTACAATTCCCTTTCCTCCAAAACACCTGCACTTTAGTGCAGAGGAACAGCTGGATTTGAAGTTGTCTTCCTAAAATGATATTTATTGAGAAATCCACTTTCTCTCTGTGCTTTCATAAAGGTAATATGGTATAGTTGATCCAAGTGCTGGATTGGTAACTCAAATCTTCTCTCTGATACTTAGTTGTGTGGCCTTCGGGCAAGTAATACAATCTCTCTGTGACTGTGGCAGGACTTTGTAGGATGGAAAGAGAGCTAGATCCAGAGGAAGGGCTTGAAATTTATCCTCCTCACTTGTTCTTGGCATGACCTTGGAATTCACTTAATTTTATTAACTTCTGTTCTTTCACCTACAAAAAAACAGAGGGCTGGACTTTATGACCTTTGTGCTCATTCCAATTCGAATTGTAGGATGCTGTATTCTTCTGCTGTATATGCTAAAACACAGGGAGGTCTGGATCTTCAATGATGGAGGTGGTTCCCATGCTGAGATTTCCTCATCCTGAGAACATCGACTGGCATTTTGCATATTTGATAATGATTGAAAAGGAAGTAGCTGAGAAAGAATGGGTTTAGAGATGTCATTAATTCATGTACAAGAATTGATCTGAAGAAGAAAGCGGGTTGGCTGCATTTTATGTCATTCTTTTAATCATTTAAAAAGGGATGTTGGCCAACTTTTGAACTTGATCAAGATCCATTTGAAGACAGGCACACAGATGTGCAAATAGACATGTCCACTTGTCCAGGGATGAATATGAATATTTATTATCTGACAACCAGTTTGCCCCTAAGTCAAGTGGCATTTGAAAGTATTCGAAAGGCAGGCTTTGAACTAAATCTTCCTGATTCTGAGTCCAGGGCTCCATCTCCTCCATCACACTATTATTTTCCTTATTTTACAAATGAGGAAACTGAGGCTTCTAGAAGTTGAAACTTCCCCCAGAGTCATAAAGCTAGGATGTATCCAAGGAGTGATTTGAACTCAAATCTTCCTGATTCCCAAACCAGTACTCTGTCTGTTCTATGTCCTGTACCCTTAGCACAGTACCTGGAACAGTGGAGTCACTAACGAAAGTCTTGATTGATTATGGGGGTTTTGGCTATGTAGGTGGAGGGAATACAAATACAGTAGAACCATGGCTCTTTGGAGGCATTGGTATATGCATACATAGACAATTCTCTTGGGTAACCGTCTTCTCTCCCCCCAAAGAACAGTGGGAATCTGTCAGTCAACAAATACATATCAAGTGCTGATTTTCATTATGTTGATTTCCCATAGAAAGTGGTCCATTTCTTACATGCCATTTCACATTTTCTTCATATAAAGTATTCAAGAAGGAGAACAAGGAACATAATCTGGGCAACTTTGCAAATTAGTGCATTAACTTAAGTACTATTTTTGGTATTGCTGTGCTCTGCAAGCCATCTGATTAATGTGCTTTTGTGGTGGTGGGTCCCAATTTTCTGAGAGAGGGGTAATTGAAATGTAAAATACCAGGAGCAAACTTTTCTTTTTTTACATCTCAGGGAAACTTTTTGTTGGCTCTTTTTCATCCTTCTAAAACAGGTTTTTTTTTTTTTTACTCCAAATTTAGAAGAATTAAAGCAGGATGCTGTGTTTTAAAGTAGCACCATGCTTCGATGAATAGACGTGCTTATCTAAATAGGTTTTCTGGAAGGATAATTTCTAATTTTTGTGGTAAGCGTGTTGTTGGGGAAAAAAGAGGAGAAATCAAGTCTTGTATTTGCAGCTTTTCTTGACAAATACCGATGCTGTAAATTATACAGCTGTTCCTCCTCTGTATGGATTTTTGTAGTACTCAGAGCGATTTATAGGTCCAGAGTGCAGCTGCTGAAAGTCATTTATTCTCAGTTCTGTATTAAATCTATCATATACAAATGCATTAGCATTCAGTACCAATCTCAAGGGCTCAAGGCATTTTTCCCCCTCTGAGCTGCTGTCCAGCAAGGGTATACAGGGTGAACGGAAGATAGCAACTAAAACAAAAATTAGGTGATGATAGGACAACTTAGGGTTTTATTTGGGGGATACTTGAATATTTCTTACTTTTTGACACGGAAAAACAGGTCCAATGAGTCTCTAATGAGTCTCTCTTTTCTTCCCCCCTTGATTGCTCCCCCTAGATTGAATGCTCACCGATCATCCATCCCTCTGCATTCTTTTTGATGAAAGAACTCTGAGCTCATTTGCACCTTCCATAATATATGGAACACACTCAAGATTCAGAGATTCTGTGACTTTGTCACCATATGTCATCCTTCAATAGGAACTTGTTCACATCACCTTCATTTCCTTCTTTTACTTGTAACCTTCCTTTCCTTTCTTAGATCAACAAATGCCCATCTTTCTTCTTTGTATCTTTCGGTGCTATTTGTTTCACAACTCTTTAAAGCAAGCTTCAGTCAGATCAAGATAACAAATATTGCCACGATACCAAAGGGAGCAAGAAGAAATGCAGCATGGGAGAGTGAATGTTAGAGAGCCCATCTTGGAGGCATGAAGATCTGACTTCAAATCTTACTTCTAAAACATACTGATTGTGTGGCAATGGAAGGAAAGAAGAAAGGAAGGAAGAGAGGAAGGGAGGAAGCATTTGTAAAGCATCTGCTGTGTTTCAGTCACTTTCAAATTTCTTCTTTGATTTCCACAACAACCCTTTAAAGTAGGTGCTATTATCATCTATAGTTGAGGAAACTGAAGCAGACAAAGGTTAAGTGCTTTGCCAGTGTCAAACAGCTGGTAAATATCAGTCGGGATTTAAACTCAGGTCTTCCAGATGCCCCACTCAGTGCTCTCATCAAACTGGCCACCTGGTTACTCTAGGCAGGTCATTTCCCTTCTCAGCGCTCAAGGCAATGCTCTAAGACTATAAGTTGTTGGTGAGTTGCTGATCCACATTAGGGGAAAGACTTTATAGCCTGGGATTTCCTACCCTGAAAAAAATCATAATTTGAGACTGATGTCTGTATGTAAAACATGAACAAACAAAAGAGAGTGCTTTCCTTCAAGGAGTTTATATTCTAATGGAAATCAATATAAGCCTCCTTTATGAGAAGTCACCTGAATTGTACTTCAAACAAAGGTAGGAATCCTACAAAGTAGAAGGGAAACAAGTTTATTTCAGACATAGAAGATCACTTCTTTTTATAAGCACAAAAGTAGATGGATAGCTGTTCACCTGTAATAAGAGATTGAAGTCCTAATAGCAAACACCTCAGAAAGGAAGGGGAAAGACATATTGAGGAGGACTTTAAATGCTGCATCAAGAATTTTGAATTTTAACAAAGCAAACAAGGAAGGATTAAAGCTTTTTGATTAAGGGAGTCATATAATATATTATGTATTTGTATCATCTGCTTAATAGATTGTAAACTCCACGAAGGCACAAGAATTATTAAATTATTAAATGATATGTTTATAAAAAATCCTTTGAAATGTTTAAGGTAATATGAGTTATTTCTCTTCTTCCTCCTCCTCTTCTTCTTCCATCATGCTTAGGAGCCTTCCTTATCTCTTCATTGCATCTTGGTGTTGTGGAAAGGGTGTTATATTTGGAGCCACAAAAGTTGTGTTTAGTTTCTTCCTTTGACACTTGCTGTCAGTGTAAACTTTAGTCTTTCTATTAAGGTGTACCTCTATTTCCTCATCTGAAAAATTATTGGGTATCCCTATTTCCTCATATGAAAATCATGTTGATCTACATGATTTCCAAGGTCGCTTCAAGCTATGAGCCTGTGTATATAGTCCTGGGCAAGTCACTTTATTTCTCCAGTCTATTATCTTATTTGTTAAATAGAGGGATTGGTCTGGATGGCCTCTGAGCTTCTTTCCTGTTCTCCAATTCATATTAAAGATCAACATCTTCCCTTAATACCTAGCTTAGACTTGTGTACACAATAAGCATTTAATGAATTTTAACTACTGTGGCTTTTGGAATACTTCATTCCCAATGATACCATGACAAATGAGTTGCATTTTGGCTGAGACTAATTGTGATCTATTTCTGCACCTTTGAGATGCTAGACTTTATTTTATTTCCTTATCCTTACATGAAAATGAAATTTCTTTGGAGAGACTGTCAGTGAGACTGAAATGATCATAAAAACTTTGGTTGACGGGGGAGGGAGGGTGGCTATTTCCTAAGATGAACAATGAGAACACTGACTAACCCAAGGGTCTATTTTGATTTTCACACACATAATACATCTATTTTTAATAAATATCAATGAAAATTTTAAATATTAATATTTTCTTGCAAACCAAAGCTTTCTTGAAATGGCTATGTAAGCCTATAGGATAGCAGTACATTAATAATATCATTGCTATGAAGAGAGGGGCACAATATAATGTGTCCTGGATGTGGAAACAGAGGCCTTAATTTCATATCCTTGCTTTTCTTTTTTCCTTTTAAATAATATTTTATTTATTCCCAATTACATAGAAAAACAATTTAAAATTCATTAAAAATTTGAATTCCAAATTCTCTGCCTCCTTTTCCTCCCTTTCCTTCTAGAAGTAGTAAGCAATTTGATATAGGTTATACATGTGCACTCACATAAAATAAGTTTTCTAAACAGACCAAAAAAGACACACAAAAATAAATTTAAAAAGAGTATGCATCAATCTCTATTCAGACTAAAATCCGTTTCTTTGGATGTGGGGAGAATTTTTCATCATTAATTCTTTGGAATTGTTTTGTATCATTATATTACTGAGAATAGCTAAGTCATTCTTGCTTTTCCTGTATACAATATTCTACTTCTGCTCACTTTACTTTACACGAGTGAATGTTATGTCTTTCCAAGTTTTTTTTTTCTGAAATCATCCTGCTCGTCATTTCTTATAATACAATCGTATTCTATTACAATCATATACCACAATTTGTTTAGCCATTCACTAACTGATGGGTATCCCCCTCAATTTCCAATTCTTTGCCAATTCACTGTAAAAAACAAACAAAAAAAACTTCTATAAATATGTTTATACAAATGGGTCCTTTTTCCATTTTTACCTATCTCGTTGGGATATAGATTTAGCAGTAGTATTGCTGGGCTCAAGGAGCATGTACAGTTTTATAGCACTTTGCACATAATTCCAGATTACTCAAGAATGGTTGGACTAGTTCACTACTCCATCAATAGAGCATTAGTATCTTAATTTTTCTCTATCCTTTCCAACATTTATCGTTTATTTTTCTGTCATCTTAGCCAATCTCAGAGGTGTGAGGTAATACTTCAGAATTGTTTTAATTTGCATTTCTTTAATCAATAATGATGTAGGGCATTTTTTCATACCACTGTAGCTAGCTTTGATTTCTTCATTTGAAAACTGCCTGCTCATATCCTATAACTTTGACTCAGTTCTCTATATATTTAAGAAATGAAGCCTTTATTAGAGATACTTGCTATAATAATTATTTCTCAGTTTTCTTCTTTCTTTCTAATCTTGGTTGCATTGGTTTTGTTTGGGCCAAATTTTTAAAAATTAAATATAAATAAAATTATCTATTTTGCATCTCATAATTTGATCTCTTCTTTGGTCATAAATTCTTGCCTTCTCCATAGAGCTGACAGATAAACTATTCTTTTTTCTCCTAATTTGTTTAGGTATTACTCTTTATGTCTAAATCATGTACCCATTTTGACCTTATCTTGGTACACTCTACAAGATATTGGTCTGTTGTGTCCTGCTTTCTAGAGCAAGTTGGGGGTGAGAAAATGTACCATGCTTTCTAGAACACCCATGCCGGAGTGGTTACAGTATACCATCTTAGTGGAGAAGTGATGAGTCGGGACTCCTGAGGATGGTAGAAATATAGAGTCCATTTATTCCCAGTTCTTTCACCCTTATATATCCTCATATTCTTATGTAACCAAAACAACACTGGGCATGTGCCAGTTATATACTGCACATGTGGGACCACATAAACAATTTGCTTTTGTACGTAGTTTGCCAGCTGGTATCATTCTTACACCTGGTATCATTCTGCTTCAATCTCAATATAGGTTGTCACGGCCCCCTGACTTCTCAGGAAGGCTGAGAGCCTTTAGGGGAGATGGGGAGCAGAACCAGACATTGTTAGCAGGTTCCCTCTGGGCTGAAGGAACTTATACCTCACTCAGAGTTCCCCCACTGTCTGTGATCCTCTACATTGGTCTATACCTAGTTTCTGTCATTCTGTTTTTTAATTTTTCCCTGAGTGTTTGTCAAATAGTGAGTTCCAGAAAAATAGTAATTGCTCACAGGTAGACTGAGTTAATATAATAAAAATGATATGTGGGAAAAGAATTTGATGAATTTAAAATAACCAATGAGTAAACAAATTCATGTCTCTTTGCAGATGGTAGGATGGTATAGAGTATCCTAGAGATTCAACTAAAAAACCCTTGAAATAATTAGCAACTTTAGCAAAGTTATAAGATATAAAATAAATTCATATAAATTATCACCATTTCTATTTCCCAAAAAGTCCAGCAGGAAAAGATAGAAAGAAGAATTCCATTTAAAATAATTATAGATAATATAAAATCCTTGGGTTTCTACCTGCCAAAACCCAGGAATATAATTACGAAACACTTTTCACAGAAAAAAAAAGGAAGTCTAAACATTTGGAAGACTATCAATTGCTCATAGATAGGGTAAGGCAAATGATAAAAATAATAATTTTACCTAAATTAATTGATTTATTCAGTGCTGTAACAAGCAAAATACCAAAAATTATTTTGTGGAACTAGGAAAATAACAACCAACTTCATAAGGCAGAATAAAAGGTCAAAAATATCAAGAGAATTGATGAAAAATGTGAAGGAAGGTACCCTAGCCAGACCTCTCTTTTCTCATCACCTTTCTTTCCTATTTCCCTATAGGGTAAAATAGATTTTGATGCCCACCTAAGCATGTATATTATTCCTTCTTTAAGGCAATTCCAATGAGATTAAAGTTAAAATATTACTCACTCTCATATTTCCCTCCACTGTAATAGGTCTTTTATATCTCTTCATGTGAGATAATTTATCTTATTCTACTTCTCCATCTCCCCTTTTTCCATTGCAACCCTCTATTTCACTTCTTATTTATTTAATTGGATATCATTTCATCATAGTCTACTTATAGCCCTATCCTCTACTATACCCTTTGTATACTCCTGTATTACTCTGTATACTCCTTCTAACTGCTCTAATATTGATAAAATTCTTGTGAATCACAAGTATCAGCTTTCTATATAGGATTATAAACAGTTTAGCCTTATTTTTTCCCTTGATGTTTTCTTGTTCTTGTTTTGTTTATCTTGTTATGCTTCTCTTGAATCTTGTATTTGAAAATTAAAATTTCTGTTCAGCACTGGTCTTTTCATCAGGGATGTTTGAAGGTCCTCTATTTCCTTGAATATCTGTTTTCTCCCTGAAGGATTATAGTCAGTCTTGCTTGGATAGCTGCATCTCAGTTGTAATCCTAGCTCCTTTGCCTTCCAGAATATCATATTCTAAGCCATTCACTCATTTAATGTAGAAGCTTTTAAATTCTATGTGATTCTGACTCTCACTTCATGAAATTTGAATTGTTTCTTTCTGGGTGATTTCAGTATTTTCTCCTTTACCTGAGAGCTCTGCAGTTTGGCTGTAATATTATTGACAGTTTTCATTTGGGGATCTCTTTCAGAGGATGATTGGTACATTCTTTTCATTTCTATTTTATGCTATGCTTGTAGGTTATCAGGGCAGTTTTCTTTGATAATTTCTTCAATTTGATGTCTAAGATCTTTTTTTTTTGGTCAAGTATTCTAATTATTCCAGGTCAGTTTTTTTCTACTATGGTACTTCACATTTTCTCCTACTTTTACATTTATTTTTATTTCATGATCTCTCATGGGGTCATTAGCTTCTACTTGCCCAATTCAAAAAATTATTTCCTTCAGTGAGCTTTTGTATCTCCTCTCCCATTTGAAAAAAAAGTCTTTTTAAGAAGTTGGTTTTATTTAGTGAATTTTGGTACATCTTCCCCCCCCCATTTTTATGCTCTTTTTTTAAACCAATAAGTTGACTTCTTTTTCAGTTAACTTATGTCACTCTCATTTCTTTTTGTCATTTTTCTTCTCACTCTTATTTGATTGAAATTATTTTGAACTTTCCAAGGAGACCAATTCACATTTTTCTTTGAGGCTTTGCATGTAGACATTTTAACATTTTTGGGTTCTCTTCAGAGTTTGTGTTTTGATCTTCCATGTAACCATAATCACATTATATTGTCATGTTACTATATTTTTGCTTATTTTCAGCTTATTTTGTAACTTTTAACTTTATTTATTATTATTATTATTATAGCTTTTTATTTACAAGGTATATGCATAAGTAATTTTCCAGCATTGACATTTGCAAATCCTTTTGTTCCAACTTTTTCCCTCCTTCTCCCCACCCTTTCCCCCAGATGGCAGGTTGTCCAATACATGTTAAATATGTTAAAGTATAAGTTAAATACAATATATGTATACATGTCCAAACAGTTATTTTGCTGTATAAAAAGAGTTGGACTTTGAAATACTATAGCCTGTGAAGTATCAAAAATGCAGGCAGACAAAAATAGAGGGAGACTTTTAACTTTAAGTTACTCTTAAGTAACTCTGCTCCTGTGCTGAATGGGAGCACTGTCTTAAGCTTCTTGGGTGAGAGCATAAGTCCTTGTTACTGGGATCGACCAGACTCCATGGTACCTTACCACTAAACTGTGCCAGACACAAGCGGGGGGCTCTTAGTGCTGGGCCATACTGGAGGCTATAAGAACTCCTTGCTTTTGGCCTGCTGAAGATTTGGGACCTGACTGCTATCTTGTGGGGGCACATCTAGCTACTAGCTTACTTAGACACGGATTGTGCTAGACTATGCCCCTCTTTTACTCCAAAGACATCTCTCTTGTTGAACTGATAAGGGGTATAAGATTGAAAAAATTCTGATCATGACAATTTGATCTTGCCAATCACCCTGAGTGGTAGGTGCTTTCATTATCTACATTTTACATGAGTAATTTGAGAATTAAATGATTTGTTCAATGTTATGACTGAATGTCATAAAGTTTTGAATACAGATCTTTCTGATTTCAAGTTCAATGTCCCTATCTTTTTGTAGGCTTTGTCATTTTATGATTATTTGGTGATGAATTTGGGAGAGTTCAGGCACATTCCTACTTTATTTCACCATCCTGATATCCTGGCTTTTCAAATTTTTTGTGGGAGTAATCTTTAACATCTCACTTCTCTCTGGTCCTAAATTTTTCTTCTGTTAATGATAATCATTGTTATTAACATAGTGATTTAAGGTTTGCAAAATACTTTATACAGGTCTCTCAAAACTCTTAGTGCAATTTATAGCTGTTCTTTAAAAGCTAGTGTCCAAAACTACATCAAGACTCTTGGGAACTCTTCTGTATATATCATCATCTCATTTGATCCTGACAATCATCCTCTGAGGTAGGTGCTATCATTGTCTGCATTTTACATGGCTAAGTTGATTGATAGAAATAAAATCACTTCTTCTGTGCTATGATGAAATATCATAACATGAGATTTGAATTCAGATCTTTCTAATTCCAAGTCCAATATTATATTGATTATGTTGCCTTGATATCTAAGTGAAGATTTTGGATTAGATGATTTCTGACATTCAAATTCTAAGTCAGTGATTTCTGGTAGTAAAAACTCAATCAATTGGAACATTTAGAGGAATAGATTAAATAATTAGAGTAATTAGGTAAGCCAATTAATTTAAAGGAATAAGTCTAGTTAATTCATTTCTATACTTCATGAAGATTAAGTAGAATTCACTTTTTGTTTGTTTCAGCACTTTAAAACTAATCTTTATAAGGTGTTTTATTTTACTTCCTGCCGTAGTAAAATAGTTAGTGGTATTCTATCTCTTTTGTGGATTAAGATCTTTTGTGCATTTGGGTAGTATTTCAAATTGTTGTTGTTGGTCCTTTGTTCTAAAAGAAGACCAATAACTTCAAGAAGGTGATATCACTATTTATAAGTGAATTAGATTCAAGGGAGGTAGGGCTGTGTCAACTCACCAACATCACTCTCTTTTAAGGACACATCTGGGTCCAAATATACATCAGGATGATTCAAGAGATGGTCTAGATATGGGGGAAGACCTTGGACTTCTTAAGCTTGTTTGACGTTGCCTGAGGCAACACCCATAGAGTGATTAAGGTTAGGTAAGAAATGAATCAAAAAAATGATTTCTTTTACTTAGTTAAAAAAAATCTGAGAGGGGAAGATCCTTAGGGATTTTGGCCAAAACAGAAATAATTGCTATTCCCAATCACACTGAGCATTGTAGAAGGCATAGACTAAGAAGCAGAGGAACCTTAGATAACCTCAAGTTCAAAATTTTCCTTTTACAGATGAAGAAACCAAAATCTAGAAAGATTTAGTGAGTTGCCCAAGGTCATACAGCTAAGGAATGGTGGAGCAAGAATTTAAACCTAGTTCTTCTTCCAAATCCATGTCTTTCTGTTGTTCATGCAGGTTCTCTTAGACTGGTCTGGAGCCACTAGAACTCCAGGATTTGAATAAATTGCTGATTATTTCTCTTGTGTTGCCTCAGACAAATTGAGACCTGGGAAGACATTAAATTAAAAAGGCCAAGGTCTCTCACTTCATTTAGGACCAGTTCCAGTGTCCTGATCTATATCTTGCCAAGAAATATTAAGACTGGTGATTTTTGCACACCCCTCTCTCACTCAAATTCAATTCACTTGCGAATCAAAATATCACCTTCCTGATGTCATTAGATTTTTCCCAGAAGGAAGGGCAAACAACAACAAGAAATTCCTGATATGTTCTTTTTAATCAACTAATATTTTAATCCCACAGGAAGAATCTATTATAAGTTGAGGAATTCTGTTTAAATATAGATTTCTCTTGGCTACATAATTGAGCTTTTAGGAAATAAGAACATGATTTTGGAAAGAAATCCAAAGGCACTCTCCTTAATGAACCCTTTGGTGGAATGATGAGGCTGAGGTACCCACAAGGAATTGTCTGAAATATTTTTAGAGATATTATCAATGTCATGAAATTAAAAGAGAAATGTGGAATGCTTGAGAATTATCTAAAATATTTATTGAAAGGTCTATAATGGGTCATGAAATTCAAAGAAAAGCACAAAATGTTTGAGCTAATTTTGGAATCCAGACATTAGATCTTCAAGCAGCCTTAGCTCATTCCCAGAAGGCTGACCAATATAGGATAAACAGGAATGGAGTTTAGAATGTGCTTTGGCAGTCTTTTAAAAAAAAGCAAATCAAAACAAACTCCCCAATTAAAATCTGTAATTTTTAGTCTTGTTTTCTCGTGGATTTATTCTTTCCTTCTAAGAGCAGTGTCCTGTGTTTAAGATGCATCTAAGTGGGCCACAATTATTTATGAAATCATGGACTGAAGAGGCGTGAATGAATAGAAATCCAGAGAATCTATGGTTGGACAGCCTGGAGAGAGAAAGGCTGGAGGGCTTTGTGGGAGGAAAACTATGGTTGTTTTCATTTATTTGAAAGGCTGTCATATGGAAGAAGGATTAGTTTTATTCTTCTTGGTCCCAGAGGGCAAAATTAGTTTCAACAGGTGGGAGTTTCAAAGAGGTAAATTTGAGGTAAAGATGTAGGGAAAAGCTATTCCTGGCAATTAGAATTGACAAAATATAGAAGGGAGTTTGGGAAGCAGCACGATATAAAGGGAAGATCCTTCATGGATCCATCCATCAAGCCAAGGCTAAAAAGAGCTCTAAGTTAAGCTTTGTGAAGAAGGAAGATCCTTCATGGGAGATTCTCTGGCCAACGTTGGAGAACTCTTCAACGAGATGCAGTAAAAAGAGGAATGATTTTTAGATATGGATTTTATTAGATCCCCTTGGTATATAGCAGCTATTTAATAAATATTTTCTGGTTGATTTCCAATCCTGAAATTTGGTAGAATCCATTATTCTGCATTGATGAAGAAATTACTCCCCTGAAATGAAATTAGAGATTCTTTGGAATACAGAAGTAGTTGAGGTAGTCAATCCAGACAATTTGATTTGGGGTTTGTGTGTACATTCAGAAATCCAGTGTAACCCAAGAAAACTTCAAACTGATTTATTGCCCAGACTCTTGCCATGTAGAGGAATTGTGCAGGCTGAGTGTTGGTAATGAGAAGAGCATAGAAGAAAACAAAAGGGGCAGGAGAAAAGGAACATCGGAAAATTCCCGAAATAAACTAAATCTCTGAGGACTTGTCCCAGGATCTGTCAGCATTTGCACCATCAGGCTGATTGTTTTTATTTTTTACCTAAAGCATTTTGTGATCAGTTCTACAGAAAAGGAGCTATGAAAAATAAAACAAACAAAAACCCGCCACATTTTATTCCATATTATTTTAGATGTTGGGCTCTCTTCTTTATAAGACTCTTGAACAGAAATGTTGCTGAAGGAAAAAAGCTGACATTACTGAATAGCCTTACTGCCTGACACTTTAAAAAATTACAATTCAGTCCCACAAGCTTTATGACTTAATGTAAATTTCATCTCATCAGTGTTAGCTCATTTATTGGTGTTGGGTTTCTCCTTCCCTGGGGCAGGGGTCCTTTTCAGCCCTGATTTCCCAGTTTTCCATCAGTCGTAACAGAATTCTCATTATCCTGCCTCTTTTCAACAATAGAAATAATTACAAATTCTTGGAGTACAGGGTGGAAACTGGGTATCACCTTAGAGAGTTTCATTTCTTCCAGGTATATTTATGTATATGTCTACAAGGATGAGGCAGGGAACGTAGAAAGGGTACAAGGCTACCCTCTTGGCAGTCCTTTCAAAAGACTGCTCAGAGGGTGAGGTCATTATATTAAGATATTATCTATCTATCTATATCTATATCTATATCTATCTATCTATCTATCTATCTATCTATTTATCTATCTATCCATCCCTCGAAGGGCAGGAAATTTGTATTCCTAATGCTTGGCAAATAGTAGGCAATTAATAGATGCTTTTTGATTAATTGATAAATAAGTAAGCTCTTGTAAATTATGGAGGCACTAGAAAGCAGCCAGTTTAAGCATAAAGGAAGGTAGGGGTAGAGTGGAGAGCTCCCTGGGTTTGGACTAATGGCTGGGTCACTTAAGTGTGTGAGTACTTAGGGGAAAATGACCACCATGGGGCAGTTTTCCAAATTATGCCATCAAAAGATCAGTTGATGATTAGTCTAGAGAAGAGAAGACCAAGGAGGGACCTGAGAGTGTTTTCAATTAGCCAGAAGGCTATGTGGAAGTCATGTTAGTTTTGTTTTATTTGGCTACAGAGGGCAGAACAGTAAACTGTGATTATTGAAGAGAAGTAGATTTAGGTTCGATGTAAGGAAAAACTTTCCAGTAAGTATTGGGATTGGTAGCCATACCTAGTGAATCAGAGCTCTGAAACTGGAAGGGGACTTCAGAGGTGATCTAAAGCAACTTGCTTATTTTCCAGGGGACGAAACTGGCATCTGGTAAGTGGAAGATTTTCCTATGGCTTCCTCCCTCTCTCCCTTCCTTCTATCCCTTCCTTCTTTCCTTCCTCCCTCTCTCTCTTCTTCCCTCTCTCCCTAACTTCCTTCCTCTCTCCTTCATTTCCTCCCTCCCTCCCTCCTTCCCTCCCTCCCTCCCTTCTTTCCTTCCTTCATTGAGGTCAAGGATAGGATCTAGTTTTGTGATTTCATCAGTATAAGGAACTTCCGACATGAAAATTTCCCTCAACTGAAGCACATCAGAAATATGGTTGTAACTTTGAGTTTTGGAGAGTTGCATGGCGTCACTGAGAGCTTAGATGAGTCACTTGCCCATGGTTACACAGCCATTTATGCCACTTAGCAGATATGATCCCCAGCTCTTCCTGACCTGAAGTCCCCTTGCCCACCCACTGTGTGAGATCCCAGTAGTATTAGATCTGAAACTTCACAAAGTTCCAATCAGATTTAATCTGGGATACAGTGGAAGACTCCAAGTGTTGACAAAGTGGATGGCAATATTAGCAGTCACGCCTGCTTGAAGTAGGAGGACGAAATGGCCTCATTTGGATGACTGACTGTTCAGAATAATCGATGGAGCCAATTCCCTTTACAGCCCTCTTGGTTACTCACCATCTGGCCTTGCTGACCTATATATGTCCCATTTTTCTCCTGATCTTCCGCCCATGGCAGTAAGCTTCTTTCCTTTGACTCCCTCCCTGAAATCCCATATGTTAATGACCTGTATGCATTTAATTCTTTATGGCATCACCTCCCACTCCCCCCAAAACGATGGCTTTGAAATTATGTGAGTCTATCCTTTCAAAATCAGCATTAATTCAATAAGGTTGTCTTCTGTTCCTTAACAATAGCTCTTCTCAGCCCTCCCTTTCCCTTTATGTTATCTTCTGTTTCTATTTTAGCAGTATCCCCTCTCCAGGAAAGTATTAAATAACTTGGTAATTATCTTCTTGTTTAGATTCATCTCCTCTCTCTTATATAAATATATCTTTTCTCTGAAGAACTATGAATGTTTTATGAATTCTTTTTGAAAGTTTGAGCTTTTAAAGTTGCTATTGAGCACAATGATTTGTAGGGACTTTTTATGGGGGACATTTTCTGATGATATTATGGATATCTCTAAGTCTCTGGGCCCTGGACTTACTAGACTTTTCATAAAACATCCTAAAGATTTAGTACCTTATTAGATATGTGTGCTGGGATCCTTTTTCTTCTTTATTTAGCCATGGAGATTGTCACAGACACTGGGAATTCACTCCTTCACTTCTCATGCTCTAAATCAATGCCTCCTCTCAGTAACATTAGGTTTTGTTGATCTTCTTGGCTGGAGGTTTGAAGAGAGGCAGGCTTTGGACCCTGTTCCACTACCCACCATCGTAACATGATGTATTTTTGGGTTGTTAGGTCACATCAAGATGACTTCCAGTAAGAAATCTCTTCTCTAAATATGGGAAACTCTGCTCATTGACTGAAACTTGGATGTGCAACTCTTGTCTCAATCTGTGAAACATGACATTATTACTCAGATCCCCTTTTTATGTGGTCTCTGGAGAAATTTGGCTCCTAAACTTTGTTCTTGCACAATCCAACTCATTGTAGAGAGACATCCAAGATTAGCTGATATAAAATCACGATAGCCCAAAGCTGCAAGACTGACCCCCTCACTTGCCCAATAATGTCACACAATTAGGCAATATTCTTCACTATAATCCTATGGGGTCATTATTGTCTCCATTGTAGAGATGAAGAAACTAAGGTGACTTGGAAAGTGGTTTTCCAGGGTCACAAAGCTAGTAAGCATCAGGGGCAGAATTCAAACTCAGATCTTCTCTGCTGGAGATAGTGATTTATCCACATATCCCGATAGCTCATTTTCTGTGATTTTTAGCATTTAGCCAAAACAGAATTAAGCAGATGGGGCAAAATGTTCGACTTGGATTCAGGAATATTTGATATAGAATCCTTACTAAACACCTGTGTGACTCTGGACAAGTCATTTAACTTTTCCCATCCTGAGTTTCTTCATTTGTAAAATATAGGGATAATAATAGTGGCTGCCTCCCAGGGTGGTTGTGAGGATCAAGTGAGATAGTACATTTAAAATCCATTATAAACCTTAAAACAGTATGAAAAAAGTGATTGCTGATGTCTTTATGTTATATTGTAGGGACTAATACTCTCACAGAGGGTGGGTTTGGGCTTAAGTAGAAGGTCCCATTCCATCACCTGTGGAAATTTTTGATTGCTAAGTCATTGCTGATAGATCCTACTTAGTCTCAGGTAGACCTGACATAAGCCATTAGGACCATGTTGTTTATCGAGTTAAAGACTATTTAATTTACTCATTCTGATAATTTGAGGGGGACCTCTTCTGAGGTCCATCCACAGTATTACCCAGATCTTAACAGTCTTTGTTGATCTCTCCTCTTCCTTTTTACTCCAAGTTTAGTGCTTGTCTCAGTCTTTCTCTTCATACCAGACTTTGCTCTGATGATGGGGAAATCCAATACATAGACTGATGTCTCCTCTGGCTTCCCAGGTTGAGAATAGCCTCCACTCCTGGGATTTTTATAGCCACACAAAAGGATGATTTCTGTCACTGAGTTATTAGTACTCCAATGTTTTCCTGCCAGGATACTGAGCTCTGAGATTCCTTTCTCTAATCATAAGTTTCAGACAGCTAGGTGGTTAGAGCACCAGCCCTTGAGGTAGAAAAATATGAGTTGAAACTTGACCTTCAGATGCTTACTGTGACCCTGAACAAGTCACTTAAACCTTATTTGCCTCAGTTCATCATTCATCTATAAAATTGGAACACACTGGAGAAAGAAATGGCAAGTGATTTCAGTATCTTTGCCAGGAAAACTCTACCATCAAGTTCCATGTGGTTATGAAGAGCTGGACATGACTGAACAAATAACAATGAAAATCTTACCTCTCTTCCTATGCCTCACCTTCCAAGATATTTTTTTCTTCCTTATCCCAGTCTCCAGATCCTCTATCCCTTTCTGTTTTTCCAATATATCACCCTTCTTTCCTTCTCAATCTTGAACCTATAATTAATTGTTCAACTTTATATAGTCTTCAACCTTCAATCCTTTGCCCCCATTTTTGTCCTCTCTAATCCCTTTCCAAACCCTACTCTTAGATCTTCCTGATTATCATTTACCAATCTCATATTTCTATTTTAGTCTGGAAGAAATTACCATGTTGACTAGATCCAGTATAGATTTATTATCTAATCTCAATTGGGCCCTTCCACTTCCATGATAATACACTTACTCTTCTTCAATTGAGTCTCTGGAGAGCTCCCAATCTGTTCCAAAACTTCTATTCTCTCCTAATGCTGCCCACACAACTGCTTCTGTTCTCCCTCTCAGCAGAGGGCCTCGCCTCCTACTTGACTGAGAAAATTGAAACCAACTGGTGTGTTTCCTCTCTGACTCAATTTTTTTAAAAAAAAATTAAAATTAATGTTTTTCAAAATAATTTTTCTCCCTCCTAGTCCTCTGACATTGAAAAAAGAAAAACAAAACCATATTTGTGTGTGTGTCACATACACACACAGATGATAAATAGATAGATAGACAAGTAGAAAGACAGACAGACAGACAAATAGATAGATAGATAGATAGATAGATAGATAGATAGATAGATAGATAGATAGATAGTCTAGCAAAATAAATTTCTGCCTTGGCTATATCCAATATATAATTCTGCATCCTGGTTCTATCATCTCTGTGTAAGATGAATTTTCATCATCTATCCTCTGGAATCATGGTGGATCCCTGTATTGATCTGAGTTCACACTGCTTTTTCTGAGTCATTTGCTTTTTTTACAGTATTATATTTGATCGATTGTTCTCCTGGTTCTATCTCTATTCATTTTACTTTGTATCCATTCCTTCAAGTTTTCCCAAGTTTCTCTGAAAATTGTATTTTACATTTTTTCTTACAACACAGTAGAATTCCTTTATATTCACATAACAGAATTTGTTCAACTATTCCCTAGTTTATGAGTGTCTTCTGAGTTATTAGTACTTTTCTACTACAAAAAGAGTTATATAAATATCTTTGTGCATGTAGGCTCTTTTTTCTCTTTCTATGATCTGTTTGGTATATTATTTAGTAGTGATTCATTGCCCCAATTCTAAATCTCAGATTTTCTGAACCTCACTCTCTCTTCTCCCTTCCTTTGCCCTAGCTTCAGAGGAAGCTGTGACTTATCTCTTTGACATGACCAATATCTCTATTTGGGATTTTGATTACATCCTTTAAAAATGCACTTATCACTTTATTCATTCTTTAACCTCTTTAAGTATTGTCCTTTCTTTATCTACAGGCTTCTTTCTTGTCTTAAAAAAATTTCAGGTATCTCCTAATCTTAGAAATTACCCTCCACTTAACTGCCATTCCCTCAAGCTGTCATCCAATTTCTTCTCCTTCTTTTGGGAATGAGGCCAATTCTCTCTCTGCCTCCTTTCCTCCCTCCCTCCCTCCCTCTCTCTCTCCCTCTCCCCTTTCTGTTTCTCTGTCTCTGTCTCTCTCTTTTTCTGTCTTGTCTCTTTCCCTCCCTCTCTCTCTTTTTCCATCTCACTTTTTCTCTCTGTTTCTCTTTTCTGTCTTGTCTCTCCTTTTTCTTTATCTTTCTTTCTCTCTGCCTCTGCCTCTTCCTCTTCTCTCTCTTTTCTTTGTCTCTCTCTCTCTATTTCTCTCCTCAATAGTTCCTATAAGTTATTTATGGAAATTTTTCTAAAATATACATACCCAATATTAATTCCTCTCTTGAGTTCCAATCTATAAAAACAGCGACCTGCTGGACACCCTTGCTGGATACCCCTGCCCTGGATGTTCATTCCACTGGCATTTTAAACTCAACCGCAGAACAGAACTCAGTGCCATTTCATCTATCTATCTATCTATCTATCCAGCTATCTATCTTTCTTTCTTTCTTGTTGATTTTTGCTCCATTGGTGTGGACTCCATCAGCATTTCAATCACTCAGATTTGCAACTTCCAATTCATCCTTAATTATTCCCTCTAATTTCATCCCTCCTATCTAATCAGTTGTCATATCTTATTGATTTGACTGCCCCAATATCTTTTACATCCTTCCCTTTCTTTCCATTCACATGGTCACTATCTTATTTCAGGCTATCATTACATATTGCCTTATTCATTGCAATATTTTCCTAGTCTTCCCACATTCACCCTCTTCCCTCTCCATTCTATCTCCCACATCACTGCCAAATTAATATTCCAAAAGCACATATCTGACTGTATCATTCCTCTAGAATTGTAGCAGCAAACAATTTAATGATTTTTCTTAAATCGTCAAATTGTTTTGCAGAATTATTAGGTGAAACGATACCTTTAGTCAGAGTATGATGTCTTCCTATAGTCTCTTCAGCATTGACTGTCATTATCTTTTATCATCTTTCCCATGTTGATGGGTATAAAATGAAATTCGAGAGTTATTTTTACTTGAACTTGTCTTATTAGTAATTTGGGGCATGTTTTTATAGGATTGCTAATAGTTTGGCATTTTTTTCTCTTGAAAACTAGCTTTTGGACACTAATATTTCTCCCTTAAAATTTTTTGTTGCCTAGGGCTAGCAACAGAGAAGAGGCCTATTGGACCACAGGAAAAAATAATGTTAAAGAAGGGCTAAAACAAATTTTAGATTTTTCTGTGTCAATGACAAGGTGAAAGAAGTCATTGTTTGCCCCATTTGAACCTAGTCTTAATGCCTAAATGGTAACTCAGACCTTTTGAAGACCTTGGCTTAAAAAGGCCAGTCATCCTGATTTAGATCTGTCCACTGGATTCAGAGGGCTCTGGAGTGGAAAGTGAGGCCTTGCCCAGTCCTCCCTCACTTAAATCCAATTCATCCACATGTCATGGCATTACCTACCTGATATCATGGTCTTCTTTGAGAACAAAGGACGGATAACAACTTTGAAGAGGGGCTAAAACAAACTTTAGATTTTTTCCTTGTCAATATAAAGAACATGAACAACAGACTAACTGAACTTGAGATGTTACTTCAAGGTGGTAAATATAATCTTACGGTTATAGTAAAAATTGATGACATTTATGGGGCTTTAAATTTTTATAAAGAATTTTACGTGTTTTTAATCTGTGCAAAAATGCTTAATTGTAGGTATTTATTATCTCAATTTCACAGGTTAGGAAATTGAAAGATTTTGACTTGCCTCTGGTCACACAATTATTGAGTATCAGAAAAGGTAATCAAACCCATGTCTTTTTGATTTCCAGTATAGGACTTCATTTGCTTTAATATACTGCTTTTTAAGAGAACAATCAGATCACATGTGTAGGTTTCCTGGATTAAAGGATATAGATTATATTTTAGTCTTGTTTTTGTTTTGTCATTCCTTAACAGATGGGCATCCACTTTATTTCCACTCCTTTGCTACCACAAAAAATATTGCTATGGATATTCTAGATTTTATGGGACCCTTCCCTCTATACTCAACCTTGCTTGAAAGTTAGTAGAAACTTATAACTAGTAAATCACACATCAAACCTTATGAGATATTCATAGAAATGGGATCTTTCAGTTAAATGATATGGGCATTTCAGCTCTTGTTTGTATGCCATTATAAATTGTTTTCTAGAATAACTGGAACAGCTTCACAAACAGGTGCCAGTTTTCCCACAGCTCCTATAATTATTTCCAGCTTTTGTCAACTTTTTACAGTTTGCTGAGTGAGGTAAAAAACCTTACAGTTGTATTCATTTGAGTTTTATTATTATTAGTGGTTTGGAATAGTCTTTCATAAAGCTATAGTTTCCAATTATTTTGGAGAACTGTTGCTGTCATCTTTGACCACTTATCTATTGGTAAATGCTCTTAATTTTTTATATTTATGTTAATTTACTAGATATCTTATACAATGGACCTTTGTAAATGATATTAATATAGAGATTTTTCTAATCAATAACTTATCTTCTTATTTTAGCTGCACTAATTTTGTCTGTTCACAAACTTTTCCATTTCACAAAAGACACTGTTTACCTTGTCATTTGTGATGTCCTCTGTATTTTGCTTAGAAGTGTTTTCCTCTAATTACAGTAATAAAAGATACTTTCTTTCACTTTACCTCCCTAATTTTTAAGAGCCTTTAGTTTTCATAACATTCTTTGCATATATTATGTTATTTGATTCTCACAACCCTGGGAGAGACATGCTTTGACTATCCCCATTCCACCAAAGGTTAAATGACTTGTCCAAGATCACATAATAAGAATCGAAGGCAGGATTTGAACTCTAGTCTTCTTGACTCTAACTCTAAGATTCCATCTAATTTCATAGTATCTACATCAGTTATGTTGTCTATGTGTAAGCATTAGTATCCCTACTCTTGGGATGATATTCTAGGACATCAATACATAAAAAGGGCTTCCAGTTGCTTTCTTCCTATCACCTTATTTTGTAGGCAACAAGCAATAAGCTCAGAAAACTAGAAGTGACTTTTCCAAGGTCACAGACCAATTAGTTTTATGGACAGGAACTAGAAATCAGGTTTCCTGATTCTCCTGAGATTTTGCAGAGATAAAAAAATAAAAGTGAATATGTTTTAAATAAATAAAAGTATTTCCAGTGTCTTTGCCTCTATTCTATTAAAATGATCTGTTTTGTGAGTCTCAGATTTCTCTAAGTTGCTTTCTCTCCATAAACTTGGCAGTATTATGCAATGCAGTATGAAGCCAGCCCTAATGAGAGACTGTACCCTTACCTCCTCCTCACTTCTGCCTTATTATGTGTTACATAATCAGCCCCAGCATTAAGATGGCTTAATTTGATAGTCTTTGCAGAGTGCCTCCCTCTTGGCACCCACAGTGTTGGTATTTCGGTCGTGTAATGTTTCCAAATGTCATTTTCAAGGATCATTCATATATTTTTCTACCTCTCTGGCTCCTCCTAATAATGTTTAATCCCTCCACCAGCTCAATAGGATCAGCAGGTGGATGTACTTAGTACTCTGGACCTGTCAATTTTAGCATAGGGAATTTGCATTGGATCTGGGAAGATGGTGGCCATCAAAACTCAAGAGGAACCTTTGCATTTCAAGAAATAGCAGGTGATTCTATTGTTTTACTATGGGAATAGTAAACATAAGCAGGGTAGGACCTGGCTTACAGTTAGGCTCATGGCTTAAGAAATGTGAGTTTCACAGAACTGATTTGAAGCACAAAGAGTAAGTGACAGTCTATGGCTAAGTTTTGATTCTGCTTTATGGGAGCATGGACTTGGAGTTGATAGTGCCAGTAGAGGCAATCATGTCCAATCTCTTCATTTTAACACATGAGGAAACTGAGGCATAAAGAGAATAAGTATCTTTTATAATAGCTTTTTACTTTTCAAAATACATGCAAAGATGGTTTTCAACATTCATCCCTGCACTACCTTGTGTTCCGAGTTTTTCTCCCTCCCTCCCCAAATCTCCCCCTCCTCTAGATAATAAGTAATGAGAAAAAAAACAAGCGCAAGCAAACAACAACAATAGTGAAAATACTATATTGTGATCCATATTCATCCCTATAGTTCTCTCTTTGGACGAAGATGATTCTTTCCATCACAAGTCTATTGGAGTTGCCCTAAATCACTCCATTATTAAAAAGAGCCAAGTCTATTACAGTTGATCATCACATAATCTTGTTGTTACTTTGTACAATGCTCTCTTGATTCTACTCACTTCACTTAGCACCAGTTCATATTAGTCTTTCCAGGTCTTTCTAAAACTATCCCGTCGATCATTTCTTATAGAACAATACTATTCCCTAACAGTCATATACCATAATTTATTCAGCCATTTCCCAACTGATGGACATCCATTAGTATCTTTTCCAAAGTCATTCAGTCAGTGTCTGAGATGGAACATGAGAACACTATCTACTACATTTGATTGCTTCTTCCCTACTCCTTCCTTATATATTTCTTGCTTTTAATTATCCCATTTTCAAGTAGTGCTGCCCACTTATGCTGCCCACAGGTCACTTTGATTATAAAAGAAAGGCATCTGCCAACTAATTCCTAGAAAAATATGATGACTTTGCACAGCTTTGACTCTCTTTAATCACAATCACTTACAAATCAAGTCATTACCACTCCCCCTTGATAGCCTTGATCATCTTGAAAATAAAAGATGAACAACAACAATTAGTGATGTGGAAAGACAAAGAATGGCTGAACCCCTTAAATGACTCTTTAATGGTGGAATTCGAGCCAGAATAGGAGAGATAATCTTATCATATATGGGCTGCCATTCTAGTCTGCCCACTTAAAAAGTCAGGCCCAGCTAATAAATGGTTTTCCTTGGATGAATTTGTCCTTGCCACTGGATATATAGAGATATATGGAACATAGATACAGAACCAGCCAGGACATTGTCTATTTCAGCCCTTCCTTTTACCTGAGAAGGTTATGGGACATGCTTAAGATCACATATGTAAGCATAAGAAATAGGATTGAGATCTAAGTCTTTTGACTTCATTGCCATAGTGAATCCTAACTTTGAAGAACTTAAAACTCTCAAGTGATTGCCAATAGCAAGTGGTTGACCCAATTCTGAAGGATGCTCTGAAGGATGGAAAGAGCATTATATCCATGTATAATATACCCTTCTTGAGGGCCCAGAATGTTGTTGCCTTTGTTTATATTAGGCTTACTTAGTACAATGCTTGCAAAATGGTAAGTGCTTAATAAATGCTGTGTAAGGACTGAATGAAGGATTTGGAGCTGAATCATTAGGGTTTGAGCACTGGCCATGGTGCTGACCAGCCATAAAACTTTTGGAAAGCAGAGCTCTAGTTCATCTTAATAAAAGTACCCTGGAATAAATTTTGAACGTCTCTTCCAGTTTTCAATCTATGAATTATATGATACAAAATTTCCCATACTACACCCTGATCCCTTGGATTCTTCTCTTGATGCATCTCTCTTGGGCCTCCTATCTCCAGGGAGAAAGACCTTCTTACTCTTTGCTATCCCATCAAAACCAACCCAATTGATGCCCTGAGTATCTAGCTTTCCAATGCTACCATCTGGTGACCTAAAGCATTGATGGCTTCCAATAAGATAATGTATTGCTCAGTGTAGCTACTGAATACATAGTAGGTGCCCAATAAATGCTGATGGATGGATTTCTCACTCCTCCTTGACAAGAGATTCAGGCTTTAGGCAAAATTTACTAAGAATTTTGAAGATTTTGAAGGTTTACAAAGTAGTGGTGGGTAGGGGTGACACACAGCATAATAGAATAGAGAAGGCAATCAGCATGGAGTCACAAGACTTAGGGTTGGACCCATCTGCCACTAACTACTAGTGTGATCTCAGACAAGTCACTTGATCTTCTAAGAAGACAGTTTACTCATTTGGGAAACCCTGAAGATCCTTTCCAGTCCTAGAACTATGATGCATATAGTATGTATCCTTCCCTCTAACAAGGAACTACCTTATGTCGGTTATCACTTGAGAGTTTTGTGTTTTTAAGGTTAGGATTCACAAGACAATATGGTAAGCTGGAAAGTACACTGGCATGCAGTCAGGAAATTTGGATTCTAGTCCTGTTTCTTATTTATGTGAGGTTACCTCAGATATTACTATTGTACTAGATCACCCTTCCAACTTGAAGGCCATCATCCTACATCTTAATCGAGGTCACAGGGCTAGTAATACTAGATCACCCTTCCAACTTGAAGGCCATCATCCTACATCTTAATCGAGGTCACAGGGCTAGTAAGTTTCACTACCAGGATTTGAACCACTGCCTTTGAACCTACTTCTAAACCTAGTGTTCTTTCTGTATTCCTATTTTGTTTCCAGCAGGGAATTTCTGAAGCCTTGATGCTTTAATGTAAAGAAATGACTGTCTAATGGGACATTCTTAGGTTCCATGGCAGGTCGGCAGTGTATATCAGAAGGAGACTGCTCAGATCAGTGTAAGTGTTAAAATGTAGTCTGACCCTTTAAAAAGTTTGAGCAAAGGACAAAGATAGTATGAGAGTTCTGAGGCCTCCTGAGCTATAGAGTAGCCCAGATCACCTTTTAAGATTAAAGTCAAGGATATGGAGTCCCCAGGAGTTGGAGGCAGAGAGCATGATTCCTATGACCTTGTTCTTTAGAAAGGAGAAACATAACAGGGGCCAAGAAGTGAAGGGCATGGGAAGTTTCTAAGTCTGTGATCTGCCTCTGTCTTCCAAGAATGAGATCAGAGTGCCACATTTTGTTAGTAGGAAATCAGGCATCCTTGGGGATTGGTTGACATCTTTGTTTTGATGGCAAGTTCATGTCACAATGGGACAACTGTAAAAATTTCTCAGTCTCCTCTGACTGTAGATACTGAACTGAATGGATTCAGTTATGTAATAATCAGAGCTAACTTTTGTGTAATATGTGTATCTATCTCATTGGACCCATATTGCAACCCTCTGAGGTAGATACCCATTATTATCTTTATTTTTCAAATGAGGCAACTTAGGCTAAGATTGGGCAAACACCTTGTCCAGGGTCATAAAGCTAGTATATAAGAGAAACTTTGGACTCCAAATCCAGTGCTTTATCCCCAAAGGGCCTGGGCTTTCTCTAATTGCCATTAGTTAATTCAGTGGATTATATATAACCACGTATAGGAAGGACTTTTTTATCCATTTAGGGAACTCTAGGTGTGAGAACTCTTCTTACTAACAGATAGATAGAAACTGTTTCTTGGTAATTGAGACTTGGGGAGTTTTCTCAGAAGTTGTGACTGGCCTTGGTCACACAGTTACTAACTAGAAAAGATACAATAAAAATCTAGGCCCTCCTGTGTCCAAAAGTAGCATTCTACCCAGTAAGCCCTATTGACCCTATGCATTGCATATAATAGGTGCTTAATAAATGCATGTTAAAGAAATACATCATTTAAATGTTAGGAGTCAGTATGATGCCAGGGAAAGAGCACACATTCTGGTTACACAGGATGTAGGGTCAAATTATTGCTTGAAAATTACTATATGCATGTTCATGAACAGGTTACTTAGCCTCTCTTATTCTCAGTTGCTTCATCTGTAAAATGGGTTCTTTTAGCCTGCTGTAGGAATCTGAATGATCTAAAGTGCTTAATAAATACATAATGAATGAATACTTTTAGACTGAATAAGTTGATTGATGGGGGTAAAAAAAGGGAGGGAGCTGGTAAAAAACTTAACATGACTAAGCTTTTAAGAGCATTTTTGAGAAATAGTTTTGTTCTCAGTAATGATTAAGGAGTATTTGAGTTCTTTTATTGTAAATTACATTTCTGTCAGATGAATATTAAAATCGCTCCCCACCCTAAGCTGAGGTTAGGTGCTCATTCTTAATTGCTGTTAAACCGCAGTGTTTTCACCTTCTTTGGAAATTATATAAGAAAGGGAATGCAGAAAAAGAAAAAAAGAAATGTTCCCAGAGTAAATGAGATGTCAGAAAGGCCTGCTTAAAACTCATTTTGGAAAAACAAAACAAAACAGGTTAGATCATTATGGTAAAGTGTACCCTGAAACCATCATTTTGGGGAATGAAGCTTAAGAATAGTCACACTCATAACTGATGTTTATACAACTCTTTCAAGATAATAAAGCACAATATCTACATTATGTCAGAAATTGAGTGCTTGCTCTGGGAATTGGGAAGATTTCATCTTTTATATTTACTGGATATATGACCTTGGGCAAGTCAATTAACCTATCACAACTCCAGTTTTGTCCTCAAGTTATAGTTATAGCAATATCTATATAAATTGTACGTTACAGTAATAGCTCCTACCTTAAGGAGGGTTTTGCCAAACTAAACTTTTTTTTTTATTTGAAACTAAACTTTAATTGAATTTGTAGGGTAATTCATTACTCGCATAGATCTTTTCAGCCCAAATAGCCATTGTGAAATGCTTCTAGCAAGTGCCACATGTCAGCCAGTGTTTAATTGCAAAAATCATTGACTTTTGAACTCCAATTTTTGACCCTGTCCTCAAAGGGCTTCCATTTTATTGGGAGAGACAAGTGAACAACTAGATAGAACCAAGAGAGAGAGAGAGTAAATGGAAAGTAATCTCAGAAGAAAAAGTGTAACAAAATGGATGAAATAGGAAAAACCTTCTGGATGAAGTGAATTTTTAGCCGAGTCTTAAAAGTAGTTCAAGGAAACTAAGAGGTAGAGGTAAATGGGTAGACTATTCTAAGAGTGGAGGGAAAGCTAATGAAAAGGCACAGAGGTAGACAATGGGATTATATTTGAGGAACTGATAGTGGGGCTGGAATGGGGAGCCTGGAAGAGAACAGAGTAAGTTTTAAAGGATTTTAAAAAGCTAATTTCATCCCATAGATAATAGGAGACCATCAAGAGCTCATTGAGTAAGGATGGTGGAGAATGGTCAGACCAGTATTTTAGAAAAAAATAATCACTTTGACAGCTAAAAGGAGGGTGGATTGAATCAGGGAAAGAACTGAGGTAAGGAGACCAAGCAGAAAGCAGCTGCTAAAGATTATGTTTAATAAGCTATTTTATCCTGCAAGATATTATTGGCTTCATTTTACACAGGAGATAATTGAGACTTAGGGAAATGAGCTGTCTAGGGTACAAGAGCTGGAAAATATTGGGAGAAAGGTTTGGAATCTAGGCTTTCTGGCTTCAAGTCCAGGATTCTATCCATTACTCCATGTTGCCTCTTCAGATTTCTTGAGCTTCCTTGAAAGTGAGCCAAAAAATCCAATAAAACAAGCTTTGATTGGGCACATTCAATTCTTACATTTTTATGTATCTAATACCCTAACAAGAGTTTTTCCAAAGTTTTTCCAAGGGAGGCTTTGGTAGGTAATAAATCTTGTTTTACTAGGGCTATACAAAGGAAACCTAGATGACCATTTTCTGAGTGCTATATAGAAGAGATCACTGTTCAACTATATATTGGAAGAGATGTCCTCTATGGGCCCTTCGAGACCTGACTTCCCATGATTCTGTGATTCTGCTGTCATGGAAGGAGACTCTCCATGCTCAGGTCCCGGAAGTCACGACTAAAATGCTGAGATTCTAATTTTTTTTTCCCCAGGGAAACTTGGAACTTCTTCAGAATGATGTCCATGAACCCCAATTGTAGATAATCTTGTTCTCTCTCTGTCTTTTGTTAATTACTAGTTTTTTTGGCTCCCAGAACAAATTCCGCTCTCCCTGTCCAAACAAACCCGGCAGAAACATGGAATGAAACAATGGCTCAGGTTCTGCTCTACAGAATATTGAATTTGGTGCAGCAGCCATATGCTGGATGTTCTGCTTGTCAAGTATGTAAAATCCCCTGAGCAGAAGACTAGGATCATAAACACACATACAGATATGTATATGTATGTGTAGATATACACATGTTTACACATATGTAAAAGTTCATACAAGCAAAGAAATACAAAACTCACCTTTGTAAGAATGTTTGTAAAACAATACAACAATGCATTCTTGGAAGGATCAGATACTTTGAATCATGCTATCTTCATGTATCTGAGTTGGAGATACCTCAAGGATCACCCCGTCTAATTCAGGTCTTCCTAACAGTGTATTCTGTACAGTCCCATATTTTTCTTGAATATTTCTTTTGAGGGAAACCTACCACCACCTTCTATGACATTCCACTTATTAAGTTTTCCCTTCTATTATCCTTAAAACTTCCTCTCTAAACCTTGTATCCATTGCCCCATTTCTGCCCTCTAGGGCCGAGCCCAATTAATCAAATCTTCCCCATGATAGCTCTTCAAATAAAATGCACAGACAAATATACATATGCACATTTTTTTTTACTGGGAAGACAACTTGGAAATAATGTGAGAAAAATAATGTGACAATGCGAGCACTGAATGCTGCTTTTTAAAAAGTTGTTCTGAAATTTGTTGTCGCCATCAAGACATTTATGAATGTGTCTCTGAAATTTTTAAGATGAAAAATGCTAAAACACATGGACACATTGACACAAACAAAACAAACATCCTTTTCACCTACCCAAGAGCCTCTCTGCCTTTAAAATAACTGCAGAGAATTAACGCCATATAATTATCCTGATCCTCTGGAACACAACTGGGAGTAGTCAGGAGGTAGCATATCACATGGTAATTCTAGACACTAGGTGGATAGTCATTTGATGTAATGTTTGATGGCTATTAAGTGAGGCTCTTCTTTCCCCAATCTGTAGCCTTTACACTTCAAACCTAAGGAAATATTGGCTTGGCTTCCTTGGTTGAAAATGTTTATATACATACGCATATTGTTGGAATGAGTTAGCAATTTGTAAAGATTCCAACACATATGTATGTACATATACATATATGTATGTACATATAAATATATTCATATATCTATATATGTAGATATATATGTACATATACCATAAATATATTCAATAGGAAACTTTTTATAGCAAGAAAAATATTCTTTGATTTTGGATACTTTCTTTAATGGGATGCTCTGGTGGTAAAGTCAGAGGATTTGAATTCATAACTGATCTCTGATGCTTCCCATCTGTGTGACCTTGAGAACCTCAGTTTTCCCTCTGAGAGCCTCAGTTTCTTCTTACGTAAGCTGAGGGAGTTGGACTAGATGGCCTCTGAACTCCCTTCTACCTCCAAGTCCTACAGTATAGTTCAGAGCAAGATCTGCTTATCTAGTGGAACTCTTGTGTTCATGTCTTAGGATAACTCCTTCCTTGACCATCTGCCCCATGTACTGGAGTTCTGCCTCTAAGGCTTTTTTTTTTAAATTTTCAGTATTACTCTAGCCTCAAGTCATTTATCCATCATATCTTACTCTTAGTACATGACTGTGAAGGCATCAGACCCTTTCAGCAAGAAGAGGAGGAACATACAGGTGAACTAGGTGGCTAGTCTGACTAGAGTATGTCAAGTTCTATTCTATGAGTATTCCAGAGCTAAAGTAATTCCCTCCCACCCATGGTTTTAAGCTTATTTGACATCTTATGAAAAGTTTTTAGAAGTAGCTGTAGATCAACACATCTGATTCCCAAAGTTCTACCTCCATATAAAAATGCAAAGCCCCTAGCCTATGTGGGATATTGATGGTTGGTCCTATTGTTTAAGTAGATCTGATGTCTAGGAGCTGTCCAATGTGTTGCTTTATTTCCCTGAGTAAGAAATGGATAAAAGTCTAGAAAGAGGCAGAGAGAAGTGAATACACATGTTATCTTAAGGTCTTCTTTAATAAGAGAATAATATGCCATGTAATTTCATAAATTTAGTCTAAGACTGTCTCTCTAGTGAAATCCCTAACCCAATCAATACAACCAGATTCAAGTTAATGATTTTTTAAAACTTGTGATAGCGATTGTAGCCCTGTGATTTCAATAATATAAAGAGTTCCCAGTGAGAAACTCTGTCCATCAATGTGGCCAGTGCCTACCAGGTACCTGCTCTGGAATTTATATCTCCAATATTAAGGGATTAACTGATTTATCCAAGGATATATAGCCATTATGTCTCAGATATGAGATTTAAACTCAGAAGTTCCTGATTCTAAGGAACTAGAATTATAACTATATTATCACGCCTCTGAAAACACTGATAACACATTTTAAATATTTGCTTACCTTTCTATTCCTTGTCTATTAGCTAAATGTATTTAAGAAAGCCATAACGATTAGATGAATGTATTAATTTTGTTCTGGGAATCATTAAAATAGACCAACTACTGGACATTTTAAATCTACATGTTATTTAAATCCTTAGTGAATATATTTTTGATTACCCTAATTACTTTCTGTATCTGACCTTAAATGGTTATAATTAAAGCTCAGATGAAATTATTTTTATTTTGCAATTATGTTCCTATATAAGTAGGAAATAAAATGATTTCCTGTCATCACATGATGAGTAGAAGATCTGGGTTCAAATTCTAAGTGATACTAGCTAGCCATGTGATCCTGGGTAAACAGTTCTCCTTCTATGGGCCTTTGTTTCCTCATCTGGAAAGTAAGGTGATTAAACTAGATGACTCCTAAGTTCCCTTCCATCTTTAACAATCTGTCACATTTATTAAACTTTTCTGTGAAATATTAAATGACTATTTTAGAGAGATGTTCTATCTCTTAATTCCTTTAAAATATTAGAGACACTCTCTTAATTCCCTCAGTGAACAAATTGTTTTTCATTTTTACTCACTGAACACCAGAGCCTACATGACTGCTAAACTTATAGTAAGTGCTTAATAAATGCTTGTTGATTGAATTATTGATTATTAATGCTATAATAAGAATAGAACATAATATAATAGTAATATCCCTATAGAACAATGAATTATATTTTTCTTTCTTTTTATAATTAATAGTATTTTGTTTTTCCAAATATTTGCAAAGATAGTTTTTACCATAAACCTTTGCAAAACCTTGTGTTCCAAATTTTTACCTCTTCTCTCCCACCCCCTCTCCAAGACAACAAGCAATCTGACACAGATTAAGCATGTGCAGTGCTTCTAAACATATTTCCATTTGCTGTACAAAAAAATCAGATCAAAGTGGGAAAAAAACATGAGAAAGGAAAAAAAAACAAGCAAAACCCCCCAAGAAGAACCAAAAACAAAGATGAAAATACTATGCTTTGATCCACATTCATTCTCCATAGTTCTCTCTCTGGATGTGGATGGCACTTTCCATCACTAGTCTGTGGAATTGGCCTGAATCACCTCACTGTAGAAAAGAGCCAAGTCCATCATAGTTGATCATCACATAATCTTGCTATTGCTGTGTACAATGATCTGCTCATTTCTCTTAGCATCAGTTCCCATAAGTCTTTCCAGACCTTTTTGAATTCATCCTGTTGATCATTTCTTATAGAACAATAATATCCCATAACTTTCATATACCATATCTTATTCACCCACTCTCCAACTGATGGGCATCCATTCAGTTTCCAGTTCCTTCCCACGACAAAAAGGGCAGCTACAATTTTTTTTTTTCACGTGTGTCCTTTTCCTTCTTTTATGATCTCTTTGGGGTACAGAACCAATAGAAACATTACTGGATCAAAGAGTATGCAGAGTTTTATAGCCTTTGGGGTATAGAACTATGAACTTAATGTCCCATACCATCTCATTTCATAAGATCAAAGGATTGAGCAGGTATATCTTATTTTACAGAGAAGGAAACTGAGGTCTAGAAAATGGAAATGACTTGCCCAAGGTCATACAGGGAACAGGTATCAAAATTAGATTTAAGCTCTGCTCTTCTATTTCCAACTCCAGTAGAGTTCTTGCCAGAATACCAAAGCATTTTAGAAAACAAAGAAAAAGAAAAAGAAAAAAAAATTAGCATCTCTTATTGTGTGTTTATCTGGGCCTTTGTCCAAATAGTTATCCAGCAGCAATGAAATCCCTAAACCCAATCCCTCCTCTGAACAGAGAGATGATGATATAGGGCTTTCGGAGCAAATTGTACTGGCTTTGTGAAACTGGAACACCCAGGGAATTTTTAGGCATTACAAATGAAAATTCATTCTTCTTCCTTTGGTCTTTGGTGACTGTCCCAATTTGGCCCCAGGCTCAGCAGGTACTTGGCTAGGGACTGAGCAAAGGCATATGGTAATGTAGACCATTGATTAGGAAAATCAGCCTGAGGGCTGGGGGATTTTTCAGACTGAAATTAGGAATGGAGGATCCTGCTTCTCCTGTTTCTATACTAGAGGAATAGTCACAGTTTGGGGTTCTTGGCTATGTTCAGGAGCAATATTTTAATACCTATTTAAGGGAAGAAAGTAGACACTCCGAAGACGAATGATGTACCCTGATTCTCTCCTTCCTTCCCATGCCAATGAAAGTATTTAAACTTCTAATCCTGAAAAGTCATAGTGTATTAATTTGACTTAGTTTAGTTTTGTAATAATAATGATAATGATGATGGTGATGATGATGGTGAATTGTAGTTTATTAAGAAAAAAGGAATACAGTAATAAAAGAGAATCAAAAAATTATTATATTTTATTTATTTTAATTTTTTTTCTTTTTTTGCTGAGGTAGTTGGGGTTCAGTGACTTGCCCAGGGTCCCACAGCTAGGAAGTGTTAAGTGTCTGAAATCTGATTTGAACTCAGCTCCTCCTGACTTCAGGGCTGGTGCTCTATCCACTGCACCACTTCGATGCCTCCTTAAATTTTTTTTTTAAATAACTTTCTTACTCTGAGAGTGCACCACACTTAGAATAAGGAGACTTTTGTCAAATCTCATTCAAGATATAACAAGCTTTGCCAGGAAAGTCACTGAATTTTCTGAACCTCAGTTTTCTCATTTATAAAATGGGATGCTAATGCATGCGATAGCTACCTTCCAGGAGTTTCCAGAAGGGTTTGTAAACCCTATGCTAATAGAGAAATAGATGTTGTTTTAATTGCTTGGTCCATTGTTTTAATTTTTTAATGAACTTGATTCTGTGATGGATTTAACAATAGGAAGAGAAGGTAGGCAAGACCAAAGGATGACAAGTGGACATCCAGAGAAAGCAAGGGAGGCCTTCTGCAGATTGGGGTGGCCCCTTTGGGATGAACATTGGAGAGGACAAGGGCAAGAATGACATCAGTGGTAGGCAGAAAGACCTGTATCATTGAAGAGAACTCCTGTGCTGAGATCATGAGTGCAGTAAAATATTGCGACAATATTTGAAAAAAAATTATATTTGCCTAGAGTTTGCATTTTTAGGATAAAATACAAATGCCTCTTTGCTGGGGGGGGTGAGGGGGGATGGAGGGAGCATGAAACACAATCCACTTTTCAAGACTTACTGAATTTGAATCCATTTCATGAACTCTATGTCCCAGTTCAAATGAGGCTCACTGTTCTCCATTCACATGTCATTTCCCATCACATGCCTTGGTAAGTCTATCCCCCATTTTTAGAATCCTCTTCTTACTTTCCCCCTTTCAAATTTCTAGCTTCTTTCATAACACAGCAAATCAAGAGTCCTACTTGAAATAACCTAATACTCCTAGCTATTGGGATCTCTCCTTAACCCCCCAGAATTACTTTTTTTGGAGCATTGAGGTATTAAGTGACTTGCCCAGGGTCACTCAGCTATAGTTGTGGCACAAAAGGGTAAAAACCTGACCTATGTTTTTATGAGCCTTGGGCCGGTTTCTTATTGACCATATAACACTGGCTCTCAATGGTAATAATTATACTTACATAATACTTTAAATGTTATACAAAATAAAATAGATATTCTGACAATAAGACCGCAAAGAAGGGAATGCCATTATACTAGCCAAATTTTACAGATGAAGAAACTTGGCTTAGTTCTAAGGCCATATCTTATGACTATTGTTCATCCTTCATTCTCAAAGAAGATGATGGACTTGAGGAAGTCTATGTCTTTACTAGCAAGTGAACTAGATTTTAATGAGGCAGGGCAGAATGAAGTCACCAGGCTATCTCTCTCCTCCAGAGCCATGGGAGTTTAGTGGTAAGACATAGGTCAGGATGACTAGTGATGGGCCTGGATGCTGTGGGAGAGCTGAATCTTTTCCCTCTTTTGTAGCTAGTTAAAAATCAGACCCAGGATTTGGACTAGCACAATTTATCGAGGTTCTTTGATGTAGATTCTAGATACATTATGGCTTTTTAATGTATGTTATGATTCTGGAAGTATACCAATTCAATGAGGAGACTAAAAGTAGCATATATGGAATGAATGGGGTCAGAGTAGACACTTGTTAATGTCCTTTCAAAATGACAAGAAATCACAACCAAAATCAGATTCCCACCCAGTGGAGTTTTGAAACTCTGAGACTGGCAATCTTGAAACTGCCTTCCTGATAGCCAAAATAACTTCTATCTTTGTAAATTTTAATGGCTGCAAAACTCTTTACAAACACTTTGCAGTCTGAACGATTAGATGGAGAATGTTTTGGATGTGAAGTCAGAGGAGATGAAATAAAATCCAGATGTGGTCCTTTTTTAGCAGTCTAGCAGTGCTGGACAGCTCAAGTTCTCTCTCTGAAGTTAAATTTTGTTTTGTTTTTTTGTTGATGGGGAAGCAATTTCCTCATAGTCACATGACTAGAACTTTTGCTGGAGTTGTCCAGTTCTTTTCCAATTTATCATGATCACATTTAGGGTTTTCTTGGTAAAGACACTAGAGTGGCCTGCTGTTCCCTTCTCCAGTTTATTTTGCAAATTAAGCAACTGAGGCAAATAGTATTAATACACTTGCTCAGGGTCTCACATCTAGTCAGTGTCTGATACTAGATTTGAACTCTTGACTCCAGGTCCAGCATTTTATCTATTGCTCTACACAGTTGCCAGAATTCAAATCCTAAGTTCACTGTTGCTTCTAATGGACTTTGATCCTTCTTGTCTCTACCCAACTAAGCATTAAGTTTCTTTCAAACCCACTCTGTGCAATTTCCAGTTAGGAAATTGGAATCATGCAGTGTATCACCCCATGGAAGTAAATCAAGGTTGTTTGCTCCCCCTGATGCTATTCTCTGCATCAGCTTGAAGGGACTAGGGATGGCGAACCCCAGGTCTGAGCGAGAACTGTATTAAAGTATCTGAAGGGTTGTTGTGTGGAAGAGAGATTAAACTTTTTCTCCTTGGCTCCTGAAGCAAAAAATGAGGAACAGGTTGAAGATGCAGAGAGGCAAGTTTAGAATTTGTCAAGAAAACCATCTGAGCCATGAGAATTCCCTGAAAGCAGAATGGGTTGCCTTGGGAGGTAGCAAATTCCCTGTCACTAGAAATCTGGTTTTTTTTGCTATCAGTAGATGAGTTTATTGTTTTAAAATTCTTGTTAAAGCTATTATTTCTCACATATAGTCCGTGTATCAGGATAGATAATCCAGCCATACCTCCATTTCTATCTACAGCTTCTTTGTTATTTCCTTCTACCTACCCTAATCTAATTCTGTAACCACTGGAAATTTGTGACAGTCATTGGATAACCACTCATCAGGTATGCTGTAGAAAGATTTTGTGTTTGGATGTGAGTTGAACTAAATAATATTCTAAGATCCCCTAACTCAGATATTAGGCAATAGATAGAATGTCAAATTTAGGTCAGGAAGACCTGATTTCTTTTCTTAGTTCAAGTACTTTCTTGTTGTGTGATTCTTATCTTATCTTGCCTCAATTTCCTCCTCTGTAAATTGGGCATAATCATAGTATCTACCCCTTCTGGGGTTGCCGTGAGGACAAAATGAGATAATGTATAAAACCCTGCAAATCTTAAAATGCTAAATAAATGCTAGCTATTATTATTCTGCAAGGGATGCATTTTTTGAATGATTTTATTTCGGGATTGGAGGCAAACACCATTCTAGAGGTTGTCAACATTCCAGCATCATGCATCTGTTGTATTTATGATAGAAAAAAGAGAAAAGAGTGTTTAGTCATCTGCAGCTTCCATTTGGTGTTAAACACATGCTGTTCTTTAGAGTGGGACTGGGCCAATACTTTTTTTATATTTTAATGTAGAGAGCAGTCATTCCTAAAGACAGATTTTTAAAGGGGCAAGCAAACTCCAAACAGCTAATTTTGGGGACACACACAGAGAATGCTTTTTGTGTTCAGTCATCAAAGTATTGATTATGAGAAATCCTCATAACGGCGGAGATTTTCTTCTCATTGGGCATGCCATTTCTCATCTCTTCCACAGTAATTATAGTTTACTTCTTTTGGCAGTTCAGAAAGTAGGAGTAAGTTTGGGAAAGTGGTAAATGTTTCTTCGAAAAAAAAATCCATGTAATTTTTAGGACATGGAAGATTCTAGTGTATCCCAGACCAGTGGATGAGATGGAAGGCTATTCACTGAGCTGGCATCCAATTAATGTAATTCACCAGCCCAGAGGGTTGGAATTTTATTTAGGTATTGCAGAAATCGCTGTGGACTTGGAGCCAGAGAGCGTCCCTCCAAATGCAGCTTCTGCTTCTAGTTGTTTGTTCTTTGCTCTCTAAGAGGACCTTGACTTCAGGGAGGTGATTCCATGCCATACAAGTGAATTGGAGTGAAGTGAGGGAGGGCTGGGTAAGGTCACTTGTCCCACTTTCCTTTCCAGAGCCATCTAGGTCCAGTGGCCAGATAGAGATCAGGAAGACTGGAGATGGCCCTGGATGCAATGGGGGACCTCAGCCTTTTTAAGCTAAGATCTTCCACAGGTCTCAGTTTGACTGAACAACACCCATTCAGTGATTGAAGTGATTAATCACTGGGGCAAAGAATCTCTTCTTTCACCTAGCCCAAATAAATTTAAATATAGAAACAAATAAATAAGTAAATATGGAAGAGTATTTCTGGCCAAAGAAGGAAGGATGGTTATTTACATTCAATCTGAATTAATATGGACACAAATAATAACCAAGTGAACCTTAGTCTAGGACCTCTCAGTGCCCAATGAGAATCAGATTGACTTTGGTTTAAAGCTTGGTCCTAGAGAAAGACATTTAATCAGTAAGCTTCAAGATATCTTGAGAGGATTCAGAAGGGCAAAAGGAAAAAAAAGGCTTTGAAGAGCATCTGCAGATAAGGGTATAATACATTATGTGGACAGAGGGAGGAATGGAGGGAGACAGGGAAGAAGGAAGGAAAGAAGGAAGAAAGAAAGGGAGGAAGGGAAGAAAGGGAGGGGGGAGAAAGGAAAGAAGGAAGGAGAGAAGGAAGGAACGGAGGGTGGGTGAAAGGAAAGAAGGAAGGAAGGGAGGGTGGGTGAAAGGAAAGAAGGAAGGAAGGGAGGGAGGGAGGAAGAAAGAAAAGAAAAAAAGAAGGAAGGAAGGAAGGAAAAAAGTGAGGAAAAGGACAGAGGGAGATGGGGAGAAAGAAAGAAAGGAGAAAGGAAGGAAGGGAGGGAGGGAGGAAGGAAAGAAAAAAAGAAGGAAGAAACGAAGGAAGGAAAACAGGAAGGAAGGAAGAAAGGAAAGGGAGGGAGGGAAAAAAGAAGGAAGGAAGGAAGCAAGGGAAAGAAGAGAGGGAGAAAGGAAGAAAGGGAGTGAGGGAGACAGGGAAGAAGAAAGAAAGGGAGGAAAGAAGGGAGGAAAGGACAGAGAGAGAGGAAGGGAGGGAGGGGAAAAAAAGGAAGGAAGGAAGGGAAAGAAAGAGGGAGGGAAGGAGAGAGTCTTCTAACTGAGGAATTCCAGTTTGTGGACCTGCTTTACTCACAGAAGTTTTTACTTCTGCTAATTACTCCCGGTGTGACTTTGGGTAAGGTGCTTTTCTTTGAAACCCCTTTTCTTCATTAGTAAAATGAAATAGGGAGGAAGCTTGATTTAGGAGAAAGCTCATGGCTTTGGAGTCAGAGGCTGTGGGTTCAAATCCCGCTTCTGTGTTTACTATCTCTGTGGCAGTGTGGTACAGTGGAAAGGGTTTTTTAGTTTCTCTGGAATGAGAAGGCCTGGGTTCAAATCTTGGCTCTAATGCCTATTACTTATGTGATATGGTATGAGGCTATTTATACACTTAAGCAGTCAGAGTTCAGGCCTGGATCCAGGAAGACTTCTTGTTCCTGAGTTCAAATCTGGTTTCAAATGTTTACTAGCTTTAGGACCCAGGACAAGTCCTTTAACCCCATTTACCTCAGTTTCCTTTGTAAAATAAGTTAGAGAAGGGAATGGCAAATTATTTCAATATCTCTTCCAGCAAAACAACAAATGAGGTCATGGAGAACTGTATACAGCTGGAGAAAACTGAACAACAAAACAGGGTCTCAGCTTCCTTATTCATAAAGTCATAAAATAAGAGGATTTTATTGGATGTTTTCTGTGGTTCCTTCCAACTCTTCATCTTTGATTTCATGACCTCTAAGATTTCTCTCTGTCCTTATCCATACTCTTGCTCCCTATTACTCACAAGTAAGTTGGGAAAATTTACATAGGAAGAAATTGGAAGAGGCGAGCGATTTATTGATCTTTGGCTCAGCATTCAAAGCTACACTGGCTCTGTAGATGATAATTAAGCCGCATTTCAGTGCCTTTCTACCTTATGGATATTTAGAGCCTCTTGTCAGACTCCATGGCTGGGATGCATAAAGCAGCAGCACATAAATGCAATGGAAGGATAAAGTGTCAGAAAAGGAACCCTGTTGAACTCATCCAGTCTTTTCATAATAATTCCATTTAGCTTATTGAGGGATCAAGACTTGGATTCAAATCCACCTTTAGACATTCAATCTGTTGGCCCCAGTACAGGGTATTTATCCTCTCTGAATCTTACTTTCCCATCTGTAAAATGGGGATAATCCTAGTAGTGATCTTACAGAGTTATTGTAAATTTTAGACAGAATGATGTAGGCAGAGGGAGAGACCATTACTCCCTACAAATTCTTTGCAAACCTTAAAACCTTATAGAAATTTCAACTATCATCATTTTTGCCATCATCCTAATTCTCATCTTCATCTCATTCAGCTCATCTTTTCTTATAGAAATGGTCCTAGGACAACTTCTAGATGGTATTCTTTTGTAAGACATATTGTCTAGACCTGCCCAAGGGAGATTTGGTATCTGCTTTTTCTAGTTTAACAAAGAATTTAGGGTATAAGCTAATCTTCTGGAGGCTCTCTAAGAGTATTCTCCAGACTTGTTTAATCATCAATGGCACAGCCAGGAAGTTTATCCTGTTTCCACATGACTTTGAACTCCTCTACTAAAAAGACTATATTTCAAAAGCTTTTGTTTTTCTGGAACTTAAGCGTTTGTATGTATTTGATATTATGACAGTGTGTACTGGAAAGTATTGTATTGAATTTATTATGAATCAGTATTCTATCAGAATGATTTGAGACAGCAGTTTGGTCTATGATGATGATTAATTAGCACTGTTTATTAGTTGACCTCTCTAGGGTGTTTGAGATCTCTATGTTGTCATAGGGATTTGTTGTTTGTTATTCCATGAAGGGAGTGAGCTTCTGATTTAATTTTATTTTTAATTTGTGACATAAAAGAGAATTTCTATAACACAGAATAAAAGAGATGAATGTATATGAAAAGTCAAATCTGTTATGGTACTATATGATATTCCTTTTAAAAGCATAACAAAATTATTACATCACTTTCTTTCCCCTCCATTTTTTCTTCTTTCCCCTCCCCATCCTAGTGAAGGCAACTATTACACACACACACACACACACACACACACACACACACACGTACACGTGAAATCCTTCCACACACACTTCCATTTGTCAGTTCTTTCTCTGGATCTATTTAGCACCTTCATTCATATATCCTTTGTAGTTAATTTGTGTATTTATAATAGTGAAAATGACTCAATCACTCAAAATTGTTCTTAAAATAATATTGCTGTTATTGTCTCTTGGTTCTGTTCATTTTCTTCTTCATTATTTTGTGCAAGTTTATCCATATTTTTGTAAAATTAAGGAGCTAATCATTTCTTATGGCACATCACAATAATAAACCACAACTTGTTTAGTCATTCCCCAATTGATAGCCATCCCTGCAATTTCCAGTTCTTTGCCATCAGAAAGAGCTGTTATCGACAGTTTAGAACATACAAGTTCTTTTCCTTTTTGAACCTACTCATTTTTGGAAATAGACATATGTAATGTTCTTCTCTAAAATATAATGTTCTCTGGGAGCAGGTTTCTTGGGGGCTTCTGGAGGCAGCCTTAGTTCCAGACCCCGAATGCAGCCAAGAGTTAAAGTCCAAGTCCTTTATTGACTCCTTTCTTAGCTTTCTTAGAGGCCTATCTCTCTCCTTAGTTCTGAGAGCTCTTGCCACTAATCCTTTGTCTCTTCCAGCTTCTGCCACTAGCTCCCTTCGAATGTCTCCAGCCAGCACAGGGGTGGAAAATGGAATGAATCTGTCTCCATCTCTAAGAATGGGTTTGTCTTCTCTGACTTCTGAATGTTGCAGACTGACTCCTGGTTGAGGGTCCTAGCTTATATATATACACTCTCTTAAAGGTGTGAATCTTGTAGAACTCTAATAAGTACTAAGTATTTTAGTGAACTAGAGAACTGTTAAGTACCATGATAAATTAGATAACTGACTTAGTATCTTGTAAGAATCCTAACAGACACAGTAGTAGTATTGCTGGATCAAATGATACAAGCAGTTTAATAACTATTTGGGCATAATTCCAGATTATTTTCCAAAAGGATTGGATCAGTTCATAGTTCTACTAACAGTGAATTTACTGTTTCAATTTTCCCACATACCTCCTAACATTTGTTGTTTTCCTCTTCAATCATTTAGCCAATCTCATAGGTGTAAAATGATATCTCAAGGTTGTTTTAATTTTCATTTCTTTAATCAATAATGATTCAGAACATTTTTTCATATGAATACAAATTGTTTTGATTTATTCATCAGAAAACTACATGTTTATATCCTTTGACCATTTATCAATTGGGGAATGACTCATATTCTTAAAGCCTTGACAGAGTTCTGATTTATTATTTTAAACAAAAATAAAATTAATAACTTTAACAGTAGTTATATGGTAGATACTTGCAAGTAGAATCTTTTTTAAGTATAAACTCTCAATGAACTCTAAGGAAACAGAAGATATATTTCCTTTAAATGGATAAGAAAGGAATTTATAGCCTTTAAAAAAGGTTTTTAAGTTTTTTTTTTCCATCTCTCTTCTGTGTGGAACACTAGTCTGCATTAGAATTTAGTCATACTCTTCTCCTTGGTGATTTCTTTTGGTATTTGACCTCTATATATTCCAAACACCTAATATATATTGATGGCCCAGAGTACATATCTCAGGATCTCTTTATGCTTTTATTATATGGTATTTCAGTTTTCCATTTGAATTTGAAATCTTTTTTCTTATTGAATTTATCCCACTAGTATACAGTGGAAATATGGGGTATTGGGGTACTTTCAAAGCTATGTTCAAGTCATTTCCTGTAAGAAATCTTTCATACCTAAATATATCTGTGCTTAAGTAGCCTTTTTGGGGTGAAGGATGGACAGGAAGAGGGAAAAATAAAATAAAAAGTGCACAGCAGAGTAAAGAAAACCTACAAGAAAGCAAAGAAAATATGGACAGCTCTGAACATACTATGCAGTATTTATTACATAATGGAAATTTATTGCTTTATATTTTGAATCCTCTGTTATGTTCTGTTATGCACATGGCAATTTCTTTTTCTTTTTTATGTTATATTTAGGTTTAAAATAAATAAATAAAATTTTAAAGTCCCATTTATTTAAACGTTAGTGCTTGTTTCAGCATTACCAATCTTCTTTATATTCTCTCTGTCTCTCTTTCTATCTCTTTCTTCCCCCCTCTCTTTCTCTTCCTACTTCTCTCCTCCCTTCCTCTCTTCTCTCCTTATACTGAGGCACTGGGCCATTGAGAGATGTGTCCAAGATCACAAAAGTCAGTATATTTCAGAGGCAAAGGTTGGACCCCTGTCTCCCTGCCTGATGTTGCCTCTAGTCACTCCACCATGCTGCCTGTCTCCTGGCACAAAGTAAGCAAGCTCTGAATAACTGCTCGGGGACTTGGCCGCAGTGGAGGGAGCTCTGGCCCTGGAGTCAGATATCTGTTCTCAAATCCTCTCTTTGCCTTTAAAACCTGGGAAACTTTGGGCAAGTCATTTTGAGTTCTCAGATTTGTTTCCTCCTATATAAAAATGTGGGGGTTAGGATGGGTTGTCTCCAAGGTCCCTTCCATTTCTCCATCTCCGATCCTCTGTAATAGTGTTAAAATTGCTGCTGTCATCTCCTGACCTATTGGTTGTAAAAATCATATATTTTCTGAAGACTTTACTTCTTCTTCCATCTTGCATGTTACTGCTCAGTTAGGGCCAAACACTCCACCTTCTAATTTCTGCTTGGGGAAAAACAGTCAAATTAGCAGGTGTTTGTTTGCTGATGGGATGGGAAGCTGCCCAGTGGCCACTGAGCCAGCTAACAGGCATATCTTGGCCAAGGGAAGACTGGGGAAGGCAGCCAAGAAAGCAAGGATTCCAAATAACAAAGAACCATGGGATTTGGGGCTGAATAGCTTAGTCTTGAGAAAACAAAATCACAGCCTGCAGGATGCTTCTCATTCTACATATCCTCCTCCCTCTCCATCCCTGGGTTCCCTTCCCCTTTGGTTACATTACAAATGTAATGAATCAGAGTTGCCAAAACCCACAATTAGATACCTGGAAGAATCCAGCAAACAATTTGCATATGGTTTGGTTTGTTGATAGAGTTTTTGTTGCATTATTTCACTTGATTAGAAATGTAGTTTCCATGTATCATTGACATTATGGGAGGACATAAACAAGTGTCTCCATGACAAAGGCATTAATGACTCATGATTGGGAACTGTACTTTTGGAGAGCAGTACACATACCTATGAAGAAAGAATCCGTTGACTTATTGGAGTCCTAGCATGTGGTAGATGTAGATCATCCCCAGGTCTATGTGTCCAGCGAGTCTTGATTTCTTGTTAATAGCAATAATTTATATTTTTGTAAATATTCATCCATTTCATGTAAGTTACCACTTTTATTGTCATATGACTGGACAAAATACATTCTAATAATTTCCTTTTTTCTTCATTAAAATAACTTCATCTTACAGAACAGATGAATCAAAGAACAAATCATTGAAACAATAGATAATTTCATTAAAGCAAATGATACCCAGGAGAGAACACCAAAATTTGTGGTATGTAGCCAAAACAGTTCTCATGGAAAATATGTATGCCATCATAAACAAAGAATGGAAGAACTGATCAACATATTGGTGATCAGCTAAAGTAAATAAATAATGCTTAAAATTTTAAGGTAGAAAAATTAAAAAATTCAATTAAATACCAAAATAGAAATTTTGAAAACCAAAGAAGACAATAAATTTGAAAGCAAAAATTGAATTAATAAATAAAACTGAACTTTTTGTGAACAGAGCAATAAAATAGTTAATCCTGGTTTTTCTTGTAAGCCCATTTCTTATCTATGGAGAAAGCAGTATCCTCTTCCTCCAAAACTTCAATTACATGTTCAGCAATGTGTGCTTTTGATGTAGAAGGTCACCAACAACTTTCCAAAAAGTTTAAAATTGATTGAGTATTATCATCTGGTTTTCCTCTGTCAAATTAGCTGGTGTTTTATTCCTATTTTGCAGTTGAAGAAACTGAGGCATAATTTACCTTCTCAAAGAATTCTTATAGATTTCTCCTGAGGCAACCAGGTAACAAGTTAGTGTTAGACTTGGAGTTGGGAAGAATGGTGTAAATTTTGCCTCAGGCACTGACTATGTAACTGGGTAGATCACCTAAAATCTCTTAGTGTCAGTTTTCTTATGTGAAATGTGAAATATGAAAATAATAATAGTACCTTTCTAAGTATCAAGTAAGATATCATATCTCAAGTGCTTTGCCAGCTTTATGATGCTATATAAATGCTAACAGTGGTAATGATTATATCAGTGATGATAGTGATTATGTTGACCTTGTCATCTTGCATCCGATTGGCTATTTCCTTTGAAAAGTATTTGATAATCTAGACTTTTGTGGGGATGTTATCAGTTTCTCCTGGATGGACAGGAGATTTGGATATCTTTTAGGATATTTCATATTTCCCATAATTCTTTTCAGTAGAGATAGCCAAGAACAGATTGGGCAGAACAAATTTACTCAGAATTATTTTTTTTTTCATATCCCATCTTGGTCTTTGGCTTTAAATCTACTGTCATTTTAGCATTGAAGTGATTCCAATTTGTAACCAGATATACATAGATGCTTTCCCTGGAAGAGTAATGATACTTTAAATTTTGACTCCTTTGTGGTGATTTACATTAACTTTATGGTTCACCTGCCAGAGCCCAGCTAAGCATGGATACCGCCATCCTAAATAGTTAAAGAAATGCCATATTTGTATCTCACTTTGGATGAGATTGTGTGTGAAGTTTCGATTAGGCCCTAATATACAGTGAATTTTCTACAGCTGTTTCTTGATATTTATGCTTCCATATCTTCCTTCCTCTGAGGAGCTGTGCATGCTTTCTAAACATTAAATTATTTATCTACAAACAGCCCTCTGAAGTAGATAGCTTGTGCCATAAAGTGATAGGGAATTTGTTAAAAGCAAAAAATAAAAGGAAAAGGAAAAAAAAAAAAAAACAAAATCGCCAAGAACATCTAAGAACATAAAACACTAAAGCTGTAGGGGATAATGAGAGAAATAATAATTGACATATTTGTTTCACTCGTTATAGTTTTCAAGTTCAAATTAACTCATTAGATCAGAGGATAAGATGTAGATTTAGAGGGGGGAAGGGCATTAGAGTCCCTCCAGTCCCAGTTATGTTCAATGTTCATAGCTCTCGATTTGGAAGATAACTCAGGGGTCTCCTTGTCTAAACTGCTCATTTTATAGATGATAGAGTCAAGGTCACAATAGCAAGGAACATTTATTAAGTGCCTTCTGAGTTCTAAGGATCCCAAAAATGGAGGTAGCTAGACAGGACAATGGATAGAGCACCTGTCCTGGAGTCAGGAGGACCTGAGTTCAAATGTAGCCTCAGACACTTAACAATTACTAGCCATGTGACCCTGGACAAGTCAATCAACCCCAATTGTCTCACCAAAAAATCTTTTTAAAATGTATACAAAAATTAAAAAAAATGAAATCAATCCCTTCCCACAGGAATCATACATATATTCTACTGGGAGGAAGCAGCTTATATACAATAATTAAATCTGAGATGTATACAAAGTAAATGTAAAGTTTTTTTAGGGGAAGAAGGATAGCAACTTGATAAGAATTGAGGAAATATCTAATAAATGGGGGAGCACTTGGAACAAGCCTTGGATAAAGCACTTATGCAATTATTTTCTTTTTCAATTCTTTTGTGGGAAGCAATAGATATTTTTATTCCTATTTTGCAGTTGAAGAAACTGAGTCATACATAGCCAGATTAAGGCTATTAAAATAATCCTGAGCAAATTTGTTCTGCTCATTCTATTCTTTCCCATCCCTATCTGTAGCTAGTTAGGAGTTCCAAATTGTGGTTATGGAGCTGTGTGGGGATCCGTGGAGATCATTTTCACACTTGTTTCCAGATGAAGAAACTGAACTATTGATAAGGAAAATGATTTGTTCAAGATCACGAAGGTTTTAAGTGGCAGAACTGGAGAGTCATCTTATCAGTCATGCTCTATCCTAAAGACAAAATCAGGTCCGGAAATTAGGTCTCTTGACTCCTCATCCAGGGTTTTTTGGAGAAGATTAATGAAATGGGGGTGAGTGAAGTCATGGTAAAACAAGAGCATAAAAGATTAGGACTCTCTCCTTTGGGAATTGTTGGTTGAGCATGCAAGTTGACAGCTTCTTCTAAATGTCTTCTGCCCCCTTCAGAGGAGCTAATTTCCTCCCTAATCTCTACTTGAACTAAAGAGAAGAGATTTATTTTCAGTGTGGAGAGGGGAGGGAAAAGGGACACTAAAAATATAGTATTGTATAACATGTGTTAGCCCCAAATGACTGGGACATTTCTGTATTAGAAGAGATAACTAGAACCTGGCTCCTACTTGAGTCCACCATGCTGGGCAATTTAAATGGCTCTGGCCACTCCACAGTGTTCGTCTCTCTTCATCATCAATCATTCAAAGATTAAAGATCAGGATTTCTGGAAATAACACAAAAGGGGAATGGAATACCGTTCCATTGTCACTTATAGCTCAATTTTCCAAAGTTAAAAGGGATAGTGGGTAAATGGAATTTGATGATCATTCTTTTGTAACACACCCATAGAAGAAATGTTGACCTAATGGATAGAAAGCACAAACTTTGAGCTGAAAGTAACATTAGGTTTAATCCCTCTCATTTTTCAAATGGGGAAACTGAGTCCCAGAGAGGTGGAAAGTCACATGTCTAGGTAGCAGGTATCTGAGGTAGGATTCTAATCCAAATTTTTCAGAATCTGAAATCATTGCTGCATCTATTATATGCCAAATTTGACCTTAGAATTAGGGAGCACTAGCACCACGTTCGATTTGTGACACATACTAGCTGTTGGATTGAATAGATCTCACCACTTCTGACTGTTCGAGATTCTCTTAAGTTTCAGAATGGGTGGTGATGTGTTTCAGCAGAAGAAGATCCTTTGCCAGTAAGTCACAGGTCTTATCACTCTCCCCCGCCTTTTCCCTGGCCTCCAATAAAGATGCTTATACAACTTCCAGGCTATCCACAAGGAGGAATAAAAATGAACTGATATGGGCTGGAGCTGCTCATTTTTGAACACTATTCTGACAAATCTTTATTCTCACAGACCCTTTTGCTATATCAGGAGATATAAGGGAAGCGGGCACAGGTCTCTATGACTATATCATTCTCTTCACTAAAATTTAATTGGTCACTGCCTCTAATGGAGGTGAGTCCATTCTGAAAGAAAAGCATCATTTGTCTTTTTCTGCAAATGTGGTCAACCATGTTTCAGCTGAGAAAATGTGCTTTTTCCTTCCATCTCCTAGGACTTAAAATCTCCAGCCCAGCGAGATGAGATTGCAGGGGCCCGGGCTTCTCTCAAGGAAAACTCTCCTCTTCTGCATTCAATTTGTTCCGCGTGCCTGGAGCATGATGATGTGGCCTCTCTCCAAGCCAGCAAGGACACGGTCTGTGATGAGATCCAGAATGCCCTCGATGTGATTTCTAATGCATCACAAGGGATCCAGAGCTCAAAGGCTGAGTTCAAGTCTCAATCGGCCACGCTGGGAAGTGCGTTGGATGAACTTGAGGTAAGATAGTAAGAAAGTTGCCGGGATCAACCTGAAAAGATTTGGAGATTTGTTTGAAAATGAACATAATTCTAAGGTCCTTCCCAATCTTGCATCTTTCTTGCTTTCTAGTCTCAGTGCATATTATTGCCTTTTCCTCACTCTGTGGCCCAGCCAAAGTGATGTCCTTGCTGTACCTCTCACATGACATTCCGTGTCTAGTTTTGATGCATTTGCATAAGTTGAATCCCATGTCTCCTCACCTCCTCCTCTTAGAATCTGTAATTTTCTTAAAAACTAAATGTCGTGTCCTATGTGAGGTCTTTTCTGATTTTATCACTACCAAGTCCCATTTCTCTCCGAAGTTATCTTTTCATATATTTATATTTACATTTATTTTATATCCACTTGGGTATGTACATGTTGTTTTCCCTAGTAAAGGGGCAGCAGTATTTTTGTTTGAATGTTAAAGTTTGCAGCCGATACATTTCTAAGCACATCAGATCCTAATAATAACTTGCTGATCATCAATAGGAAAAGTCCTTTATCCCCAGGGATCCTGATTTCTTGGACCTCCGTCTGAAGATACTGATAAATGTTGACTAGGTAAGATGATTCAATAGAGAAAATCAATTGGCCTCTCAAAGGTCTACAACCAAAGTGAAGGGCCAAATAACAATATAAATACAGGCGACACGACTAGGGACAAGTGAGGTAAAATGAAAATGATCGGTGCCAGTTTCTCATTTGAAATGACTTTTATATAAAAATACTTAACATTGGTAACATAAAAAGAAAGAAATCCACAGTTGATTATGAATGCATGATGTTTACATAGATTCTCTATGAAAGTCCTCCTTATGGGAGGACTTGGACAAGAAATCCAAGAAAGGAAAAGCATAGATGGGTGGTAATACATAACCTTGGAGGGTGTACCTATGTCAATGAGACAATGGATCCATTGGAGTATCAAACAAGTGTTTGTGTAGACACTGCAATTAACAAACGGTTTGTTTCAAACCCTACTGTTCTAATTATATATTTAGTAGATGCTTGATGGAATTAGAAACCAATGTAGGAATAACCTTGAAATATACCATTGCTTGACTCACTGAAAGTGAAATGGGTGATTTGGTTTCTAATCCAATACTCTTATTATTTGTTTCTTAATTATTCATTTCTTCATGAAATTTTTGGAAGACTTAATGAAAATGTAAATTTTTATGCCAGAGGCAATTCTCTAGGTCCTGTCTTATTTTAGATTGTTTTCCCTGCATACTTTCAGATTCAGTCGGTCAGTCGTCTTAATAGTCACCTGCCTTGATCTGGCCACATTTTGTTTAGTATGTTCAGTCATGGGTGCCATATTTTAGGAAGGGCATTCATAAACTTGGAACAACCAAGCTTTTATGAGCCCATAAAAGCCTAGATTTAGAACTTAAAGAGTATTTAGAGATCATCTAGCCCAACTCCCTTATCTTATCGACGAGGACTCTAAAGTCTAGAAAGGGCAATGATTTGCCCAAAGTTACATATGTAGAAAAAAAAGGGAAATCAGGATCCCAAACCAAGTCCTCTGATTCCAAGTCCTCCGCTCCCTCCATTGTACTCCAGTGCCTAGAGATCATCCCCAATAAGGATAAGTTGAAAGGACTGTGACTGATTAACTTCAGAGACTTGAAAGTTGGTACATATTTTAAGCTTTTAAATTTGTTATTTTGCTTCTTTTCCTTTCGGTTCAATTCTTCGTGTTATTTCATATTCCCATTTGTTTAAAAGAAAAAGAAGGAAGCAGCATTATTCACTTTTTCAAGACATTAAAAAAGAGAAGGAATTGGACTAGTGGAACTCAGCAGTCCTCATCAGCCTTTGGGGAGGGATAAGATAGTGTCTTTAAATAGCTGAAAGGTTGTTATGGTGACAGAGGTTAGTTTTGTTGTTCTTACCTCCAGGGAGTAGAACCAGGAATTGTGAAGAGACATATTTTCATATGCTTTGTAATTCTTGTTTCTATCTCTCAATAAATATTCAATTTTAAGTGTTTTGCTCAATAAATGTGGGGCACATTATATAGCTTCAATAAATGTTTGGTGATTGGTTCAAAGGATTTAGCACTGGACAGAATCTTGAAGAACATCTAGTCCAATATCCTAATTTTATAGATGACTGAAGTATCATCTTCAAATGCTTACCTAAAGTGGCTTGTCCAAGGTCATGATAGTTAGTGGCAGAGACAGGATTTGAAGGCCACTTTCAAAAAACACATAATTCATTGCTTTCTCCTTACAATTTCATCTCTTCAGTCCACTTATTTATTGAAGATTTTTTTTCCTTTGAGACACCTAGTCTATACAAATCAGTCAGGGATCACTGAATTTAACAATAGATGAATTTTCCATGAGAAGAATTATTGAATGTTCTAATGCTTAAAAGAAATCAGAAAAAAAGAGAAACCAGATCTCAAGTAGTTTTTAGAAAAAAAAAGCTGTACTGAGGAAAGATGAAGAGCAAGGATGAAACATGATCTGCTACAGTGAAAATGAGTGAGATATTTGAGCAAGGAAGTCCTTGAGAGGAACCATCCATTTTTTAGACCTTTATCACCACAGATTTGGTACTAGCTACTTCCCAAGGGGTAGAAGAAAGATCCAAGCAAGTCAACTTATTTACATGTGTGATTTTTCAGTTCTACTCTCTTTATGATCCTGGTCTGCTCCCTTTGGTCATATGTTTTTACACAGCCAAGCAGTAGTTATATTAGAAGAGAGAATCATTAAATCATCACTTTAGATCTGAAAGGGATCTTTGAGATCATCTAGTCGAATTCTTTTTTTTTTTCTAATGTTAAAAGTTCATACTTTTTGCTTACTTTTTTCTTTCAAACAAATAGAAATTTTGACATAACACAAAGCATTTACCTCAAAGGGAAATAAACAAAATTATAGATTTAAGAGTTTAAAATATATTCCAAACTGCAGATACATGTTTTCCGACATCATTGATATTGTGGTGCTGATGGGATGGGAATAGAACTATTTATTCTGCATGGAATAATTACCAATTTGAAGAAGATTTTGATGGTGATTTGCCTGGAAGAGGGCATGCAGCTCCATAGATATGTGCAAATTCATATCTGGGAGGAATTTTAGAACATGCAATATTAGACCTGAAAGCTTAAAACAAAAAAGGGAGCTAGCAGGAACCTTAGAACACAAAATGCGAAACTTTGGAGCTCTAGAAATCTCAGAACATGAAATGTTACATAAGGAAGGGATCTTAGAAAAAAGAACAAAGGACTTACTTAGAATGTCAGATTCAGAGGTGGAAGACCTTTAAACATGGTAGCAACTATTTGACAGCCAGCATAGAGTTTCAGATTTGGAGTCAAAAAGTTGTTGTTCTGTCATTTTTCAATCATGAGGTTTACTTGGCAAAGATACTCGAGTAGTTAGCCAATTTCTTTTCCATTTCATTTTACAGACAAGGAAACCGAGGTAAATGAGATTAAGTAGCTTGCCTGAAGTTACATAGCTGATATGTATATTTATGTGTAAGTCATATAACTCATTTTGACATTATCTTAACATATGGTGTGAGAACTTCATCTATACCTAATTTCTGTCATGCTGTTTTCCAGTTTTCCCAGCAGTTTTTATCAGATGAGGTGTTTTTTTTCTCCAAAAGCTTGAATCTTTGCATTTATCATACATTAGGTTATGATAACCATTTACTATAATATAATTGATACCTAATCTTTTCCACTGATCTACCACTCTATTTCTTAGCCATTACCAGATTGTTTTGATTATTAGAGTTTGAAATTTTGCTAGTTTGAGATGGCTAGACCATCTTCTTTAGCCTTCCCCACATTGAATCCCATGATACTTTTGAACTTTTGTCCTTCCAGATGAATTTTGTTATTTTTTTAGCTTTATAAAATATTTTTGATTGTTTGATTGGTATGACATTGAATGAATCAGTTAATTCATAATTTTTATTATATTGGGCTGGCCATGAGCAATTGATATTTTTTTAAAATTGTTTACATTTGACTTTGTGTGAAAAGTGTTTTATGGTTATTTTGATATAGTTGCTGGGAAGAATTTTAAAACAGATGTCCAAACCAGAAAGGAGTTTTGTATTAACGAACAAAAGACCTTGAACATAAGAATGTCACAGCTGGCAAAATCCTTAAAATAAATAATACAGTTGGAAGTGGCTGTGAAATACATGTGTTTGTTGGTACTGCTCACAGTTAAATCCCACAAAATATCAAGTGAGAGCTAAAGATATTATCATAGGAATCAAGCATAAGTTCAGTGAAGAGGTTGAAGAATACCAGGGAAATAGAGGAAAGATGCTGTCTTTGATGGCCAGGTCTGATTTAGTAGATGCTTTCAAAGATTAGCTCCAGTCACAGAGGCCACGTTGGGGGTCATCGTATTGTTCATTATGCACTTATGTCATATTAGGTTTAGGATATCCATAAGGTTTTCAGCACAGTTTTGAACTGTGCTCATGGTGTCCTTGCAACAGTTGCTGTGAAAGTTTCTCCCCACTCTGGTGATTCTGAGACTCTGTTTATAAGATTTGAGCTCAGCAGAAACTCTGAATATTGATGCAAAAAAAAGTCTCTCAGATTACAACTGAGATGTAGATGTCAAGGTTCTCATTAAAATTCATAGGGTTTTCCCTGGTTCCCAAGGTAGCCTTGGGATTCCTTTGATCATCTTGGTGTTGTCTGGCCACCAGAAAAGGCCCTTGACCTTTGGAATGGAGATCTTTGTCCTTCCGACAGGTTAACAATCTGCATGCTGAATAGCAGGGTGTTTGCCTTTAGTTTTGTCACTGAGGCATTTTAAACGGATGCTTTGCTGCTGGATCAGCAGTGGAAGATGGGCGGTTTCAAGGTTGGGTTGGGCAGTCCTTTGTGATTTTCTGGAGCTTTTCATTATTTCAAACCACTTCTGTATGGAAAGTCAACTGGTCCAACTAGAGGTGTCCCTTTAGCTTGCTGAAGTTTTTGAAATCCCTCATCTTTTCCCAAAGCTTGAGTTTGTTGAGGCATTTAAAAACGAGTAGTTGGATGGAGTTAATGGGGATGGCATATCAAGGCCTCTCAAGCTCTCCTTATACTTCCTGCCAGATTCTTGGGAGGTGCTTTAGAGACAATTCAGGACCAGGTTACTGTGGCTGCTTAGTTCATAGTGGAAGTTAATTATAATTGTTCTCTGTGTATACTGACCCAGGATGTACTTTGAGTCATCTAAGAAGCAGTGATTAAGCTTGTTAATGGTGTGAGGGACACCTAAAAGTGGAAGACAAATTTTGATAACTACAGAATGTCATTTCATATCATATTATACAAAGGGTAATCTGATCCAAGCCCAAAGTGGAGACTTCTCTGACTGTAGACATAAAAGGAATCCACTCCTGATATGGATATTCCCTTTTTGTCTTCTTGTAACTTTATTTCTGATAACTTTTCTAAGTCACTTTTATAGCAGGGTCCAGTCCCGGCACTCACGGATGCCCAGTATGATTGGCAAGGGTGTTTTCCTCTGAAGAGATGAAGGCTTATATTTTCTCATCAGCATATCAATCCTGACTTGCTGTATGATCCAGTAATGCTATGAGTAGATCCTCACTCAGGACTCCTCCGGCTCTAAAAGCTACGATATTAGCATTCTTGCACATCTCAGGAAAAGTGCTTTCCATGTGTAGCATCTGCAGATTTACAGAACCTTTGCTGCCATCCATATATATTATCAACCAGCTCGTGGGAATAATTCCTAGTTGAGGCAGAGAAGAACAAGCTAGTACAAGATGGATTTTGGCAACTAAGTTTGATTCTTCTTATTTCTGCATAACACTAATGGTTCCCATGGCTGTCAGAATGAGATAAAACAGAATTGGTTGAGCATTTGACCTTTTTTTTTTCTTTTTAAAATGATTTTGAAAATTAAATGGTGGAACTTATTTTTATTTACAGGAGACATTATTGTTTGAAGATCTAAAATAATGTTTTGTTCATGCTGCTCCTGCAAATATAATACAAAAGAGTAAATGGACATAGTTAAACACTCAGTTGGGAGCAAGTCTCATGAAATGTTTATAGTGTGGGAATGTTCCGGATCACTTATTCAACTGCTGGGAGCCACAGATTTGCTGCATCCCTCATCCTTACCCACAGTGGATGTGGATATCTTCTCTGAGAGTTCTGAGTAAGGAAGTACATGGTGATTTGGAAGATCTCATTAGTCAAATGGACTGATGCTAACAGATGGAGAATTCCTCTATTGCCTTTGCAATTAGATCAGAACTGACAGTTGGAAGCAAATCTTTGAAATATCTGGATCCTCTCTCCACTGATTTAGATCATGATCCCGCCATTATTTTTCTAGGATCAGAGACTTAGATTTAGGATTGGAAGGAATCTTCAAGATCAGAGAAATGACACGATTTTGTCCATTTGTCAGAAATGGGAAGTAGAAAGATTCAATTCAAACTGGTACCTTTTAAATAAACCAGTCAACAAACGAGCTTTTATTAAGCACCTACTATATTTCAGACAATATAAAAGAGCTAGGAGTTATCCACAGGGAACTTAGATTCTATCAGTGCAGCTGTACATATGTAAATATACATAAGATGTATAGATAAGAAGTACACAGTAGTTGGTGGTGATGATGGGGACACAAGAGGCAGGAGAATCTGAAAAGACTCCATTAAGAAATTTGATGCTCTTTTCATTGCAGTCTGCTGTCCGGTGTGATTTGTGTCCAGTCTTCCCTTAAATCCATCACAAATAATCTCTCCTGCTTTATCCACTTTGAGCACTGAGGATGATGATCCTCATATGCATGCTTTTTACTGGTGTAGAGAACTTCTTGTGTGAGAACTTCCATCACCCCTGCAGATCGCATCTACTTTGTAATTTAGGGACCTAGGATCAGGGCTTCTTAACATTTTGCACCATGATTCTCTTTGGCGATAAGTCTGTGGAAGCCAGTGAACTTCTCTTTAGAACAGTCCAGAGGATAACAAAGACAACTAGTTATATTGAAATGAAATTATCAAAAAATATAAAGATGATGCAGTGGTTGGAGCACCAGGCGAAGAGCCAGAAAGATCTGAGTTCAAATCCAGTCTAGCATGTACTCATTCAGCACGACATGACCTGGACAAGTCAGTCACTTAATACCTCTTTGCCTCAGTTCCTCATCTGTTAAATGGAACATGCTGGAAAAGGAAATGGCAAACTGGTCCAATATCTTTGCCAAGAAAACTCCATGAACAAACATCCATAGGATGATGTAGAATTGGGTGTGACTAAATAACTGGACATCCTAGAGACAGCCAGGTAACACGAGTAGAGAGTGGAATTTGGAGTGAAAGAGACTCTGCTTACCTCAGTCTTACCTCAGACACTTACCAACCATGTGATCCTGGGGAAGCCATATATCCTTTCTCCAAATCTGGAAAATGGAATTGATGACACTTACCTAACAGGGTTATTGTAAGAACCAAATGAGTTAGCATATGTAAAATTCTTTGAAAACCTTAAAGCTATATAAATGCTACCTGTTATTATTATTGTTATTATTGCTATATTAAAAAATGAAATTCAAGACAACTGATTGAGAACTCTTAACTCAGAGAGTTGCTGGACACACTGAAAAATTGTGACCTGTTCAGGGTTATACATGTAGCATATAAGGTTTGCACCCAGATCTTTCTGACTTTCTGAAGATTACCCCCTCCTACTTGTTTTAGTATGAGCATTTGACCTTTTTTTTCTTTCTAAAATGATTTTGAAAATTAAATGGTAGAACTTATTTTTGAACCCATTGAACCCTACTTGTTATACCATACCTTGGTTAAAAAACAAAGAGACTTTCAACACCTGTTAGCTGAACTCTGGGTGGTGAGTCTTAGCTAGGCTTCTGCTCAAACAGCAGACATTCAGTCCATTGCCAAGTTTGTACTCTTAAGGCTTTCCAATTTCCACCTACCTTTGCTATGGCTTTAAGGCCCCGGGATCATCTCTATACTGTAACCTGCTATTGGAGAACTTTGGCGGTGGAAGGAAAACGGGATTCTTTTCTCTGATTATTGTGTGTGGCTCATATGTCCACCCACATTGATACGGGTAGAATTATTCTTCTATGAACTCTGATTAAACTTCAGCATTTGAAAGAGATGCACTGTTTCATTAGTATGGGCAATCATTGCTTGACACAGATTACCACTCCTCAGGGCTTTTTGTAGATTATCTCCATGATGTGCGAAAGCTTAGACAATTCATATTTCTGTGGGCAACCTTTTAGTGATGAGTCCCCATGGACCAAAGTGGATTTGTCAATAGCTCTCAGACACAGTCTATCATGGCCCTTTCTTGAAACCTTTCCAGGTTGATTGAACCTGAGACACTTTGTATACATAGCCTTTGGGAGGCAAAAATCGTTTCCGCAACCATGTGAGGTATTGGATTCAAATAGCAAAGATTTAGAATTAAGAAGATATTCAGAGACTATCTGTTTCTCTTCCAATGCCTTCATTTGTCAGAAGAAGAAACTGAGATTCAGATTGAGACACTAGTCTGAAGTCATTCCCTCAGAAGTGTCATCTTTGATACCAAAGCTCTTTCTGTTTTGTGTGAGATTAAATGTAATGTATATATATATATACACACACACACAATATAATGTAATATATATATATATAATGTAAATGCTTAGCACTCTGTCTATAATTAGCATTTAATAAACATTTGTTCCATCTACTGCATCCTTCCTCTCAGATAATAGATTTTTGAACTGGATATGACCTCAGAGATCATCTAATCCAAACTTCCCCCCACTTTACAGATTAGGAAACTAAAGTAAAGTGACTTATATAAGACCTTATGTCTTATCGCTCATAAATGGCTACCTACTATCAAATTCATTTTGACTGTAGTGCTTTTCTGCTATTTCTACTTCACTGAGAGTAGAACTTGTCATAAATTCATTTTTTCAAATAATGAAGGATGAAAAAAAAATGGTGGTAGTTTTCTAAAGTATGTTGTTTACACCATTGCACTTAATTTCCTGAATGATTCATTTGTAGCAAATGGCAGTTGGTTAAGGAATAAAATTGAGTCTTGATTTTCTTGAAGTAATAGAAAGTGGGAAATATGGAGAGTTAGGCAACAACTAGTCCAGTCATCACCCAACTGTGTTCCATTGAACCCATATGTTCCATGCTTTTCATTATAGGGTTCCATGAGGACATACTGAGGCTGGCAATATTTTTGCCTCTGAAACATTGAATATAACATTATGTTTGAATAAAATGTTCATGAAATTAACCATTTTCAGGATGAAAATACCATTAATTTTCTTGACCCTTTCTATTTTTTTCATTTTTATTCCAAAGATTTTTATGAAATATTAAACTGACTGGCTTTGTGACTCTGTTCAAGTTGCATAACCCCAATTGCCTCAGTGAAAAAAAAATTAAAAAAAATAGTAAACTGAAAGGGAATTTAAGAATCATCTAGTTGTAGTCTCCTGTTTTAGGAAACTGAGTCAATGTGAAGAAAACTTTCCTAGGTTTCTATAATCACTCTCAGAACTGGGATTCTTTTTTTTTTTTAAATTTTTTATTTAATAATTACTTTATATTGACACTCGTTTCTGTTCTGATTTTTTTTTTCCCCTCCCTCCCTCCACCCCCTCCCCTAGATGGCAAGCAGTCCTTTATATGTTGGATATGTTGCAGTATATCCTAGATACAATATATGTTTGCAGAACCGAACAGTTCTCTTGTTGCTTAGGGAGAATTGGATTCAGAAGGTATAAATAACCCGGGAAGAAAAACAAAAATGCAGATAGTTTACATTCGTTTCCCAGTGTTCTTTCTTTGGGTGTAGCTGCTTTTGTCCGTCAGAACTGGGATTCAAACTAGATCCTTCTCCAAATGCAGCTCTCCATGTCACAGGTGCCTCTCAGGCATTAATATCTACCAAATGGAGAATTTCCATTTTGTAGCTGAAGAAATTGAGACTGGGAAAAGTCAAATGTGTAACCTAATATCATATTATTAATAAATGAAAGAGCCCAACCCAAATTCAGGACTTGTGGTTCTAAGTCCTATACTTTTTCTATTATAACATACTAGCCCTGGGATTGTAATAATGGAAAGAAGATAGGCCTTGGGACCAGGAGTGATCAGAGGTGACATCTTATCTGTGCTACTAATTAGCTTTATTCCCTTAAACAAGTTGCTTAAGCTCTCTGCTCAACTTCCTCATCTTTAAAAAGGGGTAAATTATATCTTCCTCTCAAAGAAGATAGATTTTTGTTGTTTAATCATTTCAGTCATGTCCAACTCTTTGTGACCCCATTTGGGGTTTTATTGGTACAGATATTGGAATGATTTGCCATTTTCTCCTCCATCTCATTTTACAGATGAAGAAACTGAGGCAAACAAGTGAAGTGACTTGTGGTAAGACCACATTTGAACTCATGAAGATGAGCCTTCCTAACTCTCACTCTTCCTTCAACAACCCCTCCTCTCAATTCTATCTCTCCTTGTACGTGTAGCTATGGTGTATGTGTTTGTATATATACAGATGTATATAGTAAACATACAACTGGAAAGAACCCAAGAAGATCCAATAGTCTTATTTAATGATGAGGAAACAGCAGGACAAGGGAGTTGAAAAAACTCGTGTAAGATTTCAAGGTTATAATTATCAAAGAGTCTGGAGTCAGTATTCTTTCCACTGCATATCCCTATTAATATTAGTGGGATGACCTTGGATTTAATTTGTCTCTGGCTTCCTAATAAATCATTAACCAATCAACCTTTATTATGTTCCTATTATATACCAGCAACTTTGTTAGATACTGGAGAGAAAAACAAAAATTGAAACCATCTTGGCTCTCAAGGAGCTTACATTCTTTCAGGAGAGACAACATAGAAATATTTGGAGTATTCCAAATATTTTAGTGCTCCTTGGAGCTTTTAAAACTTCAAGGTGCACTAGGAATTTTGGGATCCTCTGTGTAAGTGCATGCTTAAAACTTTGTAGAGCCCTAGAAAACTGTGACTCTTAGCTGTAAAGCAAATTCTCCCCCCCCACCCCCCGTACTGATAGAGAGAATTTCCTCACTGGAAGATAGGCAGATAGAAAGATAGAGCACAAATTAAGCACATATTATGCACCAAGTACTGTGGTAAGGGAGTTCATAAACCCTTTAAGAACTTACATTGTAATAGGGAGAAGATGACACAATAAGGGGAGTGAGAAGTAGGGGAAGGTTTGGAGGCCTTGTTCCAGGCAAGATAAAGCAAATCAGAATGGAGGGAAGAACCATTCCAGGGACAGGATTTAAGGTTCAAGAGAGCACATGAGGAAGATGATCAGAGTGAGGGCATTATGGTTTGGAATGGTTGGTAGGAGTTGGCAGTCAGTCAATAAGCATTTAATAAGCATTTATTAAGAATCCACTTTGTTCTAGGAATTGTGTTAAGAGGTAAAGATTCAAAAAAGGTAGTCCCTGCCCTCAGAGAACTCACTATTTTATGGGGGAGACAACAGGTCAACGATTGTACACAAACAAGGTATGCATGATGTATAATGGGGATAATAAAGGGAAGGCATGGATATTAAGAGGAGCCTGGGAAGAGTTTCTTCTAAAAGATGAGATTTTAGATAGGAAGTGAAGCAACCCAGGAGGTAGAATATTTTCTGCATGTGGTAAAATATCCACTGTTGGAAGATGGATTATTGTATCTGAGGAACAAAAAGGTGGCTTACGTCACTGGACTGGATGGAACAGGGTAGAGTAAAGAATAAAAAGACTGGAAAGATGGGGATGGCAGTTTGTATAGGGGTTTGATTTTTGTATTTATTTTATTTTATATTTGATGCTTGAGATAACAAGGACTCAATGGAGCTTCCCATTAGGGAAGGAGTTTTCTGACTCAGTGAAATCATAAGTCTAGTTAAAACAAAACAGGACAAAACCAAACAAAAATCCTTTGGGTTAGATATTGAAAACAGAAAGGCTAAAATGAAAATCAACCTTATCCAAGACACTTGTATTTTCTTGGAGGGAAGTGAATGTTGTGGTTTGGGGAGATCAGGGAGATTATGAAAGGGATATAACTTGAGTGGATCTTGAAGATTGGATCAAACATGGATAGACTGGACAAATGTGGGGGATGGTGATGATACAGCTTGGCCTAGAGCATTGAATTCATGGAAGTTAGCTTCTGGGTAAGGGGTGGGAGGTTAAGATTATAGATGTACTTGAAAGCCAGACTAATAATTTTAGTTTTAATGGGATAGATGTCATCATTGTCATCATCATCACCATCATCCTCATTATTGTTATCATCATCATCACCTCTAAAACTGATAGAGTACATTAAGGTTTGCAATATACTTTATCTATATTTAAACCTTACAATAATCCTGTGAAATGGAGACTATTTTTTTTTTTCCATTTTGTTACTTTGGAACTGAGGGTTGCTTGGGTTCATATTCAGGTTCATGCTCAGTATCTGTGGTTAGATTCAAATCCATGTTTTCCCAAGTCCAAGTCTATTATTTTAATTCTCTGCCCTGCTGCTTTTGAATCGGTAAGTCATCCCTTGTTGATTCCTGAAATGCAAAATACTTTAAGGCAGCAAAGGGTTGGAAAATATATGGATTCATAATATTGGGGGTCACCTCTCAACTTTGTGGCTTCCTCATGGTGTGGTCTCTTTATGCATCAGTTTTCTCCTGTGTAAAATGAGGTATCGGGGCTAGATAATCTCTAGAGTTTTTCTAACTTCAAATCCCTCTTTTTTTGGACAAAAAGCCTTCTATGGACATCTAATCTTGTATTCTTCCAGTTAATGCTTAGCCCAGAGAAGAAGAGACTCTGGAGACACATGATAATTGTCTTCAAATAACTGATGAGAACTCATGTGGAAGATATATTCTGTTTGGGCCCAGATTGTAGAACTAGAAAATTACAAGGAGGTAGATTTCAGTTCCATATAAAGAAAAACCTCTGTTCAGAAATGGAATGGGCTGTGATAAGAGATGAGCAAGGGAAGCAATGGTTTCTCTACCATTTTGGCAGAGATTGGATGATCACTTATTAATGATTCTGTAGAACAGATTCATGGTTTGGGTCTATGTTACATTACAGATTCTTTCCTTCCAATCATAATTCTTTGATCCCAAATAATGTGTTGGGTGTTTGCTATGTAGAAGAGGACATACTTAGTGTTCTGAGGGAGATAATGATAAGGATAACAGAAAGATAACAGTCCCTGTCCACCCTCCTCCCAAGCACCCAATAACATAATGATTATAATAGATCTCTATATGTATAATATTTATGCATTTAAGCCCTTTGCATATATTATGTTATTTGGAACTATAACACTACAGTGAGAAAGGGCTTAAAATATTATTTCCTTAAAAATAGAAGTGAGGAAAGTTAGAGTTAGAGATGAGATTTAGTTTCAGAAAGGAAAAGATTCTTGTGCAACATCAAAAAGAAGTGTAAGGGGAAGGATTCAAATATGGGTCTTTATGACTCCAAAACCAGGATTGTATTGAGCTATGAACTGGTAGAGGAGAAGAAAAAGTACAGAGATAAGTATAATGAAAAGCAAGGCAAGGTCTTGGTGGAAAATTGTGGGAGTACATGGACATACTGCATAGGATGGGTAAGCATAGTAGGTTGGCTTGGGCATCTTCAGTGTTGAAAAGAACCTTAAGATTCTCGATCACGAATTCTTAGAAGCGCTGGAGAATTTAAGAAATGTGACAAAAAAGGAACTAACTGGAGTGTTCAGAAAGAAGTGAGAAGATTTCTTGCCCAAGGGGATTCAGACAAGGTTTCCCAAAAGAAAGGATATCTGAAAGCGCCTTGGTAGTATGGGTAACTAACAATACTAACAGTTATTATTTCTTGAGTGCTTTCAGTTTTGCTTAGTGCTTCAAAAATACTGTCTAAATTGATTTTTACAACAACCCCAGAAGTTAGATTGTGTTTATCTGCATTTGGTTGATTAGTTGTTGTTGTTTGTTCTTGATGAGGACCAAAATGGCATTGCTATGTTAGAGTCAAGTTGCAGTATGTCCAACTGTGGCTGATCAGGCTAATACAAGCTCAGAATGCTCTGCCACAGGTCGGACACAAATAGTCCATAGGAATATTTGAGGTAGCCTCTTCAGTTTTGTGCATCTTACATTTTTTTGGCCTACTTCAGTTCTGTTTTGCTCCTAGAGCACAGCCCCTTCTCTGAGGAGGGCATGCCATATTAGGAGGTCCTGTGCCAATGACTCCCATGTCATACAATTGCTTCTAAAGTTCTTAAGAAAGACCTTGAGAGTGTCCTTGTATCACTTTTCCTGGCTACTTTGCAATCACTTGCCCTGTGTGAGTTCTCCATAAAATAAAATTTTTGGCAGGCATATATTTGGCATTCGAGCATTATGGCCAGCCTGAAGTAGTTACGTTCTCTGCAATAAAGTTTGAATGCTTGGCAGTTTAGTCAGAGATAGGATCTCAACGTCTGGTATCTTATCCCACCAGGGAATCTTCAGAATCTTCCTAAGACAATTCAAATGGAAGCAATTCAATTTTCTGGCATGGTGCCGGTATATGATCCAGATTTCACAAGCATACAGCAATGAGGTCAGCACTAGATCTCTGACTGACTACACTGACTACCAAACTGAAAGTCTGTGTATTTAACATCTGAAGAAGCCAGAGTTGAGGGAGGTAAAGGGATTTGCCCATGATCACACAACTAGCAAGCATCTAAGAGAGTATTCTTACAAAGGTCTTCCTGCCTCTGAATCTACCATGCCTAATTAGCTGCCTGACTTTAGAGTTTTAGCAAGTGACTGCAAAAGGTAAACTTTTCAACTCATGGAAACTGTTTAAGCAAAGGCGTTGAGGCAGAAAACCTCCAGGAGCAGCAGAGTCTTTAGTTTAGTTAGAACATAGAGTATAATGCAAATATGGAAGCAGTGAGAGACAAAGCTAATGAGTTAAGGTCATGTGAAAGTATTTGGAGCTGGAGGGGGACTTCAAGATCATTTAATACCACCCCATTATTTTATAGAGGAATCCCAGGGAAATTGTGACTTGTTGCTAAGTAAGCTTCAGAGCAGGTACATGAACCAATGTCCTTTGAATCTAACACTCGTTATAGAATACTACACTCCCAGAAATGAATCAAAATCATGGAGGCATTCCATTGAATATCAAGGCTAAGAACTTTACATCTTAGCCTAGAAACTATGGGAGCCAGGAAGTCACTGATGATTTTTGACCAAGGAAGTGATGTGAGCAAATTTGTATTGTAGGAAGTTGAATCAGAGGTTAGTTTTCTGGATAGACTGGAGAGGAGAGTTTGATTCAGGAAGATCAGTTGAGAAAGGCTATCATTCAGTTATGGGTTAATAAAGGCCAGAGCTCTGAAGCGACCATATTAGAAATGGGACATTGAGTAGGAAAAGAGCTGGTGTTGAACTGAGCTAAAATTCCAGCTCTTCTGCTAAGTACTGGTTGCCTTGGATATATTCCTTGAAGTTATTTGAACCTCAGTTTCTTTTTCTGTAAAATGAGTAGGGTATACTATATGGCTTCTAAGGTCCATTCCAGCTTTAAGTCTATTGATCCATATTATCTACAGATATAGAGAAAGAAGTAGAAGTTTATTTTGGGAAGCTGATGAGATTTTGTTTGGATATGTTTTCTTTCTAACTGCACTTTGTACTAACAGTAACTTTCTTACTGGTAGGATGCAGTCTTTATCTAATTTCTGTACCCTCAGTAAAGTTACTCCTTCCACCAACACAGATTACTCTTCATCTATGGCTTTTCATCATGAATGATTCATGCCCATGTTTTGCCATAAATCCTCCATAGGCTAACAACCCAATGTACTGGAGGTTTTCCCTTGCTTCTCTTAATGGATCTTTTTATGGATACCAGAATGACACAAGGGTCATCTATCTACCATCTCTCACTGTATTTGAGCAGGCCTCTTACTTTTCTGGTATCCATTTATTTTTTCCTGGATGGATTTGAGTAGCTATTGATCATTCTACCTTGAGGTGGTGATTGATGGGAGGATGTGTGGTGAGTTGAAAGAGCACTGACCATGTCATTTCCCCTTCCAGAAAGTTTGATATTTTGCTGTTCACTATTGACTTTAGGATAAAATAAAAAATCTTCCCAAAGTCTAGCATTTAAAGCTCTCTCTCTGCCTTCATACTTTACTTGCCAAACCAAGCCAGAATTCTTTCTGTTTCTTGCACATGACCTACCAATTTTAAAGACCATCCATCTGCCCAGGAGCCCTTCCTCTTTACCTCTGTTTCTTGGGACCTCCAGTTCTTTTCACACCACATCAGACTCACACAACCTCCTATACTTCTATCAGTTATTTCCTGATTTCTTCAGCTTTTATTGTCACCCCTTCTCTAATCACTCCACTGTTATTTAATATTTTCTTATTATATTTAATTTTATAATCATTATTATTTTTATTTAATTACAATTAATGACTGACTGACTGACTTCATATGCATCCTATTTTTAGCAATGAATGTGCTGAATTCTTCTCCCTTCCCTCACTCAAAAGGATGAAATCTCCTGAATTTCAGGATGCCAAGGATGGCATTACTTAACTTTTCCCACCCCTAGCATTTAGCAGAGTGCTTGGCCCATCATAAATGCTTAATAAGTGTTTGCTTGCTCGATGGGCTCACGGTATTTGGAGTCAGAGAACATAGCTTCAAATCCCAGCTGTATAGCTAATTGTATGACCTTCAGCAAATCCTTTACCAGCTCTGAAACTCATTTTCCTCATCTGTAAAACAAGGACCTTGGAGGAGATGGCCTCTAAGGGCCCCTTTCAGTTTTTGATCTTGTGATATCATTGAGAAGGTCTGCAGTGTTCCAGAGTTTGATACATTCATCTCCACATCCTCTGTAAACAGGACATCTGCCTGGAAGGGACATCTGGGTGGAAATGGTTATGATGTTCTGAGTAGGCAAATTTATTATTTTTTGAGTTAATTTCAGCCCAGTACATCACCATGTCCAATTGACTAGAGTGTCTAAAATAATTTTAGCTCTGAATTTTGGGGCAGCCAAAAAGAGTCATTTCAAAGTTGCCCGTGTCTATGTTGGAAATAGCTTCTCTCTGGAATTGCTTCACAGTGGATCCTAGTTCAAATTTCTTGACATTTCACTAGATCTGTTATTGTGTCTATGTGGCTACTCAAATATTTATTGAGATTCTACAATGTGCCAGGCAACATACTAAGTCCTGGGCATTATGCTAAGCCATTCTCATAATAATTCCCCTACACTTCTATGTCTTTTAATAAATCCTCTTCTGGGGCTTTCCAACATGCTTGGGTGTTTTCCTCTAAGTCTCTTATCATTATGTGGGTGCTGGTACATTTTACAGGTTATGCAGTAGGCTTTCCTTACTATCCCTAACCAAACATATTGTTTTTCTCCCATCCATATGTGCTTTGATCAAATCTTCTCCACTAGTCCTTGTGCACAATCCTTTATTCCAAAATCATCTGCAAGGAGACAACTTCCCATCTATTATGAAATTCCTCATAGCTCTTCCAAGCACCTGCAATTTTTATTCTATGGAGGTTTTGTTGTTCAATGATTTATCATCAGGAGAATTTGGGGACACTAAAAGGACAGATTTTTGTTTTAGGAACAGACTTGGGTTGCTGAAATCACTTGGACACATATCATACTGGAGGGTAAAATTTGAAAGAAGGATTCAAAGATAGATGAACCTCAGTTTGGAAGCGTCTGTGATCTTTTGAAGTTAGAAATAATATCTGTCATTGATTGTTGCACTTTGTAGTTTGCAAAGCAATGGACACTCATTGGTCATTTGATCCTCCCCTTTAGTCTTTGGTTTAGATTCGCTTCCTGGACTCATCTTCTAGATGATATAACCCAGAAAGACAATCTTTTGGAATATCAGGGTCAGCCAGGTCATGAGTGTCTGAGATGGGCATAGAAAGGAAGTCTTCCTGCCTCCAATGGTAACAGTCTCTTCACTTCTCCATCATTCTTTTCCTGCTGGTAGAAGAGAACAGTTTTTGTTGATCCTTAGTACATAAAACATTTTAAGATGAAAATGTGACATATTAATTTGATGAGGGGCATTTTAGAAAATGGGAAAAATGTCCCCTGCCTTCCTTTGGGAGAGCCTGTGAATGTCTTTACCTTGTCATACCTTTTGATCATCTCCTGTCATTGAAGGGATAGCAGCTCATACTGTCATATCCTTAAATGTCTGAAATCTAGGACAGTAGTTACATAGAAAGTCCAGCCGAGTCATCTGGGCAGATGGTTGACATCTCAGCCAATTGGGTTAAGTGCAAGTTTGACATGTTCAGAGTCTAAGCTCCATTAGCCTCAAGCGACCACTTGACCTTGAATGAATATTTTACCAGACAGGCGCCCAAAATGCAAAGAGCAGAAGTCTGGGAGAAAAAGAAAAAAACAACAGAAAAGACTGGCTGATGAGCAGACAGGAGGTACCTGCCAACACTTTCTCTGAGATCCTTCTCCAAACTTACCATAAGCCCATCAAGTGACATATGTCATGTTCTACAGATGGAGAAGCCACAGCACGCTCACGTATGCAGTACAGATGTATTTATCACTGAGCGGCTGGAGGTTAAATTTGTTAAGCAGACTGCCAGCATCCTTGATTTTTAGGGAAGTGTTGTTGGATGGTGGGTGGTGGCTCAGGTTGATTTGTTTCCCATGGAAACATGCTGCCTCAGACAGGTTCCATATCTTCCTCATAATTCTGGGATGAGCATGACCTTGTTTCCCCCCTCCTATGACTATTACTTTCACTGAAGAATGACTTTGATACATCATAACTGGCATGAGCTTGGCCCAGAAATATTGAAGGCTACGTAATCAGGGTGCGAACTAATAAGAACAGATATTGCTTCAAATGCATATGATTACCTGCTTTTCCACAACCCTTCCATCATCAACTTTTGATATCTTTTGTCATCTCTGACTATTTCCTGACTGTGGGGGGGAAACCCTAGAGTTGTTTTGATTTGCATTTCTTTTATTAGTAGTTTGGAACAATCTGTCATCTGGTTGTTAAAAGTTGCCAATTATTCTGGGAATAGTCTCCCAAAACAGAATGAAAATTCCTTGAATAAAGGGATTCTTTCATTTTTTTTCTTTTTCTCTTTAGTCACTAACAAATAGTAGACACTTAATAAAATCTTCTTTATTAATTTAATAGTTTGTTCTTATCTTTTTACAAACTGTCAATTGGAGAATTGTTATTAATCATAGATTTATACTAGTATAAGACCCATATCAGGGTTTTTACTTTTCGCAGAGATTCGGAGATCCAGATATATAACCCATGAAGTAAAAGATCAAATGATTGTACATGAACTACAGTATTTATAGAAGCACTTTTTAGGTAGTAGAAAAGAAATGGTTAAGTAGATGCTCCTTGACTGTACAAATAGTTAAACAAATGGTGATTTCTAGGTTGGATCCAGTAATGTCTATCTTCTGTGGACTCACCTAGTAGCTGTGTTGTTTTTGTTTAGTCGTTTCCTAGTCATATCCAAGTCTTTGTAATCCCATTTGGGTTTTCTTGACAAAGTCATTGGAATGATTTGTCATTTCCTTCTCCAGCCCATTTTACAGATGAGGAAACTCAGGTAAATAATATTAATTGACTTTTTCAGGGTCACTTAGCTGGTAAATGTCTGAGGCTAGGTTTGAACTCTGGAAGCTGAGCCTTCCTGAATCTAGTCCCAGCACTCTATCCACTGTTCCACACAGAAAGGTATAGAAAGAGTCTTGTAGGATAACAGAATTTTTGTACACTCCAACTCTTGAAGGACAGTTTGTCACGGAAGTAGAGTAGATTAACCCTAACTGAAAAAAGATTCCCTTACAATCTACCAGATAAAATGATGATCTAACTGTGATTGGTGACCTCTAGGGAAGGATAACCCAACTACTTTCCCAAACATCTCATTCCCTTACCATCCTTAGGAAGGGTTTCCTCATTGCAGACCCAAATTCACTCTTTTACAATTTCTAGTCTTAGTAAGTATTTTGGGGGATTTGAATCCATTTCTTTCTTATTATCTGTCCAGTATTTTATTGTCTCAACCAGATCCTTGAAAGACTGAAGTACAAATACCTCTAGGTGATCCTGATTCCTTTTTATCTCCCCAAGAACAATGATTTCCAATTTGTTTTGCCATTCACTCCCAGTCATTATAGAATTTTCATATCACTTGATCTAGAAATAACTCCCTTTTCACTCCCTTTTTTAAAAATTCAGTGGCTTGATGCCAGACATTTAAGCCAGCCTTTCCAGTAAGCCCTTTCCCTTCAAACTCATGCATTTTCCTTATCATTCTTTCTCCTTCCAATAATAGCCAACATTGGCCATAAATGCTCATCTTATTTGGCCTGTATCTGCATGTAGATTGTCCCAACATTAGGTTAATTCAAGGTATTCTATTAAAAGAAAAAAAAAACAACCTTTCCCCTCAAATTGTGAGGGTCATGGCTAAAGTGATGCTTTTGATTCAATTTGACAAATACATCTTCAATCTCAATTGTGTGTCAGATGCTGTTTCAGGCACTGGAGTTCAGGGAGCTTGAATTCTATTGGGTGAAACAATAGGTATACAGATAAGCAAACATAAAATATATACCAAATAATTTCACTTTGTGGAAGAGAGGAAGGACAATTAGGAGAAAGGAAGGAAAGTAACTATCATTTATGAAGTGCCTACTATATTACAGGCACTATGTAAGCATGTTGCAAGTGTGATCTCATTTGATCCTTACAATAATTCTGGGGGTAGGTGTTATTATTATCCTTATTTTACAGCCAAAGAAACTGAGGCAGACAGAATTTAAGTGATTTGTTTAGGGCCGTATGGGTAGAAAGTATCTGAGACCATATTTTAACTCATGACTTCCTGACTGCAGGTCTAGTACTCTAGGTCACCTTCATGCCTTGGAGTGGTGATGGAGTATGTAGAGATATTTTTTAAATGATACATAAAAATACATGAGATGCAAAAACAATGCTTTTGCCATATCATATTCTATAAGATCAATGAAGAATTAAAAAAGGGATGTTGCTAAAGCAGATAGTTAATCTAGGGAGTCGGCATGATAAAATAGTAGAGGAAGAGTCTTCTTCTGAGTCAGGAGTTGAAATTCTGCCTTTGGGATATATAGACTTTGGACCCATCACTAAGTTATTCGGTTCCCCTTGCAGTTCTCTCTAAAATTATAAATTATGAGAATAGCTATTTAGCTGCCTTGGTAAAGGAAGTTCTTAATACCTATGGGGAAAATGCCTCCAGAAGTAAAGGTCAGATCAGGAAAAAAAGAAAAAGCTCTTTCTTTGTTATTTCCTGCTCTAGAACCATTAGTGATTTCTAAGTACTTCTAGGGAAAAATAGAAACTAAACCTTCATAGTTGCCTCCAATTTATTTTATCAGACTAATTCCATACTATTAGTGATTTCTAAGTACTTCTAGGGAAAAATAGAAACTAAACCTTCATAGTTGCCTCCAATTTATTTTATCGGACTAATTCCATACTAATCTTCCTTTAATATCTTATATGCCAGTCAAAATAGTGTACTTCCTGTTCTCATAATGCAAGGCTCATCTCCTACCTCTGGGAATTTGCATAAGTTTCTTCCATGTCTGGGCTGCTAGGTGGTGCCATAGTGAATAGAGGACTGGATCTGGAGTCAGGAAGACTCATCATGACTTCAAAACTGGCCTTTGATAATTACTCTGTGAACCTAGGTAAGTCCTTTAAGTCTGGTTGCCTCAGTTCCCTCAATTGAGTTGGAGAAGGAAATGACAGATCACTGTAATGCCTTTGCTAAAGCAAATCTCAAAAGAGTCATGAAGAGTCAGATGTGATAGGAAATATCCTCCATATTTGGAACATTCTTTTTTTTCATCTCCATCTCTTGGAATACTATACATAACTATCTCAAAGTATGGTTCAAATGCCTCTTCTTAACATTTTCCCCTCTCGATCCATCTCATTATTAATATTTACTCCCTCTTAGAAATTACTTTATATTCACTTGTGTATATGTTGTATTCCTCCCCTGCTGCCTTCCCGTAACTTCCATAATGTAATGTTATTCTCTAAAATATAAAGTTCTCTGGGAGAAGGTTTCCTGGGGGGCTTCTGGGAGCAGCCTTTGTTTCAATTCAACGTAATAACCATCTCAAATGCAGCCAGGAGTTAAAGTCCAGATCCTTTATTGTCTCCTTCAAAATAGCCTGGTTAGCTTTCTTAGAGGGCTATCTCTGTCCTTGGTTCTGAGAGCTCTTGCTGCTAGTCCTTTGCCTCTGTGAGCTTCAGCCTCTCCTCCTCCAAATGTCTTTAGCCAGCACAAAGGTGGAATATGGAATGAATCTGACTCCAACTCCGAGTGTGTGGTCTTGTGGCCTTCTGTCTTCCCTCATTCTGCCTGACTTGTGAATCTCCTCGACTTGTGAATCTCCTCAACTGAAGCCTGGCTCTGAATCTCCCAAAGTCCCCAGCCAGCACAAAAGTGGAAGTGGGAATGAATCTGACTCTGCCTCCAAGAGAGTGGGCTTCTGGGCTTCTGTGGGCTTGTGGGAGCTCCTCCTTATATATGCTCTCTTAAATGCAAACTCTAATAAATACTAAGTATATAAGCATTATCTCTATCAATTCCAGTGATTTAGCACCTTGTGGCCCACAACACCATATAAGCTCCTTATTTCTATGTTTCTATGCTTAGCACAGTGTCTATGTAGGCATTGATCTTTGTTCAAAGGAGTGCAATATTCTCCCATTCTGTGGAGTTTAAGCAGAGCTGTCCTTTCAATGTCTGGCCAGCCAAACTTTGGATTTGTTTTTAAATCATATGATTTAGAATCAGAAAGGACAGATCTAAGATCTTCTCTAGTTCAACCAATCCTCTCCTTCTACAGAGGAAGAAACCCAGAGAGAAGTGATTTGCCAAAGGTCACGTGGATAAGAAATGTCAGAACCATAAATGGAACTGTGATCCTAATATAGTTCTGGGGTGGGGATGGGGAGAGACACTCAACACCTGCAATTTGAGAATCGAGGGGGAAAAAGCCTGTTTCAAAAGTGGTCTTTTAAAGGATTTATTCACAGCATGCATAGTGATGGAAGCTGAGAACTGCAAATTAAATATAATATTACACAATATGTGGCATATTTGTGTATATAACACTACATGTATGCATATATTATATATTATGTTATATAATTACATATATGTGATTACATAACTATATATGTAATATATATGTGCATGCATGTATGTGTGTGTATATAATGTATCTGAACTGTAGGGCAGCTTCCTAACCCTTCTTTGATCATATAAATAAAATCAGTGTTTTCTATGTTCATTCATATTCTGCTGAATCATTGAACAGGGAGAAATATTAGTTAACGTCTACCATCATACATTTCTGCCTTTAGAAAGCTTACTGTGAAATATTTTCCCTCCCTCTCTCCCTCCCTCCCATCTCATTCATTCTCTGTCTCTCTCTTTCTAATTCTTTCTTACTCTTTCTCTCTCCATCTTCTCCCCTTCTCTTTCTCTCTGTATTTAAGCATTTTTAGCTACTGACAACTGGAAAATATCCATGTGCAGGGACTCTACAGGCAAAGGAAGACTCTTTAATAAAATTCCCATGTGATCTTATTCAGATATAAAATTCAATTCAATCATTTTAAAGTGCAGACTGTGTCTATATTTCTACTTTAGTAAGTATGCCATAGAAAACACAAGCTAATCCTGAGTGCATCAAAGTCTGGCAGTGTTTCCAGGTTATCATTCTGAAAACCAGTCCTTAGAATCAAAGGGCTTGGATGTAAATTCCAATTCTGTTCTTTATTATCTGTGCAATCTTGGGTAAGTCAATGACCATTTCTGGGCCTCCATCTTTTCACTTATATGTCAGATATAAGATTTTATATTAGAGGACCTTATGATCCTATACCTATAGTACCCAAGGTAGGAAATGATACTAAATGTGAACTAACTGCAATATCTAACTGGAAATTGTTTTTTAAAAAAAACCCACTAAGTTCCTGATACAAATTTATTTCTTATACTTTGCCTCTTTCTGAGGAGCAAAAACACTATTTCCACTCATTTGGGAAAAATTCTGCTTGAGCACTTCCATTCGATTGGGTGATACACTATGCATACCTATCTAACATAACCCAAGGTAATTTCAAGTAGAAAAATGCACCGTGATCAGTGGAGGGGAAAAGGAAGGTGAAACATGATGATGAATTAGGAAAGGAGATTGGAAAGAGAGAGTGAAACAGGTAGGTAGGAGCAGCACCAGGAACAGCAAAGGAAGAGAAAGAAGCCAAAGGAGGAGAAAGTGCCCCAAAGCAGGGGAATGGGCAACTACATCAAATCAAATGGAAAACTAAGAAAAGGCCCAGGAGTGATTAAGAGATTATGGGTAACCTGAGAGAGTGTACTTCCGACTTCTGAAGTGAAAATGGAAAAGGAGTTGGAAGTGAAGAAGTAAAAAGCTCAATTTAGATAATCTTCACTTAGTTTAAATGACACTCATATACTCAAATGGATCAGAAAGTAGTTATATAGGTGTTTTCCTCCCAAACGCACCCATCTTATAATAATGGTAGCATCATTATTATTGTCATTAGCATTTATATCGTTTTTAAGTTTGCAAAGCTCTTTACAAATTTTTCATTTTGTCCTCCTAACCATGCTAAGAGGTTAGTGCCATTACTTATTATAGCATTTTACCAATGAAAAAAATTGAAGCACAAAGATTAAATGGTTTTCCCAGGGTTACTTGTCTGAGACTGAATTTGAATTCAGTTTTTTTCCTGATTCCAGGTCTGGTGCTCTTTCCATTGTATCACCTAGCTACATATGTGACTCGTGTCTATGGCCTATCTTAAGTTTCACAAAAGAGTCCACCTTTTTGGAATTCTCTTGACATTTTGAAGATGATTACAACATGGGCTGTCTACACCACATGGGTTGTCTCCATGATCAAGCCATCTTCCATTTTATTCACATATGGTCCAAAAGGATCTTGATAAAGTAAGGCGTTGAGCTGAATCTCACAAGATGATATTTGATGGAGATAATATAAAATCTTTATTTGGGCAAAAATAAATAAATTTCATAAGCATATGGTGGAGGAAATATGGATACACAAGAATTGTTTTGAAAAAGACCTTATGGGTTTTAATGGGTCATAATATTAATATGAATCATAAGTCTGAAGTGGCAGCCAAAAAAAGCTAATGAGATCTCTTGTTTTGGATGAAGGGGGCATGACTTCTACGAATAAGGGAGGTGATAACGGATTCTCACTGTATCCTGTCCTTCATTAGGACTCAGACTTCATTAGGAATACCGGCTTCAGTTCTGGGCACTATAGTTAAAAAGTACATTGCTAAGCTAAAGAGGATCCAGAAGAGGGTAACCAACATCGTTGTCTTGAGTTTTCATCACATTAGTGTCAGTGGAAGGAAGTGGGCATTTGTTGTTGCCTGGTTAAGGAAATATTCAAGAAATACATAATTGCTTTCTTCAATCATTTGAAAAGTGGACATGTGAAGGAAGGACTGGCTATATTCTATTTGATTCCCATTGGGCTTATCTAGACGCTGGGCAAAAGTTGCAATGGGACTAGTTTAGACTCAGCATTAGGAAGAAAACTTCCTAGTAATCAGTGCTATCCAGAAGTAAGTCAAGCATGCTTAAGAGGAGGTGGACCCCTCTTTTACTAAAGCCCTCAATCCATTTGACTGGATCAGCTCCTTGAAGTTTCTCTTATGAGTTGATCTGAATAGCTGCCGAGGTCTCTGCCAGTTCTCAAATTCATCTTAACCAATATTCTTCAATCTAGTTCTCTCTTTTGTTCCTTGTTTAAATATTGCCCAGTTCCATCATTTTTAGTTGTCGGTGCTATCCATAGGGGTAGGTGATAAGGCGAGGGGCTTTGCAGAGAACATAACAGTGATTTGTGTCACTGCTACCGCATGGAGCCTCCTCAGTTCTATTTCCTTCCCTTGTATCAGTGATTTATAAGCAGACCCAACCGGGGGAGTTTGTGTATTAACTTGGGATTCTTGGGCTGGCTGGCTGCTTTCCTTCTGTGGTTCAATGTACTTATTGATTCAGGGCTCAGACTTAACCTGTTATTTCTCCCAAAGGGCATAATTAGGAGTTAGAGAATAGAAGGTAGAGTCACATAGAAATAGTCATGTGGGATTACTTATGTTTTCCACTTGCCCCTTGAATGGCTTTTTTCTTCAGTCCTTCTAGGGTCATAGTGAAGTCTTTTTTTTTTTTTTTGTCTTTACTTATTTTTCTCACCTTTCTGGGAGACCTCTTCTGGAATAATAATTATTTTAAACCTTGGAAATGGCAAGGGTTATACCGAATTACTTTTGAACTGAGTGATTCATATTTTACTAAGTACTAGATTTATAATCTTTCTTCATGCAATGATAGGACAATGTAGCCATTCTGTGGGTGGCATCTGGCACCATTGATGAAGTTGGCAAGGGGTTTTAGATGCCAACAGGAGGAAAAAAGGTGTTATCCAATTGAATGCCTAGGAAGACTCTGTAGGGACTGTGAGATTGTATATCCTCCTTATAGGATGACTCTTACAAGAACAGCCTAGGTCAGGCCTTCATCACTTCTTGCCTATCATATTTCCCAGCCTTCTCAGTCAGTCTGACTGCTTTCAAGCTCTCCTCTCCTCCATTCCCTTTCTTCACAAAGCTGTCAAATTGATACCTCTTGAAACCAAGTCTGATCATTTCACTCCCTTACTCAAAAATCTTCAATAATTCCTTAATGCTTCCAGGATTAAAAAAACCCAAATCCTCAATTTGATATCAAAATCTTTCTATAATATGGCTCATCACCTTTTGGGCATTATTTTATATTGCTTTCCAAACACATGCTCTCCCATCCATTCCATTACGTGTTCTCCTGACATGGTCTCTATCCCTTTGCATATAAGACCTTTCACATATACAGTGTGTCCATTTCCTCTTCAGTTCCCATCCTTTATATTCTTCATTGTTACACAAGGCAGGTTGATTGGCATTGTGCATAGAGAGCTGGTCTGGAAGCCAAGAAGACATGAGTTCAAGCCCTGCCATTGATATATATATACTGGCTGTGTAACAGTGGGCAAGTCTTTCAACTTCTTACTGTTCAAGATAATTTTTTAGGACAAGGATCTCTCACCTGAGACGTATACAGTTTATAGGGAAGTTGGATGGGCAAAATTATATTTTACTTTTCACTAATCTTTGTTTTTTTTTGTAACTTTATGAATCTCATTTTGTATATTAAGATCCAAATTCTGAGCATGGGGGCTATAGATATTACCTGGCTGTCAAAGGCTCCAGGATACACAAAATAGTTTAGAATACCTGTTCTAAGATGCTAAGTTACAATAGTTGTGGATCTGTATGGATAGAGAAAATACTTCCTGAAGGGCTCCCTAAACTAAGAGAATCACAAGTTCATTAAACATCCCTCTCCTTCATCTTCATTCAAAACACAGGTCTGATGCCACCTTCTAGTGGGTTTTGGACTCATGCACTGGTGCCTAGTTCTGTGTCTCTGACTCTGTTTTTGTGTCTCTGAATCTGTCTTTCTGTCTCTGTCTCTTTCTTCTGTTCTTCAAACTCCCCTCATCCTCTCTTTTGTGATCATCTCTCTTCTCTCCCCTACTTCTCAATCTATTCCCTTTTCTTCTTGTTCCACTTCTTCATTTCTTTTTCTTCTCCTTTCTTCTTTTGCCTTCCTTCCCATCTCTTTTTCATTCTTCTCTTTTCCATTTTCTTGTTCTCTCTTTTTGTTTGTCTATTTCTGCTTCTGTCTCTGTCTCTCTTTCTATCTCTGCTTCTGTCTCTCTGCTCTCTCTGTCTCTTTTTGTCTCTTTGTCTTTGTTTCTATCTGTGTGTGTATCTGCCTCTCTTTTTCTATTCTTCACTGTCCCCTTATCTTCTCTTTTATACTCATCTTCCTTTCCCTGACTTCTCACTCTTCCCCCTTTTCTTCTTATTCTATTCACTCCCTTCTCTTTTTCTTTCTCTTTTCTTCTTTCACCTCTACATATCCCTCCCCTTCTAGTCTCCATTCCTCTGTCTTGCACTTTCTTATCCTCTCTCTGTTTCTATGTCTGTTTCTGTCTGTGTCTCTGTCTCTATCTTTCTGTCTGCCTCTATCTCGCTGCTCTCTGTTTCTACCCATCTGTCTTTCTCTGTTCATCTGCCTCTCTTTGTCTCTTTGTATCTTCTCTCTTTTCTATTCACTTCTCTAGGTGAATTTCTCCAGTAGAATTCCCTTGAGAACACTGACCCTTTTGATTTTGCTTTTTTTATTCCTAACATCTTGCACAGTACCTAACACAAATAAACATTTGTTAGATTAAATTGAATTATTCCTATTCTCTTTGGCAACTTTGAAGCCATTATAAGGAGCATCTTTGTTCTTGTTGACATTTTAAAAGGAAATTTCATGTGTTCTTTTTCAAAAACGTAATTCAGTTTTATTTTCTAATCTGAATTCTCTCCCTCCCATCTCTACCTCTCCTATCCACTGAGAAAGTAAGAAAAGCAAAACCTGCTACAAATATGTATAGTTAACTAAAACAAATTATCACATTAGCCATTTTCCCTTCCCCCCAAATAAACTTTAATCTGCGTCTGAGTCCATTATCCCTCTCTTTGGAGAAGGCCAGCATGTTTCATCATAGGTCTTATGGAACTGTGGTTGATTTTATTGTTCATATATCATTTTTGAAATAAACCTTTTAGAGTTACTTTATACCAGGGGTTCTTAACCTAAGGTACACAACCTTTTTGTTTTTAAATAATAGCTGTATTCCTATATAATGGGTTTCTTTTATATTACTATGAATTTACTTTAAGCATTTAAAAACATTATTATGTGAAGAGGTTCATGTATTCACCAGACTGTCAAAGGGGAACATGCATATGCATTAATATTTATATATACCTAATCATGATAGTTTGAAATAATCACAGCATTTTAGAGGGACTTCAATGTCTATATTTGGAAATGAATCTTATCTATAAAATCCCTGATAAAAAATATTCTAACTTTTCTTGAAGACCTCTAATAATGGAGAGCCTTGTACCTTCTAAAGTAGCCTACACTATTTGGGAGATGACTCTAAATGATGAAAAGTTATTTTTTTTTCTGTTAAATCACATTGAAACCTGTCTGCAATTTTCACTGATGGCTTCTGGTTCTGTTGGAATCAAATGGAGCAAATTTCATTCATCTTGCACACGACTGCTTTTTATATGTTTGAAGACAGTTACCATTCTTCCCCCCTTTACTACTCACCCCTAAGTCTTCTTTTCTCCAGGGTAAACAGCTCTAGTGCCTTCAAGCAATCCTCATGTGACAAGCTTGAGTCCTTCACCAATCTTGGTCACCCTCTTCCATATAGTCTTTAGTTTTCCAGTATCCTTCTTAAAATGTAATGTTTACATTGAAAATGAGTATCCTTCTTTTTTTAAAAACCTAAACATTTATGAGATTGTAGATTTAGAATGAGAGGTTTCCCCAGAGGCATTTGAGAATAGCTATTTCATTTTACTGATGAAGAAAATAACTTGCTAATAAAAGAACTGATAAATGTCTGAAACTATATTTGAACCCAGGTCTTTGTGCTCCATGTCATTAAAATGGCTTTCCTCTGTTGATAATCATCTCTAATGGGACTATAGCATATATATATATATGTATATAGGTATACACACATAAATATATAAACTTAAGACTGGTACATAGTATTCCTCATGTCTTACAGGAAAATAATGGAATCATTCTCATTCTAGCCAGAGGTCTTGAAAACAGAGGAATTCTCAAGTGTTATTTTCATGTTGATATACTCAGAACAATGGTGAAAGAAATAGCTGGTTAAATGAAGTATGCTCTCTGTCTCTCTATGTTTCTCTGTCTCTGTCTCTCTGCCTTTCTCCTTTTACTCTGTGTGTGTGTCTGTCTCTGTCATTTTATTTCTCCCTTTCTCTTTTTTTCCATCCCTCTGTCTCTCTGTCTCTATTTCTCTTTGTCTCTCACTGTCTTCCTCTTTGTCTCTGTCTCTTTCTGTGTGTCTGTCTTTCTCTCTCTCTCTTTCTCTTTCTGTCTCTCTGTGTCTCTGATTCTGCTTCTGTCTCTTTGTCTCTGTCTCTGTCCATCTCTGACTCTATGTCTCTGTCTCTCTGTGTGTGTCTCTCTCTGTTTGTCTCTGTCTCTCTCTTTTTCTCTCTCGTTCTCTCTCTCTCTCTCTCTCTCTTTCTCTCTCTCTCTCTCTCTCTCTCTCTCTCTCTCTCTCTCTCTCTCTCTCTCTCTCTCTCTCTGACAGAGGACTTAATTGGGTGATCTCTATCAGAGATCCACTGGGAGGAAGAAACAGCTGCCTCAAGGTCAGACAAATGAGTAGCAGAATGGAGTTTCTGCTGCTCTTTGTACGTGGTACTTTTCCATCTCTCTTTGCTATTTAAGTGGCCTCCCCAATGGCATTTTTTTCCTCCACACAGGTCATTCTGAAAAAGATAAAAGGAATTGTACTCTTTGCCCGTGTCCAGTTAATTTCATCAAGATCCCTCCTAAAAAGGTCTTCTTTCCTGAGGGTTCCTGCAAGATGGGGAATCCTTTCACTATAATGGATATGTAATTAAAACCAGACTTGGATATTAATTTCCATTTTGTGAAGATAACATCTGTAGAAAACTTTTTTGTTTCCTCTGGGGTCATACCCAAAGATCATCACTGAATATTCCATCTCTTGTGAGCCAGTGCTTTTTATTTTCCCTCCTAGTCCTCCAACTATGCTAATGTGATATTGTTAACTTGCTAACATTTGGATTTCTTTTGAAAGATTGTGACATGCTGATTATTCTTGTCCAGCATGATAATGGTGGAAATATGTATAGAAGAATTACACATGTTTAACATATTTTGGATTACTTGCTCTCCAAGGGAGGGGGAAGAGAGAGAGAAAAAATTGGGAACACAAGGTTTTGCAAGAGTAAATGATGAAAACTATTTTGAAAATAAATAGCTGAAAAAAAGAAAAAAGAGATTGTGTGGTATAGCAGAGAAAAAACTGCCTCCAAATCCCACCCTTGATATATACTGACTCTATGACCTTCAGTAGGTCATGAATTCAAAGCTAGACAGGGGCTGAGAAGGGCCAGTACAATCCCTTCATTTTTTTTAAAGTGAGGAAGCTGAGAACCAAAGAAGTTAAGGAATTTTTTTTTTTTTGTCACAGAGGAAATTTGAACCCAAATCCAGTGTTCTCCTCATTATCCCATGCCATCTTCCCTAGGGAGTCCTCAAACCATATCATTTGCAATTGCAATAATGGTTGTAGACCTGCTTGGAAAGAAAATATTTGTCACTAGGGAGCTCTCTTCAACAATGAAATCACATCGTAGGACCAATAAACCCCTTGTACCAAAAACAGACACACAGACACAGACACAAGTATAGACCCAGACACTGAAACACACAACACATGCACTCACTCACGCACCCACCCATCCATCACCACCATCATTACTAGTGACAACAACACCATTTTGACATCTTTCCTCGCCAACACGATGAGAAAACCAATCAAACTAAGGGATATTTGATCTAAGGAATTGCCAGAGAGCTTCACCCCATTCTCTGGTAGTGATCAGAAGCTGAAATGACAGAATGACTGCTGGAGATCCATTATTTGCTCTCTATAGTGATCGCTTCTGCTGTTTCTAACTCAGAGATGATGTGGAGAAAACCTTGCAGTGAAGGATGCTCCCATTTAGTACTTGCCAGAGTGACAACCCTTTGGATAAGCAATTTTACTTTTGGAGAACAGGTGCACAGTTTGAAGTGTTTGGGATGCAAATCTGTGCTTAGAAGAGAGTATAAGACTGATGGATGGGGTTGATCTGATGTAATGAAAAATGTGCAAACTGTTAGATTAGTCAGGGAGTGCAATGGGATCCCTTGAGAGGAAGTGAGTTTTTCCACTTTTGCCAAATTTAGGCAAAGACATGTGGCTTCTTTTCAAGCATATTTTAGCAAAATTTTTTTTCAGGTATGGTTGAGATTAAATGGCCCTTGGGGTCTATTCCCACTCTTATTCCCATTCATTATTCTCCTGTCTTTACCTTCCACTTTATCCAGTCATTTCCTAAGTTCCTTTCTGTACTAGCAGAGCACAGATGGTCAGAAGCAGCAGTATCTTAATTTATTCAGTCATTTGATTATACTTTAGTGGAGTCTTATCTCATCAATGTGGTTTTTTTGGGTAATGATACAGATTGAAAACAACCTAAACCTTCTAAAAGCCCAGGTCTGAAAATTCAGGAAAACTTAAGGAAGAGAAATGCAATGGGGTACCAGGTGCTGTATAGTGGTAAGAACTTAACTGAGTTAAATAGACCTGGATTCAAATATTGCTTCTGACATTTGGAGCTGTCTTAGGCAATTGACCTAACTTGTCTGAACCGCAACTTCTTTATCTGTAAAAGGGGACAGGTAGTCATTCCTGTGATACCTCTTTTTTAACTTTATTTTTAGTAGTATTTTATTTTTCCATCTTCATGTAAAGATACTTTTCCACATTTGTTTTTTTTTTTAATTTATTTCCAAAATTTTCTCCCTCTCTTTCTTAGCTCACCCTTCTCCAAGACAGCAAGTCATCTGATATAGGTTAAACATATTTCCATATTTGTTATGTTATGCAAGAAAGATCAAAAGGGAAAAAAACATGAAAAAGAAAAAAAAATCAAGCAGACAAATAATAACAACAACAAAGTGAAAATACCACACAATTTAGTCTCCAGTTCATTTGATATTTTCCATCCCAAATCTATTAGAAATGACTTGGAGACTTCCGGTTAAGATGGCGGAGAGGAGGCTCACAGTTGCATAAGCTCCGCGCTTTCTCTCACTATCCACTTCATTACAAGCCTCTGAATCAATGCTTGACTGAAAAAAACCCACAAATAGTTACCAAGAGAAGCCATCCTTGAGATCCGCCAAGAAAGGTCTGTCTTTACTGGAGGGCTGGGGCGGTTTTAGATCGGGCACAGGCTGAGGGCAGCGGCAGTGAGAGCACGGGAGCAGACTGGAGAGGGGGTGGAGAGTGATCGTAGCCGTTTCTGCGGGGAGAGCTTCGCTACAGGTTTGGATAATTTCCTCCGGCAGCAAGTCAACAGCCCAGCAGAAAAGCTAAAAACACCGGGGCTGAAGAATACAACCGCAAACAGCTGGAGTCTCCCGAGACCTGGCCATCTCCCCTTTCCCCCCACAGTGACTCAGCACGCTCTGGGATCTCAGAGCGCAGGCGCAGCACAGTCCTGCTAGTGCCTCACTGCTGCCACCTGCAGTCTGTAGAGGAAGCTCGATAACACACCCAGCCCCTCCCCCAAAGAAAGACTCCAGTTTTTTTCTGTTTTTCTTTGGTAGTTTATCTCTGATTAATAGACAGAATGAGCAAGAAGCTGAAGAGGACTTTAACCCTTGACAGCTTCTATACAGATAGAGAGCAGACTCTAAATCCTGAGGAGACTAAAAACAGGCAGTCCCCAGGTGATTCCCCAAAGGAGGAGATCGGCTGTTCCTCAGCACAGATGAACCTCATAGAAGTGATTAAAAAGGCTCTCACAAGGGAGCTAGAAGAAAAATGGGAAAAGAGTCTGGAGAAAGTTAAAGAGAGAGTGGATAAAGAAGTAAAATCCTTGAAAAATAGGATTAGTGAACTGGAAACAGAAAACAGCTCTCTAAAAAACAAAATTGGCGAAATGGAAAAAAATTCCACAGAACAAAAGAACTCAATTGGACAATTAGAGAAAGATTTTAAAAAGTGAGTGAAGAGAATACTTCACTGAAAATCAGAATTGAACAAGTGGAATTGAATGACTCGAGGAGACAAGAAGAATCAGTCAAGCAAATCCAAAAAAATCAAACAATGGAGAAAAATGTGAAATACCTTCTGGGGAAGACAACAGACCTGGAAAACAGATCCAGGAGAGACAATCTGAGAATCATTGGACTCCCAGAAAAACATGATGAAAAAAAAAGCCTGGACACTGTCTTCCAGGAAATTATCAAAGAGAATTGCCCAGAAGTCATAGGAACAGAGGAAAAAATAAACATTGAAAGGATTCATCGATCACCCACTGAAAGGGATCCTAAAATCAAAACACCAAGGAATATAGTGGCCAAATGCCAGAACCCTCAGGTGAAAGAAAAAATATTGCAAGCGGCTAGAAAAACCCAATTCAAGTATCAAGGAGCCACAATAAGGATCACCCAGGATCTGGCAGCATCCACATTAAAAGATCGAAGGGCCTGGAATATGATATTCCGAAAAGCTAAGGAACTTGGTATGCAACCAAAAATAACTTACCCAGCGAGAATGAGCATCTTTTTCCAGGGAAGAAGATGGACATTCAACGAAGTAAGCGAATTTCATCTATTTCTGATGAAAAAACCAGAACTTAACAAAAAGTTTGATCTACAAATATAGAACTCAAGAGAAATCTAAAAAGGTAAAGATTAATCTTGGGAACTATATTTTGACTATATAGATGTATAAAGAATACATGTATACCTTGTTCTAGAAATTGATGTGGAAAGGACATTGTACCAGAAAAAGGGTAAAGTGGGGGTAGTACATCTCATGAAGAGGCATAGGAAACCTATTATATCTGAGAGAAAGAATGGAGGGGGATGAATATAGTGGGTATCTTACTGCCTTCAGAATTGGCTTTAAGTGAAAAATCTTAAGACATATTCAATCTATGGTGAAACTTCTCCCATCTCATTGAAAAGTGAGAAGGGAAAAGTGAAAGGGAAGGAATAAGCTAAGCGGAAGGGAATACGGGAACTGGGAGGGAAAGGGGTAAGATAGGGGGAGGAACTCTAAGGAGGGGGGAGGGATACTAAAAAGGGAGGGCTGTGAGAAGCAAGGGGTGCTCACAAGCTTAATACTTGGAAGGGGGGAAAGGGGAAAGAAGGGAGGAAAGCATAAACCGGGGTTAACAAGATGGCAAGTAATACAGAATTGGTCATTCTAACCATAAACGTGAACGGGGTAAACTCCCCCATAAAGAGAAAGCGGTTAGCAGAATGGATTAAAAGCCAGAATCCTACAATATGTTGTTTACAGGAAACACACCTGAAGCGGGGAGATACATGCAGGTTAAAGGTAAAAGGTTGGAGCAAAATCTACTATGCTTCAGGTGAAGTCAAAAAAGCAGGGGTAGCCATCCTGATCTCAGATCAAGCTAAAGCAAAAATTGACCTAATTAAAAGAGATAAGGAAGGACACTATATCTTGCTAAAGGGTAGCATGGATAATGAAGCACTATCTATATTAAACATATATGCACCAAGTGGGGTAGCATCTAAATTCTTAAAAGAGAAACTAAGAGAGCTGCAAGAAGAAATAGACAGTAAAACTATAATAGTGGGAGATCTTAACCTTGCACTCTCAGAATTAGATAAATCAAACCAGAAAATAAATAAGAAAGAAGTCAAAGAGGTAAACAGAATACTAGAAAAGCTAGATATGATAGATCTCTGGAGAAAATGTAATGGAGACAGAAAGGAATACACTTTCTTTTCAGCAGTTCATGGAACCTATACAAAAATTGACCATATATTAGGACATAAAAACCTCAAACTCAAATGTAGTAAGGCAGAAATAGTAAATGCATCCTTTTCAGACCACGATGCAATGAAAATTACATTCAACAAAAAAGCAGGGGGAAGTAGACCAAAAAATAATTGGAAACTAAATAATCTCATACTAAAGAATGATTGGGTAAAACAGCAAATCATAGACATAATTAATAACTTCACCCAAGAAAACGATAATAATGAGACATCATACCAAAATGTATGGGATGCAGCCAAAGCGGTAATAAGGGGAAATTTCATATCTCTAGAGGCCTATTTGTATAAAATAGAGAAAGAGAAGGTCAATGAATTGGGTTTGCAATTAAAAATGCTAGAAAAGGAACAAATTAAAAACCCCCAGTCAAACACTAAACTTGAAATTCTAAAAGTAAAAGGTGAGATCAATAAAATTGAAAGTAAAAAAACTATTGAATTGATTAATAAAACTAAGAGTTGGTTCTATGAAAAAACCAACAAAATAGACAAACCCTTAGTAAATCTGATTAAAAAAAGGAAAGAGGAAAATCAAATTGTTAGTCTTAAAAATGAAAAGGGAGAACTCACCACTAACGAAGAGGAAATTAGAGCAATAATTAGGAGTTACTTTGCCCAACTTTATGCCAATAAATTCGACAACTTAAATGAAATAGAAAAATACCTCCAAAAATACAGCTTGCCCAAACTAACAGAGGAAGAAGTAAATATCCTAAACAGTCCCATCTCAGAAAAAGAAATAGAACAAACTATCAATCAACTCCCTAAGAAAAAATCCCCAGGACCAGATGGATTTACATGTGAATTCTACCAAACATTTAAAGAACAATTAACTCCAATGTTATATAAACTATTTGAAAAAATAGGGATTGAAGGAGTCCTACCAAACTCCTTTTATGACACAGATATGGTACTGATACCTAAACCAGGTAGGCTGAAAACAGAGAAAGAAAATTATAGACCAATCTCCCTAATGAATATTGATGCTAAAATCTTAAATAAAATATTAGCAAAAAGATTACAGAAAATTGTCACCAGGATAATACACTATGACCAAGTAGGATTTATACCAGGAATGCAGGGCTGGTTCAATATTAGGAAAACTATTAACATAATTGACTATATCAATAACCAAACAAACAAAAACCACATGATCATCTCAATAGATGCAGAAAAAGCATTTGATAAAATCCAACATCCATTCCTAATAAAAACACTTGAGAGCATAGGAATAAATGGACTTTTCCTTAAAATAGTCAGGAGCATATATTTAAAACCATCAGTAAGCATCATATGCAATGGGGAAAAACTGGAACCTTTCCCAGTAAGATCTGGAGTGAAGCAAGGTTGCCCACTATCACCATTATTATTTAATATCGTATTAGAAACACTAGCCTCGGCAATAAGAGTCGAGAAAGATATAAAAGGAATTAGAGTAGGCAATGAGGAAACCAAACTATCACTCTTTGCAGATGATATGATGGTATACCTAGAGAACCCCAGAGATTCTACCAAAAAGCTATTGGAAATAATTCATAATTTTAGCAAAGTAGCTGGCTACAAAATAAATCCCCATAAATCCTCAGCATTTTTATACATCACCAACAAAACCCAACAGCAAGAGATACAAAGAGAAATTCCATTCAGAATAACTGTTGATACCATAAAATATTTGGGAATCTATCTACCAAAGGAAAGTCAGGAATTATATGAGCAAAATTATAAAAAAGTCTCCACACAAATAAAGTCAGACTTAAATAATTGGAAAAATATTAAGTGCTCTTGGATCGGCCGAGCGAACATAATAAAGATGACAATACTCCCTAAACTAATCTATTTATTTAGTGCTATACCAATCAGACTTCCAAGAAAATATTTTATTGATCTAGAAAAAATAACAACAAAATTCATATGGAACAATAAAAAGTCGAGAATCTCAAGGGAATTAATGAAAAAAAAATCAAATGAAGGTGGCCTAGCTGTACCTGATCTAAAATTATATTATAAAGCAGCAGTCACCAAAACCATTTGGTATTGGCTAAGAAATAGATTAGTGGATCAGTGGAAAAGGCTAGGCTCACAAGACAGAATAGTCAACTATAGCAATCTAGTGTTTGACAAACCCAAAGCCCCTAACTTCTGGGAAAAGAATTCATTATTTGATAAAAACTGCTGGGATAATTGGAAATTAGTATGGCAGAAATTAGGCATGGACCCACACTTAACACCATATACCAAGATAAGATCAAAATGGGTCTATGACCTAGGCATAAAGAACGAGACTATAAATAAATTAGAGGAACATAGAATAGTTTATCTCTCAGACTTGTGGAGGAGAAAGAAATTTGTGACCAAAGATGAACTAGAGACCATTACTGATCACAGAATAGAAAGTTTCGATTACATCAAATTAAAAAGCCTTTGTACAAATAAAACTAATGCAAACAAGATTAGAAGGGAAGCGACAAACTGGGAAAACATTTTCACAGTTAAAGGTTCTGATAAAGGCCTCATTTCCAAAATATATAGAGAACTGACTCAAATTTATAAGAAATCAAGCCATTCTCCAATTGATAAATGGTCAAAGGATATGAACAGACAATTTTCAGAGGATGAGATTGAAACTATTACCACTCATATGAAAGAGTGTTCCAAATCATTATTGATCAGAGAAATGCAAATTAAGACAACTCTGAGATACCACTACACACCTGTCAGATTGGCTAAGATGACAGGAAAAAATAATGATGAATGTTGGAGGGGATGCGGGAAAACTGGGACACTAATGCATTGTTGGTGGAGTTGTGAACGAATCCAACCATTCTGGAGAGCAATCTGGAATTATGCCCAAAAAATTATCAAAATGTGCATATCCTTTGATCCAGCAGTGTTTCTATTGGGCTTATATCCCAAAGAAATACTAAAGAAGGGAAAGGGACCTGTATGTGCCAAAATGTTTGTAGCAGCCCTGTTTGTAGTGGCTAGAAACTGGAAAATGAATGGATGCCCATCAATTGGAGAATGGCTGGGTAAATTGTGGTATATGAATGTTATGGAATATTATTGTTCTGTAAGAAATGACCAGCAGGATGAATACAGAGAGGCTTGGAGAGACCTACATGAACTGATGCTAAGTGAAATGAGTAGAACCAGGAGATCATTATACACTTCGACAACGATATTGTATGAGGTCATATTTTGATGGAAGTGGATTTCTTTGACAAAGAGACCTGAGTTTCAATTGATAAATGACGGACAAAAGCAGCTACACCCAAAGAAAGAACACTGGGAAACGAATGTGAACTATCTGCATTTTTGTTTCTCTTCCCGGATTATTTATACCTTCTGAATCCAATTCTCCCTATGCAACAAGAGAACTGTTCGGTTCTGCAAACATATATTGTATCTAGGATATACTGCAACATATCCAACATATAAAGGACTGCTTGCCATCTAGGGGAGGGGGTGGAGGGAGGGAGGGGAAAAAAAATCGGAACAGAAATGAGTGTAAATATAATGTAATTATTAAATAAAAAAATTAAAAAAAAAAAAAAAAAAAAAAAAAAAAAAAAAAGAAATGACTTGGATGACCACATTGTTGAAAAAGGCCAAATCCATCACAGTTAATCATCACAAAACATTGCTGTTACTATGCATAATGTTCTCTTGGTTCTGCTCACTTTACTCAGCATCAGTTCATGTAAGTCTTTCCTGGTTTTTCTGAAATCAGCCTGTTCATGTGATAACTATCTCACAAAGTTGTTATGAAGTTTAGAAGAGATAAGATATGTAAAGTGTTCTGTAAACTTTAAAGCATACTACGCATTTTTATTATTTTTACTAAAAATAAAACCAACTTTCAGTCATTGAATCCAATCTTTCAATTGTTAATTGCCTACTCTGTAGAAAGCCTGAAGCTCCTTTTATGTGTAAAGTATGTCATTAAGTACTTTAGAAGACACAAAATTGAAGAAGTGGTCCCCATATGTATTCTATAATATTTCAGGGTATGTATATCTCACTTTAAAGAAGTATATCACAATGTAAAGATACTAACAAATATGGCAAGTTTGAGTAGCTTTTATAATTCAATGATCTTGCCAAGTTACATTTATTGTCTTCTTTTCTTGTTCAAGGGAACGTGGAATTTTGGAGAGATTTCTTGAGTCTTAGGATATCATGTTAGCACAATCTAACAGAGGCCTTTCCAAGGTAGCAGAAAAAGATAAACTGAGGATTCACAGATCAGGGAAGAACATTTTTCTGGTATCATTTGTCCAGGCAAGGAGAGGCTGATTACCAAATGTTAGTACAGGACTGAGACCATATAGTAACTAATATTAACAGCTAAGCAACAAGTTGGATATATTTAATTTGGAGAAATGAGAACAGAATGAGAATTGCCTTGAAATGTTTGAAGAACATCATATGGAAGAGGAAATACAGTTAAGTTTGGCACAAGTGAACAGAACTAGAAGGGATGGGTATAATTTCTAAAGTAGCACATTTAGATTTAATATCTAGAAGGGACTCTCTAACAGCAAAGGAAAGCCCAAGAGAGATTGGCTGCCCTAGGAGGCAGAAGGTGACTCTCTTCTGGAGGTCTCTTTGAAAAGGATGGGTGATCAATTATCTGGTATATCATGAAGAGCATTCGTGTTGGGGTATGGGCTGTGTTAGGGTTCCTTTGCAAGTCTGAAGTTCTTTTTTTTTTTAAAGCTAGGGATATTAAATGACATAGGGGAATCGGGGGATCCTAGAGTTAAATAATCTAGGAAGCACACTAGTGTAGATGGCTAGTCCAAAATGCTAATTTGGGCTGAAGGTAGAGTAAGATGAAGCACATAATCATGGAACAGTGGCAAGAGGCCCTGGAAATGAACACGGACCATGTCCTATGCTTGATAACTAGCTTGTTCCTGACATTTATGACTCATGTTCAGCTTTCAGTTGAGGACTAAAATTTAGGAAATCATCTTTCCTCTAAGACGACTCTATTCAGGGAGTGCAGCTAGGGACTTATTAAAGAAATATATAAAAATGATCAACTCAGGAAGAGTAAAAATGACAAAATGAAATAACCTATCTTTGCTCAGGTGCTCAACAATACCTGCACATAGGAGGTACTTAATAAATGCTTGTTGATTTGACTTCTCTGAAGTGCTTACATTTTGTAAAGTTCTTTCCTCACTTCAAGGTAATGCAAGTATTATGATTTCCATTTTGAAAGCAGGAAACTTGGTTCAAAAGGGCTTGCTCAACTTAGTGAGAAAATAGCCCAAAAGTATAAGATCTGGGATTTGAACCTAAGGCTTCTATATTTTCTGTCCCAGTGTGTCTTAAATAAGGCGCCAGAACTATTATGGTGCTAATACTTAAGGCTGCTAAGTGATACACATATGTGTTGGATTTGGAGTCACCAAGACCTTAGTCAAGTCACCTAGATTTATGTTCTGTTCTTATTTTGGACATATTAGCTGTTGTGATACAAGTCACTTAATCTCTCAATTTCCTAAGAAAGGACAATGTTAGTACATATATCATAGGGTGTGTAGCTCAACTGAGACCATCTATCTATCTATCCATCTATCTACCCAGTATTTTGCAAACACTAAAGTACAAAAAAAAAAAAAAGGAAAAAAGAAGCAATTTTTCTCAAGGAAAAAATTAGAGAGATTAGAACTGGGATGGATGAAATTATGGGAGGAACCAAAAAGTTGAAAATTGACATGATAATGTTACAAATATTTATATTTTTTGTTCATCTAAAAGAGTATTTTGCAAGAAGAAAGACATTGTTGGACAGTGGACTGCAAACTTGTTCCAGAATCATGAAGGCCTGAGTTTGAATTCTTCCCTAGACCTATGTTGACTATTTGTTCTTGGATAAGTCATTTAGCACCAGTAAGCTCTTTTAAGACCAAGAGGCAGAACAGCTGATCAGCCTTGGCAGAGAGAATGTCCCCATTAAGAGATTGTTGTAGCAGCGGATTCCTAGGTTCAATGTTGCCCTCCCCTCACTCAAATGTAAAGAATTTATGTAGTATATAAATGATGGTCAGGTGGGGGGACACTGCATCTCCCCTTTTTTTGAATTGAGTAATGAAAGCTGATTCTTATATTTTGCCCACATTTATCCAAGATCTTCTGCAAAGACTTCCAAATGCCAAGTTTCTATGTTCAACATTATTTTTTTCTTTTTAAATGACTAGCTTAGGGTCACATAGCTAGTAAATGTTAAGTGTCTGGGATCAGATTTGAACTCAGGTCCTTCTCAGGATCGATGATCTATCCACTATACCATCTAGCTGTCCCTCTGTCCAACTTTAGACAGACATTTCATAAATGATTAGAAATTTATGAAATGATTAGAAGCTGCTTGAACATTTAATACAATGCCTGAGGCATTGTAGGTGCGTAATAAGTGTTGATTGATCCACTGTTTATCATGTACCAGACATTATACCAAGCAACGAGGTTACAAATACAAGCAAATAAAATGGTTCCTATTCTTGAAGATTTTGATTCTAAGAAGAAAGACAAAATATAAAGGGGGAACTAGAATTTAGTAGAAGGTACATCTGTGTGGGGAAAGGCTGCTGGTGAGGAGATAGAGAGCAGTTCGTTTAATAAAATACACAATCATACATTTCAGGCCAGTTCCAATGGTCTTGTGATGAAGAGAGCAATCTACACCCAGAGAGAGGACTGTGGGAACTGAGGGTGGATCACAACATAGCATTTACACTCTTTTTGTTGTTGTTTGCTTAAATTTTGTTTTCTTTCTCATTTTTTTTTCTTTTTTTGGACTTGACTTTTCTTGTGCAGCAAGATAATTGTATAGATATGTTTATATATATTGCATTGAGCATATATGTTAAATATGGTAACTATATATATATAGTTACCATATTTAACACATATATATATATATGGTAACTATATATATATATATATATGGTAACTATATATATATATTTACCATATTTAACATATATTGGATTCCTGGCCATCTAGGAGAGGGGGTGGGGGAAGGGGGAGAATTAGAACACAAGGTTTGCAAAGGTCAATAGTGAAAAATTATCCTTGTATATGTTTTGAAAATAAAAAGCTTCAATAAAAATGAAATGGCAAATCACAGTTAAGGATGTACCAATCAAGAAGGCAAGTTTACAATCTTAGAACACTATGAGATCATGTCACTTGGTCAAGATTGCACAGTTCATATGTATTGGGTAGAACTAGAATTGAAGTTTTTCTGATTTTAAACTCAGTTCTCTATTCACTACCCCATGTTCTCTCTCGAATACTATAGATATTTCTGGGAACTATCTTATTCTGAAATCCAGTTAAGCACACTTCTTTCTGTGTGCTGATACTTTTCTTTGTCTTGCTTATAACAATACATGGAATAAAGCCATTTACTAACTTGTATTCTAAGTGCTAATAAATAGTTTTTCTTACCATGATAAAATACACATACAAATACATGTATATTTACATGTATATTATGTATATATATGCATAAAATATCCATATATACACTATGATATTAATTTAATAAAACTTAAAGAGCGCAAGTATCTCTGACTCTTCCATTGTGCATACTCTATCTGTTGACACTAGGCAACCCCTTTGTTACTTAGCAGAGGGTCTTTGGGAATTCCTGTGGCACCAACAAACGCCACTTATAACTAACTGAGTGACAAGCCTTTCCATTCTTAGCTAGTCTGATTCTTACTTATCACACACCACCCATATTTGAAGTCTTCCCATCTCGGTAGGGCCTGCTAAAAATCTTTTGAAAGTGGTTTCAGCAACTCAGGGCCTCTTTACGAGAAAGCATTGGAGGAAGAGTTCTGAATCACCAATTTAGAACTACAAAGGGCATTTAATCTTTTTATAGGAAAGTGAAGTAATCAACCCAAAGTCACAGGGACTGTGTCAGAGAGGAGATGTAAACCCGGGTTCCTTGCCTCAAAATCAACTTTCTTCTGCATCTGTGGAAGGCAGTATTAAAAATGATATTTATTTAAGTTCTGTTCCTGTTTGTGAGTCAGTGGTTCCCTTATTTTGATTGCCTCTAGTTAGGAAAAATCTGGTTCCTTTATGAGGAGCCATTTTTATGTCAGGGTGAGGTCAACAGTAGGAAGAAAGTATTAGGTTCATTATTTTACTTACTTATATACCAGTTGTTTTCCTGATTAGAATAGAAATTCCTTGAGGAGGGGGACTGCTTTCTCTTTTTCTTTACATCCCAACACTTAGCACTATGCCTATATATTGTATGTACCTGTTGAATGATTTTAGGCAGAGTCTGAACTAGGAGTTAAGGGAACAAACATGAAATACAAGTAAAAGTAATTCAATTTGATTAAATTCAGCTAACATTTATTATGTAACTGTCAGTTGCAAAGCTCGGTGTGTGTGTGTGTGTGTGTGTGTGTGTGTGTGTGTGTGTGTTTGTGTGTGTGTGTGTGTGTGTTGGAGCTGTGGTTTCTAGTGAACAGACTTCTCTCCACCAATGCAAATCAATTCTTCTATTAAAACAGAAACTCCTTAAGATAAGGGAACATGTTTTTGTCTTTATATTTGCAGTTAAATCTCTGAGTTATCTGGGACATTAACAGCTTAATTTACTTGTTCTTGGTCACGAAGGCAGTAATGTTTCAGAGGCAAGCCTGGAACCCACTTCTCCCATTTCAAGGTCAATCCTTCCCCCTTTATGCTAAGTTTCTTTTTCAAGAACTGGGAATACAGAGACAAAAATTACAGTCCCTTCCCATCCTTTATGGGGCTTACATTGTGCTAGAAGAATACATGTCCAAAGATAAGTAAATTAAGGTGGGAGAAGAAATGAGGAAAGACTCCCTCTAAGAGGGAGGCTGAGCCTGAAGGAAGCTAAGAGATTTTGAGTACATGTGAGGAAGAAAGGCAATATAGTTTAAGGGAGGATGCGCAGCTGGTACAAAAGTGGAAGGTGAGACATGGACTGAATTCAGGTGGTCACATAAAGTACTGAGCACTTGGAAAGTCCTTTAAGGCTAGTAAGATAAATTTCTTGAGTCTGATGATTTGAGCCAACAGTATTATCAATTACACTGACACCAGATGCATCCTAGAGCAGCTTTTTGTTTTCTTCTTCCCTTTTAAGAATACCATCCTAATTTATTAAGCCCCTACTATGTACTAAGTGCTACACTAAGGCTGAGGCTGCAAAGACAATATTTAACTGGATTATAACAGGTACTTTGTTTTACCCAACTTACCACATAAGAAAAACTACACAAGACAAGTGGCTTAGTATACTCTTTTTATTGATCTCTGCCATTCCCCCACTTTCTAGTACTAATTATATCAATACTGTCATAGTTACTAGAAAAATATATCAGTCTCCTTCCCTGTGGTTCCATTCACCTTCCTTGTTCAGTTGTGTCCAACTCTTCTTGTCCCTATTTTTGGAGGGTTTTCTTTGCAAAGATATTGGAATAGGTTTCCATTTCCTTCTCCAGCTCATTTTACAGATAAGGAAACTGAGGCAAACAGAGTTAGTTGACTTGTCCAGAGTCACATAGCTAATAAGTATCTGAATCCAAGTCTTCTTGAGGGAGATGACTGTAACTCTACCCACTTCATCACCTACCTGCCTCTATTTATGTTCCATTCAAATTTCACCACAAAACCCATCTCTCCTTTATGTATTATTTCCTTCTATTAGAATATAAACTCCTTTTGGGGAGGGACTGACTTTTGTATTCCCAACACTAGGCCCAGTGGTTGGTATTCAGTAAAGATTAATAAGTGCTCATCCTATCATTCAAAATGGTGACCCAGCAGGGCGGAATGGAAGGTAGATCATGGCACATGAGTTTCAATTAAAGAAATTGGATAGATGTAATTAGAAGTGGGAAAGTTTAAGAGGGGACACATAGATGTCTTCAGATTTGTGGAAAATTTTGTGCTGCTTAGTCCCAGAGAGCAGAAGTAGGAGCTAAGGGGTGAGGGAGGAGGGATGTAAGAGATATGGGTTTTGACTACATTTAAGGATACTCTTCCTATGAAATTAGAGCTGTCCCAAAGTAAAATGGACTGGTTTTGGAGGTCCTGGGTTCTCCCTCATTGACATATACCAGAGAAAACTAAATGACTGATCTTTGGATGTTTTCAAGATATTAGTTCAGGTAAAACTGTATTAAATGGCCATTAAGAGCCTTTCCAAGTCTGAGATCCTGTGAAATTATAGCCAAAAGCAGAAATTTTGGGAATTATCTAACTCAGTGGTTCTTAAGATGTGTGTGTGTGTGTGTGTGTGTGTGTGTGTGTGTGTGTGTGTTGTGAGTTTGTGTACAATGGACCTCTTTGATGATCTCATGAAACCTGTGGACTTCTCAGAATATTTTTTAACTGTTCCAAACCAGAAAACAAAACCTAGGATTACAAAGGAAACCATTTATATTGAAAGACAACTATCAAAATACTTTTTCAACTGAAAAAATTAAAAATTACAAATAATTTAAATAAAATTAAAAATCAGGGTTAATAAGTCATGATATTAGTTCCTTCTTCCTCTCACCCCATAGTGGGATAAGGTCACAGAAGTAATTACCACATAAAGATTAGGATGGAAATCTATGTAATCTAGCCCAAAGTCAGTATTCATCATATCTAACCCTAGATGGCCCCTGCTGGCCCTGGAAGGCCTTGGGGTTGCTGGTAAATGGCTATTTCTAAAGATGGAAAGGAATGGAGATGTTCTGATTTCTGTTTTACACTAACTTCAATGGAAAGACATTTGGAACTTGGTGAACTGGTATGATCTTGCCCATAATATGGAAACAGAAAAGTTTTCATTTCCATATTACATCTTCTAATTATATTTGAGCAGTAATGGAACAGTTTGATTGTCTCTTGGAACCCCTTCTTAATGGCAAAATTGCATTGGAGGGCCATTTTCAGTGATTTTAATGGGCTTAATTTTTGCTGCTAAGCACTGAAGTGGAGAGTTTGTACTGACAGAAACCATCAAGGAGCAAGGGGCAGATGGAACAAAGGGGTGGGTTTAGAAACAAATGAGTGAATAACATCTGTCCCATAGGTGCAGTACTTTAAAATCTTTGCCAGTCTATTGCTGACTGACTTTTGGTCTGACTTCCTATTTACTCTCAACCCTCAAGAAGATTTTATTTAAATAGAATATATTTTTTATTTTAATATTTTATTTTTTTTAATTTTATTTTAGTAGAATATAAATAGATAAAAGATGAATGCAAAAATGAAAGGGGTTGTTTTCCAACTACCTCCTCTCTCCTAAGGAGATTTTATAAACTAGTTTCTTCATCTATCTCTTCAGTCTATTAATATGTAGGGGTCCAAATGGAGAGACATATTAAAAATAAGGGAAATAGAACTGGGGAATGAAAAGAAGGAAAGGAAAATGACATGGCAAAATAGAAAGAGTTTCAAATCTGAATCAGAGAAACTGGCTCAAATCTCAGTTTTGTAATTTCCCAGCTTTATGACATCAGGCCACTTGAATGCCTGAAACCTCAGTTTCTTCAGCAGTAAAATGCATTAACTTCTAAAATTCCTTCTGGCTCTGTAGCTTATAATCCTATTAATGAAAAAACATCCAATTAATTGTAGGATATTTCGAATCTCAGGCCCAGATTTGCAATTGAAAGACTTAGGTCCAAATCTCAGCTTGGCATCTTGTTGTTGACCTTTGAAAAGTCACGTAAAACCTCAGGGTTTTTAATCTGTCATCTGTAGAATGAATATAATAATATCTAAAGTTTTTAATTCACAAGGTTGTTATGAAGCCAAATGAGATGCAGGGTGTCCCAAATGTCTAAGTGTTGTTGTATATAAAGTACTACATATAAAATAGTTCTTTTCTGCTCTCTTTTCCTCCCTCAAATACTTTATAAAATGAAGGGTTTGGACTAAATGATCTCTGAAGATCTCATCCAACCCCCTCAAAAGTAAATTGAAGCTCAAAGGCATGATGTATAGGAGCAACATGTATTCGAGTCAGGTCAACATTTACTGAGTGTATCCTATGAACTGGCCATACAAAGACTAAAAGAATAGTTCCTGTCCTCAGTGAGAATACAGTTTAAAAGAACTAAATGTTTTTTATTGGTTTCCACTTCAAATCCTCCCTCTGACATATATTGTCTATTTGACTCTGGTCCATTATTTCCAATCTATTCTGTTTAGAGCTTGTTTGTACTAGTTGTTTGCATGTTGTCTGCTCTAGTAGACCTTGAGATCCTTAGAACAGAGACTACCTTTTACCTTTCTTTGAACCCACAACACTTAGCATAGTGGCTGATATGACACATGTTTATTGACTGACATCTCATTGCTCCAGCCAGCTCTTGAAGATATTAAGTTAAAGGGAAGATATCTACCTGAAGGGATGGGGGAAGGATTTGGTTCCTCTCTAGATTAATGAAGCCACAGATCTAGTTACTATCCCTAGCTTTTGTTTTTTATATCACTTTCATTTCCTAATGTATGCTTGTTTTCTCCCTTTCACAGAAAACCATTCTTATACTAATCAAATAATAAATAATTAAATGAATTAAATAAGCACTGAAATCAGCAAAACAAATCGGCCTATTGAAAAAGTTTGCCATCATTTTCAGTGTTCCATATTCATAGTCCTCTACCTCTGAGATTATGTCCTACCAAGAATATAATGATATCTGTGTGCAGATTAATGAATACAGATACTAAGTGATTTCAGAAGACACTAGCAAATGATGGAATCAGGAAAGACCTTTTGTAAGAGATAATATTTGAAATAAGCCTTCAGGAGAGCTAGGGTGTTCGAAGACAGGCTATTTTCGTGTATCTGAAAGATCCACATCAAAACATATGTTATCTTCTTGAAAAAGGAAATTATAAAATGGCTGTAGCATTCTAACCCATCTAAACTTTTCTCCTCTTTTAGAATTTAGTAATCTTGGATCCACTGACAGTGAGTGATGAGAAAATCCGTCCCTCACTTGAGAAGCGCTTAGAGGCCATCATCAGTGGGGCAGCTTTGTTGGCTGATTCTTCCTGCACACGGGACTTTCACCGGGAACGTATCATCACTGAGTGTAACTCTATCCGACAAGCTCTCCAGGACTTGCTCTCAGAATACATGGACAATGTAAGTGCCTATTTTCTTATGTTATTTCAGGTTTTCTCTAAAGCCTCTCTCTCTCTCTCTCTCTCTCTCTCTCTCTCTCTCTCTCTCTCTCTCTCTCTCTTTCTCTTTCTCTTTCTCTCTCTCTCTCTCTCTCTCTCTCTGTCTCTCTCTCTCTCTGCCACACACACTATGACAAATTATACATGATCCAGTTTGTGCGATAGCAATTGATGGTTTTTAACCCATTTTACAATGTACCATAGTATATTGCATAGCTGAAATATTATGGAACATCATGTTAGGAGTAGACTAGTTGCCCAATGGGCAAAGTTGTTGGCATCTTGATGTCAAGTTCTATAAAATCACTGCATATTTACTCAGATCTTCAATGAATATTGTGATATGAATGAAAAGTGTTTGAGGACATTTGATCTTGAAGTTCCACAAAAGGCAAAGACTGAGTGAAATGAAAGTTTTATCCCAGGCATGTGTCATCTGCATGATTTGGTAATTATCAGGGTATGGGCTGAGACATATTAGCTAGAAATGATGTGACTTTTCAGGTGTGAAATTATAGATTAGTTCAGCAGATGTGCTTATGTGAATGGTTGAAATATGCTAATATTAATTGGTAGTTCTTTGAAACTATATATGATATATGACAGATTTCTATGATATTAACATATGATTAGTCTGGCCCTTGATCAGGAGTCTCTTGGCCAACAAATAAATAAAGTGGCAAATATATGTCATTCATAGAGGGAAGATATTCCACATCTGTCTTTCTGGTTCTAAAACCAAAAACATTTCTGTCAGATGCTCCTTTTTGTTGAAGGTCTGTCAAGGTCATTCATGAGTTACTTTGAGAAGAAATTTTCATTTTAATGTGTATATGTCTACCCACAAATCATGTGTGTTTATGGAGGGAGTGACAAAGACAGAGATATTATAGACATCTCTGATAGGTTTTTTTTTCCAACCTTAGGGTTAAAAAGTATGAATGTGAAGGATGACAATATGTTCTGTTTTATATTTCCATCTGCTTTTGTATTGGCAGAAATGCTATGCATGTTTTAGGTTTCTTGACTCATTCATAATATCTAGAGAAAATCTTCATGTGAATAAAGTATTCCATTTTGGATAACTTGGATACAAAACCATGTCCCAGTCTGTGAACAAGGGAAGTCTTTGTTTGGAAAAATCCAAATCGAATTTGGATTTTGGATTTTAACATTTGTTAAAATGTGGGGGTCTTTGTTTCTAAGTTGTACAGTTTATTATAGCCTTAATCTTAGAGTTTGGTTCTGATTCCTGTGCCATTTTTTTTGTTTAAGTAATTTTTTAAAGTTTCAACTCTAGGTTTGAGCTTAACAAGGGTAGATCCTGGGTAGATAGAGGAAGAGGGAGAGATCTGAGAGAAATGTAAGGGTAATGCATGGTACAATCTTAAATTTTATCTAGCCTAACTCTTGATTTTAGAGATGAGGAAACTGACACTTGGTCAATGAATGGGCCTCATCATCATCATCATCATCATCAGCTTAAATGCTTGGCTTAATGGTTACCATCATTAAGAGTATGGTTTCTGTCCATGGTAACCCACAACTTATGTTTCCCCAATTTATGTTATGATCACCTGTAATATAGTTAACCAAGTTTGTATTGTATATCTGTCACTTCCTGTCTGTGTGACCATGGAATAATCTGCTTTATTGATTATTCTGCTTTGGGGTTAATTTTCCATTTATCTCAGTTGAAGGAGTTGGATTGAATAATCCCCCAAATCTCATTCACTGCTCTGAGCCTTGATTTCTGACTCTTGTTATTTGAAGGTGTTGAACTGGATGACTTCCAAGGTCCTTTGCAATTCTAAGCCTTTATCTTTCTGAACTTCAGCTTTCTCTTTTGTCAATTGAGATAGTTGGACTGGATGACTTCTGAATTTCCTTCTGGTTCTAAGCCTATAACTTAGACTCATTTTCTTTTTCTGATCACAAAGGGGACTCCATCATCTTTCTAACTGAATTGCTGAGCCCAGACTCTTTTCAATAGCTCTCAGGTTCTTTCCAGCGTGATTTCTCTGTGTTTGATTCACTGGATGATTATAGAACTTCTGTGGCACAGTACCTCAGGCAAATGCTCACTGAGTGTCTTGTAGTTTTGAATGCTCCCTTCTTTTCCGGCAGCTCTTTAGAATAATATTGGGGGAGTAGAAAAGAAATAGGGGAGGATAGTATTGGCTTGGCAAACTCTGACTACAGCAGCCTGTGACCTACAGGGGAGAGAAGATGGATGCTTTGTTGGATGTGTGGCAATGATGAGATGACTGCTATTTCTGATGATAATCTGGTTTCAGTTAAGAGAAAAAACACTTTCCTAATTTTAGAGAACCCTTAAAAGTATCGATTGCCCATTTCACCTTGTGGCTGGCTTTTTATAAAACCGAGCAGCTGTGGAAGAAAGAATCAGCTCTGACTGTTGGGATGATTGCTTTCCTTTAAAACCCAAGTTTTCATTCTGCAAGGGGGAGGCAGGCAGCCACCCTATCTCCTCTGCTCTTTGGATCATCACAGTGGTGAGGGCAGACTCCAAGGAATACTAACTGGATCGGGCCGAGCCTTCAGACTAGGAATGAATGGGGATGGCTAGAGAATGCTCCAGAACAATTAGAGGGGCAGAGATCGATGGCCGGACTGAACCTTAGTGGCCATTGCATACAAGCCAAGACTCTGTGAAGCTAGGTGACCTGGCCAACATCACAATGGCAAAGGCAGGCTTGCACTCCAGCTCCTCCATGTCTAAGTTCGGCCTGCGTTACTTTGGAGCAAAGTCAAGTTGGATAATGAAGTTAAAGTAGTTTGCAGAACCTAAATCTCAAAAAAAATGTCAGCTAGGAATATTAATTTTATTATTAGAGAGTCAGCTGGGGAACCAGAAAGACATGAATTCAAATCTTACTTTTGCTACAAAAAAAGCTGTATGATTCTGGATGCTTCCCTATTCTCTCAGGGCTTTGAATTGTTTTCTGAATCTATAAATTGCAGAGAATGTGCCATCCTTTTTTGGGTGAAGGAGTTTCCTCCTGTGGAAGTTCTCTATACAAATGAACTCATGGGTCCAATTTCTCTATTCTTCCCTTCATTCCTTGAAGGAGAATTTAAAAAAATATGGAAAGGTATCAGAAACTTGTTAAAAATATTGATGAAAGTAATACTAGTGGTAATCATGGTGGTGGTAGTAATAGTAATAATAGAAGGAGGAGGAAAAAAGAAGAGGAGGAGAAGGAGAAGGAAGAAGAAGAGGAGGAAGAGAGGGAAGAAGAAAAAGAGGAGAAGGAAAAAGAGGAGGAGGAGGAGGAGAAGGAGAAAGTAGTAATAGTATTATTAAGAGGAATAATAGTAGTAATAGTGGTGTTGGTGTTGGTGGTGACAATCATAACATTTATCTTTTAGATTTACAAATATCTCATTTGATCCTTACAGCAAAACTAGGAGGTTGGTGCTATTATTATCCCTACTTTAGACATGAAGACAGAGCTTAAGTGACTTGCACAGACCGACACAGCTAGTGAGTGTCTGAGGCTGTATTTGAATTCAGAAATTCACTTCTCCAAATCTAGCCTTCCATATACAGTGCTACCTCAATGCCTCATAATAATTAATCAGCTCTGTTTATTTGTCATTTACCTAGCACCTATTATATTTGTGCAGGTCTGTGTGGAGATTCAGAGGACAGAAACAAGATATTACCTTCTTGAGCTTCCATTTTATTGGATGGAAGGATGTAGCATTGCATAGATAAATGTAAAGGAACATAGATAAGGTGAAAAGAGATTAAAACAAGGAGAGAAAAAGCTTAAAATTAGGGGAACAGGGAAGCCTTCCTGTAGACTGTGACCCCAAAAGAAGAGAGAAATTTCATGACTTGGAAATGAAACATGAACCAGGTGCCATGATAATGGTGGGCAGGACCTTCTACTTTGGTTCACCAACTGCCTCAGACATTAGCAGTGTGTTTCTGGAAAAGTTGCGTATGTGCTCAATGTCTCACTATCCTCATCTGAAAATAGGAAGAGATTGACTTTGGGATCCATTTTAGCTCAGAGAGCCTAAGAGTTCAGATTATGTTGGGTTCAAGAAGCAGCTAGCATCCCAGGTAACGAGAACATATAACCTATGAAGAGCAGCATTATGAAACAAGGTTGGAAAGGTAGGTCAGACACATCGAGGGGCATCTTGAGGATGAAACTGAAAAGTTTAGATTTTATCTTACATTTTGTTGGTGTTGGTTAAATTGGGAATATATGAAGAGAGACTAATTGATTTAGATTTTATTGGTGTAACCAACCATTGTGTGACCATAGTCATTCAATTCATCATGAAGCATTTATTAGGCTCTTTGTATGTAGTAGACATTGTGCTAAGCATTGGATATAGAAACACAAAAGTGAAAATATCCTCTTCTGTTTTAATGGTGGAGACAAAATGTTGATAACTACGTACACATGATGTTTATCTTGAGTAGATTAAAGGTGATCTCAGAAGGGACAGCAGTAACACAGTATCTGGAACATGGTAAGCATTAAATAAATGCCTGTTGATTTGACTAACAGCTGGAGTTGGAGGTAGGGCTTGGGTCAGGCCTCCTGAAGGAGATGGAATTTGAGCTGAAAAAATAAGCAGGAAAAGTTAAGAGGCAGAGGTGAAGAGGGAGAATATTCCAGACATTGGGACAATATGGATCCAGTCACCCCAGAGATTCTACCAAAAAGTTATTAGAAACAATCTACACCTTCAGCAAAGTTGCAGGATATAAAATAAACCCACATAAGTCATCAGCATTCTTATATATCACTAACAAAACCCAACAGTTAGAGTTGCAAAAAGAAATTCCATTTAAAGTAACTACTGATTGTATAAAATATTTAGGAATCTATCTGCCAAGGGAAAATCAGAAACTTTATGAGCAAAACTACAAAACACTTTCCACACAAATTAAGTCTGATCTGACCAACTGGAAAAATATTAAATGCTCTTGGATTGGGCGAGCAAATATAATAAAGATGACAATACTACCTAAATTAATCTACTTATTTAGTGCTATACCAATCAGACTCCCAAAAAACTACTTTGATGAATTAGAAAAAATAACAACAAAGTTCATATGGAAAAACAAAAGGTCAAGAATTTCAAGGGAATTAATGAAAAAAAATCAAATGAAGGTGGCCTAGCTGTACCAGATCTAAAATTATATTATAAAGCAGCAGTTACTAAAACCATCTGGTATTGGCTAAGAAATAGACTGGTTGATCAATGGAATAGGTTAGGCTCAAAGGACAAAACAGCCAATAACTTTAATAATATAGTGTTTGAAAAACCCAAAGACACCAGTTTCTGGGATAAGAATGCATTATTTGACAAAAATTGCTGGGAAAATTGGAAATCAGTATGGCAGAAACTAGGCATTGACCCACACTTAACACCGTACACCAAGATAAGGTCAAAATGGGTTCATGACCTAGGCATAAAGAATGAGTTTATAAATAAATTGGAAGAGCATAGGATAGTTTACCTCGCAGACCTGTGGAAGAGGGAGGAATTTATGACCAAAGAAGAACTAGAGATCACTATTGACCACAACATAGAAAATTTTGATTATATCAAATTGAAAAGTTTTTGTACAAACAAAACAAATGCAAACAAGATTAGAAGGGAAACAATAAACTGGGAAAACATTTTTACAATCAAAGGTTCTGATAAAGGCCTCATTTCCAAAATATATAGAGAATTGACTCTAATTTATAAGAAATCAAACCATTCTCCCATTGATAAAGGGTCAAAGGGTATGAACAGACAATTCTCAGACGAAGAAATTGAAACTATTTATAGACATATGAAAATATGCTCCAAATCATTATTAATCAGAGAAATGCAAATTAAAACAACTCTGAGATACCACTACACACCTGTCAGATTGGCTAGAATGACAGGGAAAGATAATGCGGAATGTTGGAGGGGATGTGGAAAAACAGGGACACTGATACATTGTTGGTGGAATTGTGAACACATCCAGCCATTCTGGAGAGCAATTTGGAACTATGCTCAAAAAGTTCTCAAACTGTGCATACCCTTTGATCCAGCAGTGTTTCTACTGGGCTTATACCCCAAAGAGATACTAAAGAAGGGAAAGGGACCTGTATGTGCCAAAATGTTTGTGGCAGCCCTGTTTGTAGTGGCTAGAAGCTGGAAAATGAAAGGATGTCCATCAATTGGAGAATGGTTGAGTAAATTGTGGTATATGAATGTTATGGAATATTATTGTTCTGTAAGGAATGACCAGCGGGATGAATACAGAGAGGACTGGCGAGACTTACATGAACTGATGCTGAGCGAAATGAGCAGGACCAGGAGATCATTATATACCTCAACAACGATACTGTTTGAGGATGTATTTTGATGGAAGTGGATCTCTTCGATAAAGAGAGCCTTAATTGATCAAAGATGGACAGAAGCAGCTACACCCAGAGAAAGAACACTGGGAAATGAATATAAACTGCTTGCATTTTTGTTTTTCTTCCCGGGTTATTTATACCTTCTGAATTCAATTCTCCCTGTGCAACAAGAAAACTGTTCGGTTCTGCACACATATATTGTGTCCAGGATATACTGTAACCTATTCAACATGTAAAGGACTGCTTGCCATCTGGGGGAAGGGCTGGAGGGAGGGAGGGGAAAAATCGGAACAGAAATGAATGCAAGGGATAATGCTGTAAAAAATTACCCTGGCATGCGTTCTATCAATAAAAAGATATTTAAAAAAATATGGATCCAGTCAATGAGATGGGAGATGGACAGCCACCTTGCAGGAAATAAAAGTATCACTTTCATCAGTTTGTAAAATTCATGGAGGGGAATAAGAAGGAAGGAGACTACTAAGGTAGGTAGGTAGGTAAGGCAGGTCTGGGAAAGAAGTTAAATACACAAAGGAGGTTTTATATTCCATCCTGGAGGAAATACAGAGACACTGAAATTTATTAAATAGCACTGTAACATGGTTAGACCTAAGCTTAAATAAAATCACTTTGCATCTGATTGGAGGATGGATTTGATTGAGAAAAATGGTGAGGCAGAAAAAAAATGAATAGGAAGTTATTGTAATAATCCAGGTGAGAGATGAGGATAGTCTGAACTAGTCTAAGGTCTATGTAAGTGGAGAGGAAGGGACATATATGAGAGACATTGTGAAGCTGAAACAAGATTTGACAATGAATTGTATATGTGGAGTAAGAGTGAGGAGTTATAGGTGACAGGAGGGTGTACCAGTCTGGGTTTTTATGACAGTCATGAGGAAGTTGAGAGAGAGAAGATTTAGGGACTAGGGAGATTATATTCATATGCACACACACACACACACACACACACACACACAGAGATCTTTTTACTTCTACATAAATAATTCCTAGTAATTCATGTGTATGTGTAAATATAACTTATATGGCAGTTGAACCTGGAGTCAAGAAGACTCATCTTCCTGAATTCAAATGTAGTTACTAATTTTATGATCCTGAACAGGTCACTTCACTTAATTTGCCTCAATTTTTTCATCTACAAAATGAACTTGAGAAGTGGTAAATCCCACCCGTACTTTTGCCAAGAAATTCCCAAATGGGAATCTAAAAGAGCAAAACACAATTGAAAAGTGAGTGAACAACAGCAATATTTATACCATGGAATTATTTCCTTGGAAGCAATAAAAATAAAAACCACCAGGTGCAATAATAGAAGGGGAAAATAAATGGATCCCATGACACTCATAAGGGACACTCACTATTAATAGGTATGACATAGCTTAAGATCTTGCGAATAGAACCTGTGAATGTGCAGTCAACTCTAGATCAGCCGGTGTGTGTCAGAGGAAAAAAAAATAAATCTGAATCTGCCTGCCTCCAAGGTGAGAACGAGGAGAGAGCAATATCATGAAAAATTAGAGAAGAGGGAGCATTCAGGAAGAGGAGGTGATCAATAGTGTCAAAAGCTGCCTAGACAGGTCAAGAAAGATGAATATTTAGGAAAGGCCATTAGGTTTGGCAATTAGAGAGCATTGGTAATTTTGGAGATGGCAGTTTCAGATGAAGTTTGGAAGCTACTCAAGTTTGCAATTAGTTGACTCAGGCAACTCAGATGATTGTAAATTGTATGATGAGTTGCTAATCTATGTTGGTGGAGGGAGTCTCTACACTGGGAATTCCTCTCACTGATGAAATCACACATCTGGTCAAATTCCAAAACAAAATCCCCCAGTAGAATATAATCTTATTAGTTCAGACACAGTTTTTTCCCTCTTCTATTCCCAGAGCTATCTATATAGAAAGCACATAAATGCTTTTTGAATTTAATTGTTTTGTATTTAAAATCTCAAGCACTACATTCATATAAAACAAAATCAGGGAAACAAACAAATGAATAAATTGTGAAAATTCACAAAGTTGGTTGTTTTTTCTTGTTTTTTTTATTTTTTTTTTGCTAAAACCCAAGGATTTACCAAGTAAACCCATGTAAATCAGGTAGTTGATTTTTATTGAATTACAGTCAAGATTATTGGTCTGCAAGTCATGATTAATTTTCCTTTTTCTAAGACTTCTCCCCTGACTTGCAATGTGTCCTTAAACAAATCATTTCTAGAGTCCAGGTTCTTAATCTAAAAGTTACCATGCATATGTGCTCAATTTCATCAGTACAAGAAACTCCTGGTATGGAAACTCCATCCACTAGTGAAGACCATCACCTTGTCTTAGAATCTCATAGCTTTAGCACATTGAGAGGTTAAATAACTTGCACACAGCTGTGATTTGTCAATCAGGGCTAGATGATCAACCTTCTAATCATTGTGCCCTACTGTCTCACAAGTAGGAATAGCTCATGTTGATTAACATCTAGAATTTATGTTGTATTTTAATATTTGCCTTTTTATTTTATTTCATACTCATAATAACCCTATGAAATAAGGGTTTTCATTATCCCCATTTTATAGATGTGAAAACTGAGATTAGGAAAGCTTTAAGGACTTCTGAAGGCAGAACAAAAATAGTGGAGTAACCACTCAGCTCAGCTCTCCTAACACTTCCCTCTAAATAACTTTAAAATATTGGCTCAAATTTAATTCTGGAATGGCAGAGCCAACAAAAGGTCAGCATGAGACATGATTCTAGCCCAAGGTAACTTAGGAGGGTAGAGGAAGAGATCTATGACATGAGCTAGAGGATGGCCCATAGGCCACATGGATACAATGCCAATGGTGGGACTAAATAGCAAAATAGAAGCAACTTTGGGAACTCTCAAATCAAAAACTGGTAAAGGAGTGTGGCAACTGATCAGAAAAAGTTAAACGAGCCACCTATGCTAGTGTTGGACATGGGACCAGACATTGTTTGACAATTTCATTGCCCAGACATTTTTGAATTACAGTTAAAGGGTAGAGAGGAACATTTTCAGTTAAGAGGGAAGAGATACCCTGAGCAGCAGTGGCATTTTTGGTCACTAGGAAGCAGGGATTCTGAGAAAAGGTACTGATTTCAACTCTAAACTTACCTTTCTGAGTAAAGGCCAGAGAACAGGTCAGAAAGGTAATGACTGTACTTGGATCATACATCCTTGTAAATACCCCAAATTTCCAATTTCCCCCAGATTAACTCTGAAAAAAACAGTGAGAAAAAACCTGAAGTTTGGAATAGTGTTCCCCTTTCCCCAAATGGGAAGAGAACATGGAGTTTAAAATCAAGAAAAAGAATAGAAAATGAACAAACAAAAATATAGCCTTCCTAGAAAAATCTAGGATGGTGAAAGGGAAAATGAAGACAGAAACTCAAAAAAAAAAAAAAAAAAAGACAATGAAGTCAAAACAACTACAAGCAAAGTGTTAAAGAAAAAAAAAAAGAATTGGACAAAAGTCCAAAAACAATTCTTGGAAAGTTCAAATGATTTTCAAAATCAAATAAAAATAGTAGAGGAAATATTAAATCAAAAAATGAAAAGCAGAAATGAGAAGAAATGAGAGCCAAGGAAGACAATTATGAAAAGACAACTGCCAAGTTGGTTTTAAAAAAAGGGTGCAAATACTGAAATAAATAAATCCTTAATAACATTTTATCAAAATGGGAAAAGTTGCATAAAACCTCATTGAAGAAAATAATTCCTCAAAAATTAGAATTGGGTAATCAGAAGCTAATGGATCCTATATATCTATATCTATATCTCTATACACACGCACACACACACACACACACACACACACACACATATATATATATATATATACACACAGAGAGATATATATTAAAAACCAAGGTAAAAGAATGAAAAAATAGAAGAAAATTGTAAATATTTCATTAGAAAAACAATTCATCTAGAAGTTACATCAAGAAGAGATAATTTTAAAATTATTGGACTACCTGAAAGCCATGATAAAAAAGAAGCTAGGTATCACATTTCAAGAAATCATAAAAGAAAATTGCCCTGATACTTTAGATCTAGAGAATGAAATAGAAATGAAAAGAATTCAATGATCACTTTCTAAAAGACTTCCCCAAATGAAAACTTCCAGGAATATTATAGCCAAATGCCAGAGATCCCAGATCAAGGAGAAAATATTTTAAGCAACCAGAAAGAAACCATTCGAATATTGTGGAACCACAAGTCAGGATCACGCAAGATTTAGCAGTTTCTATGTTAAAGCAGTGAAGAATAGAGAGCTTGGAATATGATATTCTGGAAGGCAAAAGAGATAGGATTACAACCAAGAATAATCTACTCAGCAATCTTTTGGTGTATAATTTTTTGGAGGAAAAAGATACTTAGTGAAATACAAGACTTTCAAACTTTCCTGATGAAAAGACTAGAGTTAAATAGAAAATTTGGTATTCAAACACAAAACTCAAGAGAAGCATAAAAAAGGTAAATATGAAGGAATGATCATAAGGGACTCAATAAAATCAAATTATTTATACTCCTATGAGTATAACTTTATCATCATCAGATATTTAGGAGTCTACATAGAGAGAGAATATGAGTTTGAGTTGATTTTGTTGGGACGATCTAAAAAAAATGGAATGTGAAAGAGGGACAAAGGGGAAGGAAGAGTAGAATAGGGAAAATTTTCTCAGAAAAGAATTATTTTAGGCAGAGCTTTTATAGTGGAAGGTAAAATGGATGCAGTTGTAGGCAATATTTGATCACTCTTGTAGGAATTGGTTTAAAGAGGGAATAACACACACACACACACACACATACACACACACACGTACACACACACACATATATAATATATCCATATTCAGTTGGGTACAGAAATCTATGTTAGCTATTTGGGAAATAAGGCAGGACAGGGATCAGATATATGAAGGAAAGAGTGACGATAAAAAAGAGGAGTGGATTAAGGGATGCAATAGTCAGAAGGGAAAGAGACTTTTGAGAAGGGGCAGGAGAGAGAGAGGATAAACAGGAGAAAATGGGATGGAAGGAAATAGTTACCAATCGTAACTGTGATTGTGAATGGGATGAACTCAGCAAGAAAATGGAAGCAGATAGCAGAATGGATTAGAAATTAGAATGCAACAGTATGTTGTTTACAAGAGACATATTTGAAACAGAAAGGCATATACAGAAGTAAAATAAAGGGCTGGAGCATAATCTATTATCTTTCAGCTAAAGTAAAGAAGGCAGGAGTGACAATCCTGATCTCAGACAAAGCAAAAGCAAAAATAGACTTAATTTAAAAAGATAATCAGGGAAACCACATTATACTAAAAGATATCACAAACTTTGAAGTAATATTGAAAATTTTAAGGGTAAATTTCTCTGTTAATGGCCTCATTTCTCAAATATATAGGAAATGGAATCAAATTTATAAACCTAGGAGTCATTCTCTAATTGATAAATGGTTAAAGGATAGAAAGAGGCAATTTTCAAAAGAATTCAAAGCTCTAAAAATGATCTAAATCAATAGTGATTAGAGAAATGCAAATTAAAACAACTCTGGGTGCTATCTTATAGTTATCAGAAATGCTAAATACTGGAGGGAATGAGGGAAAATTAGCACATCAATGTACTGTTGGTACAATTGTAAACTGGTCCAACCATCCTGGAGAAATATGCCCAAAGAGTTGTAAAATTGTGCCTACCCACTTTGGCCGACCAATACCACTACTATGTCAGTATCCAAAGAAATAAAAGAAAAAGGGAAAAGACTCCATATATACAAAAATGTTTATAAAAGCTCCTTTTGTGGAATTTTGGAAATTGAGAGCATTCTCATCAACTAAGAAATGGCCCATCTTTCCTTAAATTTACATTTTTCCTCTTACATAGAACTTTCAGGTTTATAAAGCTCTTTCCTCACAACAATGTAATTTGAGGTACATAATGCGAGTAGTTATAGAATTGGAAGGGGTTTAGAGATGGGCAGCCTAAGTCCTAGGCAGAAGAAGTGACTTGCCAACCTCAGGTAACCCTCTAAGACAGTGGTTCTCAAAGTTTGGTCCAGAGCATTCTGGGAATCTCTGAAATCCTTTCCTAGAGTCTACAAATTCATAATTAGTTTTTATTTTTAATGTGATCAATATCTATAACTATAAACCACATAAACAAAAACTCTTTGGACAGATCCTCAATTATTTTTAATAGGATAAAGATATTGAGAACAAAAGTTTGAGGACCACTATAAGATGACAAGTTACAGAGAGCTGCCAATCTGTAATAATTGTGGAAGTTTCCATACCAGGAATTCCTTATATAGAAGGTGACCTGGAAAAGTTAAAGTTTTCATTCATGTCCTTTTATACTCTTTCTTTTTCCATTATACCACATTGACTTCCACCATTATATCCATTTTGCAGATAAGGAAATGGAGGGTCAGGAAGATTGCCATTAATCACACAAGTATTAAGTGTTAAGAGCCCAGAATTGAACTATTTCTCTTAACTCCAACTCCAATCTTCTTCCTTCTAAAACAAGCAGCCTCTCCTAACGGTAATTGGACTAGCTGATGTCTGAGATGTCTCTTTTGAAAATTCTCTAATTGTATCATTCCGGAAAACTCTAGATGTCAGGATTTGATTTGTCTGAATCTCTCCCTTCTCTTTTGTCAGCGAGTCCTGAGACTTGTTCTTCGCAGTGTCAGACATCCCTAGTTAAAAGCATAAAGTTAATTTGTGTAACCTACTGAGAAATATTGCTCTACCATGAGTGGCTAAGTTAATGAATCTGCTGAGGTTGAATGGCGAGGTGCTAGACGTCACTGATCTGATGTATGGCTTACAGTTTTGGGGAAAGTCTCTGCCCTTGGAGATCACCAGGTAATATCTTGGGAAATGTTTTCTTTTCCATCAAAAACAGTTTCCCAGAGAACATTTGGGGTGGAATGCAAATGAGATCTTTTTCTCGGTCTTACAACTTGGCTAGGTGAGCTGATGCAGCATCCTTTTCCTTGTCCCCTAAGGAATGACTGCTGCATCATGAAATGAGGCCATTTAATGTATGGCCCATTAAAAACCCTATTTAAAAGTATAATCACCGGTAGGCTTCCGTGTATATTTTGATATATTTGAAAATGAAAGCTTCTGCCTTTGGAATTCGGCACACAGGCAGCTGCTAGTGGCTAAAATGATGAATCATGGTAGCAAGAAAGTCACAGAATTGAAAAGAAGAAGGGAAAAGATTCACAAATTCTGTTATAGACTTTAGATCCTCTTGAATTTTCTTTTTTCTTTTTCTAACATTTGCCAAACATAAGACAAACATGTGTAATCTTCCCCCTATTTTATTATCTGTGGAGAAAACAAGCTTCTTTGTGCCTTTGGAATGTTCTTTCTCTCTCAGAATTTTCCCAATTGTAAAACAAATCCCCTGTTCATTGCAAACTCCATACCTGGTTTTTAGACATCACTTAGCTGGACTCCAATCACAGGTCTTTTAAGCTCATTAGATCATCTTTGTTTTGGTCTTTTCTGCTGTGGCGACTCCTTTCACAGATACCGATTGTCAACTCTGTAACTTATCATTTTTGGAAATTGTCAGAGGTATTAAATTTTTTGCCCAATGTGATATAATTAATTGGTCCCATATATTCTTTTAGTAGGTTGATGGAAAGGACCACAATAAGTGGAGAGGGAATCTCAGCCTAGACTTTGGCCAAGCCATTGAATCTCTCAGGTCCTCAGTTTCCTTAGCAGTCTACTGACATCTAAAGACGATGTCAGCTTTAAATCCAAGATCTCAGAATCCTATGCTAATTTTTATAAAGGGGCCTTTTACTCGGCCTTGGTTAGACTGCCTTCCGAGCTTTGTCTTCCATACCAAAGTGCATAGTTTGGAAAGTTTATTGATAGTCTTTAGACTGACTAGGCCCCAGATTCTTAACTGTGGTTTATGACTACATATGGGGTCTTCTAACTGAATGTGGTGTTGGAGTACATGGGACTTATTGGAATCATGGGAGCCACCTGACAGTGGCTGCTAGAGATCCAACCCAGACCTGCAGAATGGATCTCCTCTTGTGAGAGGATAAGGAGACTGAGAGGCAATTGCTGTTTTCCGACCTCTCTGACTGAGAGGCAGTTGCATTGTCTGACCTCCCTCCTCTTCTCTCTGCCTCCAATTTATTTCATTCCCAGTCCACAACACCTGTGTCAGCAAAGGCTGCCCTGTAACTCCTTCAGATGTTATGATCCACAGCTGTGGAGGCTCTTGGAGAATTGACCTGTCCCTTAACGATGTGGGATCACAAAATTGTGATTTACTTATCAGTATTTGATTTGTATACTTATTTTATACAACTATATATCCAAATTGGCCTAAAAATTTCTCAAATGGAAAGGGGTCACAAATGGAAAATGTTTTAGAAGCCCTGAACTAGAAAAGGTAACCAGAACCAGAACCAAAGGTAATTAGAAAGGATCTCAAATCCATTATTAAAGAAACTTGAGATGTTTTAACTAATCATTCAATAAATATTTATTAGTCATTCATCAAATGTCAATAAGAACAGAGTTTATCCTGTATGTAGTTGATTTCTACATACTCATTTCCATGTCTTTTCTCTCATTAAGATTGTGAGCTCACTTAGAAGAGGGATTATCTGAGGATTTTGAATTGTTCTTGTTTTTTGCCTTTCTTTATATCCCAGGGCCAAGAACTGATTCTGTCACATAGTGAGCACTTAATAAATGCTTGTTGACTTGTCAAAAGGATGGTTATGTACAAGTATTTGTTAAGTCATGGGGAAAAGGCTTATCTTTGGGTCCTAGAGGACAGAACTAGGAATATGGACACATTTAGATTCTATGTAGGCAAAAACTTCTGAAAAATAGAATTATCCAACAGAGAAATGGGCTGCCTCCAGTAACAGTGTTTCCAAGGCATGCTTTAATGATGATATTTCAGGTTATTGTGGGGATTCTCTTCATATGAGTAGGGAAGTCACTTAACTCCTATGAACCTCAATTTTTTCATCCGTAAAGTGGGAATGATAGCATTTTTGCTACTTATTTACTTGGTCTCTTTTGGGTAAAGTGCTTTGTAAACCTTAAAGCCCAATAAGAATACATGTAGATATTTATTGTAGGAAACTGAAGTGTCTTTTTTTATAATGGAAATGAAGAATATTAAAATAGGTGAGTGATAAGAAAAACAAGAAGCAACACAGAACTTTAAAATATGCAGAACTGGAACTCAATTTATATTCTCTACTGACATAGATGTTTTAATAATGAATTCTTTTTCTATAAAAATGACTAGTTTTGAATAATATGAACATTAATTATTTACAGCCATGTAGCAATTTTAAGGTATTAAGGTAAATGTCTTCTGTACTGTTTGGCATTTGTTAAATATCATTATATTTTTTCTATTTCACACCTAGTTAAGAAAACTTACCTCATATAGAGACTGAGTCATGACAATAAAATTAACTGCTAACTAACACACAGGTGAGAAAATGAGCTTCAGAGAGAAGTGATTTATATTGGGTCACATAGAAGACAAGTCTGGATTTGAACCAAGACCCTCCGACTCCAATTCAATTAGTCATTTGACACTATTATGTACTTGACACTATACTAGGTTTTGAGGATGTAAGGCAAAAATAATATATTGCCTGCCAACAAGTTTATATCCCATCAAATCTAGTATTCTTACCATTAAGCGTTGTTGTTTCAGTCTTGCCCAACTGCCCATGATACTATTTTGTGTTTTCTTGGAAAAGATCCTAGAGTAGTCAGCCATTTTCTTCTCCAGCTCATTTTCCAGAAGAGGAAACTGAGGCAAACAGGATTAGGTGACTTACCCAAGGTTATATAGTTAATATCTGAGGTCATATGTGAATTAAGCATACTAATTTTTAGTATGTTGCTTCATTACTCCCCAAACTCCCATGACTTCCATGGATCTTCTGCAAAATAAAATCCATAGTTTTCTGGCTGATATTCAAAGAACTCTAATTTCCACATTATGATTGACCAGTCAGGAAGTATTTATTAAGGGACTGCTGTATGCTAGACACTGTGCTAAACACTGGGGTTGCGGAGGTGGGTGAAATATAGAGAGTGAGTCATGACAATAAAATTAACTGCTAACTATGCCTCCACCTCAGCTCCCAATTCCTCTGATTCAGGCACCTTTCACCATAGTCACACAGGCTGATGTCTTTGAAGTCAGCTTGGCCTTTTCCTTGTCCTTAAACCCTTAAGTCTGATCAAGGAGAGATAACATGAAGACTGGTCCTTTCCAAACAAGTGAATGACATCATTGTCTGGCAAGAATATTGTGTACTCAGTATTGACCCAAGACTTCCTTCATGGCCTTCCAGCAGTCTACGAAGGGTTTCTTCCTTTTTTTCCACCAGTCTAAATCTAGTCTTTTTGGCACTGATTATAATTATTGGGCTCAGGATTTCACAAGAGTATAAGGTAGAGACTTTATTTAACTTTATCTCAAAGAACAGTCACACTAAAGAAAAAAAAAAGGTTCCTAGTTAGAAGACATCCATTTTACCCATCACCAGATGCTCTTTGTGGCTTCCTAAGCCCAGAGCCTCAGCATCTAGGATACATGATTTTTCTACTCTTCAAAGGTCTTTCACTTTATATAAAAAGGAGGAAGCTTCTCTTGATTAGAAAGGCTTCCTTAATCTACACAACTTGAGAAAAGAGACAGTTCTCATCCAAATGTGACGAAACGAGACAAAATTAGTTGCCATCCAAGGCTTTTACAACTTAGGGTATAACTTGATAGATGCAAAGTCTGCTTGGGGGTCAACTTTACCTCCTATTTTCCTTGTGTTCTGTTTCAGGAAATTGATTACCAGCCTCGTGGGCACCTCTGGAATAAAGAATTAAAGGTTAATTTTCAAATCCTTGCTAGCTTATACCAGCTTTCTTCAGTACCCAAATGCTTAACATAAGCTACCTTTGCTCGTAAACTTTCTGAAAACAGGGATTGTATCTAAGCCTTAAACATTTGTTTAATTTTTCATGATATTTTATATGGTATAGGCAAATAGGAAGTATCCAATAATGCTATGGAAAGGAAAGAAGGAGAGAAGTGAGAATGTTAATTCATAGAGTGGTAAGAGTTAAAGGTAAAAAAGACTATAAAGAAAATCTCATCAATTTCTTCATTCACTCAATGGATAAAAGAGACTTAAGGAATGGAAATCCCTTGATCAGAACCAAATAGGTAATTATATGATCACGTCAAAAGTTAAGAAGGATGATACTGTCATTTGGATTCAATACTGTGTCCCACCTTAGAAAGGATATTGATGAGCTTGAGTGCATCCAGAAAAAGGTGACCTGGGAAATGAAGGGAGACTGTGCTCCAGGAGGCTTGGATGATGGACCTGGGGATGTTTGGCTAAAGGAAGAATAGATTAAAGGGAGTAGAAGAGGGGCTTTCGAATATTTCAAGGACTGTCTTTTAGAAAATGGACAAGGTATTTTCTGTTTGGCCACAGAAGGAGACTCAGGAGCAAGAGAGACTGAAAGGAGGTTACATAATGGGATCTTAAAAAGTACAGATTTAATTGATGAAAGGAAGAAAGTGCTAACAATTAGAACCCTCTAAAATGGAATGGCCATATCTAGGATGTAGCGGGGAGGAGAAAAAGGAAGGGAAAAAAAGGAAAAAAAATGTTACATAAAAATTTATTATGTATTTAAAGGGAATAGTGAATTGTACTTAGTAGATTTGTAGTTTCATGTGCAATCATCTTCTTTATTATACTATGCTATGGAAATACTTATTTTTTTCTATAAGTTAAAAATAAAATAAAATTTTAAAAGAGAGTAGAATGAGTCACCTTGGTAGATAGAAAGTTCTCTTTCATCAATATTCTTCAAGCCCTGTTTGAAGTGATGATTTGTCAGAGCTGTTACAGAGGGGATCCATGGTCTAGGGAAGATTGGACTAGATAGCCCTTAAGGTCTCTTTCAACTCCCAGATTGTATGGTTAGCCTAATTATCATCACAACTTTAGAAGGAAACTTATTAGCAAGTGTGCATTCTAGAATTCCCTTTCTGTAAAAAGACAATTAACTTGTGACCCTGATTAATAATGGAAACTGATGAAAAATATTTGCCAAGTAAATTTGAGCGAATCTTGTAACCTTTCTGAGTACCGGCTGACTCATCTGTTTTAGGAATGTGATGATTTTCTTATTTGTGATGCAGTTTCTTGTCTATATTCAGGGATGTGTTGGTACCAGCTTATGCTGGCTTGGGAGAGCCTATTGTTAAATTTTCAGTGTGAACATTTGCTCTTAAAAATCAGCAAATGTTATGTTAGAGCCTGATTTATTGTTTTGTTGATTAGACTTAAAAATCGATGGACAAAATATTAATAATGCATAACAAACAAAAAGTAGTATTTTTCTTCAGAATTTTTTCTCCCCAGAGAGCCAATTATTAAAACATTCAACAGCATACTGTAACTTTCACATGGATTCGATTTAACTCTCCAACTAAATTGTAAGCTTCTTGATAATAGGGTGCAGCTTAGCTTTTTAAAACTCCAAACTTAATTAATTAGATTTTTGAAATAATAAATTTGATTAAAACCTACTCATTCACTCATATTCTCCATGATGCCTGAATAGAGAACTCCCCAAAGAGAGAGCCATTCCTAAAATGTGGTGCCTCTGAAAGGACCAGACTCTATCCAGAGCCACCCAGGGAGAAATGGCTAATTATGTGCCATTCTCCCATTTGCTGCAAATCAGAAGAGAAGGAAATTTCATATTAGATTGTAAGCTCCTTGAGCACAGGGACTGCTGTTATTTCCTGTGAGTTCTTTGCAGCCCTGTGTAGCACAATAAATATCTGTGATTTTATCAACCTAGGATCACTAGATTTGAACATTTCATCCACTAATAATTAATATGGATCCCTGGGATTAAAATCATAAGTTTAAAATCCTTCCTCAGATATTTACTAGCTATGTGACTCTGTGAAAGTCACTTAATCTTGGTCTGCTTCAGTTTTTTCCTGTATGGATACAGTACATGATTTATCAATTATAGCCTGACTCATTTCCCGGGGTACTGAGAGGTGATCAGTATTACTAAGGTCAGGCAGCTAGTTCAAGTTCAAATGTTCAAGGTAGCAAGTCCTTGAACTCATTTCCCTTACTTTGTTCAACCCTCTAGTCACTTCTCAGCTCCTGACCTGGGTGCTGACTAAATGATGAATAACAGTTGACTGACTGACTGGCTGCCTTCTGCATGATTATGGGTAATGCTATGAGTTGTAATGTGCTCCTAGGTACCAATGCCAACTACAAGTTCATTTATTTTCTTTTCTTCTGATTTGCAGCAAATGGGAGAATGGCACATAATTAGCTATTTCTCCCTGGGTGGCTCTGGATAGAATCTGGTCTTTTCAGAGGCACCACATTTTAGGAATGGCTCTCTCTTTGGGGAGTTCTCTATTCAGGCATCATGGAGAATATGAGTGAATATTATTATAAGCAGATAATTTCCTTGGAATGCTTTCAGGGATTGTTCATTGTTGAGGACAGGGGAGATACTGCGGTAAATACAGAATGTTCTAAGGCCTGCAAGGCACAGAGGCTTTAGGAAAGAGGGACAGAAAAATTGCCAAGATAATGATAGTTGGCATTTACTTAACTCTTCAAAGTTAAATAATACTAGCTTATATGTGTTTAGAACTTTAAGGTCTACAAAATGCTTTAAATGGGCTGCCTGCCCATAAAAATCTTGTGAAAAAACTATTGAGCAGGACTATCTAGGAGGTAGAGTATTGACCTTGGTCCTGGATTCCAATCCTGTTTCCAAAACTTAATGGGTGTGTAATCTTGGGCAAGTAACTCAACTTATCTGATCTCAGTTTCCTTCTCTGTAGTGTGAGGATAATGGTAATATTGCTCTCACTGGCTTTTTGTGAGACTTGAGTTATGGCATATAAAATGCTTTGAAAACTTGAAAGCGCAGGGGGGAAAAAAGCAAACTGCTATCATGGTTAGAACTTTTGTTTTTGTCCCAAATTGTGATTTTATAAGTAGAAGGATTTCCCAGTGAGTAAATTCCCTTTATCCAAGGAGACTGTCACTGTTCTGCAGTTTAGAGTCTTAGAAAGTTGCTTGGGGGACTGAGAAATTAAGTTTCTTGGCAAAGGTGTCAGAGCTGGGACTTGAACTCAGTTCACTGTAACTCAGAGTCCCTCCTTCTAGCCATTCTTTCATGATATCTCTCATTTTTACCCCCATTTCACAAATGGGGAAACTGAGATTTGGAGAAACTAAGCCATTTTCTCATGGTGACTCAACTAGTAGTGGTCAGGGGACTAATGGGTGGAGGGGACTTCAATCCAGCCATCGAATCCAAGTTCAGGATACTTTTCATTATATTCCATGGCTGGTGGGCATACGGAACAGGCCATCATTGCTTCCTCTCTCATGTATCAGTGGTCATCAAGATAAAAATTGCATTCTTTGACCCCCTTATTGAAGGTATATGGCTGACCTTATAACTTACTCTTCCAGGTCATTTGAATATCTTTGTATCATCCAGCTTTTCTTCTGGAAGAAACTGAACTTGCTAGTATTTAAACCATCAAAAGATCAGCCTGTGCTAGAAAAGCAGAGTGTTGGAGGTTGAGGGGAAGAGGTGTGGGGAAGAAGAATTGTTCTTGCTGAAGCTTCACATCCAGTGATGAAAGAAAATGAATAATGTATTCCAGAACAATGCAACAATGTACGGTGAAAAGAGTGATCCTTTTGGAGTCAGAGGATGGGGACTTAATTTCTCCAGCAGCATTTGCCACTTGTGTGAACTTAGAAAGTCATTATCCTCTCTAGGGCTCAGTCTTCTCAACAAGATGGCCTCTCACTTCCCTCCCAGCTTCCATTCTAGATCAATAATTCTGTGATCCCATATTGATTTTCTTTAAGGTGAACCCTGGGCAAAAAATCATGAAATAGAGCGATGGTTTTTTCCTATTCTTTTTGTTTTAGAAGTAGCAATGAATACATAATTAAGAAAAATACAACATCCACCAATGAGCAGTGTGCGCCCAAGGAGACAGAAAAGTTGTCTTTCATTTTATAGGAGGACCTGGAGAATTATTCAAGACATATATATATACATATATATGTACATACATACATACATATTGTGTATATATATATATATATGACAAAAACAGAGAGAGACAAAGAGCAAGAAAGAGAAAGAGAAATGAAGAGAGACACAGAGAGATAGAGGCAGAGAGAATGACAGAGACAAAGACACAGAAAGACAGAGATAGAAAGAGAGAGAGAAGAGATAGAGAAAGAAAGAAGAAAAGAAAGAAGAAAGAAAGAAAGAAAGAAAGACATTTTATGTCTTTAAGACATGTCTTTAAGAGAGGGAGAGAAGGAGGGAGAAAGGGAAGGAGGAAGGGAGGGAGACAGAGAGAGAGAGAGAGACAGACAGACAGACACAGACACAGACACAGAGACACAGAAAGTGCTAGAGAGAGAAAAAGACAGAGTCAGAAAGAAAGAAAGAAAGAAAGAAAGAAAGAAAGAAAGAAAGAAAGAAAGAAAGAAAGAAAGAAAGAAAGAAGAAAGAAAGAGAAAGAAGGAAAGAAAGGAGGAAAGAAAGAAAGAGAGGGAAACAAGGAGAGGGGGGGAGAGAGAGAAAGTAAAGGGGGGAGGAGAAACAAAGAGCGATTTTTAAAAGGCTCATGGAATTAAATTAAAATTGTGTAGAAACTGAACAATATGGCACAATTTAAGCTGATTGAGGGCAGGACTGTATAACTTTTAAATCTGGTATCTGTAGTACCCAGCACAGCATGTGCCACATACCAGGTGTTTGACATTGGATTTGGAGTCATAGGACTGTAGTAGTCAGAACTGGAAGGGCCATCTGGAAGATGCTACACTACATCCAGTTCAAAGTTACACTACATCCATCAAAACACAGGTGTGACTTGTCCATGGTTACACAGTAGCAGCAACAACTTTCCAAACCAGGTCCTCTGATTGTAATGTTGCTTCGACAACAAAAAAAGATGAACAAAGTATCTTGAACTCAATGGGTAGAATATTCAAGTAAATCTCTTTATCTGAATCAGCCTCTTTGCACAGCAGTTCCAGAAGAGGATGATAAATCTCCTTAGAGGGAAGAGTTGTTCTTCTTCCATTGCACTGTATGTAGCACATACAGATAATGGAATCTGTCCACCATCTGATCACCCAATTTATCATGAACTCCAGGCCAGTGGACTCTTAGAAGACAATGCAAGGGTGCATTGAGTTGGTTCTTGCTTTGCTGTTAGAATTTATCTTACAAGCTCAGCTCTGATGGTGTTGGAGATACATTGTCATTGATGACAAATTTACAATTTGGAAGTTTCTGGAATGCAGGATTAATCTTTGGGTCCTGTTTTCCTTTGAGGACTCTCAAATATGTTTAGAAGAACATGATCTTTTCATGTTGAAAAAGAGGTACAGTAGAGAAAAAAACGGGAAAGCTTCCTTTCAGATCTATCAGTGAATCAATATTTGAATATAAAATATCCCCTTAAAAACCATGTTCTATTTGGTGTTCCTTTGATTTATTTACATTTATTCATTTATTCTTTATAGACAGTCTTTTCAGAATAGATATTTGCTATCCTGGGATGAAATAAAGGGTAACATAAAGAAACTATGGCCCAAAGTGGGGAAATGACTTTTCTAGCATTGTATGGATCCTGCAAACCCATGTCACAGAATCACAGAATTTCAGTTAGAAGGTAACCTGGTTTAACTCACAATTCTCCCAAGAGTTCTCTTTGAAAAATAAGTATTTTTTTATCTTTTCCTGGTAAACTTCCCAAAAGAGGAACATATTGTTTTCTGAGGCAGCCCATTCCTCTCTGAGATAATTTTCATGGTTATAGAACTTCCCCCTCTCTCCCACCCCTCCCCCCCGCACCCCATTGAAATGAAGTCTAAAATTGGCTCGGCAACTTTCAGGCATTATTCCTTTTTAATTTCTCTGGGATCAAGTGAAACAAATCTACCCCCACCCCACCCCCCTTAAAGACTTGCCCTTCAAACACTTGAAGACTTCTCTCATGTTCCTTGTGAGTCTTCTCAAGGATAAGCATCCCTAGATACTTCCTAGATTCTCTCAAGGTTTTCAATCTTGATTGCTATTCAACTTATCAGTGCCCTAGCCAAAAACGTTGCACCCAGAAATACATACCACTCTGATGAATTTTCAGTCCTTCCAACTCCAAATACAGTCTTTCCCCCATTTCTTCCTCATTTCACCCAATTCAGTCTCATCTAGGAAAATGAACTTGGGGAAAATATTTGTATTCCAGTGCCTAAACAGTGCTTTAAACCTAGCATCATGGGATATTAGAGTTGGAAGAGAACTTAGAAAGAGTGTTATTCCTCTTCATATATTCCCAGAGCCCATTACCTGCTTTTTGTCTTTCTCTCATCAAACCCTGTCTTGTGTTACATATTTGTACATGTCATATCACTCTTATTAAACTGTAAGCCACTTGAGGGCAGGGTCTGAGTTATTGTCTCTCTCTCTTTCTCTCTCTATTTCCAACTCCTAGAATAAATCCTATACCACAAAGGTACTCTGTAAATGTTTATCAAATTGAGCTGCATTTCTATCAGACTGAAATTAGATTTGGTTACTTAAGAAATAGGAGCCAGCTTGACAATGGACAAAGTACTGGACTTGGGATTATGAGGAGCTGGCTTCAAATCCTTACTTTGATAATTATTTGCTATGTGATCCTGGGCAAATCTTTTTTTTTTTAAACCTTTCTCATGTTCAGGAATCTTCCAAGGACTTATCCAAGATGAGTTTGCTATTCACCAGGATGTTCTTGTGCTAATGAAATCATGACTCCTTGTCATTTTTATTTTTAATAGTTATATGATATTTTCAAGCCCTTATAGCTACAAAATTGATACTCTGATGAATCTAGGATCCAATTGATATTGAGATTCCTTCAGGAGAGAAGAGTAAAAGTAGTTCTTATCTCCATATACCATACAATCCTTTTTCATGTCTTCTTGAGTCTCCCCCACAAGAGTAGGAACATCATCCTCACAATTTTCTGCTTTCCTTGATTTAAATCTCTTGATATTGTATATTTGTGAAGCATCTATAATCTTGTCCATTGCTTATTACTCAGTCTTGCTACATTAATGACCCTCCTCCTGTTCTAGTTATTCATATTTCTTTATATTCTTTGTCCTGTGCTATTAATCCTCCATCTGAAAGCTGAGAGGACTGGAGTTGATGATCTTAGAGATCCTGTCCATCTTTAAAGTTCAGATCCTGAGATACTATGATTATTCTTCATTGGTTCATCAAAAGAGCACTGGGTCCTCAGAGGTTATAGCAACAAAATAGAAGCTCTGGAATTTTCTATCATCTTGGGAACATTTTAGAAAGTTCAGGTCCATTACCTTGCTAACTTTGCTTTATAAGAACTAGCCTTACAAAGAATTAGAAAATGAGTAGATGTCCATAAATTGGGGAATGGTTGAATAAGTAATGATATACTGTTTGAGGATGTATTCTGATGGAAGTGGATCTCTTCGATAAAGAGAGCTAATTCAGTTTCAATAGATCAAAGATGGACAGAAGCAGCTACACCCAAAGAAAGAACACTGGGAAATGAATATAAACTGCTTGCATTTTTATTTTTCTTCCCGGGTTATTTCTACCTTCTGAATCCAATTCTCCCTGTGCAACAAGAAAACTGTTCGGTTCTGCACACATATATTGTATCTAGGATATACTGTAACGTATTCAACATGTAAAGGACTGCTTGCCATCTGGGGGAGGGGGTAGAGGAAGGGAGGGAGGGGAAAAATCGGAACAGAAGTGAATGCAAAGGATAATGCTGTAAAAAATTACCCTGGTATGGGTTCTATCAATAAAAAGTTATATAAAAAAATAAATAAACAGATGGAACATAAAAAAAAATAAGTAATGATATGTGAAAATTTTGGAATATTGTGGTTCTATTAAAAATGATGAACGGGCTGATTTTAGAAAGTCATGGAAAGATTTACATGAATTGATATTAAGTGAAACAAGCAGAACCAGGAAAACATGGTACCCAGCAACAGCAAGATTGTACAAGGATCAACTAAGATAGACTTGGTTCTTCTCATCGGTTCAGTGATCCAAGACAATCTCAATAAACTTTGGATGAAAAATGCTATCTACATCCAGAGAGAGAGAGAACAACGAAGGCTGAATGTAAATCAACACATGCTATATTAACTTTTTTCCCTTTTTCTGTCTTTTTTTTTCTCTTGTGTTTTTTTTTTTTTTCCTTTTGGTCTGATTTTTCTCCCCCAACACTATTCATATGAAAATATTTTTAAAATGAATGTATATGTATAATCAAAAAATGTTATTTCCATGTAATTGGGGAAAATAAAAAAAAGGGAGAACCAGTCTTATTTAAGGACTTAGAGGTTCATCAACAGCTAGTTGCCCCTTAGGGGAATATACTTTGTCCATGTCATCCTTCCTCTAGCCATCACTCTGGCTGACTTTCCTCAGTTTCTTCAAAGATGAATGTATGGCTTCAAGAAAAATGGCTCTAAAACTTCTCTCCATTTCTACAGAGATGACAACAGAGGGAAGAAATGGGGAAGAGAGTATTAAGGATCAGTGTTTTTTAGAAAGCCTATAAAAGCTACAGAACAGTTACCAAAAATACTAGAATTTTGGATTAATGCTTTATGGGAAATTGGAGTTGCTCTCTATTCAGACCTTAACGACAGAAATTCAGGTTTGCTCAGAGACCAAGTAACTTAAAATTTTGGCAATACATTATTCCAATGTAACATTTGACCCTAAGCAAATTAATCTTTTATAACCCTTTTCCACTCGGTGGATTTTTTTTGAAAATACTTTTTCTGATTAATTTGATTTACTGAGGCAGCTTCAGATAAATGTGCAATGCTGTCTTCTGATGTGTTAACTTCATGAGGAAGAGGCAAATGATTTATTGGTTTTTAAAGCAAGATGACTTTATTAGCTGTTTTACAGGACTGAATTGGAGAGAGAAGGCTGTTAAATAATCCAAGTATCCCATCTTACTGTAGATGGGAACCTAGCTCTACTCTGCTATTTTTTGTATACAAATAGGGCTTTTTAGTTCCATTCTCAGAAGAGCATGGCACTTGCATGTCATAATGATAATGGATTTGCCCTCTCTCATCACTCTTTTATGAATACCAGCACAAACTTTTTTCAAAAGTTCTTTTTTTTTTAATTAAAGCTTTTTATTTTTCAAAACATATGCATGAACAATTCTTCAACCTAGCCCTTGCAAAACCCTGTGTTCCAATCCACTCCCCACTCCCACATCCTCCCCTAGATGGCAAGTAGTCTAATATATGTTAAACATTATAGAAATATATGTTAAATCTAATGTATGTATATATATATATATGTTTACATATATATACACACATATACACACATTTTTATATATAGTGCTGCAAAAGAAAAAAAGAAATAAAAAATGCAAGCAAACAACAACAACAAAAGTGAAAATGCTATGTTGTGAACCACAATCAGTTGCCATAGTCCTCTCTCTGGGTATAAATGACTTTCTTCATCACTGAACAAGTGGAACTGGTTTGAATAATCCCAATGTTGAAGAAAGCCACATCCATCAGACTTGATCATCATATAATCTTGTTATTTCCATGTATAATGATCTTCTAGTTCTAGCTGCACAAATTTTTAAAATGATGGTTGGTTGATCTGACAGATATAGTTTGTGGTCTGAGGTTAGAGAGGACCCAATGGCCTTTGCCAACCAATAGGTTTTTGACTGTGGCCTCTTTGCTATCAAATGAGATAATGAATGAGAGGCACTTTGCAAATCTGACATTCATTTTTATTTTAAGGTTTCTCAGTATATTATCCTAATGTGTTTTTAAAATCATCATTATTGTTGCTTTTGTTACTTTCAATAGATATGAATATCTAGAGAAGCTTTAACCGTTTCTATCATCCTGGGATGGCCCCCAAAATCCAGGCCCATTGACATGCCAGATTTGTATTTTTTTAAGGACTAGTCTTATTTCAAGACACCATTTCTTGGTTTCTTTTAATATTGAAGGTATTTTTAAAATTAAATTTTAGGTTATGTATGTACATTCATTTTCTATATAATTCCATATGAGTCATATCGGGGAAAGAAAAATCAGAACAAAGGGAAAAACCATGAGGGAACTAAAAAAAAAAAACAGAAAAAAGTATATATCTTCTTAGTTCTCTTTCTGGATGTATGGTACTTTCTATCTAAAGTTTACTAGGATCACTGCCTTGGATAACTGAACTGCTGAAAAAAAATAAGTCTATCATAGTTAATCATTACACAACCTTGTTGCTGTGTACAATGTTTTCCTGATTCTGCTTGCTTCACTCAGCATCAGTGCATGGAAATCTTTCCAGGGTTTCTAGAATCAGCCCATTCATCATTTTTATAGAAAAATAATATTCCATTTGGATAATATATATGTCCTCTAGAGAGTATCTGGAAGAGAGCGTCCATGAATGAAGGGAGACTGAGGAAAGTGAGGGAAACAAGTTCTAGGAGAGTTTCAATGATTTGGGCAAGGTGAAACAGATGGCAAGCCTGAATATCTTTCTCAGGGATGCTAGGGAGAGTTTTTTTGCTGATATAGACTAGACTAGATGGTTTCCAATGTTTCTTTCTATTTAGGTTTCTGTGATCTTTACTTATATCAATTATTCTTTGTTTGAAACTTGAGGAAAATACTTGATTTATTTAAAAACTGAGCTTCTCTCTATGTGAAATTTGAATTGTCCAACCATGGTTCTCTATGCAGGAGAATATTGGTGTAAGCTGAAGACTTATGTAGCATTTTGTTGGTTAAAACCTTATACTTTAGAAGAGCTGTGATCTCCTCTATATACCTACTCATTACAAAAGCACAACTTTTATGAATCTTTTCAACCTGTGCAACTCTTGCCTCTGATCTCCCATGAATCCACTACCCAAAGTGTTGGGGAGTCTTGCCCTCAATTAAACTCAATCTTTTTTGCATGTTATGAGCCACTCTTCTCCCCTGGTTCATGAAGCCTTTGAATCTCATCTTAGAATAAAATAAAATACACAAGAAAACACATTTTCAAATAAAGAAATTACATAAAAATACAGCTAGCAAATTTTATTTGAAAAAACAAAGTTTGTGTATTTCAAGTTAACAATCCCAATGCCTCAATTCCAAAAGACTTGGGATGAAAAATGCCATCTGCATTCACTGAGAGAACTTTGGAGACTGAATATGGAAAGAAGCACAGTTTATTCACTTTTTGTTTATTTCTTCTTTCTCATGTTTTTTTTTTTTCCTTTTGTTCTGATTTTTCTTGCGTGACGTGACAAATATGGAAATAGGTTTAAAAAGACTGCACATTTTTAACCAATATCAGTTTACTTGCTGTCTTGGGAAGGGGGGATAATGAAAGGAGGGAGAAAAATTTGGAACACAGAAGTCTTAAAAAAGTGCATTTTGAAAATTATCTTTATATGCATTTGAAAAATAAAATACTATATATCCCTGTGTGTGTGCCTCTCTGTGTGTGTCTCTGTCTCTCTTCTTTCCCTCTCTCCTTTCTCCCCTCCCTTTCTCCTTCTGTTCCTGTATCTGTCTCTCTCTGTCTTTATCTGTCTCTATTTCTCTGTCTGGTCTGCTTCTCTATCTGTCTCTCCCTTCTTCCCATTCTCTCTCTCTCCCCCTTCTCTCTGTCTCCCTCTTCTCTCTGCCTCCTTTCTACTCTTCTTCCTTCCCTCCCTTCCTCTCTTTTCCTCCTTTCCTCATTTCTCCTTCCCTTCCTTCCCCCTCTCCCTCTCTCTTTTTCTTTCCTTTTCTCTCCTTCTCTTCTCCCTCTTCCCAAATAGCCCACTTCCTTTTCTGGGCTTTCATCTCTCTATTGATATTATCTACATAGTTTTTCTTGCACCATGCATCTTCAGTAATGCTGTAGCCTCCTCACAATCATTTAGTCAATCAGTGAAAAAGAACATATAATTAAGTGCCTACTATGTGCTAGGTATTGTGATTAGCACTGTAGATATAAAGAAAAACAAAAGACAGTTTCAACAGCCCATAAAAAGCTCACAATTTAATGGAGGAAACTGCACAAAGAACCTATATCTACAGGATGAATAAAGAGTAATGAACAGAGGAAAGATGGGATTAAAAACTTGGAAAAACTTCCTATACAAATTGGGGTTTTACATAAATCCAGGAAAACTAGGGGACAGAGATGAGGAGGCAGAGCATTTTAGGCCTGGGGAACAGCTGATGAAAAAAATTGAGACTAAGAAATGGGAGTGTCTTGCTTGACGAAGCTCCAGGAGTCTGGTGCCACTGGATAAAAAAGTCTGCTTTGGGAAGGAAGATGTTAAAAAAGCCAAGTGGGGCTAGATTTCTGAAAGGCTTTGAACACCAGAAGATTATCTATTTGCTCCTGTAGATGATAGAGAATCACTGAAGTTTATTGACTAAGAGGGGGACACCTTCCCATTACCCTCTGGTGACATAACCTTTCAGAGAATGTGCCATTCCATGACTCACAACCACATAACATCTTATTAATAACAATAGCTCATATTTATAGAGCACTTCCTACATGTCAGACACTTCCTTTATGTCAGGCACTGTGATAAGTGATTCTCTCGATAAATCTGAAGAAGTGCTATTAATATCCCCATTTTACAGATGAGGCAACTAAGAATTAAGTGGCTTGTTCAGGGTCACAGAGCTAATAAATGTCAGAGATTGGATTTGCACTCAGGTCTTCTTGACTCTAGGCTCACCACACTATCCATCTACCTGCCTCAAATTACTTATAACAGTGATGAAGTAATCAAATAGCTTAATAATAATCATGGTAGTAGTTTATTTCATATATCACTTGGCTCAAAACAGTTACACAAACATTCAAGACTCAAATATAATAGAATAGAAAATTTCTATTTAATCTTCTTATTCTTTTCATTGTCTTTTTAATTCAGAAACTGAAAAAGTTGAAGGGATTCTTTAGGAAATTTGTTGGATCTGGAAAAAAATATTGTTCAGTCATTTTTCTGTTATGTCTCACTCTTCTTGACACCATTTGGGGTTTTCCTGGCAGAGATATTGGAGTGGTTTGCCATTTCCTTTTCCAGCTCATTTTATAGATGAAGAAACTGAGGCAAGCATGGTTAGATCGTTTGCCTAGGTTTATGGAGTTACTAAGTGTCTGAGATTTGATTTCAACTCAGGTCTCTCTTCCTCTAGATCTAGCATTCTAGCCACTTTTCCACTTAACTAAAAAAAAAGATATTAGTTGAAAAAATAACAATAATCGATAAGCTATTCACTGGGCCACACATTGCTAGACACCTCAGCTTAAGTTTGTCTGCTATCTCTCACACTTGAGACCACCTCCTCAGTTTGGAAACATTCTATGACTGATTTTCCTTTGTCTTCCTTATAAAATGGACCCTTATTTCTGGAGAAGGTGAATTTAAAAAGGGGGAAAGTTTATTGTCATCATAATGGTTTATAGACAGTGGGGCAGAGCAGATAGATGGATGATCCTGGTTTCAGAAATATGTGGGTTTAGTCCCTCTTGTCACTTATCTGACATGTTTGATGGACAAGATCATTATCAATATTCCTGGAACTTTCAAGACTAAATTACAGTACCAATTGGCCTTGGTGGGTGGGCTTTCCACACCAGGACTTCTCCATTATGAGTCAACCAACAAGTGTTTTCTGAGCATCTACTACTATGTGCCAGGCACCATACTAGGGATAAAAAGACAAAAATAGGTCCAGAGTGAAGAAAAAAATGAACCACATCAAAAAATGACTCCTTGGAGTCAATCGGTGATCAATCAACAAGCGTTCATTTAATATTTACTATGGAGCAGGCCCTCTGCTAGCTTCTCTGGATAGAAAGATAAAAAGGAAATAGTCTCTGTTCCTAATGATTAAAGCTACATTAAATATACAGTCCTTGTAGAAATCAAGTCAGCTTCATGGTCTTTGGAGATGAAGGCAGAATGAATTTGGAACTGTGAATTAATTTTTAAAGGGCATTGAAAGACCTACTTTTCTTGCAAAGTGGGCAGTGCTCACCATGACCACAATAGAACACCAAATTCAACTTCAAATGTAGGAATAAGCTTGCTTCATCCTTTTCTTAGCTTATGCAGCATTTCCTTCTCATTACCTCATTTTGGGGGCAGAGGCAGGGAAGAAGCAATTTTGGAAACTGAAATCAAAAATTCAGGCAGTTTTAGTTGAAAAATAACGATTATTACAGGTGCTCCTTCATCATCAACCCAGGACATATTCCTCTGGAATAGTATTTATTTGCTAATTGTCATTAATGTCATTTTATGATATAGATCAACTGGAAGTGGGTAAATAAATGAAGTGCTTATTTAAGTGCTTTCCATGTGCCAGGCACTATGTTAATTGCTGGGGAGGCAAATGCACAAGACCAGCACATAAGGAGCTTCCCATCCACACAAAGAAAGAGGCAAAGACTAAAAAAAAAAAAATGGAGATATGGTTTGAAAATGGCTGCAAAGTAACATGAAGCCCTGGATTTGGACAGGGGAAATGCTCCTATCAGAGCCCAGGGTACATGAGTGGGGTTCAGGTTTTGGGGAGGAGGACCGGAGAGCAGGTAGTTTGAAAATACTTTTTGTAATTGAATAAAAATATTATTCATAGTATTATTATTAGGGATGAGGCATACGTTATAATTATATATTATTAAGGTACATATTCTAATTATACCTAATTATAAACCATTAATTAACCAAAGATAAATGATAATTTTTATTGTTATTCAATCTTTGCAATTTTGTCTAAATGTTTGTGACTCCTTCCGGGGTTTTCTTGGCAAAGATTCTGCTTGCCATTTCCTTCTCTAACTCATTTTACAGATGAAGAGGAGGCAGCTAGATGGCACAGTGGATAGAGCCCCAGCTCTGGAGTCAGGAGGAACTGAGTTCAAATTTGATATCAGGCTTTTAATACTGACTAGATACTAAGCCAGTCATTTAATCCCAGTTGCCTCAAAAACAAACCAAAAAAAAAAAAATTGAGTATAAATGGGATAAGTGACATGTCCTGGGTCAAAAAGTTAGTGAGTGTCTGAGGCCAGATTTGATCAGTGCTCAATCTACTGTGCCACCTAGTTTATAATTATAACATATAATTATGTAACATGGGTTTATATCATATCATATTAATAACAGTGAAAATAATATTTTTGTTTTTATATCATATTCATTTCTAAAGATATTTCTTCTCCTTTCCCTATTAGTTTTTCCTTGTTAAAAAATAAAGAGAAAAAAACATTTAAAAAAAACTAACCAATCATGCAATAACCTTTTATAATATATATAATATTCCACACCCATAGTCCTCCACTTATACAATGAACTTGCTTCCATTTATTCACAGCAAATTTCCCCTGTGGCCTTAGATCAGACAGTGCTCAGTTGTACCTTCTAACATTGTTTGGACCTTTAAATGTTTTGGACTTTATCTGGCTCTCTGAGTGACATCAACTGTCCATACCAAGGACAGCACCAATGTCTTGGAGAAAGAAAAGTCTTTTGGAAAGCTTTGCTTGAGATTGCATCCCGGTGATTTCTTCTGAAGGAAAGAATCATTGGGAGGAAAAGCCTGTATCTTCCAACCTAAATCTGAGTGAGATTTTGAGGAAATCGGATTTGTTGCCACCGAGTTCAATAAGCCGGTCAGGGGGGACTCGTATCCACACCTGCTCGGATCTCCACCAGTTTTCTGAATGGGTTTATTATCCTCCATGTGTTCCCCACTGGAGGCAGACAGCCGGCTTGTTCCTGCAGTGCTAGCTTAGGGGCCCAGAGAGGAAAAACACCAGTCCCATTCATGGCTCCCCACCGGATGCGGGCTATTCAGGAAACATCATATTCACCCATCCTGAAGCTGTGTTTGTTTTTAGTGGCGGGTAGAAGGGTAGGCTGAATGTCTAGGGCTTCATGCACACGTGCCCATCACGCTGGAAACAAGGCATTCAGACTTCCTGGCCGGGGCACATTTTGCTTGGTGAGTCTAACGGTCCCATTTTCACTCTGTTTTTATATACTGCCTACTTGTCGAGTGCTGGCCATCCTGTCTTTCCCCCTCTCTTACACTATGGAGAAAACAGGTGGCTGGGGCAGGAGTTTACCAATGGGATCATCTCTGGAAGAGTAACTTACCAGGATTCATGGGCTAGCAGCTTTCTATTTCAAGGGATGTGTAAAAATGAAAGCAGCCTTCTGTATCCTTGAGGCAATGTGGTGAAGGAGAAAGAGTAATAACAGAAGAGAAAGGATCTGGATTCAGATCTCATCTCTGCTGGGTCTCTCTCCCATTGAAAGTAGATAGAACCATTCCTTTCACTGTATCCCTTGCACTTATTCCAGGGTACACAGTAGGCATTTAATGAGAGATAGGGACAATATGATTTTTAAAGTCCTTTTCAGGATTACTGGTTACTTTATATCACTTCTAATGATGCTAGAACAGTCTATGATTTCAATGGCTGGGAAGCTCCCAAGGAGGAGTTCTCAGTTACAGCAGAGCTGCCTGGTACACTGCCTCACTGAGTGATTTGTTCAGGGTCACACAGATAGCATAGGTCTAAGGCAGGACATAAACTGAAACTTCCCTAACTCTCTAGTTGATGCTGTATTTTCTTACATGAAAATACGAATCAGACCTTTGGGTCATTTTGTCCTTCATGAGGAGTATATAGCATGCTGCTGAGTGCTTTCAGACCTTCACAAAATCAATGAGGAAAATGACTTGAAAGCATTTTATGTGACAATTGCAACCCATGTTATTGATTTGTATGAGAAATGTGCCACATGCAGTAATGACAATAATAGCTGGCATTTGATACAGAATTTTGCAGAGATTTGCAAATTGCTTTGCATGCTCATTTGAGCCACACAAAAGCCTTGCAAGGTAGAAACACTGGTATTAATCCCTCCATTTTAGAGATGAGAATACTGAGGTGAAATATCTTGGTTAGTGCCCCACAGCTAGTAAGTGTCGGAGGTGAGATTCTAACCGAGGACTTGATATTGCCTATTCTTTGTGTGTAATTTAGGTTAGAGGATTAGTCATAGGAAGGTTTTTAAAACTTTGAGTTCCGATTCTCTCCCTTCCTCTCTCCCTCCTCACATTGAGAAAGCACATGTGAAGTTATGCAAAACATTGCTATAAAAGTTATATTGTGAAAAAAAAAACACACCTCCCCCTTAAAAAAAATCACAAAAATAAACAAAATATATTCCAATCTCAGGCACATTCAGTTTTTTTGTGTGTATGTATAACATTTTTCATCATAAGTTCTTCAGAATAGTCTTGAATCATTGCATTGCTGATCATTCACAGCTGATTGTCCCACAACATTGCTATTACTTTGTACACAGAACATTTCACTTTGCATGGTCTCATGGTGGACTTTCCCAGTTTTCTGAGAGTATCCTGATCCTCGTTTCTTATAGAACAATAATATTACAGCATAACCATGTACCACACAATTTATTTAGCCATTCCTCAGTTAATGGGCATCCCCTAAATTTCTGGTTCTTTGCCCTGAGAACAGAGCTGTTGTAAATATTTCTGTATATATAAGTCTTTTCCTTTAAAAATATTTTTGGGGGGTATGTGCTTAGTAGTGGTATTGTTAGGTCAAAGGGTATACATGATTTTATAGTTCTTTCAGCATAGTTCCAAATTGCTCTACAGATTGGTTGAATCAGTTCACAATTCTACCAACAATGCCTTAATGCCTTATTTTCTGTATATTCCTACCTCCAAAATTTGTCATTTTATTTTTCTGGCCAATTAGCCAATTTAATAGGTATGAAATAGTATCTCAGAATTGTTTCAATTGCATTTCTCCAATTAATAATTAATTAGAATATTTTTCCTTACAATTATAAATAGCTTGCTTAGTTCATCTGAAAACTTCATATCTTTTTATCATTTATCAATTGGGAAATGACTTTTTTTTTATAAATTTGACTTAGTTCCCTATATGTTTGAGAAATGAGTCCTTCATCAGAGAAACTTGCTTCAAAATTCTTTTCACAATTGATATTGCTAACTGTATTTCCCTCTATTTATTCTATTCTGTCTCTCCTTTCATCCTATCCCTCCTAAAAAATATTTTGCTTCAGACTACTCTCTCACTCAGTCTGCTTTCCCTTCTATCACACCCTCCCCTTCTCTTATATCCTTTCCCTCTTTCTTTTCTCTCTCCTCATTGACTTTGCACTTCACCACTCTCATTTCTCTTTCCATGCTTTCATCTACCTCTTTTACTTGATTTTCATAATCATTTTTGAAATCATCCATGGTCTGAGCCCAATTCTTATTTTTCTTAGAGGCTTTGGATATAGAAGTTATTATCTTTTTCTGAGTGCATGTTTTGATCTTCCTTGTTAGCATAGTAACTTTCTATGCTCAAAATCTTTTCTCTGTTATTTGCTCATTTTCCCAGCCTATTAACTCATTAACTTTTTGTTAAAGTCGGACTTTGTTTCCAGGATAGAGCTTTAGGGGTTTTATGCAACTGTTTTCAGAGATGCTTCTAGGGACCTACATTTTCAGTTCTTCCAAAGTAATATAATTTAAGGACAAGTGTGTTTTGTACTCTCCTGGCCCTCTTTTCTGCCCTAGAATTGTGAGGGGGATCTCTAATCCACTCAGGCTGTAAGTTCTGTTTTGGAACTGAGTATGGACAAAGCAACAGAGTCGTGCCTCAGTGCTAGCAAAGAGACCCCTGTAACTCCTTCTTACCAGCTGTATGGCCCCCTTTTTGTCTGTGGGCTGAGACCTCTCACAGCCACTACTGTTATTTCCTCTATTGCTTCTGCTGCCACAGCTGCTGATTCAGTGACTTCCAAGGTTCTGTCCTAGTTTGTTGGAGCTCCTGTCTCATCCTAGTGTGACAAAACTTTCCTGATGAGATTCCAGTTTTTTTGTTTTTGTTTTTGTTTTATTTTATTTTTTTTGCATCTATGGACTAAGTGGTCTGGAAATTGCCAGTACTGCCACTGATTCAGAGTTCCAGGGTTTGCTTTTGGTTTTCTGAGGCTGGAGCTACTCTCTCCCACCCTGGTACAACAGACCTTTCCTGCTGATTTTCTAAGTTGTCTGTGGCTGGAAAATTGTTTCACTTCATCTTTTTATTTAGAGTCATTATTTAAAGATATTTGGGAGAGAGTTAGAGTAAGTCCCTGCCTTTACTCCATCATTTTAACTCTTACCTGCATACATAGGAAGTTGGAAAGGAATTCAAAAGAAAAAAAGGAAAATGAGGCACAGAAAACTTAGGTGATCATCCAGAGTTAGTACCTGGGATAGGATTTTCTTGTAGGTCCAAACTCAAATCCATGCATTGTGCCAGGCCACATATGTTATTGTATGTTCATGAGTAGATGTTCTAAAATTATACCCATAAAATATCTCCTCGAATTAAAACCAAATCACCCACAAGAGGCAGTGGGACATAATGGAAAGTATATGGGTCTGAGGGATGGGTCAGATCCTGAGAAATTTATTCAGTTTTGCTACTACCCTGCTCTATAACTTTGACTTCTTTGCAGTTCAGTTTCTCACTGTTTAAAATAACAGTGTAGGATGCGAGGGTTGATGAACTGCATTCTTCTCGTCATGCTATGAAATCTCTCAATGTATGGTTTGGTTGCCGAGCCCATCCCACCCTGCCTCCTGCCTGTTCTTGCTGTCTAAGAGACATCAGCAGGGAAATAGGCACTCCCTGAGCCTCTGTCCCAGCAGGAGCATCTATGTGAATCCAGAAAATGGAGGCATCCTGTGGAGTACATAATATTGAAATAGAGATGAGAATATATTCTGTTGTGTCAGGTGAACAAAACATGTTAAAGAAATAAGGGCTCTGCTAATCAGGTTCCCAGTTTGTCTTGATTCCTTGGGGGAAAAAAAGACATATAATTGCTTTCAAGGTTGTCATTCAGTCATTTTTAAGTTGCATCTGATTCATCATGAGTCTCTTTGGGGTTCTCTTGGCAGAGATTCTGGACTGGTTTATCATTCCCTTGTTCAGCTCATTTTACAGATGAAGAAATTGAGGCAAACAGGGTTGAGTGAGTTGCCCAAGATCACACAGTTAATACATGTCTGAGTTTAGATTTGAACTCAAGTCATCCTGATACAGAGTTGACTATCAGTTGCATCACCCTAGTCCAAAATATGGTAATATAAAAGGTGAAAGATATAGCTTCTTACTAAAAAAATAACTAATAGCAGCTAATATTGATATAGTACTCTGTACTAGGCAATATTTTTAGAATTTTACAATTATTATTTCATTTGATACAACAACTACTTGCCTCATGTTATAGATGAGGTAACTGAGGCAAACAAGATTAAGTGACTTGCTTAAGAGCAAAGAACTAGTAAGTATCTGAGGCTGGATTTGAACTCAAGAAGATGGGTCTTCCTAACTCCAGGCCTAATGCTTTGTACACTACGATGCCCCCTAGTGGCCCCCGTTCAGTATGATTTAAATACGAATCATGATGCTCCTGTGTACATTTATTTGTCCATGGGAAGATGTTTAACAAACATGCCTTTTTTTTTCCCTTGCTCCTTTGGGAAATCACAAGAATATCTCCAATTCTTTCCCCCATCTAATCCAAGAAGCATTTATTAGACTCCTACTATATGCAAAATTGCTTTAGGCATTGAGGATACATGTAAAGAAACAATAAAAAAAACCAGGACTCTGGTAACCTAATATATAAAACAGAAATCATCCATGCTGATTTAAAGTCAAAGAACACTAGAGGTTTCAGACAAAGGTCTCCAGTAGGAAGCCGAACTTAAATTTGGCCTTGGAGGAGTGCTAAAATCTGTAGGTTTTCTAGGTCTTGTAGGTTTTCTAAAAAACAGAGGTAGGAAGCAGCCATTGGTGACAACTGATGGAGGGAGGCTGTCAAAGACATGCAGAGCCTTGGGAACAATTATGATGTTGACTAGACTAGATAGGAAGTGAGAGGGAGGTTGGGAAGTAAGGTAGGTGAGAGGGAGATTATGAAGACTTTTACATATCATACCAAAGAGTTGGTATTTTATCCTAAAGACAGTAGAGAACTATTTAGTGTTCACAAAGAAAGGTGGAAAGGAAACAAACATTTATTAAATACTTACTACATACCAGATATTGTGTTAAGCACTTTACAAATATCATTTCAACAGACCGTCCAAAAAACCCCTAGATATAAGTCTAATATTAGATTTGAACTTGAGTCTTCTTGACTCCAAGCTCTAGAGCCTCTTTCTCTACCTACTTACCAAGATAATAACATAATGAAATCTCTACTTTAAAAAAAAAATGATTTTGGCAGCTATGGAGAGGCTGGTTTGGCAGACCACAAAAATCTAATGGAGAACTTGTTGTGAATGTTGAGGCAAAAACTGACAAGGACTTGGGCTGGAGGGGAGACGGGGACACAGCTGAGAAATGCTGAATATGGCTTACAGTTTCCTTTATCATCTTCTTCCTAGCATTGGCTTCCTGGCCAAAAGGTTCAGCTGGTAGCATTTTCTTTGAGCTGTTTACACTCAATATTTAAATGCTGGGATCCTAAACATACTTTTCCTGTTAGAGTGAATGCTTTGGCTTTTGTTTCCTTCCCATTTGGCTCCCCGCCAGCCTCACCACCTGTGAGCTCCTGTGCATCTGAACAATAATGGCAGCAGTGAACGGTTCTCCCTTCTGTGAAGGGATGGGTTAGTCATCTCCTGCATGGGAATCAACTGTACATAGGTTTCCCCAAGCCTATCCCTGCTAGGATTTCATCGGGAGCTAGAAAAGGGTTATAATGGCTCAAGATGGGTTTCAATGATGAAATCTTATGGTGGTGGTGGGAGGCAGGGGCTTCCCTTGATGAATTATTGAAAACCTGATATTAAAAATGGTTCCCATGTCACCCTTATGACATTCCTATTACAGGATTTCTGCAGATAAAGTTGACAGTTGTGATTTAGAATCTCAAACTACACAAATAGATGAATTATAGGCTGAGAAATGAAAATTTTTGGGGAAAAGAGACAAAGGTTGTATTTCATGGATACTCCCTTTTCACCGTGGTTGGGGGGGGGAGACATCTTGTGGTGATGTAAATTCTATAAAGAAAATTCTAAGTGCATTGGAAATCCAAGGGAAAAAAGGTTAATTATAATAATTGACATTTTAAGTTCAAATAGCAATACTTACTGTGTCTTGCTTGATCATTCCAACCAGACTGTAAAATAGGTTTTCTGAGTAATATCATCCTCATTTGATGAAAGAGAAAATGGAGGTATTAAAAAATCAAGACTTATTCTAGATCATATAGCTAGAATAAGACTAAAGACTTAAAGAGTCTGAAGTGGGTTTTGAAGCCATGTTTTCTTTTCTTTTCTTTTTTCCTTTTTTAAAATATTTTATTTAATAATAACTTTATATTGACAGAATCCATGCCAGGGTAATTTTTTTTACATTATCCCTTGCACTCGTTTCTGTTCCTATTTTTCCCCTCCCTCCCTCCACCCCCTCCCCTAGATGGCAAGCAGTCCTATATATGTTAGATATGTTGCAGTATATCCTAGATACAATATATGTTTGCAGAACTGAACAGTTCTCTTGTTGCACAGGGAGAATTGGATTCAGAAGGTAAAAATAACCCGGGAAGAAAAACAAAAATGCAGATAGTTCACATTCATTTCCCAGTGTTCTTTCTTTGGGTGTAGCTGTTGAAGCCATGTTTTCTTATGTGTACCTCCAGGACTCTATGCTGCATATCATGCTGGAATTCTTGTAATGAGTCAAGAAGATCAGGATTCAATTTCTACCTTAGACATCAAAGGTCACATAGTTCATGGATATCAAGGTGGGACATTACACCTGGATTCTTCTGACTCTAGGTCCAATATCCTATCCATTTTTCTCGATTTATATCTACTCCTAAGTCAGGTATTCAAGGATCATTTAAGGAGTTCACATTTTGGGATATTCACATTTTAATAGGGAATCAAAAACCCAATTCAATATCATTTTTTAAATCGATTTTTATCAATGTTCTTCTTTCTTCCCACTTTCCCAGTGAGCTATTTCATATGACATTTTTTTTTGAGAAAAACAAGAGAAAACAGTTTAAAAAATAATAAAAACATCAAAAAAAATCTGAAAACATATGCATTATTTTATGCCTGTGCATTTCCCAGCTATGAAAAGGAGTGAGATAAGGGTTCTTCTCTTTTCTTTGGAATCAAGCTTGTTCACTGTAACTTTGACAATGATTTTTTGGTGTTTTAAATTTTATTTTATATTGTAGTCATTGTGTGTATTTTCTGGGCTCTGCCCTTTTCACTTTGCATCAGTTTATATAATTTTCTCTGTACTTTTCTATATCCATGTTTTCTTCCAGTATAGTAATATTTCATTACATTCATATACTATAATTTGTTTATCCATTCTCCAATTGATGAATATCTACTTTGTTTCCAATTATTTGTTTTTATAAAAATTGTTGTAATAAATATATTGGTGTAAAATAGGATTCTCCCAAAGACTTAGTCTCCCTGTCTTACCAAACCTGAAACTTAAGTGTCTAGTCGCAGGTCGAAGTCTTCTACTGATTAGCATGGAAACATTGACCTATTCTATCCCTGGCCACTCTTATTTGGGGTTACTGTATTAATGCTGACTTTAATGTAGATACCTGATTGGCATGGAAGCCTCAGAATTCTGAGCTCAAGGAATCTACCATCTTAGTCTCCCCAGTGCCTCTAACAGAGGTCCATACCATAGTGCCTGAGAGGCTTAAAAAAGTCAATGACTTTCTTGAGATGTGTCCATAGGAGTGGAATCACTGGCATAAAATATATGACTTTTAACCATTTTGCATAAATCTAAATAACTTTTGTTCAGTTGTTTCAGTTGCTGATGACCCTTTGTGATCTCTTTGGGATTTTCTTGGCAAAAGCTCATTTTACAGTGAGGAAACAGAAGCAGAGTTAAGTGATTTGTCCAGAATCACACAACTAGAAATATCTGAGGCTGCATTTGCACTCAGATCCACCTGACTCTGACTGGCTTTCTATCCTTTCTGCTACTTAGATGCCCCAATGGAGGGTTGCATATTAACAAGCATAGATCTGATATCAGGAAGAAAACAAAAATAAACTTCTTAATAGTGAGAACTGACTGGAGTATAATAGAACGTGCTGAAGGACTTTAGGCAAATTTGTGTTGTCACTTACCAGGTTTGGTTGGATAGGATGATCTCTGACCTTCCTCCCAATCTTTAGCCTCTAGGCTAATGATTAAAACCCCAACTGACTCCTAGAGCAAGCATTCAGCCTTGGCCATGTCCTTAAATCCTTCTCAATCTAAAGAGATTCAGGGAAGAAAATGGAATATTTGCTTTACTGAAACTCCATTGTTCATCTCATCCTTTGGAGCCGGGGCATTTCAGTCCTATTTCAATTGAATTTTTCAAAGTCAGGATCCAATGAATGGAGGAGGCCTGCTTAGCCCATGGATTCCCAGCAGCTGAATTCAGTGAAGGCCTCAGTAATTCATATTTGGACTAGCTAACAGCACGGGAAATATATTAGGCCAGTGAAGACAATTTTTCCCCCGAGAAAGTCTTCAACCAAGTGGCATTTTTCTGACCTCCAAGACAGAATAAATCTTCACTATACTAATGACCAAGGATTGTAAATAAATACTGGAGCACTTTGCTGACTAAACATCTCGGCTTTTTCCCCATATGGAAATCTTTCTCCTTTACTTGTTTCCAAGTGATTAGTGGGCAAGGTTTTAAAGAAGTAAATATAAGGCAGAGTCAAAATAATTCATGTTTTACTTGTTTATTTTTTTTTAAAGAAATCCTTAAAAAGATCAAATTTTCACCCTTTACAGTGACTATTGAGAAGTAGTCGTGACCAGCTTTGGTGTCACAAACAGCCGAACTTAGGCCCTATTTTGTCATACACTATCTGTATGGGCCTGGGTCCATGGCTTAGCTTCTCTGAGTCTATTTTACCTATCTATAAAATAAGAAAGGCAAACTAGATGATCTCCAAGGTATTCTTTAGCTCAAAATCTATGTGATCTGTGGAAAGTACTTTAGAACTGTACTATGGGATGTAAGAGCTGTGAAAGGCAGCCTGTTATGGTGATGCAGGATGAGCTTTAGGGACAATAAGATGTGGATTGAAGCCTTCCCTTTGTGCAGTTTGTGTGTTTTCACTGATAAGTTATGATTTCTCACTATCTCAGGAATTGTTAAAGGGGAGTTGTTGATTTGCAGTAAAGTAGTTTCCAAATTAGATGAAAATGCAAGTTTAAACACTCAGTAACATATATATTTATATATGTTATATACATGTATAATATGAGCAACTATGCATTATAACATGTCATGTGTATCTATCATTTATCTATATCTCTGTAAATCTCTTTATTTAAATCTCTATCTTGATTTTTTTTTCCTTAATCTCTATCTCTATCTTTAGAAAGTGGAAAACTATAATCACCCAGGTGGTTATTCACATTGATTAGTTCCAGCAATGAGCCAATCGGAAAAGTCCATGTGTGGGATGACTCTTGTTCACATGATAATACAGCTTGTGCAGTGGTAAAATCCTGAATTTATGATCTTATCCTCTTAAAAATGTTTATGGGCAAAATTCTGAAAGTATAATGCATATATGTATATATATGTATAGAATACATGTATAGAATCTATAATCAACATTGTAAAACTGATAAAAAAAAAAGAGACATTTAATTGTGGTGCCTTCTTTTATGCACACATAATTTGAACACTAAGGGAGCGTCATATGGTAAAGAGTCCTGGAATTGCAGATGAGAAAGACAGGGGTTCAAATTCTGGTGAGGGGTTTGATGTGGGATCTGAACCCCAGATCTTTCTGCCTCTGAGAACAGAAATGTGTGTACCATCCACTGTGCTGCTTCTCCACCAAGCTTTCCTTGTGGACTCTACTCTCTGCTTCCCACTATCCCTAAGCCGTGGTGGGCAATATCAACATAAAGAGATTCTTTTCTGTTAGATTCTGGGACAGTTTTAGAAAATGAATCTATTTTGTGGACTATGAATGTCTCTCTTTACAAAAGAGAATGTGTGTTCTGCTTGATCCAGAGGGCACTGGACTGCATCCCTCAACCCTCGACATTTGTGAGTGTGTTCGGTCTGAGGGTACATAGCTTCTTGGATTCTAATAAACTATCCCTGGTCTGGGACACATTTTATATATCTTATTGTATATTGTATGTGTAAATAAGAATTAATCACAATGTCCAAAGTGCTTGGCACATCATTTGGCATTTTTTTAATTGATTCATATGTATTGTCTTTCCAAATATCTCAGAAAAAAATGGAAAGACCCAAAGCCCCCGAAAGGCTGCAGAGGTAACTGCATTCTGATTTTAGGTGAAAGAATATATAAGAGACAAATTTCCCCTCTTGTCCTTTTCCAACATGATTTCTGTAATTTTCAGTCTATTATCTGAGTAAAATGCCCTTCATCTTGGTCTGTCTGCAGGATACGGTCGGTCGCCCCAGCTCAGAACTTGCCGATGCTGAACCCTGTTCCAAGGCCATCATTTTGGTTTGGTCGCAGACACATAATACTGGCATTACTGTATGTGGCCACTTTTAGCAGGGAGAATGGCACAGCTGGATGGCTAATTGGAGTTTAGGAGGCTGACGTCAGGGTCAGAAATTTCTCCAAGTCCGGAGAGCATTCTAGCTGGAATGGGCCACAATAATAAGGGTTGTGGGTAGTGGATAATAGATATGTTTCTCTTGAGGAGTCCTTGAATGCAGGAATCTTAGAAATGCTTTTTACAAATATTAATTAAACTTTCCAATACCCCCATTAAGCAGATAAGTATTGTACTACAGGGCATGACTTTTACAGATCATTTAAACAAAAATACTAAGGGATTAAATTTATTTGCCTGATGGTAAATAACAGAGAAAGCTCCACTTTGGGGAGGATGTGGACTGACCAACTTTAAGGCAGATCAATTCAATAGACAATTAATTAGCATTTACCATGTGCTAGCCCCTCTGCTAAGTGGGGCTTATGGAGGATACAGAAACAAAATAAAAATAATCTATTCAGTTAACTTTACTTCTATTGGGAGGGCAACATATATACAAAATCCAAATAATTCATGGTGTGGGAGGCAATAGTTATCATGTTAGGAGAGGCTCCTGCTAGAACATAGTTCTAGACATGAGTCTTGAATAAAGCTAAGAAGATATAAGAGAAGGATAATGGAGATGGAGAGCTTTCCAGGTATGCAAAGGTCTGGTGACATAATGTAAAATGTTTTGAATGGGAAGCCATAGGTGAGCTGATTTAATTGGAATATAGAATCAGTGATGGGAAGTAATACGAATCTAAGTGGAAAGAGAAGTTGGAGCCAGATAGTAAAATGCTTTAAAAACCAAAGAAAGGACCTTTATTTTATGCTTGAGGCAGTAGGGAGTCACTGAAGCTTTATGAGAAGTTGAATGACATGATCATATGAGCTCTTACCTAATATGTTTCTTATGATATTGGCTTAAGTAGAGCATCTGATTTCCTGAGTCTTCTCCTACCCAATACCATCAACTTGATGATGTTATAGGATGAGAATCTTTCAAAGGCTACTTCTCAGGGTGTTGGGAATTTCTCACCAGCTCTTTACTAATTGGAATTGCCAGATTACCTTGATAATTAGTGATTAAGATTTAGGAGGATGGAGCCACCATTTTGGAGGAACCATCTCTTCTGTGGTCTATTAGAGCCAACAGTAAAATAAGAGCCAATAGTAAAAGAGCATATTCCACACTGAAAATCTACACAGGACTTGTACCCATTTTGGAGGAAACTAAATCCGTTATTATTTAGTTTTATTTATATTTCTCTTGTGTCTTCCTCTATGGTAGAGGGAATGAGCCAAAGAGAAACTGACCCATTTGTGGTAAGGTCCCCTTAATGATCCAGGTCACTTTGAACTCAGTCCTGGGGTGAGGACCCTGAGCCATGAGCAACAATGATAGAATAGGAACACTTTAGGAGTAAGGAGATAATATTAGATTGTCCTCTCCTTGGGGAATGGCAGTGATTATTTGTTTTGTACCTCTTGTGTCTCATCTAATATAAATTGCTAGAGCTAAAGGGAAGTTTTTTTCTAAATTTTAGATGAGGAAATTGATCCCCAAGAAGCTGCCAGTAGATGGCAGAGTTTAAAGGTTAATTAATATGGGAATATTTAGCCAGAAGTACTTGATTGGATATGGGAAACTCCCTTCTGGATTGAGGAACTGCTGAAATTCTCTTGTTATGTGAAATGCCAGAGGTACATTTAGCTTGTTAATTGCCAGTCATGGTTTTTCCTTTTCTTGATCCAAAGAACTTCATTCACCCTGAAGGATGTAGAGAATCTTGTTTATATATCATACCTCTCTATAACTCAAGTCAAGGAAGCATCTTGATGTAATAAGGTGTCAGGGCATAGAACATTTTTTTAGGCAATCAGAATTAAGTGACTTAATCAAGATCACACAGCTATTAAGTTTGTAGGTCTAATTTGAATTCAGAGTTTCCTACCCCCAGGACCTGTGCTCTATCCACTGTGCTACCTAGCAGCCCCGGGGCCAAGAATTAAGTTTGGGAGCCTGGAACTCTTCCCCTTTTTAAAATTAGAATCCTCATCTCAGTATATACTTTTGTGTCAATAGCCATGTTCTGGGCCATTTCAGTAGCTTTTTCTGGGGCCTTTCTCAAATCTGTTATGTCCCTGAAGAACTGGTATCCCCGATTGTCCACACTCCGACAGGCAGTGAGACAGTATCACACTGTGGACATCTGTCAATTAATTATTAATGTAGACAGATCCCACTTGTAAGGAGCTGCACCTCAGATAAGGAATTCATCAGAACTTTGCTAAAACATAGATCAAATATTGCTTCATACTGGATTCCATCCAAAAGAGTGAATCACTTCATCTCTCTGAAACTCAGTCTTCTCATCTGCAAAATGAAGCAATGACTATAGCTATGCTTCAGTTTAACGAACACTTCCTGAGCTCTTGCTGTGTTCAAGTCTCTGTCTTCATGGAGATTATATTCTTCTATGGGAATGGTAGGTTGGCCTATGACATGCACATATAAAATAAATCAAAAGTATAGACAAAGTTTTTCAAAGAAGGAGAGAATATTTAAAACTGGGAGGACTTAGAATAGTAGAGTAGCTCAGGGAGCCTCTGACTGTGCTTTGAAGGAAGCTCTATGCTGTGTAGGAGCAGCTAGGTGGTACAGTGGATAGAACATTAGCCCTGTAGTCAGGAGTGAATTGCAGTGGATGTTGGTAAGATTATATAATTATGTAATATAATTGTAATGATAAGACAATATTTAACATATAATTATAATAAAATATAACTAGTAGATACTTGGAAATATCTAAAGGAGAATCAAATTAGTCTTCAAGTCAAGAAATATATGTGTATATATGTATATATGTAATATATACATATAAAATCCGTGTATATGTACTTATATATAAAAGTACATATTATATAACATATAATATATAACAAAACATAAATTATGTACATTTTATTTATAATATGATACAATACAATTACATAAATGTCAGAAATTATCACTGAAAATGCCCAAAGGAGAGTCAAGTTGGTCTTCTAGTCAAAGACGTGAGTTCAAATTCCCTCTCTAACAGACCGTGACTATGTGCCTCTCAGCCAGTCAGCTTCCCTCTCGATATTCCAGGTAGGTCTCACAGGTTAAAATGACACAGTCTGTGTTGGTTTCCTTTGCTGGGTGGAGTTTCTTTCCTAGGAGTTTTCTATGCCAATTAAATTCTAAAAAACAGATGAAAATGGCTCCAAAAGACATTTATCTTGGACGTTTGCCTTTGAATTAGTAAAAGTAGCAAAGGCTGACTCTTTGGGATTTATTTATTTCATCATTTGAAATTTCCCCAATTCTTTTTATCAACATCCTATATATCCTCTGATTATATGAAATGCAATGCTTTCACAAATTACTGTATTATTGAACCCCTAATGCCTGTCCTTAAACCACCACAACAATCAAGGAAAGTTTATATTTTATGCTGAAAAGAGTTAAATAAAGGATTTGAAATGTTATGAGAAGCTACAGATCAGAAATAAAACAAATCTAAACAGATGCACTATTTCCCCAGATGCTGGGGTGGTGATTTTTCCAAACTCCAGCTGGTTACTCTTGGGGCCCACCTGGCAGCCTGAAAAGCTAAATAATCACTTGGCCATATCATTTGTCACACAATATATGCCAGTTTCCAGCTTTCTGTGCCAAGGTCCATGTACCACCTCGTGGTACTGTAGAAGAACTGTAGAATTTGTCTATGGAGGAAGACCATGCAGATTGAGTTGGGTGTGGAGGTTTGTGTGGGTCTCTGTGTTATTACCCACTTCTGGCTAAAGTGGTAGATTGGCAGAGTAGTGAATTTCTTGGAACATGCTAAGAAGTACCCGAAAATGCTTATTTTCTTATTCTGGATTAAGTCTGATTTATAAAGGTTAATGAATATAGGAATATAATAGTTAAATGGATTAGACCATTTGAAACTAGAAAAAAATAGCGTAGAAAACCAGGTTTATCTTTGGACTCAGTAATATTTATTTCTATTATTTGATCTTATAGATATTATCAAGTGATATACTATCTGTAAAGCACCTAGATAGCATCTAAGACATGAAAGATGATTATTAAATGCTTAATAAGTCCTTTACCTTCTCTTCTCAGTATTATGAAAGAGAAGTCCTGGTATAGTGAATAGAACATTGGATGAGTTAGGAGAACTTGGCTTCTAATACTGCCTCTAATACTGATTAGTTGTGTGACTCTGAGTGGGCCAGTATACCTCAGTGATCCTCAGATCACTCCCTAAATTTCAGAAAGGTTCCAAAGGGTTGGGAGGTGGGTGGGCAGAACACCTTCCCTCAGCACTTGAATCCCAGACCTTGATGTATTGATGTGAGATTAAGACCCTCTGATGATGGTGAAGGAGGGGCTAACTTATTTTAAAACTGTATGGCATCAGAAGCTTTTTTTTTGCGTGTGTATGTGAGGCAATTGAGGTTGATTTGTCCAGAGTAACACAACTAATGTTAAGTATCTGAGTTTAAATTTGAACTCAGATCCTCCTGACTCCTGAGCTGGTACTCTATCCATTGTGCTATGTAGCTGCCCCCTTAAATGCTTTTTTACAGAAATAAATTGGATTTAATTTTTTCCACATAAAAAAATCACTTAAGGTCTACTGTAATCATGAGATATGATGTGTACAGAGTAGCAACCTAGTGTAATGGATTGGAATTGATCTCAACATAGAAATTTTTGAGTTGAAATTATGACCCTGATACATGGCAATTATTTAACTGTGGGCAAGTAACATAATTTCTCAGTGTTCTAGGCTCCTGTTTCTTAAATTGTGGCGTGTGACTTCTTCTGGGGTCTCATAAATGAATGTGGGAGTCATGAAATTAAGATTTATTATTAGAATCTTTGAATTGTATACCTATTTTACATACCGATATACCCGGGGTCATGTCAGAATTTCTCAGACAAAAAGGGGTCATGAGTCGAAAAAAATTAAAGAAGCAAATCTCAATTACTCACGAGTAGGCTGAGCTAATATAATAAAAATTATAATTCTACCTAAATGCATCTACTTGTTCAGTGCTATACCAATCAAACTGCCAAAAAGTATTTTTAGAACTAGAAAAAATAATTAAAAATTCATCTGAAAGAACAAAAGGTCAAGAATATCAAGGAAATTAATGAAAAAAATACAAAAAAAAGATGGTCTAGCAGTACTAGATCTAAAACTATATTATAAAACAGCAGTCACCAAATTAGGGCCATTTTAGTAGCTTTTTTCTGGGGCTCTTATCAATTCTGGTACTGGCCAAGAATGGATCAGTGGAATAGGTTACATACGCACAATACAATAATCAACACCTATAATAATTTGGTATTTGATAATCCCCCATCCAAACTCCAGTTTCCAGGATAAGAATTCACTATTTGACAAAAATTGCTGAGAAAACTGGAAAATAATATATCAGAAACTTGGCATAGACTCACATCTTACACCCCATACCAAAATAAAGTCAAAATGAAACCATGATTTGGGCATAAAGAATGACACCATAAACAAATTAGGAGTGCAAGGGATAATTTATCTATCATAGCTTTCAAGAAGGGAGGGATTTATGATCAAAGAACTAGAGAGCATTATCAAAGGCTAAATGGACAACTTTGATTATTTTAAATTAAAAAGTTTTTGCAAACAAAACCAATATAAACAAGTTTAAAAGGGAGATACAAAGCTGGGAAAACAATCTTTACAGCAATGTTTATGATAAAGGTCTCATCTTTAAAATATATAAAGATCTGTGTCAAATTTATGAGTGCAAGCTATTCTCCAGTAGATGAATGGTGAAAGGATGTGGACAATTTTCAGATGATGAAATTAAAGTCATCTGTAGTCATATAAAAAATGTTCTAAATCACTATTGATTAGAAAAACACAAATTAAAACAACTTTGAAGTACCATCTCAGATTGGTTAAGATAATAGAAAAAGATAACGATAAATGTTGGAGGGGACATGGGAAAACTGAGACACTAATGCATTGCTGGTAGACTCGTGAAATGATCCAACCATTCTGGATCCAACCATCCACAATTTGGAATTATGTGCAAAGGGCTATAAAACTGTGCGTACCCTTTGACCCAGCAGTGCCTTTACTGGGTCTATATCCCAAGGAAATCATAAAGGAGAGAAAAGGACTCGTGTGCAAAAATGTTTGTAGCAGCTGTTTTTTGTGATGGCAAAGAATTGGAAAAGGAGTAGATGCTTATCATTTGGGGAATGGCTGAAGAAGTTGTGGTATATGAAGGTAATAGAATCTTATTGTTCTATAAAAAGGATGAACAAGCTGATTTTAGAAAGGCCTGGAAAGATTTTCATGAACTGATGCTGAGAGAAACAAGCAGAATCAGGAATACATTGTACATAGTAGCAGCAAGAATGTGTCATGATCAATTGTGAAAGACTTGGTTTTTCTCAGTGGTTTAGTAATCCCAGGAAATCCCAATAGACTTTCACCAGAAAATGCCATCTGCTGATGGCAGAAAAAGTACTAAGGAGCCTGAATATAAATCAACACAATCTATGTTAACTTCTTTTTTCCATTTTTCTCTCCCATGGTTTTTCCCTTTTGTTATAATTTTTCTCTTCCAACATGATTCATAAAGCAATGTGTATTAAAAAAATTAATTAATTAAAATGTTTAAGAAGCTCTGATATATCAGTTCTCTAAGGCCACAAATTATAAGTGAGTTGCAGAAGAGGATTTCAATATCAGAATTTCCCTATGCCAATTAAATAATAGATCCAGATTGGGATTTACAAACAGAAAAAATGATTCCTAGAGCCTATCACAATTAGAGCAAACGTTAATTGCTGGAGGAATTATTTTTGTAAAAGCAGTGAAATTAAGATTAAAGGTATTTGTGTGAATTTCTCATGGTGTGATGGGCATTTTCAGATGGCATTTGTATATGTTTGATGTCTGTGTCTATGTGTTTGATGTGTGAATGTGCATATGTGTGTATGTGTGTGTGTATATGAGAGAGAGAGAGAGAGAGAGAGAGAGAGAGAGTGTGTGTGTGTGTGTCAGAGGGGGGAGAGGGAGGGAGGAAGTCAAGGGAGGGAGAAAGGGAAGGAGGGAAGGCAGGAAAGTAGAGGAGAGAAGGAGGGAAGAGATGGGGAAATTTTGGAGCAAGAAAAGATAGATTCATACAATCATCTAGTGACAAATCAAGTCAGCAAGCCTTCATTAAATGCCTGCTCTGTGCTAGGCACAGTGATAAACATTAGGGATACAAAGAAAGGCCAAAATAATTCTGTGTTTTCAAGGAGTTCATAGATAAAGGGGACCACAGATACCATCTAGCCAGAGCTATAAGTGTATAGAGATTCCTTTCACAATGTCTCTGCAAAATGATTATCTAGTCTTATTAATAGGCCTCCATGGTGGGGAACCCACTCTACAAAGTGACCTCTTGCTATTTATTTTTAACTGCTTAAGTTTAGGGGGCACTAGAGTCCCAACAGGAAGCAGAACCTATTAACCAATTGTATTTCCCCTCTTGAATAATTTCTTTGCTTGGTATTATGAGAAGGAAGAACATTTTTAAAAAGAACATTTTTTTTCTCATTTACATAGTTCTATAAAACAGTGGTGAGCATTTGAGTAATCTCCTTAAGGTTATGAGATGAAATTGGCAACAATTAGTTAGGATCATTGTGTTTAAATCTAGAAGAAGCCATTTTTCAGAGAAGGAAACTGAGTCCCAGGGATCAAATGAGATATATTTGTAAAGCACTGGCATAAAGTGGGCACTTAATGAATGATTATTCTCTTTTCTATCCCTATTGGATGGTCCCTTATCCCGAAAGTGACACAGAATGCTGGGTCTGGGGCCAGGAAGCACTCTGTTCAAATCTCAACATAGATACTTATTAAATGTGTAAGTTGGATAAGTCACTTCTCCCCTTGTCTGCCTCAGTTTTCTCATCTGTGAAATGAGTATCACAATAGCACTCAACTCAGAATGTTGTTGTGGGCATCGATGAGATCATAACTGTAAAGTGCTTTCTAAACCTTAACACTCTCTATAAACATTGGTCCTACTGCTGCTGTGCCTGACTGGGATGTGGAAACTCCTCTGCCCTGCCCAGGAAGGAGGCAGCTCCTTGGCTGGGGCTGGTGAAGCCCCTTGAGCCATTTCTTAAATTGTGTCTCACTTTCCATCACAGGGAAATTGCTCAGAATTCATTTTCTCTCTTTCTCCCAGCAGCTGCAGCTACATAAAGCTCTTCCATGGATTTATCTCCTTGGATTCTGTGGGCACTGATAGCCAATCCTAGAAGATGGGGATGGGAGAACGTCTGTCAGCTATAAGTTGCAGGGTCATCCTGGGCTGTTCATTTCTGCCTAAAGTTTAGAAATCTGGGATAGCTAATATGGTTGTGTTGGGTGAACCTTTAATGTACTCCATGGAATAAATATGGATATTAACTTCTCATTTCACATTATTTAAGACATATGTGTGTGTGTGTGTGTGTGTGTGTGTGTGTGTGTGTACGCGCGCGTGCGCACAAGGATGTGTGTCTGACAGTGTAAATGTGTGTTGGAATCTCTCACAAGAAACTGACAAATGTGTGTATGTGTCTTTGAATATACATGTATGGATGAAAATATATATGTGTATGTGGTAATTGTGTGTACGCAAAGTGTGTGTATCTGACAATATGTATGTGAGTCAGAAGAAACTGACCAATGTGTGGGATGGGTGCCTATAAATATGTAGGTGATGTGTGTATTGTAATTATGTAGGTGTGTATGTCTGTATGTCTAATGGTATGTATGTATTTGAGGAAGCGTATGTCTATCCGATGGTGTGTTTTTGTGTGTGAGTATTTGATGGTGTGTATGTGAGTGTAAGTGTGTGTCGGATGGTGTGTATGTGTGTCAGAGAGTGTGTAAGTGTTTGAGTGTAGATGGTGGATAGGATGTCTATGTGTGAGTATGAGTGTGTAAGAAAGGAAGCAGAGGCCAAAGAGACACAATGAAAGAGAGCTTCACAGACCGGAAGACCATCAGCACCTGTCAGTCAAGGGCCACAATCTCTCAGGTGGCTACATCGGTTCCCTTAAAGTCAGATATCTCTGAGTAAATGTCAGGAGATTTGACTAGATTGAGAAAACCATTGAACCTTTGCTATTCTTTGAGAGAATCTCTGCCTCACAGTAGAGCTGAACCAAACAAACCTGTATCATGAATGGCCCTGTCTCATGGATACCATGTCCTGACCCTATGTCTAGGATGCTGTCCCCTCTCCCCTCTCCTCTGATTCTTTCTTGTTGACTACTTACTATTATTTTTTCCTGCGCTTTGCATTTGGGAGGCAGATAGAGAGGTGACCTTGCTCAGGAGGTACTGAATTCAAGTCCTGTCTCCCTGTCTCCCTGAAGACCAAGTAACCCTGGGTAAATCATTTAACCTCTCAGGACTCAGTTAACTCCTTAAGAGTGTCAATCACAGGACAGTATTAGTAGGAGTTTTCTGTACCAATGAAACTACAAGTTTAGTCTATAATTAAGCAAAACTTTCTACTTGGTTATAGGTGGACAATCAACCCATTGTTTTATTGGGGTAGAGATTTCCCAGGTGAGAAAATCATCTCTACCAATGCAGGTTGGCACTCGTCCTGTAATTTATAATTTTAGATAGTTGCCAGGTTTACAAGTAAGAGATGTTACTTTATGGCTTCTAGGTCACTTCTGTATCTATTAAAGCATTCGTCTTTGCATTTTGATGTGTAAACATTAATTTTTATCCATTTCCTTTTTCCTGCTCTCAGCAGACTGGAAGCTCCTGGAGGTAGGAAATGTTTGATTTGTTTTTAAAACCTTAGGACCTGACACAGTGTTGGGCTCTTGCAAGGGACTGAACAAATGTTTCCTGAGATAATTCTCCCAATTCATTTCATTAACTCATGGGTCCCCAGCTCCCTCCTGACAGAAAGGAGATCTATTTTATCTTCAGTCCTCTGGAAATTATATCGGTAAGGGAGACAAATTCCATCTTCATCCAAGGTCATACAGATCTGAGTGTCATTGGGGTGTGTAGTTTTAGAAGGGATGTCTCATGGTGCCATTACTGTCATCTAAAAGTTACTGAAAGATGTCATATGGAAATAGGATTAGGCTCATTCTGACAGGAAAAGAGAAAATCAGGTGCAGCCCAGTTTGGGGTCTTTGCTAAATGAACTGGTTGCCATGGTGATTTTGCATTTGCTTCAGTTGTTTTATTATTTCCCCCAGAAAATGACTATTGTGGAATCTCCCTGATATATTAGAAGCTTCTTGAGGGCAGAGACTGTTTTATATTTGTCTTTATATGTGCAGAGCTTGAAAGGATGCTTAATACACAGTAGTCATTTAGTTAGTACTTATGATGTGGTGATTAGTTTCTTCCTTCCCTCTATAGTCTGACCACTTTTATTTCTGAGTTGGGATACTGTCCAACAACACAGTGGCAACATTCTGGATGCCCATGTTGTGAGATCTTGGGGATGCTAGGAAGCATCAGGCACCCTCTCTGCCATCCAGAAGCTTACATTCTACTTTGGGCAACAATACTAATATTATCCCTCCCACATAGGCACATAGAGTTAAGTAACACAGTTAATTAACAAGATAAAACAATGATAGGAGAAATTCCACCAGGTAGTTTAGTCCATGAGGAACTGACAAATGAATGATATAGAGGGCCATCAGTTTTTAGACTGCTAGGACTCAGTGTTCAGAAAGGTTGGAGAGACTGTTCAGACTCCATGTAGAGTCTGATGTTAGATTTTGGCCATTTCCCATGAAGGAGGGATATCAACAAACCAATACCCCAAGATGGCAATGGGACCACAGGCTGTCTTTTCAAGTTAGAGGAACTGGTGAGAGCTTAGTCTGAAAAAAGAAAGCTTAAGCATGACTTGATAGCTCTCTTAAAATAACTGAAGGATTATCATATAAAAATGAGATTAGACAAGTTCTACTTGGTCCAAGAAGGTAGAGTCAAGAATAGTGTCTTGAAATTGCAGAAAGGATGATTTAGGTTTGGTATTTGGAAAAATTTTCAAAGAATTAGAGCTGTCTTTTCATGTTATGAACTTCCTCTGGATGTGATGGATTCCTTGCCTCTTAATATCTTCCATAAAAGCTCTGGCTGTTTGAGTCAATTATGGGTTATAAGAGGTTTTTAACTTGGGAATCTGTGAGCTTATATTTTTCAAAATTTTTATTTTAATAGTATGTTATTTTTTCCAATTACATGTAAAGATGTTTTTGTAAGATTTCACATTCCAATTTTTTTTCTCCCTCCCTTCCTCACCTCCCTACTCCTCTAAGACAGCAAGCAATCTGATATAAGTTAATAATATACCTTCATTTTTAAATTTCTATATGAGTCATATTGGGAAAGAAAAAATCAGAACAAAAGGGAGAAACCACAAGAAACAAAACAAAACAAAATGGTCAAAATAGATTGCTTCAGTCTGCATTCAATCTCCATAGTTTTTCCTCTGGGTGTGGATGGTATTTTTTATCCAAAGTCTATTGGAATTGTCTCAGATCACTTTATTGCTGAGAAGAGCTTAATTTATATAGTTGATCATCAACATAATCTTGCTGTTATTATGTATAATGTTTTTCTGATTCTGCTCACTTCACTTAGCATCAGTTTACATAAATCTTTCCAGGCTTTTCTGAAATCAACCTATTCACCATTCTTACAGGATATCAGTATTTCATTACCTCCATGTATCCTAATTTATCCAGCCATTACCCAATTGATGGGAATGTACTCAATTTCCAATTCTTTGCCACCACAAAAAGAACTGCTATAAACATTTTTGCCTATGTGGGTCCTTTCCCCTCTCTTATGATCTCTTTGGGAAACAGACCCAGTAATGGAATTGCTAGATCAAAGGGTATGCACAGTTTTACAGCCCTTTGAGCAGAGTTCCAAATTTGAGCTTGTATTTTTAATATTTTTGAACACTTGAACAATATCATCAGTTTCTTTTGTAATTCCACATATTTCATGCTTTTACAAACATTATTCTGAGAAAGTATCCATGTATTCCACTACTCTGCCAAAAGGCTCTATGATACACTAAGGGTTAAGAAGACCTGAATGTTGTCTTCATGGTCCTTTGCAATTTAAGATTCTGTGATTCTGTGAGTTGAAGAAGAGGGAGAATGAGTTTTAGTAGTTCTGGAAGATTGTGCAAATGAGATGAGGTCTTCAAGGGGGATCTTGAAGAATAGTATGATTATTGAAGGACCCATAAGTTCTAGTTGGGTATAGAGATGGGAACTGGGCCCTTCAAGTCTGGTCAACAACTGAAACAAATTCATGGAGACAAAAAGTATTTCCAGGGCTAATCCCCAATCCTGGGGGTTTTTTATCACTTGTTTGAATTTGAGCTAATAGTTTTTACCTCTTTCAATTTCCTTCTCAAGGTGTGAGGAAATATAAATTGAGGCTAGGTTTCAGAGATCCTTGAATGCCAAAACAAAATCACTTTGTTTTGGTATGGATCTGTGTACATTCATCCAGGGTAAAGAATATTCAGAGTGGGAAATCCCCACATCTATACAAATTATTAATTTATCTGCATCTTAATTTTTTTTAAATGATTTTCTTAAATACTGAGAGTTTAGGTGATTTGTCCACAGCTGGTATATGACAGAGGATGAATTTTGAATATAGGTTTTCTCCCCTCCGAAGTTAGATGTCTGCCAATACACGGTACAGCTTCTCAGTAGCTAGGTCAACCCATCGATAACATTTCTATGGATTCAAAGTCTAGAGAGACTTCTGATGATTGAATTTGTACATGAATTACTCACTTTCTGTGAAGTTTTCTGTCCACCAAAGATGATGATTATTTTTTTCCATATTTATAGGAGATTCTGATTATGGTGGTATCTGAAATTCCAAGTGTATTCAGTGATTTATTTATGATAGTTACTCATCCTTAGGCTTTGACATCCTAAGGGGAAATATGATGGGTTCTTTGGACAAATGGATGGTGATGGTATACTTCTTAACTGTGACTCAAAATTACCTTTAGGCTTCTTTGTGACATTTAAGTTTCCTCCTCATCCTTGATTTCATATATTGACAAAAAAAATTCAGCATCTTGGCTCACATATTTTTCTGTTCTGCCTGCCAACTTGATCAGGAGGAAGAGAACAGCATCCCAGACTTTGAGTTTTGGAAAGGACTCCTAGTCCAATCCACACCAGAACAAGGAACCCAACTGATAATAATAGCTCACATTTCAACAGCATTAAAGTTTTACAAGGCACAGTGACAGACATCATCTTATTTAATCCTTTCAACAAATTATAATTCAGGTGGGCTTGTTAAGTCCATTTGAATAGATAAGAAAACTGAAGTTAAATATGTGGCTTAATGAGTTGCCAAATTCAATTTCTGAGGCATAATTCCTGATTGCAAATCCCACAATCCCTTTGCATGTTCATCATGTTCAACAAGTGGTCATCCAGTCTCTGACAGAAGCTCTCCAGTAGAGTGCAAACCCTTCAACTTTCTTAGGAAGCCTAATTCACTTTGAGGCAGGTCTAATTCTTAGGGAATTCCTGAAATCAGGACAAAACTGGCCTCTTTGGAACTTGTACCCATTCATTCAACTTATAGCCACTGGGCCCAAACAGATGAGGACCATTTTTCTTTCACATGCTTGCCTTTCAGATATATGAGACAGGTCTCAAGGTTCTTCTTCCAATTCTCTCTTCTAACCATTCTTAGGTCCTTCACAAGATCCTAAGGTGTAGGAACAGAATGCATACATTTGTGCAGCTTCCCTGCATGAACAATGAAGTTTCCCAGAAAGAATTACACCCCTGTAATTTTTGTTTGGAAAAATATATTTTAGGAAGATTTACCAAAAGCATAACTTTCCTTTTACTTTCATTATAACAATGATAATAGCTTTAATTATTCTAAACATTATTATGCATATGAATGACATGGTGCTATGTACTTTCTAAGTATATATGACACTTGTTAATTTATAAATTCTTTTCCTTTTTTTAAACCAATACTTAATTATATTTCAATTTAATCCAACAAGCAATTACTGCTAATATTGTCTCTCTACTACATTCAGTTGTTTTTCTTTATCATGTCCAACTCTCCATGAGCCCATGTGGCATTTCCTTGGTAAAAAATAATTGGAATGGTTTGCTCTTTCTTCTCCAACCAATTTTATAGATGGGGAAACTGAGGCAAATAAGGTTACACACCTAATGAGTATCTTAGTCTGGATTTGAAATCAAGAAGAAGATTCCTGACTCCAGGTCCATCATTCTATCAACTGCTCCAACTAACTGCCTTACCTGTGACATAGTAAGTGTTTAATAAATGCCTATAGATTGATTTATAATAAATGCACTGTACTAGGAACTATAGGTCTAAAGATAAATTTACAAACAACCTCTATTTTCAAGGAGCTCACATTCTTGAGTGGGGGAGAGGAGACATTTAGGCAGTTATTTAAAATGGATTTTTTTTTGAAGAAGCAGCAAAACCTAATTGAGTCATTAGGCAATCCTTCCTGTAAGAGGGTGGCACTTTAATTTAGTTATTTTAGAGTTCTTAATGGGGGAAGGAAGGGAAGGCATCAATAAGTATGCCAGAATGCCTCTGCAAAGGCTAGTCTACAGGGGTCCTCAAACTACGGGTGTGGGCCAGATGTAGCAGCTAAGGATGTTTATCCCCCTCATTCAGGACTATGAAGTTTCTTTATTTAAAGGCCCACAAAACAAAGTTTTTGTTTTTACTATAGTCTTGCCCTCCAATGTCTGAGGGACAGTGAACTGGCCCCCTATTTAAAAAATTTGAGGACCCCATGGGCTAGGAGGTGAAATTTTGAGTTCAAGGAACAGCAACAGATTATACTGGCTGCAATATAAGGACCAACAGGTGCTCCATAGTTGCATTGAAGAGTAAGGTGATGTGAAATAAAATTGACAAACTAGAGTGGTATAAGTTTGTGAAAGCTTTAAAAATACCAAGATGGAGAATTTACATTTTACCCCAGAGGAGGAGAAACTAGGGGAGATTTTTAAGTAGGAGGGTACTATGATCAGAACGTATTTTAGAAAGATAATTTTGGCAGCCAAGAGGAGAATGAGTTAGGAGGGGCAGTGACTTGAAACAGGTACCAGATGAGAACTGATGAGCACCCCAAAGCTCTGTTTGTTAAAGAGAAAGGGATCACGAGCTGAGCTGTAATATGGAAATGAAATTGACAAGATCAACCAAATTACTAATCATCCCAAAATGGAAATTGGAATGGATGAGCATTCTATTCTAAATTTTCAATTTTGTTGTTTGGTTTGATATCACTTTTGTTTCTAGCTGTATTCATTCTCCCTTCTCTATTTAATCAACTAGCCCTTGTAATAAAGAGAAATAAACAGGAAAAAAAATCAGAAAAACAAGCAAATGCATGAAAAGATTGACAGTATGTGGTTCCTAAACAAAACATAGAATGCCGGGTGGGGGTAGGCCTGCCTTATGTGTTTACATGTATGTGTGTTTGTGTGTATGTGTGTCTGTTTGAAGGAGATAGTTGATTGTTAAGAAAGCATACTCTCTTTCATTACCCCTTGCGAACCAACTTCTTGGTGCTATTCTCTTTACAGGATATGTGCACTATGTGTGCACTATTCATTTGCTTTGTTGTTGTTGAGTAATTTCAATCATATCCAATTCTTCATGATCCCATTTGGAGTTTTCTTGGCAGAAATACTAGAGTGAATTGACCACTTTCTTTTTCAGCTCATTTTACAGATGAGGAAACTGAGACAAATAGGATTAAATAATTTGGCCTGGGTCACACAGCTACTAAGCATCTGAGAACCAGGTTTGAATTCAAGTCTTCCTGATTACAGGTCTGGTGCTCTAATAGCTGATTAAATCTGACTAAATCTCTCTCTCTCTCTCTTTCTCTCTGTCTCTGTCTCTCTCTCTCTCTCTCTCTCTCTCTCTCTCTCTCTCTGTTGTTTATATGTGTATATACACACACATATAGCCCCCCAAAACCATGTACTTGCTCTATGCCAGATATTTTACAAAGTATTATGCAATTATTATTTGATCCTTGCACCATCCTTAGGAGGTCAGTGTTATTATTATCTGTTTTACAGATGAGAACATGGAAGTAATTAAATGACTTGCCCAGGCTCACACAGCTACTAAGTGTATTAGGCCAGATGTGTTCCATGTATTGTTCTTCCTGACTTCCCCAATAACAACCTGTTTACCAAGAAAATCATTGCTTCTCATGTTCCATCTTTTGATATGATTTTGACTCTCTCTCTCTACCACCCTCGAGACAGATTCCTACCCCTCAGTGTAGCTAGACTAATTCGTTGGCTGGGTAGAGAAGGACAAGACATGTCCTTTCCTTTTCTGGAACAGTTTCTTCCTTCTGAAATTCTATTTTGTGGGAAACCAATAATGCCAAATGTGCTAAGTGTAACCCATGTTGATTTATCAGCATCAGAACCATTTTTTTTTCTGGAGATGGATGTGTGTCAATTTGAGTGAGGGCAAGGTAATGCATTTAGGAGAAAAAAGAAGCCAAAGATTCTTTCAGGAGGCTGAGTTATCAGTAGAAGTTCACAAAAATCAATTAGGGATCCTGTAACTAATTCTCAGATAGTCGGTTTCATGTGTTTCTGTGACCAAAAGACCTCCAAATGATGAATAGTTTTGATCAGGGTTTTGGAAATCATACTCTTCTCTGAAACCAGAGTGTGTTTCTTGGGTATTTACTCATAAAAAAGGAATATCCCATTCAGGAAAGGTCAAGAGCAGGACTGAAATGGTTAAGAAGATGGGAAAAGGGATGTTGTTGAATGTTGAGGAATAAAATGATTAGGACTCCTCAGTTTAGAAAGACAAGTAAAGAAGGCATAGGTCTAAGTTCTACAAAATCATGGCACTCAAGAAAAGGGTGGACGTGATCTTGGTTGTATTAGAACCTGAGAGGGCTTGATGGAATGTGAAAGATTTACAAGGAGCAAGAGCTCATCACCACTTTGAGCATCTCCTCTCAATTTTTCCATTCTCACTGTTGGAATTTTCCCCTGACATCATTCTCCTTGAACCTGCTACCTGTTGTTTGTAGTTCTGCCCTCTAGGCCAAACCTAGCAAGGCTCAGCCTTCTTCTCCAAGAACTTTGAAGTCCAATATCAAGTTTCCCATCTCCTCTTGGTTCTTCTATTCTCCAAACTAACCCTTCCTGTGATTTGGACTTTCACCAGTCTGGTTCCCTTGCTCTTGGCATTTCTAGCTCCAGTATGCTTCTTAATCCTCTCAAGATGGGGTTTGAATCAGCTTGCCTCTGCTACTTTCCAGCTGGCTGAGTTTAGCTAAGTTCTTTCATCCAGTTTGAATGCCTAGGAGTACAAGGGTTTTGACAGTCAGATCACTTTTTGGCTATCCCTCATTTAACAGGTGAGGAAATGAAGGCTTGCCTTGGCTCATCAACCCAGTTTGTATCTTCCCAGTTATACGATCAGGACTTTATCTACCAGATCTGCCTCTCAGCACTGAGGTTACAAACACAAAATGAGGAACAAGCCTCTAAGAGATCAAACTGTAACGATGGACGTAGTGAAGGTGAAGGAGTGGACAGAACAGGGTATAGCAGATGTCAGAAAATACTACATGTAAAGTAAGTCAAGGATGGGGACAGGATATCAGGGATGACTTTAAAAATAAATAATATCTTTTTATTTTCAAAATATATGCAAAGATAGTTTTCAACATTCACCTTTGCAAAACCTCATGTTCCAATTTTTTCTCCATTTCTTGCCTTCAACCCCTCCCCCTAGATGGTAAGTGATCCAATACATGTCAAATGTGCAAGTCTTCTATACATATTTCACAATTACCATGCTGCACAAGAAAATCAGATCAAAAAGGAAGAAAAATGAGATAGAAAACAAAAATTAAGTGAACAAAAACGTGGAAATAATATATTGTGATCTACATTGAGTTCTTATAGTCTTCTCTCTGGAGGCAGATGGCTCTCTCTATCACAAGTTTATTGGAATTGCCTTGAATCACCTCATTGTTTAAAAGAGTCATGTCCATCTGATCACTGTATAATCTTGTTGACCTGTACAACGATCTCCTGCTTCTGCTCATTTCACTTAGCATCAGTTCCTGTAAGTCTTTCCAGGCTTTTCTGATCGTTTCTTATAGAATAATAATATTCCATAACATTCATATACCATATGAATGGCTTATTCAGCCATTCTCCAATTGATGGCCATCCACTCAGTTTCCAGTTTTTAGCCACTGCCACAAACATTTTTGCACATTTGAGTCCCTTTCTCTCCTTTAAGATCTCTTAATCTAAACCCAGCTGGATCAAAGGGTATGCACAGTTTGATAGCCCTTGGGGCATAATAGGGATGACTTTTTATAGGAGGTCCTTGAAGGGGGAGCTAAAGTGGATGTGAGGAAGCAGGGCATTTTGGGTTTGAATGAGAGCCTGTACACAGGTACACAGGTGGGAGATGAGATATGAAGGGGCTGGATAGTACAGTAAATAGAGCTCTGGACCTTGAGTCAGGAATCCTGCCTCAGACATGGGACTATATGAATATTATTTCCTCATCGGTAAAAACAAATGGGAATAATTATAGCACCTGTCTCAAAGGGTTAGGGTGAGGACCAAGAGAGATAGCCCATATAAAGCTCTTTGCAAACTTTAGGGCACCATATAAATGTAGGTAGCATATGGAGAGAGCAGCAAGGAGTCCAGTTTGACTAGAATGTAAAATGTGTGTGTGTTGGGGGGATATTGTGCAAAAGGTTTGGCAAGAGAGGCCTTTGTGGAGGGCTTTAGATGCCAAAGAAGGATTTTGTATTTGATTGTGGAAAAAAAATAAACAATGAAATCATTGAGGACAGCTTGAGCAGGGAAGGACCATGATCAGACCTGTGCTTTAGGAATATCAATTTGGCAGCCGTATGGAGGGTAGGCTGAAGAAAGACAAGGCTGAAAGCAGGGGGACCAATTAATGTTGGATATTCGGTGTAATGGAATTGTTTCTTTAAAAAATTAAAATGAGTACAAAGATCTTTTTTTCTAAATTGTCATGAATGACTCCACACCTAACTTCTACTGCACATAAATTTTCTCCTTTAATAACAAGATATCTTCCCGACTCCAAATATCAGTATTGTATAATCCTTGCTTTTTTTGTTGTTCTTGTTCTTGTTCATATTCTTCTCCTCCTCCTGTTCCTCCTTTCTTCTTCTTCTTCTTCTTCTTCTTCTTCTCCTTCAACTCCCCTTCTGTCTACCTCTTTTGTCTCTTTCTCTTTGTCTTCCTCCCTTCATCCTCCTCCTCTGTCTCGGTCTTTGTCTCTTCTCTCTTTCTTTTGGTTCTGTCTCTCTCTCTCTCCCTCTCTTCTCTCCCCTTTGTCTTTCCTCTCCTCTTTTTTTCTCTCTTTTCTGTCTATCTTTGTGCTGTCTCTATCTATTTCTGTCTCTCTCATTTGAATCCTGTATGTGTGTTATTAAATTTGATTACTTCAAATAGGTGTTCATCTTGGAAGAGAAACAGTCTGTGCTCAGGACCCCTATTTATTTTGTGTTGGATTGTTGGATACCTTCAGGGATAAGCATTACATGCAGAATATTGATTTCTATCAGACTTAATACACAGACTTTTGCTAGAGTAATACTGAAGAAGAAACTAGAAAATGTTCAACCTTGGACTATTTTTTAAACATTGCCAAGCAGGCATTTATAGCTCTTCCTGGGGTAGATTAACGAGGGTTGTAGAAACCGCAAACAATGTGTATTGAATGTAGGCATGGTTTTTTGAGGGAGAAAAATGGGAAAGTTGACCTCTGTTCTAGAGACATAGGATTCAGATTGGGATCTGAGAGAAATCATGCATTTTAGTGCTAAAATTCTGCAGAGGAAGGAACAGCTTTTTAGACATATTAAAGGGTCCTCCCTGGATGCATGCCTAGTAGGAAGCAGAGTCAGAATGGCCAAGCCCAAAGCTCCCAATTACAATTCCAGTGATCATTTGTCTCATTCAACCCCATTTTTTGGTAAATGAGGAAAATGAGGTCCATAGAATGTTAGTGACTTGTCCAATGTTACATGCATTATGACAGAGGCAGAATTTGAACCCAAGTTTTCTACCTTTCCTGCTGAATCAAGCTGTCTCCTATTAGAATCACAACTTTTTGAGGGTAAGGGACATTTTTGCTTTTTCCTTGTTTCAGTTTAACCTATTTCCAGGTACATAGTAAACCTTCAATAAATGTTTGGGATCAATTGACCAAGTGGTCTCTTAGTATTTTTTGGGAGGCTTGGGCAATTAAGCGAATCCTTTAAGTCTGAGGATCTTAAATTTGGAGCTAGGTGAGACCTCAGAGGTCATCTGATTCAGATTAGTCATGTATTGCTGAGCATCTGGGCTCAGTGATTTGTTCAAGATAACATAGATAATAAGTAGCTCAGAAGAAATTCAGATTCATATTTCCCAGTCCCCAACACTGTATTACTTCTTTCCCTTTTTCTGCCTTCTATTCTACCCACACTGAACCTTCCATAGTAAAGAACTCTCCTTAAATATTGGGAATTGATTTATTTTCCTGGTTACAAATTAATGAATGTTTAGGCTGGAAAAGCAAAGGCTCATGGTAAGCTTAATTGTTTCCAAGCATTTGCAGGGCTGTCATATGAAAGAAGAAAGCAAGGGAATGAGCAAGTGTCTGCTGTGTGCTGGGTACTATGCTTTACAAATAGTAACCCTAGGAGGCAGGAACTGTGATTATCCCCATTTTACAGATGAGTAAATTGAGATAAAGTTACTGAGGTCTATGTAACTAATATATGTCTGAGGATAAATTTGAGCTCAGGTTCTCCTGAGACTTAGCACTCTAACCTTTAAGCCACATAACCACAGAGGGCAGCAGTAGGAGGGTTTATCAGGGCAGTTTACAGAGAAGGATGATTGAATAATAATTGAGAAAAAAATTGCTAATGCTTGAGATAAGCAGAAGTTTCCTTGAAAGGTAGGGGTTCCCTGTCACTGGAGGTCTTCCAGTTAAAACTGAATGACCATTTTTGTTGGATATTGTTATGATTCCTCTGTTAAACTGTGAGTGCCTTGGGGACAGACTTTCTTTTTATAGCCCTAGTACTTAGCACAGTGCTTGGCACTTAAGGAGCACTTCATAAATGTATATTGCTTGACATCTATTAATTGACTGATATAGTGAAGATTTTGGGGGGTATTTTTATGGGTGGGAGGGGTTAGATTAAATGGATGCTACAGTCTTTTCTAAATCCCAAACCCAATGATTCTGTGACATACATTGGAGATATGAGCAGTAAATGACTTATAATGGTGGTGAGGAATATAGCACCAGTCTAATTCACATTTGGTTAAAGGATGAGGCTTTGGAATCATTAAAGGAGCTTTGTTTTGAATCATCCAGGTGTTTCATCATAATTATTCCAATCAATATTTAATATATACTATGTTAATATGCATGACAGATGCTCTGCTTTTATTGTATTAGAACTAGAACTTAAAAACAGAATGAGACCAAACTGAAAGAAAAGGAAGGTAAGCTCTATTAGCTTCAAACAAAGTGAAGAAATGAAGCAGAAACAAGTGTAGTGTGTTCACTTCAACTTGACTTGACTTGAACCTCTAGGAAAAATGGTGGATGCCATGTGGAGGGCCTAATGGAAACTAACTGTGAATTCTCTAAAAGAGGGGGGAAACTGCCAAGTTTTTGCATAGTGCAATGGGGAGAGAACCAGATTTAGAATGCAAGGCCCCCAATTCTGCCTTTATAAACTATGTGAAAATCATTTTACCTTTGTGGGCCTTAGTTTCCTTACATGTAAGATGAGGGAGTTGGAGCAGAGGAGCTAGAATGTCCTTTCTAGCTTTAAATTCATAACACCGCAGGAGCTGAAATAAACTTTAAAATGCACACACACAAAATAAGAAAAAGCTCTAATTAATTCAAGTCTAACTTTTCAGATTTCCAGATCTTCATTATCTGACCTTCTGGAACACCTGTCTCTTTGCATGATCTGGCTCAGCCAATTTCTGGCCCAGCACTGGAAGTGTCAAAGTTAATCACCCTTTCAGAAAAGTGAATTCACTCCTGGGCACATGCGCCCATTTGGGAGACAGCTGGTCTCCTGTTAGTCGCTCCATTGGACTAAGTGTCAACAGAGGCTGATTAAGGTACTTCCTGCAGCACTTCTCTGGCTAATGAGATGTACCCAACAAAATACTGTAGGTGAATAGCCACTTTCTGGGAAGAGAAACCTAAGACACAGTTTTAGTTCTTGACTAAAAAAGGTTTTTTTTCTCCCCTATTTTACTTATTTATAATATTGCCTACTTGGCACACGGTAAAGTCTTCAAAATTTCAGTGTTAATTAATTACAACCAAATTGATATTCATGTTAACATAAGATCATAGATAGAGAGGTAGAAGGAATCTCACAGGCTAATTCAACCCCCTTATTTTTAAATAGGGGGTTGAATTAGACATCCCCTGAGGTTCCTTCCACTTTTCTTTTATGTAGGAGGAAAGTAGGGAAACTGAGGCTCAGGCCCATACATTCCATTAAGTTCTAGCATCAAACAAGGTTGCACAGGACTGATTTAGCAGTTAAACTCATGACTTCTGATGCCAGAGCTAGTGTTTTATGCACTGTACTACACTACCTTTCTTCTTTGCCTGCTGAATTTTCAAATATTTCTAGATAAAAAATGCTCTAACTTGGTGAGATAAAAATCATACTGGTACTGACAGTGATGTTGGTTGTTTTAAAACCAATGGAACATTTTACATATTATACACACATATAATATATATATATATATATATATATATATATATATATATATATATATATACCTACATACATCCTGATGTGTTTGTGTCTACATGTAAACACATTCCCACTATTGCTGCCTCATCAAATTGGACCTTGGATATATTTTTTTTTATTTATCTAGGGAGCTATGTGGTTTATTCTACTTGGGGACAGGCAGATTTGAGTTAAAATCCTATCTCAGACATTTGTTAGCTATATGATATTGGGCAAATCACTTAACCTCTCTCATGTTAGAATCCTTACTAACTGCTAAGTAGTTAGAGTTGATCTAATCTTACAAGAAGATGTTTTGGGCAGAACCTGAAACAAGGTACTAAGTAGAACTACCCATAATCCCTCTCTCTCGTATCCCACAATTCCTCCCTCTTGGATAAAAGAAACAGACAGAAGCTCTCGGTCAGATTTCAGTAGAGTTACGCCAGAAGCCCTCTCTCCGAGGCAAGGCAGAATATTTTCTACTTGGCTGGCTGGTGGCAGAAGTGTTCTTCGGAGAGAGGAAGACTCTACAAGTCGAGATTTCACCGGAATGACATGAAGAGTTGGAGCTGGCTGGAGGCTGAAGAAGGCAGAGGCAGAGGCTGAAGGACCAGACCTTTGGATTTGGTGACATTCGGAGAGAGCTCTTGGAACCAAGCAGAGAGATAGGCCTCTAAGCTAACCGGGCTACATTGGGATAATAAAAGGTCTGAACTTTGATCACCTGGCTGCGTTTTTGAGAAGAAAAAGCTCACCACAATTCTATATCCTGATATTCAGGAAGGAATGTTAAAACCCATAATCCCTCTCTCTGGAAGGAGCATAAATAGGCCAATGGGCCAGTCGAAGAAGCTCTGGAGAGGAAGACGCTACAAGTCGAGATTTCACCGGAATGACATGAAGACTGGAGCTGGCTGGAGGCTGAAGAAAAGCAGAGGCAGAGGCTGAAGGACCAGACCTTTGGATTTAAAGACATTTGGAGAGAGCTCTTGGAACCAAGCAGAAAGACAGACCTCTAAGCTAACCGGGCTATATTGAGATAATAAAAGATCTGAACTTTTATCACCTGGCTGCGTTTTGAGAAGAAAAAGATCACAACACTCTCAGGTTCCTCACCCCATGAAATAGAAATTGTAATAGCATCTACTAGTTTATGAAGATCAAATGAGACTATATATATATATATATATATATACACATATATACATATATATATATATATATATTTGCTTTGCAATATTTAAATAAATGTCAATTGCTACTACTATTGCTACTTCAGTAGTAGTATTAGTAGTAGCACCAGCAGTAGTAATCATAGTAGTAGAAGTAACAACAGCAGTAGTAGCAGTGATAGTAATAGCAGCAATAATAGTAGTAGAAGTAGCAATAGTAGTAGAAGAAGCAGTAGGAGCAGTAATGGAAATAGCAGCAGTGGCAATAGTAGTAGTATAAGTAGCAACAGTAGTAGTAGAAGTACAGTAGCAATAGTAGTAATAGTAGTGGGAGCAATAATATCATCAGCAGGAGTAACAGTAGTAGTTATAATAGTAGTAGTAGAAGCATCAGTAGTAGTTATAGTAATAGTACCAGTAGCAGTAGCAGCAGCAGCAATAATAGCAACAGCAAGTGTATTATTTCCTTTTGCTGAATTGCAAGGAACTGAGGACAAGGAATTATTTTTTCAGTCTTTGTACCTGTAGTATCTAAAACAACAATCCTTGCCACATAGTTAGTCCTTAGCAGCTGCTCATTTAAAAAAAATTGATTTTCTTATAAAATTTAATTACTAATTATTTTTCATGCCTTTTAGAAGACTTTCAAGTTAAGAGGGTATCAGTATCACCAGTTCAGTTCTTTCCTTTTACATATGAAGAAACAGAGAACCAACGAAGGTACATATTGAGCCAAGGGTCACTTGGGGCTTTCTGATTGAAAATCCAGTGCTTGTTCTTCACCACACAGCATCTCCACAATGTTTAATACTCCACTCTATAGCCTCTCATAGAGAGGTGATTCTCAAGTGCTCTGTTGTCTCTGTCATAGAATCTCATATTTGGCCTTTTTGTGACAAGAGTATCATACATTTTCCCTAAGAGGGATGATGAGAATGGGTGTTTGGTCATTTGAACTGTTTGATGTTCTTAAATACAGTAGTTTCAAGTGCAAATGATAAAACTGGTTTTATTAAAAACAAAACAAAACAAAATAAAAACAAAAACAAAACAAAAGAATCCTGACATCTGATCCCAGGGTCCTTGGATAGGCACCTTTGGATCTAATGATCTTGAGAAGATTTTTTCCCACGATTTTTCTTTTCTTTCTCTAGCCCAAGGCCTAATGAACTTTTACTTGGATCATCTGTAGCAATTTTGGAAAAGGCCTTTGGTTAAGCAAATGGTTAAAAGAGGATAAGGACCATAAACAACAGAATGTAGGCTTCTTGAGTTTAGAAGACGTTTCACTTTTATTCATAGCCAAATGTGAATTGTCAATATGTCTATGGTGCCTTCTACTTTGCAAGAGCTTTTTGAATAAATTCACATAGAAGTTCAATTTCTATTACTGACCTTTAACAATCTTGTGATATTGGACCAAGACACTTAACCTATTTAGATCTTAATTATCTCATCTATAAAATGAAATTGTTGGACTAGCTAAGTCCTTTCCAGTTCTAGAACTTGAATTGTCTCTATGAACTGAATGAGAGGGATACTAGTGTAGGATTTGGAAAGAAATTTCATTGCCAATAAGCAAACAAACAAATAAATTTTGGTATAAAGCAGAAAACTGTAACTATATTTTTAAACATAAAATGCCAAATTTTAAATAATATGGAATAACTAATTGCAAACAGAAACAAATGTACTGCCTTTTCCTTGGGTGAAATTTATTTATAAACTAGTAGGGAGAAGGATGGAGAAGACCTAAAAAGGTCTATAAAGGTGAATGTGAAATATTCTGAGACAAAATAGGTTGCTAGTAATTCCACTGGGTCTAGATCAAACCTAAGGGATCAAACATTTAATGACAAATTATATAACAGTAATACAAATTTATGCAAATGATATTTTTCTTTTTACTTGTTTTGTCTGGCTTTAAGAGTAATAATAATAATAGCTTGCATTTATATAGTGCTTTAAAGTTCAGTGCTTTAAAAACATTCTCTCAATTGAGCTTTGAAACAGTCCTGGGAGGGGGTGTTATTATTATTTTCATTTTACACTTGAGGAAACTGAGGCATTTTTTTCAAGATCATGTAACTAGTAAGTGTTTTAGTGTTTGAGCTCATGTTCTTAACTACAGTCCAGCATCTAGCCAATGCATCACTAGCTAGCTACCTAATGTACTTGATGTGTGAGAAAACTATGTATGACAACTCTCTACATTATTGTGAATCAATTAATCAATCAACAAATATTTATTAATTGCTTACTATGTGCCAGTCACAATACTGGGCATTGAGGATTCAAAGTCAGAGCAAAACAGTTTTTGCCAACAGTTTTGAAATTATACACTTGCATAGGGGAGACACTATGAAATTATGTAAGCATATATGTATGTGTATATGTACTCATATGTATATCTACATAGAGAGGCACACACACCGATATATATCTATATGTATCGATGCATTTAATACAACGTGAGTAAGTGAAAGTAGGGTACTTTGATATGAAAGGACACCATGGACCAAGGCACTTGGAAAAAGCTTCTCAGTAAAATGTGGTGCTGGAGCTGAAAGAAACCAGAGATTCCAAGACAAGGAGAGGGAAGGGTTGGTTGTGTTCTGTAACTCAATCAATCAGGAAACATTTGCCAAGTATTTACAATGCCAGGCACTGTACTAAATTCTAAAGGTCAAAACAAGAAGTAAAAGACAACCCCTGTCCTCAAGAAGCTTGCAATTCAATGGGGGAGACAACATGCAAATAAGCATAAAGCAAGCTCTACACAAAATAAATTGGAAATGATTAACAGAGAAAAGGCACCAGAGTTATGAGGAGTTAGAAAAAGCTTCCGATTAATCCCAGAGAGTTGTTGCCCAGAAGACCTGAGAAGTTCTTCAGGAGGCACTGTCATTTTTCAGGGCTTGATACAATCAGCAAAAATTCATCCACACAAAGAAGTATCTGGAAAACATCCCTATCTCAAGGAGATCTCCCTCTGACTTGGCTCCATATTAGATCTTCTCCATGATAGTGATGCTCATCTTTAGGAAACATGCATCTTTTTGTGTTATTCATTTACTGATGAACAGATCTTCCAATGAGGGTGTCCCTGCTCGATCTTTTTAGAAATCTTGTGTACATTTTGACATTGAGGACACTGAGTGGGATCTTTTTGGCGGTCTGAAGCTTGTGGTATTTTCCCGGTATGATGTTTTTGAATTTATAAAATAAAATACATTGAATTACACAAGAAATCAGTTATATTGAAAAGTACTCATCAAAATATTTTTTAAAAAGTTCACAGATCCCCAGGTTGAGTCCCTGCTTTTAAGGCAACATTTTGTTCTACCAAATGAATTTTTTAATAATCAATATACAATTAGCATAATAGTATCTTGTATTTTCTCGACTTTTCAATCAGATGAGTAGAAGTAAAGATGTGATCTTCAATAGAATATTGCTTGAGGAATCTTGTCTAACATGCTAGATTAGAGTATGGAAGGTATGGGTTCAAATCTCACCTTGGAAGCTGACTGGTTCTGTGATTATTCGGGCTTTTCTGAACCTGGTTTTTAATATATGCATTGAAAATTTTGAGTCATGGTCTCTAAATTCCAGCTCTACCTGCTGATACATATATACATATGATCGTACATATGATGTATTTTCAGATCATTTTTCTATTATTTTATAGAGATGGGAAAGAAGACACATAATGATAAACGTTCATAGAGCACTTAAAATTTATAAAACATCACATACTATATCACATATGAACCTTACAACAACCTTGTGAGATAGATGTTAGTATTATCTCCATTTTACAGATGGAGAAACTGAGGCTGTGAGACTAAATAGATTATTGCCCAAATTCCCAAAGCCCAGTATGTCTGATGTTGGATCTTTCTGACTTCCAGTGTAGCAACCTTTCCACTATCAATATAATCCTTGAATTGAATTTTAAAGGAAACCATGGATTCTAAATAGTTGAGATTGGGGGGGAGTATGACATTCCAGGGGACTTTGACTTATACTCTATCTTGGATCTCCCTGTGACAGCAACACTCATTTTTGTTGACACTGAATCACATGGATAAATAGTTATTGACATTCTCTCCAACACTTTTTTTTTTCTTTTTTCTTTTTGGCAATAATAATGTTTCAGCTAGCTTAGAAATCAATTCCCCATAACCCTCAAAATTTGTTGCCTCCAGCATGGGTCTCCTCTGTGTGTATACTTGATCCAATCCTGATGCTCTTCTCCTTGAATTACTAATTTTTGTAGAATTTATGCTTGATCAATAAATGACAATCGTGGAAATCACTGCCTTTAACACATTTATTAGCAATGACTAACACTGCAAAAAGGTAAAAAACCAGAGAACGATAAATAGCAAAATTGATGTTTCTCTTGCATAATCAGTGTGTTGCAAACCCAAGCGTGAGCAGACCTATTGGCCAAAATTAATAGGCTCTGGTGATGCTTTGCTTTGTGAAATAAATAGGCAAAGGGGCCTATGTTTTCTTCTCCCGTTCCCGATTCCCCGCCCGACCTTGCTGTCTAGAAGTCTGCCCTCCTACGCAGCACCAGTCATTGATTATTGGTTCACCTGGCTCAATATGATAAATTATTTCAGGGACAGCATCTGTCAGCAAGGGCGCAGTAATGTTGCTTATTCAGGCCAGTGTAGTTACGATAATATCGGCATCCTTTATCTGTGACGGCCATGGGCAGACCTTCCTGGCGGCGTGCAGTCGTTCGTCTGTGTGGTAGTTAAATCGCAGGGAATGTTTACAGCTAGGAAATAACATTTGGAGAGTCTACGGGAAGGTCACTTCAGGTGAAATTGAAAAGTTGTTAAAGGCAAAAAACATTTTATAATTCACAGTGCTGTATATGTGTATGACTATATGCCTCTGTGTGTGTATGTGTGTGCATATATGCTTAAGTATATGTATGTACATATATATATATATGCAGGCATATATATGTGTGTGTGTTTATGTATAACATTGATTTTTTTGAATGTGCTAGAAAGGATTTTTTGTTGATTTGGAGACATAGTGGTATGTTTAAGATAGCTAAGTTTTCTCTAAGTTCATATGATCTTAGAGTCAGATCTGGAAGAAACTTTTGTGACCATTTAGCTCAATTGCTTCCAAAAATTCAACACCTGAAAAAAAAATAACTCTGAGGATGGTCTAATGTGTTAGTGCACTATTCATTCTCCCATTCTGCTTTTGTTTTTCGTTTTTTTTCCCTTTTTTTTTCCAGGGGGTGGGGCTTGGGTTAAATGACTGCCCCAAGGTCACATAGTTACTAAGGCTGCATTTGAACTCAAATCCTCAACTTGAAGGCCTGCAAGCTTTATCACCTAGCTGCTGATGCTTTTAACTTATCCAGGTAAATCAAAAGAAAACCTGATTGAAATCGTAGTTACTTGGGCTGCTTTTACTGTGGAATCTCTGAGTGCTGGGAGAAGAATACATTTCTGAAATATTTATTCTTCCAAAAGTTTTAGAAAAAACAACCAGAATTCAAATAACAGTTGTGGTGGGAGGGGGAAGGGAAATGTTCTATCACAAATGTTTTTGTGAGCCACGAGAGATGCTTAAAAGTGGAAAGGGCAACTTGTGGAGGCAGAACGGGGCCAAGGGATTGTGGGGTCTTCCTCATTGGAGGTCTTCAAGCAAAAGCCCAACAACCTCTTGTCTGGTATATTACAAAGGAGATTTTTGTTTGGAAATGGTCTGGCTTGTACCTCAGTTTCCTCATCTTTAAAATAAGGATATTGGTTTGGTTTCAGTGACTTCCAAAAGTCCCTTTAGATTCAAACTCTGATCCAATGAGTTTATGAACCAGTAAGCCTATGATTAAATAGCAGCTGATATCTCTTAACAATATACGATTTTGTAATTCTGGATCTCAGGCATCATTAGGCCATGGTGTCCTTGGTCTGTGAGAAAATGGGTCACTTAAAAATTTTATAATATGATCTTCCAGGCAGATTTTGCCTTATTTTCCCTAATTCTTTTAAACTGAGGAAAATATTGCCATGTCACTAATGAGTCCCATATGAATTTCCAGTTTATACAAAAAAATAATGATTTATGTAAATCCTCATCCTAATTACAAATCATGTCACATGCAAGTTTGGCTACAATATAATGACTTCCTTGTAAATATGAAAGCAGTTTGCATTTAAAAAGTATAACATTTCACTATGGATTTAAGAATCCTCTGCACTTCAGTCCATTTTAAAGATATGCCCTCTTCTCTTCAGAGTTCTCAAGAAAAAGTATGTTCTTATTTTACATACATAATAACAAAAGCAAAAGAAATATATGTATATCTACATGCATATTATATATGTATATAGACTCATATATATGTATATATGCCTATATATATATATACAGACCTATATATAATATATACACATATATACAGACATGTTAATACATACATATATGACTATATATAGGTGTCTTATATAGATATACATAAACACACCTATATATGTATAAATGGCAGTATATGTGTATGTGTGTTTTTTCTGGGTATACATACACATATGGCTCTAAGTTAGATAGCATAGTGACCAAAGTGTTGGGTCTGAAGACAGGAAAACTCAACTTTGCGAGTTCAAATTTGGTCCCAGACATTTACTAGCTGTGTGATCCTGGACAAGTCAATTAATCTTGAAGAAGGAAATGGCAAACCACCCCAGTTTCTATGCAAAGGAAACCCCAAATGGAATCATGAGAAATTGGACACAACTGAACAATAACAATCACACACACATATACACACACACTACATCAATGCACACATATATGTATACATGTGTACACATATGTATATGTACACACATGTGTATATACACACATACACAGAGAGACCGACATGTATGTATGCATATGATGACCCAACTCTTGAACATGCAATTATGCTTTTTAACCTGAAGGAGAAGACATGTCTGTCAGAAGGACTGAGAAAATAGTATCAGTTATAACCCAGTTAATCTGATAGCTTCTTGGGGAGGGAGAATATTAATAATGTTTCCTAAATCTCCAAAAAGCATAACTTCTGTCTAACAAGGGGTTGTCTTGAAGCCCCTTTTATTTTGTGCCTTATTAAAAGGCTTTTGGAGATGCATAATTATACTTTGGTGTCATAATAATTGAGAAACAGCATGGCATAATGGACAAAGGGCAAAGCCTCAGAGTCAAAAAATCTCAATTTCAAGTTCTCTGGATAAATCAATTTTCTCATCAGCAAAATGAGAGCTTTGGACTTCCTGATTTTGAAAGTCTCTTCTAGCTCTGAAATTATGATCCGATGATCGATCTTCTGATTCTACTTCTAAAACACATTCTATAACTGTAGGTCTCAGGCAACACTAAGAATATAAATTAGGTACATGAGTTACTTGTATCCAACTTGGGAAGAAGTTCTTTCTAAGGGGGATGAACAGTCAAAACCAAAAGAAAAATAACACATTAATTACCTGATAATTTGTCTTTGAAAACTTTAGGAGTTACTTTTTAATTTTAAACCACTTTTATAGATCTTTTATTTTTATAATTGTCTAAAATTCTCCCTTTACTCCTGCCCTTTCTCCTTCAAGAGAGCCATACCTTATAATAATGGGATTTTAAAAGAAAAAAAAAGATTAGAAAATGTAGTAAACTAATAAATAACATTGAAAAATCTGACGCAATGCTTCACACCCATGCACTCTTATCCCCCTCTGCAAAAGTCAAGTTTAATGTTTTTACTAGAGCTCTTCTTTAGGGTCATTTGGCTTTAGTACTTTTGCAATCATCTTTTATTATTTTGTTATTTATTTTCAATTCACGATGTTATAGCCATCATGTATATTCTCTTGGCTTTGCTTACTTTACTTTGCATCAGTTCACATAAATCTTACCATGCTTCTCTTTATGCATCATGTTTATTATTTATTCCAGCATGGAGATATTCCACATATATTATTAGATTCTTATACAGTGCTACTAGTTTTTAATAGTTGTTTTTTGTTCTAAATACTTGTAAATAAGAACAATATAGGAGATTGACCCCAAGACAAATTCTAGTAGTCTTTTAAAATGAATTCCTGTCAGCAGTCTGATTTCAGAAAAGCCTGAAAAGATCTACATAAACTGATGCTGAGTGAAGTGAGTAGAACCAGGAGAACAGTGTATCCAACAACAAGATTATGTGATGATCAACTCTGATAGACTTGGTTCTTTTCAACAATGAGGTGATTCAAGGCAATTCCAATAGACTTGTGATAGAGCCATCTGAATCCAGAGAGAGAACTATGGAGACTGAATGTGAATCAAAGCTTAGTATTTTCACCTTTTTTTTTTTTTTCAAGCTTCTTGTCTGATTTTTCTTGCACAACATGACAAATATGGAAATGTGTTTAAAAGGATTGCACATAATTAATCTATATCAGATTCCTCACTGTCTTGGGGGGAGGTAAGAGAAGGAGGGAGAAAAGTTGAAAACTATCTTTACTTGAATTTGAAAAAATAAAGTATTATTGAATTTCTTTAAAAAAAGGAATTCTTGATGTTACCTTGGAATAGAGGGAGGAAAAGATCAAATTAATGGCTTAGTAAAGCCAAATAAATGGCTTAGTCATATTCCATCCAATTGGCAATGTGAAAATATGGTTGGTGAAACAATGTTACAGGGTTAAATGACTCTCTTCCTTTAGGCTCTTTAGACTATGAGCTTCTTGAGAGCGCAACTGTTTATATATTTAGCATGATTTTGTATCCTTAGCACTTTGCCCAGTACCTAGCAAAGAAATTATTTTTCTAAATTCTTTTATAAATTTATTTTTCATTTGCGGAATAAAATGAACCTTACCATAAAAGGTGATTGCATATGAAACTGAAAATCTACCATGTAGAATTTGCTTTTCTCTAGGTTCTTAATAAATACTTTTTACTTGACCAATTCTGGAGGAGAGTTTCTAGGCCGGTAGGATATTCTCACTATTTCCTTCCCCCCTTTCTTCCTTTTCTTCATCACTGCTTCCTCTATTTCCTTTTCTTTCATTTGCTTTCCCTAACCCACAATAATACAGCAATGAGTGGTGGTTATAGTTTATTAAAAATGTGATAATGAAATGACATTGTATGGGGCCATAACACAAAGGTCATGACTGTAACTGGATCCAAATGTGCTGTCGCATGTGAAAGGTCCCCTCGCTCTGCCTGAGGCAATCTCCCAACATCAGGCAGTCACAGAATCAAAACTATGAAGTAGAACCCGTGAAGGCAGAACTGGGTCTGAGGGCATCCCTTCCCTTCAGTCCCCTGGGGAACATAGCTCCTCAAGAAGAACAGCAGCTTCCTCCTTCCTCTTGAGGCTGTTAGTAGAGCTGCTGCCCTTGGTTCATCAGGATTCAGGATGCTCATACTCAGCTCACTACGAGGGCTGCTTCATTAGACATGGGCTGCACATCCCCTGGTCCTGAAAGAGCTGAGCCTTCCAAAATTGTATTTAATGGGCTGGATTTTGGCTGGAAATTAGACCGGGATGCACTAATACTTACCATGGCTGATGCTGCACCATCTTTTTTTTTTTTTTTTCTGAAGCTCCAACAAACAACAATCAATTTCTTAGGGTAGGAGTGAATATATTCTATTAACGCAGACTTATTTTTTTAAAGAGTAGTACAATTCTGACACATTAGGATGGCATATTGCTGGTAATAGATCCTGCACATGGCCTCATCAGACCAATGTTCCCTGTAACTCAGCAGGTCTTTTCATATTATTGAAAAATCTTTTCCTTTCAGCCAGAGGAGTATTAAAATCCCAAACAGGAAGAGATCCGGTTGGGCTTCCATCACGGTGCGTGCCGCCAGCATTTTAAAACAATAATTTCAAAATGCAAACATGGAATCCAGATCATCAAATTATGTGAAAATGCTCTTTTGTTTGCTCTGAAATGCAGTGTTTATTGCTTGCTGAGTACCAGGCAAGATGAATCTAACCACACAAAAGACCAAATTACTACAAAAAGAAGCAAATGCACTTTGCAGAAATTACGATTAACCCCTCTTGCCCCAGATACACATAGTAATCAGATAAATTAGATACTGACTACACTTGTATCCCAGCAGCCAGAATGTCTGTTGCCTTTGTAAATAGAAACCTGTCAGTGCCAGCTCTGCAAATTAATGCTGGGCCAGAAGAAGCCTGACACATTTTGGACGAGTCAAGATTTTAAGAAAAATCCAAAATATGTCTACTCTATACTTGTGTATACCTGTCTTTCTTTATGACATAATTTTGATTTTGTTGTTATATGAAGCTATGCCTATTACTATAGCTATTTAAAATTTACTTTGTTTTTAATTTTTGGAATAAAAAATTATTTCCATAATATAGTATGCTAAAAATAATTGTTCATGAAACTGCAAATTTAGTGTGTATAACTTGCTATTCCATAGATTCTTAATAAAAGCTTGTTTACTTGACCAGTTCTGGAGAGGAGAGTTTCTAGCCCTTTAGGATTTTTGCCCTTTATTTCCTCCTACTACAACTTTTCCTCCCCGCCCCCCCCCCACTCTCCCACACCTTCTCCCTTGTGAGGTGGGTCTTATTGTTATTTTCATTTTACAATTGAGTAAACTGAGGCAAACAGGCTTAAGTGACTTGCCAAAGTGATACAGATAGTATGTGTCTGAGGCTGGATGTAAACTCAGGTCTTCCTGATTCAAGGACCATTCCAGGTCCTGTGACCATTGTGCTACCAGCTGCCTCTAAGAAAGGAAAAGGATGGTGTGCTCCCTTAGTGCATGACTCATCCATATTTTGAGTTATCCAATTCCCTTAATTCAGCGCACATTCCTGATATGACTAAAATGATTTAGGAATGACAAAGTGCTTTCACTACCCTTGTGAGGTATGCAGCTATTGCCAGGACTAGTCACTTAGTGTTGACCCAAACTAGGTAATCTTGATTTTTTTTTCTGTATGGTCTTTACTAACTACTGCTGCTGCTGCTGCTATTACTTCCTTTCTTTCTCCTCTTCCTTCTCCTCCTCCTTCTCCTTCTTTTCCTCCTCCTTTTTCTTCTCCTCCTCTTTCTTCTCTTTGTTCTTCCTCTTCTTTCCCCTTTTTTTCCTCTTCCTCCTCTTCTTATTTTCCTTCTCCTCCTCATTTTTCCATTAGACTTAGTTGAGATTCACCCTTGAATCCTGCCCTAATACTTACTGGTCATGTGATCTTTGCTAAGTCATTGGATCTGCCTCATCCTCAGTTTATTCATCTGTACAAAGAGGACCATGATACCACCAAAAGCAGATGTTCTGTGAAGATTAGGTGAGATAACTTGGATTTTGTGTTCTGTAAGATTCATGTTGAATAAATGATTATTGTATTTTCTTTCATCTCCTGCTCATAACCTACCCTGCCTATACATCATGTATGATCTGTATTGTTTTCCCTAGGGGCACAAAAGTCCTTTGAAGATGGGGACTGTTTTTGCCTTTCTTTGTATCCATCAGCACTTAGCATGGTGCCTGACATACAACAAACCCTTAATACACAGTTATTGACTTTTCCTGGACGAGGTCCTTGTGGTACATTAGAAAGAAACTTAGATTTGAAGTCAAAGGTCCTGAGTATTAACCCTGACCATGGAACTTACTAACCTGTTTTTTGGAGGGACGAATCCTTTTTACTTCGGCTTTTACTTCAGATACATCTTGCAATTACTTACTATTTACAGGTTTCCCCAAGGTGGAATGGAACTTCTCAATGAACAGTCACACTTTAGTTTTGCAGCATTGAGGATAACGGATTCCAGAGTTAGAAGAGCTGAGCTCAAATCCTAATATTCCCTACCCATGTGACCTTGGCAAAAGTCACAACCTCTCTGGGCTTTAGTTTCCTCCTCTGTAAAATGAAGGGGTTTGATTTCATGGCCTCTTTCCAGCCCTATAAACAGTAAGTGCTTGATTTATGCTTCCTTATTGGCCTTAATTGATGTCTGCAAAGGTACAGTGATAGTAGAAAGCTGGTGAAAAAGGCATTTTGGGAAAACTACAAAACAAAGCCAAGCTTAAATCTTGGCCCCCATTAGAAAAACAGGAAGTGATGAGTCAGGCAGCAATAAGCAGACCTCAGGTGGATCTCACAGACTGCAGTATTCTGATTCACCCCTCCTCCCATCATTGATTCCCATTTGGGGTGTTTAAGAATCCAAATGAGGCTTGTTTGGGAATGATGGTTGTTTATGTGGGTTTTAAAACACGGAGTCACTTTATTTGGCCCAGCAGAGAAATCACCTCCTCTACTCTGCTGCCTCTTTTTCTTTCTGTGGCATGTCAATGAACTAGGAAGCTGAAGCCTGTGGATTTTCTTTCCCTCCTGAAATGCTCATTGCTATGCGGGAAGATGTGTTGGAGTCTGGAGTCCTCTTCATTTTAAAGATATCTTTCCCACAGTTTGATTGCTCCTTATAGAGATTAGAAATTGCCTTTGGGTTTGGAGGGCGCTGAAAGGCAGTGCAGTCCTTGGGTAATGGGGAACATTTCAAACAGCAGAGGTCAAGACATAAAGGAGGAGGTTCATAAGCATATGGAGACATTTTCTATTCTGTAACTTAATTTGATTTTTGACCTCAAGAAGTCGTTTGATTTGAATTAGTCTTTATGTTCTAGAAAGAAGTATCCAATTGAAAACTGTAGTGAGAGAAATGAACCTTTCGCTGCAATAATCCATATGTTTTAGGTGAGAAAGCCAAGTCTCCAAGGGTATGCACCCTGAATGGTAGGAAATATAGTATAGTATAATGTAGTATAGTATAGTATTGTAGGATATGGCACAGTAAAGTATAATATAGCATAGTATATTATAGTACCATGACATATTGAATGAAACAGTATAGTACAGTATAGATTGAAGCTATAGCTAGGGATGAATTGTTCTGGATTTTTCCCCAGAGTATTGCAATTTATAGGGTGCATATGGCACCTTCATGGCCAATACTTCTCCCCAAAAGGAAAACTTGAGTTGAGTTCTGCATGGTCCTTGGGTAGTGAAGAACATTTCAACGCAAAGAGGCCAGGACATAAAAGAGGAAGTTCATAAGCATATGGAGACATTTTCTGTCCTATAACGTAATTTGACTTTTGAACCCAAGAAGTCTTTTGATTTGAATTAGTCTTTATGTTCTAGAAGGAAGATGCTCTTTCCATTTGAACACTATAGTGAGAGAAATGAACCTTTCATTGCAATAATCCATATGTCTTAGGTAGAAAACCAAACTCTCCAAGAGTATGTACCCTGAATAGCAGGAAGTATAGTATAGTATAGTGTAGTGTAGTATAATATAGTGTTGTATAATATAGTATATGTGTTATTTTATATGAGACAGTATAGTACAGTATAGGTTGAAGCTTTAATTAAGGGTGAATTGATCTGGATTTTGTCCTAGAATATTGCAATTTAGAGGATTCTTCTGTTACCATTATTACCAGTCCTTCTTTCCAAAAGGAAAACCTCAGTTGAGTTCCTTTTAAACAGATTCTCTTGGTGATTGCAGCTTCAATATAAGTTAAACTTGCTTACCATTCTCATCCCCTACTCTTTGCCTCAAATATAAATGTTCTTTAGTTATAACTCTGGTCTCAAGGGTGCTCAACCAAATAAGAGAGATTTCCCATTACAATGCATAATAAAGTGTCCTAAAGGAAATTGATCTGTGAAAGGGCATAATCAAGACTTTAGTTTGTACCTTGCAGGAATATTATGAGGATCAATGAGATAACATGTAAAATACTTTACAAAACTTAAGGTGCTGCATAAGTGTCAATAATAATTGCTATTAATTATATTTATTCCTTCTCATCAGAGCTAATGGAAGTCAGGTGAAAATCCTTGGATAAATCATTATCTTATTCTTATTCTTTAATGTTTCATGTTGGGCAAGTTGATCAAATGGTGGTCTATTGTAGCTGAACAAAAGCATTGAGGCATCAAGTTACTTTCTGTAGGTTTAGTGAACGCATCTTTGGGACAATGCTAATAACAAACAGGATAACAGGGGTGATTTGTACTTCATCCATTCCCACATGATTTTGATTTCTTTCTCTTAGTCTCTATGGCTTCTTAGCTTTTTGGGAAACACATAGTTTAGAGATTGAACATTTAATAAAGATGCTATCCTTAAATTTTTATAGGCCAGTGTTATGGTCAGATCATCATGAGCAATCATTGTTTGTCCCCTCCCATGGTATTTATTTTCACTATTTTCCAATTGATTTTTTGAATTCTTCAGGAGATTTGGAGACATTTATAGTATGGGAATTTATGGTCTATTTTCTTAAGAAACAATATAAGTTTCTGGTGAAGAATTTTGCAGAATTATAATCATCATTTTTTATTATATTATATTATCAAATTATTATTATTATGTTATACAAAACATATGCATGGGTAATTTTAAAACAATGACCCTTGCAAAAACTTCTGCTTCAACTTTTCTCCTTCTTCTCTCCATCTCCTCCCCTAGATGGCAGGTAGTCCCATACATGTTAAATATGTTAAAGTATATGTTAAATACAGTATATGTATACATATTTATACAGTTACCTTGTTGCACAAGAAAAATCGGATTTAGAAAGAAGGTAAAAATAACCTGAGAAAGAAAACAAAAATGCAAGCAAACAATAACAGAAAGAGTAGAAATGCTATATTGTGGTCTATACTCATTTCCCAGTGTTATTTCTCTAGGTATAGCTGGTTCTGTTCATTACTATTTAATTAGAACTGATTTGGATCTTCTCGTTGTTGAAGAGAGCCATGTCCATCAGAAGTGATCATCGTATAATATTGTCATTGAAGTGTATAACTATCTCCTAGTTCTTCTCATTACACTTAGCATCAGTTCATGTAAGTCTCTCCAAACCTCTCTGTATTCATCCTACTGGTCATTTCTTATAGAACAATAATATTCCATAACATTCATATACCACAATTTATTCAGTCATTCTTCAATTGATGGGCATACATTCAGTTTCCATTTTCTAGCCACTATGAAAAGGGCTGCCACAAACATTTTTGCACATACAGGCCTCTTTCCCTTCTTTAAGATCTCTTTGGGATATAAGCCCAGTAGTAGCACTGATGAATCAAAGGGTATGCACAGTTTGATAACTTTTTGAGTGATAGTTCCAAATCGCTCTCCAGAATGGCTGGATGTATTCACAATTCCACCAACAATGCATCAGTATTCCAGTTTTCCCATATTTCCTCCATCATTCATCATTATCTTTTCCTGTCATCCTAGCCAATCTGACAGGTGTGTAGTGGTATCTTAGAGTAGTCTTAATTTGCATTTCTCTGATCAATAATGATTTAGAACATCTTTTCATATGACAAGAAATAGTTTCAATTTCTTTATTCAAATATTGTCTGTTCATATCCTTTGACCATTTATTAATTGGAGAATGGTTTGATTTCTTATAAATCAGAGGCAATTCCCTACATATTTTAGAAATGAGGCCTTTATCAGAACCTTTAACTGTAAAAATGTTTTCCCAGTTTATTGCTTCCCTTCTAATCCTGTCCACATTAGTTTTGTTTGTACAAAGGCCTTTTAATTTGATACAATCCAAATGTTCTATTTTGTGATCAATAATGACCTTTAGTTCTTCATTGATCACAAATTCCTTCCTCCTCCACAGGTCGAAAGATAAACTTCTAATTTATTTATAATCTCATTCTTTATGTCTAGATCATGAAGCCATATTGATCTTATCATGTTATGTGGTGTTAGGTCTGGGTCAAGCCCTAATTTCTCCCATACTAGTTTCCAATTTTCCCAGCAGTTTTTGTCAAATAGTGAATTCTTGTCACAAAAGCTGGGGTCTTTGGTTTTGTCAAACACTAGATTGCTATTGACTATTTTGTCCTGTGAACCTAATCTATTCCACCGATCAACTAGTCTATTTCTTAGCCAATACCAAATGGTATTGGTGCTCGCTGTTTTATAATATAGTTTTTCAATCTGATACAGCTAGGCCACCTTCATTTGATATAATCATCATTATTATGGAGTGCTAGTTTGGCATGGTGGATTGAAGGTCAGCCTTGGAGACAGGAACACTTTGATGCCAGACCTGCCTCTGATGCATATAACCTTTACAACTATGGGGATATCATAGCACCTCCAGTGAACCAGGCAATTCTAAAAGCCTACAAGTTAAGGACAAATTATTGATTGAGATAATAGCTTCATAGAATCAAAGAGAATCATCACCTTAGATTTAGAACTGGAAGAGACCTTTATCTAACATACACATTTTTATGATCAGGAAACAAATCCATAAAAATAACTGACTGGCCCAAGGTTATATATGTAGGAAGCAGAAGAATTAGGAGTTGAACATACTTCCTTTGATTCTGCATCCAACTCCTCTTCCCCTCTACCATGTTGTTTTCTAGTGGTGAGAGTTTCCTACATCAATGAAAAGACAAATGCAAAGAAATAAAATTATTGTAATTAAAGAGAAAATGCTCTACCACAAAGCAGGGACTATCATCATTCCTTCTTTGGTTTCCTAGCAAACCTGTGGAGTGGAAAAAGGTAGTGTTCCCACTAACTTTCAATGTTTTGTCATGGAAGAGCACAGTGAAATATTTTAATGAATAAATCTAATGTATTCCAGAGGTCTAAATATGCTGTCACCCCTTCTAAGAGATGGAATTAAATTTGCTGATGCTGAAAAAAAAATCAACATGATTGATAGAGTATTTACACTTGACTGACTGCTAATGAATTCTCATTCAACATTTGTTTGCTTTTGCTAAAATTATACAGAAAGCAAACTAGGAAATAGCCTGGAGCTACCAAAAGTCTAGAAAGGGAAACAACTTAACTGCCACATCTCTCTGATATATGAACTATTCTTTGTGGTGTGGATTTTTCTTTTCAGGTGGAAGTTCCCAATCTCCTTGGCCCATTTCATTAATACATGAAAAAAAAATTGAGAATGGCAGAAACTTTGTACAATCCACCTAATAACTCAAAGTGAGGTTTCTTATGATGAAATTCAGGCTTACGACTTGTTTTGGGGCCATATTTATTATGGCTTTATGTAAAAAGCTGCCATTTGGAGATCTAGCACAAAGGGTGCTTTCCTAAGAGTCAGAAGACTCAGTTCTGTTTGTATGCATCAAGATGCATTACATTTGGGAATGGCCTAGAAATATACTGTGGAGTGGAGGGATTGGTGGTAATGGTAATAATGATAAAAAAAAATTTGAGTTTTTGATCAAGGAAGTAGAATATTTATGAGCGATGGTGAAGTCAAAGGTATGGCTATCTTTAGTTGCTAGGGAATGGGGAAGTAAGTCATAGGATTCTACTAGTTTGAAGAATAGGAAATCAGATATTTGAGAGAAATTCACCATGCAGCTTGAAGAATTGACTACCTTGGAAAGTACTGGATTCTTCCTCCCTGGTGGTCTTTAATCAAAGCTAGGATGACCTCTTATTGAATGTGCTATGAAAAAAATTCTTTTTAAGATGCAGATTTTACTAGATGCTTTCTCATATATCATTTTATGACACTATATTTATCCATCTCAGCAGGTGATCAGCCATACTAATATGGATACTTTCATTATGCCTTTTCATATTTTTCCAACGGGTACAAGAACTAATCATTGTTGTCATCACCACTGTGTTCATAATTCTTCTTTACAAATAACTTCCCAAAAATTCTTTCCTCATTTTCATATGGTAAACTTTAAAAATGTGATCTCCTTTTTATTTTTTTTTAATTTTTAAAATAACTTTTTATTGATAGAACACATGCCAGGGTAATTTTTTACAGCATTATCCCTTGCATTCACTTCTGTTCCGATTTTTCCCCTCCCTCCCTCCACCCCTTCCCCAGATGGCAAGAGTCCTTTACATGTTGAATGGGTTGCAGTATATTCTAGATACAATATATGTGTGCAGAACCGAACAGTTTTCTTGTTGCACAGGGAGAATTGAATTCAGAAGGTATAAATAACCCGGGAAGAAAAACAAAAATGCAAGCAGTTTATATTCATTTCCCAGTGTTCTTTCTCTGGGTGTAGCTGCTTCTGTCCATCTTTGTGATCTCCTTTTTAAAAGATAAAGGAGAATGGGAGCTAATAATGAAGAATCCTATATATTACATATATAGGTATTCTCAAATGTCTTAGTTTTAAAATTTAATAGTTTTTATGCATCCATACACAAATATGCATATATATAAATGTTTATGTGTGTGTTTACATATAGTTTTAAAATAATCAAATATCAATCTTTTGATTTGTTTTTTTTCTCTATAGTATTTTCTTTGCCCAAATACATGTCAAGATAGTTTTCAACATTCGTCCTTTTAAGACTTTGTGTCTCCAGTTTTTCTTCTCCCTCCCTTCCTGATGTCCTCCCTCCACAAGATAGCAAGCAATCTGATACAGGTTAAATATGTGAATCCTTTTAAACATATGTCCATATTGATCATGCTGTGCAAAAAAAAATCGGACCAAAAGGAAGATAACCACAAGAAAGAAATAGCAAACACACAAACAAGGTGAAAATCCTATACTTCAATTCACATTTAATCTCCATAGTTTTCTCTCTGCATGTGGATGGCATTTTCCATTCCAAGTCTACTGAAATTGTCCTGTATTACTACATTGCTGAGAAGAGCTAAGGCTATAATAGTTGATCATCACATAAACTTGCAGATAATGTATATAATGTTCTGTGTATAATGTTGCTCATTTCACTCAGCATCAGTTCATGTAAGTCTTTCCAGACTTTTCTGAAATCAGCCTGTTTCCCATTTCTTATAAAACAAATAGTATTCTATTACATCCATATATCATAACTTACTTAGGCATTCCCTAACAGATGGGCATCTACTCAGTTTCTAGTTCCTGGCTACTACAAAAAGAGCTGCTGCAAACATTTTTTTTTTTTTGCACACCTGGATCCTTTTCTATCTTTTATAATTTCTTTGGGATACATGTTCAGGGTATATACAGTTTTATAGCCCTTTGGGCATAATTCTAAATTGCCCTCCAGAATGGTTCCCATTTCCCATTTCCATCAACAATGCATTAGCATCCCAGTTTTCCTACATCTCCTTTGCTTTTATTCAAATGGCAACTTTTTAATCAATATTAGTGAAATTAATTTTTGGTGGGGGCAGTGAATTATGTATACTGAATTGAGATGGTAGTGGTGGATTTGGTTTTAAATATTGTAGAAAAAGTTTAAATATGTTTTTCTTATTTGACTCTTCTTATCTCATTTTCTCTAATTCTGAAGATTTCCAAATTTCATTTGCATAAATGTTTACCTTTCTATGAGTCCCAGACATGTATCCCTTCTTGCTCTTTCCTATTTCTAATGTATTGGTGAAGAGGCAGTCCAAATTGAAAGCCATGGAGCCCTACTTTCATATCATTGCCAGTGCATCTCCCACAAGACTGGAACCTCTTTGAGGGCAAGAACTACTCTTCATTTAGATTCCCAGTACTTACAGGGCTTGGCACATAATAAATGTCTGTTGATCAATAATTTTCATATAAAATGCTTTCTAGCCATAGATAACTAGATATTTAATGATGAAATAAATTCACATTTAAATGTGAATCATGATTATAGTTATTCATTTTTTGGCATGTATCTCTGATTCCCTCATTTTAAATGATCCTCAGTGGAAACTCCAAATACATGGATTTCCTTAATCGATGAATATGGGCATTGTCTCTGTAACTTATGCTTTTCAATATTTGCATCAGTTGCTGAAAAATCATTTACCCTTGGTCCCACAATATGTGTCAGAGGCAAGACCTGAATCTGGGTCTTTTGGGCCAACCCTTCATGTTCTAAAATGGAAAGCTTCTCTCTTCTTAAATAGTTCAAAAACCTATGACCTCATTGGTGAGAGGAATTATCTCCATAGATGCAGACTGCAATCCCTTATACCTTAATGAGTAGACGCCATAAGCATCTCTGTTTTTCAGATAGGCTAGTATTCAGATGACAAATGTGCAGTCCATTAGGGTTTTTATTAGAGTTCTTGGTAGCATCTTCCAGAGCATAGGATTCCTTAACACTAATCATGGGAACTCTCAATCATTTTTGTGCAACTATGAAGTCATAAAGCACCTTACTGAGGGGCAACATAGTGCCACAGATAGAAATCTGGCCTTATAAAACCAAATTTAAGTATTTCCCATGACTCATAGGGGATGCTGGATAAGTCAGTTCCTCTTCAATCTTCCATCTGTTCCACCTTCATACACATTGCTTTGTGTGACCTAAAGATGATAACTCCAAGGAGTGAGGTGGGCTCACAGATTGGTGAGTCTTTGCCTTATAATTCCAAATCTTGAGGATGCTGAGTCATGTTGCTCATTTCAATTCCTGCTTATGCTCTTGTTATGTTTCACCTCTACATCAACGTCTTTGATTAGAATGCTGAAAGGGAATTTATTATTGGTTATATTTTTCCAGCAGAGGACTATGGTTGAGATAAATGTTTTTGTTTTTAGTTTTTTCTTTTTCTTTTGGCAAGAGGCAGTTAGCTAAGAAATCTGTTAGGTAAGGATTCAGGGTTTAACAATGGGCAAGGGATTATTTTACTGGTTGAAGGCCCTAACTGTCTAATCCATTGAGTATTTATTAAATGTCAACAATGTATAAGAATGTCATCAGAGAAATGTAAGAGCCAAAAATACATTAAGCTGTTCATGTAATTAGAGCAAGAATTTTTTTTTTGTTTAGTCATTTTAATACATCCAACTCTTAGTGACCCCTTTTGGGGTTTTCTTGGCAAAGACACTTGAGTGGTTTGCCTTTTCCTCCTTCTGCTCATTTTATAGGTGAAAAAACTGAGATAAACAGTTTTAAGTCAGGATTACACAGCTAGGTTGAGGTGAGATATGAGAGCAAAAATAACAAGTGGATAAGTAATGGGTTCCATAGGTATCCTCAAAATGTTGAGAGAAAGCAAGGAAGTTCTTTAGCACAGTACATAAAGCCCTGTGGCAAACTTTTGGGAAGATGTGGATAATAATCACACCTACTGAGCAGGCATTGATGGTCTGCAATTAGTATCATGGGAGTATTTAAGTACACAGGAGGCACTGTTCCAAGCTTTGGGAAACAGATAAAACCAGAATTGATAATGTAACACCAGTTTCATAGCAGGTTTTCATGATCTGCTTTGATTAATATGTCTGGGATCCATAACTATAACCTTTTAAAAATTTCTAGTGACAATGACATGGTTATAAATTTCTATTCAAGTTCAAGATGTAGTCCCTGACTTCAATAAAATCACTACGTCCCCCATCCTCCAATTTTCAACCTCAAAAATCAGTTGGAATTTCTATGGTTCTATTAACATAAAATGAGAGGATATTAGAACTACTCCATTCCACCTAGCTCCAAAAAGATTTATAATTGATTTATCCCCCCCCCCAATATTATCCTCCTTTATTCTGGCCTTCTTCAGAGCATCTTATTTGGTTGTCAGACTATTTGCTGGACAGATGTCTTCTTATTTCAGCCTAGTCTTCCCTAAAAGGCAAAAACTATTCTAGTAGCCATTAGCACATGAGGAAATTTGAGTAATTTCATATGGCACACATTAATTTGTTCCTGTTGGTTATTTGGCGTAACGTAGCAAGCTTTTGCTTCAGAAGGCTGAAAGCAAAATAGACATCCAGGAGGCCTCTGTTGCTCCCAATACCTCTGAAGTCATCCAAAGTTACATCAGCGCTCTTCTGAGTCATTAATAAGTATATTGAACACCTGTGTGGGCTCATCCCTTAGGCAGCTCATTATTAATCTAATTGCACAGCTCCATGGTATTTCGTTTAACCTTGATTTTATGACCATTCATTGTTTCCAACTGTGATTCTCTCAAATTGATGATGAGAGTTTCCCTTTCCCCTTGTGGTTGCCTTGATTCTTTAATGCAACTTGACAACTTTTTTTTTTAAGGGCGATAGAGTGGAAGGTGAAGGGAGGGAGTACTCTATATGAGAAGGAAACCACTTGGTATGCTTTCTTTGAAACACTTAAAGACCTTAATTTATGGTTAAAGACATTCTACTAATTCTACTCACATTGTTTTCCCTTAATCTAGGTCACTCTGAAGTCTCATCTGCAAGACTTCTGCATCTATATGGGTCATATTCCCCAAGGCAGATGTGAAAAGTCAGTGGCTGGCCCCTTCAGCTTCTATTTCCATGCTTTTCTATAGATTGTCCCCCAGGCCTGGAAGGCAATTGCTCATTCCTCTGCCTCTGAGAATCTCTCATTTACCTCTCTGATGACACCTTCCATACATTTTAGTCATTAGTGCTTTCATCTTGCACCATAAATTATCCCATAATCCTTTTGGGTTTGCCTGTTGCCTCTCCTTGGTGGAATACAAGGTACTTGAGATTAAGGAGCGCTTGAGGGCTTGCTAACTCTCTTACCAGCATTTTGCATATTGAATTTTTGTGGGCCATTTTTGGTTTTCAGACTTTTGATTTCATTGATGGCAGATGTTTGGAAATTCCCTCCAGTAATGCATAACAGCTAGGTGGTGCAGTAGATAGTGCAGAGGGGTCTTGAAATCATGACAATTCATCTTCATGCATTTACATCTGACCTTAATCACTTAATAGAGTTGTATGGCCTTACTTAATTCTGCTTTCCTCAGTTTCCTCATCTGTAAAATGAGCTGGAGAAGGAAATGTCAAACCACTCCAGTTTCATTACCAAGAAAATCCCAAATAGGGTCAGGGACATGATTTGAATGACTCCACAATACTGCAAAACAGCAATTCATCTGAACATGCTAGTCCTAGAGAACTACTTCAGATACTGAGAGATGAAATGATGTGCTCAGGATCACATGGCTAGCCTGGTCAGACCTAAATCCAGGACTTCCTCAATTGGCCAACTTGCATTTATTAAGCACCTGCAGTAATAGGCCCTGCCTTCAAGGGAATCTGTCCTGTGTCAAGCACTGTGATAGGGGCTGAAGTCACAAAGGTAAAAAAGAAACAATTTTTGATCTCAAGGAATTTGCATTCAATAAGTGGGGGGGGGTATATATAAATGTAAGTATAAATAAAATCAATAAAAGCCAAATGCATGGTCATTTTTTTGGGGGGGAGGTAAATGGGGAAAATGAGGCACCTGCAACCAGCTGGAGGGATCAGGAAGAAGCAAGGGACTATAGAGATAAGAAGTAGTGAAGAAGAACTACATTCTAGACATGGGGGACAGCAAGTGCAAAGGCAGAGAGGTTGAAATGGGATGGCATGTATGGTTAGAGTGGAGAGTGTGCAAAGTGGAATAAAGTAAAGTAGCAATTTTAGAAATGTAGGTTATGGGGACAGCTAGGTGGTGGTGCAGTGGATAGAGTACCAGCCCTGAAGTCAGGAGGACCTGAGTTCAAATGTGATCTCAGACACTTAATGCTTCCTAGCTCTGTGACCCTGGGCAAATCACTTAAACCCAATTGCTTCAGCAAAAAAAAAAAAAAAAAAAAAAAAAAAAAATGTAGGTTATAAAGAGTTTTGAAAGGCCCTTTGGCCTTTTAATTTTTTTTTAAATTGATACTCTATTTTTGATACTATAAGTAATAGCGAGACATTGAAATTTATTAAATAGGGTCAGACCTATGTAGATTGGCATGGAGGTAAGAGACAAGAATAAACAAGACCAATCAGGAAACTGAGGTAAGACACAAGAATAAACAAGATCAATCAGGAAACTGAGGTAAGAGACAAGAGTAAAGACTAGTCAGGAAGCTGTCAATGACTTTGTGAGAAGAATCCACATCTTGGAACCAGCTAGTTAAGATGGCACAATGGATAGAGCACAGGGTTTGAGTTAAAAGTCTGACCTCAGATACTCATAAACCGGGAACTCTTGGCAAGTCACTTAACCTCAGTTTCCTTTGCTCTAAAGTGGGGATATTAACAGCAGGTACCTCCTGGAGTTGTTAGGGAATCCAATGAGGTAATATTTAGAAAGCACCATTCCTGGCACATAGCAGTAAGCACTATATCAACCTTTACTGCTTTCTCTCCACCTCCCCACTCCTTCCCTTAGATTTAGAAGTGGAAGGTTCCTTAGAGGCTACTTAGTCCAATTTACTCATTTTATAGATGGGGAAACTGAAGTTTAGAGAAGTTACATAATTCGTCTATGGCCCACTGAACTGATGAGTATCAGAGATGGGATTCAGACTTTGGTCTGATTGACTTTGAGTCTAGCATCTTGATGAGTGATGAGTGAGTGATTCTCCATCCTTGAACAAAGCAAATTCATGAAAAAAAGTTTTCTAGGTAGAGATTTGGATGGTTTTTCAACTCCTCTTACAACCCCAGCTCTAACAACTCCTCAAAGCTAAGAGTAACAAAATATTGATTTTGTCTTTGTGTTACCAGATCCTAGGACCAAAAAGTGCTTAATTAGATTGAGTTGAGTCATAATTGGATGTTCCTCAGCATCTGTTGATTTTGGGACAATCACTTTAGGCCTTTTCCTGATTTAATCCATAAAGATAAAGAGTATTCCAAAAGCCTTGGAAGGCTACCATCAAATTGAATGATCCAGGCCATACTTTTTATTGTAAGTTCCTTCTTGGGAATGTTGGAAACATTGCAGAAGAAACAGTAAATCTTTCAGGTCCATGATTCATCTGCTTTGGGGAAAAACATTTTATCCTGACTGTAAGAAAAAAAATATCTTACCAAGAACTCCACTGACTCATTGATGAATGCGGGAAAGATTTATTTTATATTCTTACAAGAATGGGTGCCTAGATGAGCAGACACACCTTAGAAACTCCAAAGGCTGCATTTTATTTCCTATCCTGAAGCACAAGTCCCTCCCCTGATTCTCCATTAATTGGATGTTACAGTAATTCCATGAAGTGAATCTCTACCCCTCATTACATAGCCAGTCCCTGCCCCAAACTGAGCTCACCTTCTAGAAGGGGGAAATCTAACAAAGTGCTAAAGGCAAAGAACAAAAGATTCTTTTCAAATCTCTGGCCATCACTCCTGATTACAAAAGTCACTCCCTGTTCCCATTCTTTTGGGAGAAAATAATCTCCAGTCTTGATGATTACACCCATGGCCTTGGGAGTTTCAGTTTTCCAATTTAAGTTTTGCTAAATTGTCTCCAATTTGATTTTCATAATTGTGGAAACCAAAAATGCCCATCCATTTCTCACACTGGCACATAGTCAAATAATATAATTTAAGATGTTTAGTAAATCATTACACCAGGACAAGAAAGAAAGTTATTGCAATTCTAGGATTTTGCTTAGGAAGCTGCTCCCTTGCTCAGGAAGAGTTGGTTCATTATTCTGCATCACACAGGGGAGAGGGAGAAAGAGGGAAAAAGTTAGTGAAACTATGATGAAATACCCAGAAGAAGAAGATGTGATTATTGATTCAGAACTGGAAAAAGCTTTATGGGACTTGTAGTCCTATCCCTTCATTTTAGAGGGGAGAATTCTGAGGCTCAGAAAGAGAGGACACTTATCCAAACTCATCCAGCTACTAAAGGGTAGAACTGGGATTTGAATTCAAGTCCTTTGACTGCTGCTCTTCATTAATCTCTCAGATCACAGAATTTGGGAATAGGAAGAAATCTTGGAGATTGCCCAGTTTGACTTTGTTACTTTGTAGATGGGAAAAGTAAGCGATGGAGCGGTATAAAATCTTTGACATGGAGCATTGAGTGGCCCCAAGTCATGTGGCTACTTGTTGACAAAACTGGAACTAGAACTGGGTTGCCTGATTTCTGATCCCATGATAGTTTACTTTATCCCAACAATACCCTGTTAATTAAATGGATAAAATTAGTGGTGTAGATGAGCCAGAATGTAATGTTAAGACAAAGATACAAAATACAAAACAAAACAAAACAAAACTCCTCTAGAGGTATTCATTTGGAATTTAACAAAGGCCCAGTATTATCAGATATAATTGTTCCTAGGAAAAATCCCAGCAACAACAGCTGATTGAAACAGGAATGATTGTGATTTCCAAGTTTGAATCTGTCCCTTGGATGTAAATAGTTACTCGGGCTTTATTCCCTTTTCTTCTCTGTTTCTTCTCTCCCTGATCTATATGGTTATAGATTTAGAGATGAAGAGATCAGGAGAATATGGTTCATGCTTCATTTTTCCCTTTCCCTGCCCCATTTTACATATGCATAAACTTCAGTCAAGGGATAGACCTTGCTATAGGAGGATTGATTAAAGGAGTTGGATATGTGTTGCCTTGAGAAGGGACAGACTTGGAAAGACATCTTCAAACTCTTGAAAGCCTCTCATATATAAGGAGGTGAGAGTTTAGACCTTTGCTGTTTGCCCCAGAGGGCAACAAGGAGCAATGGGCAGAAAATATAATGAGGCTAGATATCATGTAAAATTTTCCCCAAATTAGAGCTGTCCCAAAATGCAATGACTATCTGGAAGGGTGCTGGACTCCTCCTTCGTGAATTAGATCCAAGCAGAGCTTGAATGATCAGCTGTGAAATCTGGGGAATTTCTTTTGGGTATAGTTTGGACTCAACCACAGCTGAAGTCTCAATTCTCACAATTTTCATTTTTGGGATTCTGAGTTTATTTCAACTTTCCTCTGAATTCATTGCAATCACCTTGGAATAATCTTGGCTTGATGTAGCTATTGTTTGGCCAAATCATTTGGATGGACTCATCCCTGAAGCTACCTGAGTATTGTTGCAGGGATATAGTCTATATTTGGCAGGGTTTAAGTTTTACCTTAGACAAAGTAACCATAAACTCTTATCTAATAATGGCCTATTTCTCGCTGAAGGCTTTTTTGGCTCCTAGAATTATTAGACTGAACTTTATTTTGGTATAGACTTGGAAATCCATCTCATGGGGAACTTCTAGTTTAGAAACGTCCATGTTAGACTTAGAATTTATAATCTGCAAAAGTTTTCTGGGACACTGCAAGGTTAATTCACTTGGTCACACAGTATAGATAATAATAAGCAGGCTTTGAATCTAGGTGTCCCTGAGATAAAGACTAGTGCACACCCTCCCTCCCCTTCCTCTCTTTCTCCCTCTCTCTCTCCCTCTCTCTTCTTCTCTTTACCCCCTCTCTTTCCCTTTCTCTTTCCCTCTCTTTCTCTCCCTCTCTGTCTCTGTTTCTCTCTATCTCTCTCTCCCCTTCATTCTTTCTCTCTGTCTTTGTGTCTCTGCCCCCCCTTTCCTTTAACAGACCGTCTCTCTTAATATACCAGGGTTCAAATCTCAATGTTGTTTCTGTCCTTAGAAATATCTTTTGGGGCAGTTAGATGATGCAGTAGATAGAGCACCGATCCTGAAGTCAGGAAAACCTGAGTTCACATCTAGCTTCAGACACACAACACTTATTATCTGTGTGGCCCTGGCCAAGTCACTTAACCCCAATTGCCTCAAAATAAACAAGAAATATCTTCTAGGGAAGGGAATCCTCTAGAATCAGATATGACATAGGAGTTAATCAAACTAAATCATGACATCTCAGCAAGAATCTTTTGCTGGGTCCACACCCATCAAGACTTTTAGAATGTTGGAGTTAAGTAAAGATTTCCAATGAATTTGCCCAAAGCAGTGCAATGCAAAGCATTGTATACATTGGTCTAAAACAAGGCTGAGTAGGGTGATGGAGATGAAAAAAAAATTCTTTTTTTTTTTTTTCTCAAATGATCTTTGGGAATTCTTTCTCTGCTCTCCACCTCCTTCCCCATCCCCTGGAGTAAATTCACCACTTGACTTTACTGTATTTGTTCATTAGATGTCACTACTTCATCCAAGTGTATCCATCCCAAGGAAGTTATTTCTAGACCTCAGACTTGCTTTGCCCTAGTATTGAAATGTAATTTTAAACCGTGCCACAGTGCAATTTAGAAATGAAATATGAGCCCAGGGTTTTCATATTCCTATGAAATATTAGGTTATTTAAGCAGTATATAAATTTACTTAGTGCATAATCCATGTGTTTTACCATTTCTTTAATCTACCAAGAAACCCCAATGCTAATTGGATCTGGAATTCAAGTTTTTAATGTAAATAGCCCTCACTTTCCTGTTCTCACTTTTAATCCACTCTAAATTTCCAAGAGCATCCATCATTTCCTTCTTGCTGTCCTCTAGGAGTAATGGGGCACCAGGACTCTCCACCAAGGACTGTGGATTTGCATACCAATTGGGCATTTTTATATTTTAAATCTGTCTCTGTTGTATGGCTCATAAATCTGTCAGTGGCTTAAGTTCAAACAGTATAAATACTCCAAGAGAAGCTACATATGAATGAATGGACTCTTTCATTATTATGAATATAATGTAATTTTATTTTGCCTTTAGATGGAATTTTTATGACCCAAGACTAAAGTTCCTTATGATTTTCAAAATTGACCCAAAAGTTAAATATGGGAATTCACTTTGAGCTGTCTGTTGATGAGTATTTTCTATTTCATTTGCATGAAACTGGGACAGCAAAAATAAATATCACAGATTTAGAATTGGAAGGCATCTTCTGGAGTCCCTTATCTAATAACTTTATTTTATATATGAGGAAAGTGAGACCCTGAAGGGAGAAATGACAGCCAAAGTGACGTAGGTAGTTAGTGACACAGGTGAGATTTGAGCCCTTATTCTTGAATAATTCAACCTTCTTTTCTAGAACACCAGATGGCCTCAGTTTAACGAAATCAAATAATTTCTTCGGTTTTCCCATTACAAATAGAAGAACGTGATTTCTGTTGAGCCATGAGAAGTTATATAGCGTGTCATAACGTGACTCCTACTCAGAATGGATATGCAGCTTAGTAAGGAGGGATGCATCACCCCAGATGTATTCTGAAGATAGGCCTTCTGATATTTGATTTGACACCTAAAGATGAACCAAAGGGAACTAATCAGGGATAATCAATGGAGTAGTTGATCAGTTCAATAAGTATTATTTAAAGCATCAAAAAATATCTTGGGAGAATTTTTAAAAATCACAAATGTCATTCTGTCTATTTTAATTTTTGTGTAAAAATCTCCCAGACTCAGTGTTGGGAGTGGCCCTCTTCCTAGTGGTAGAGATAGGTCACCTGTTTATAGTTTCAGAAAATTGTTCCTATTTAATAAAAGGCTGAATCCTTTGCCAAAGAATAGCCAGTGTGTCCCAGTCTGAACTTGAGGAGAGTTCTTCCTGCACTCCCCAAAGCAATCCCACAATATTGTATTTAGATTGTATTCACTTATAGGTGCATTTGTTATCTCCCATTTGAATATAAGCCCTTGGGAGTAGATTGTTTCCTATTTCTACTTCTATCCTAAGTGCCTGGCCCATTATTGGTACTTAACTTAACCTTGTGGATTGATGGATTGATTGACTTCATTCCCACTCCAGCATGCTGCCACTCAGAGCCGATGCAAGGACAAAAATGTAACTGAGACTGTTGTGTTTATCTTATTTACCAGTTATATGCTATGGCTCACTTGGTTTTTATTAATGAAAATTAGCTAATAAAACTTAGTTAAAGGGAAAAAAGCTCAAGGTAAAACATAATTATATTTTATTCAAAATAATGAAAGCATCCATTCATATGTAGCCTCTCTTGCCACATACATATAAGTATATATTTATATGTAATATATAGATATAATATACATATATTTGTATATATACACATATACCTACATATATATGGATACATACATATATACATATGAATATATATGGATATATACATATATACATGCACAAAAATATATAAGTATACATATATAGAGAAATGTATATATATGCATTATATTTGCACACACATATATGTACTGTTCAAATAATAGAGCAGTTATTGCATAATTGTAGGACTTTGGTTTGAATCTCAGCTTTGAATGAAAACTATGGAAGAAAGGAAGAGAGAAAGGGAGGGAAGAAGAAAGGAAGGGAGGAAAGAAAGAAAGAAAGAAAGAAGATCTGGAGAATTGATATCATATTAGGCTGAAATGTTCTTTCCTGGAATAATGAATCCTTTACCATCTAGACCTTTCCTACCCACATCATTGTTGTAACTATCAGGAGTTCAGGGGTGTGTACATTATCAAAAAGAGGAGACAGATAATTTGCAATAGAAGACAAAATAACTATATTATACGGGTTCTCATAAAGTTCTAACTCCATCCCAAATTAAAGTGAATTAAAATGGAGTCAGAGGTTGGAAAGAATAAATAAGCCAAGCTAGAGAGAGAAGAAGAGATGTGGGGAGATGTTGGAAATTCTAGGTCAACTTGAATAAAAGGAAGCAGTTATAAAATATCTGGAATGTAATGCCAGAAAGGGGGGGGTGAAGGTATATTACCATAATTACCAGTTATAAATAAGTCAGTTGTTCATTACTTCTATTGAAAGAACAAGCTGACAACAGCATCTATTCAATGTGTGAATGATTCACTTAATGACTTTTCATGCCTCATTTCTGACATTTTTTTGGTATAAAAATACTGAAATGATGGAAATACCCTATGCTGGGTGCCTAGCATATAATTCATTACTAACTGGTTATCTCATTTCTAACTGAGAGGTTTATTGCTCTAGGAAGAGGCAGTCGCCCTCAGGCTAGAAATCACAAACTTTTCCTAAAAGCCACTCAGTGGAACCTGGGTGACAGAAGCAGGTGCCAGGTGAATAGCCCCAAATTATCTATTTCTCTTCAGTCATTCCTTCTACTGGACTTCTTGATAAGGCCGAGGTTGTATCAGTAGCTTTTTCAGAGAGTGATGGGACAAGACAGGTCATTGTGAAAGGGATGGGCCATTGGAACCGAGTGCCCATTTCATTGCCAGTGTATCTACTTGGCCCATGGTGAATCAGAGGATTGACATGTAAGGAGTGAAAGGGAACTGGGAGGCCATTTAATTCAGCTTTCTATTTTATAGATGAAGAAACTTAGTTCACAGAAGTGAAATAATTTGTTCATAGCCACACAAGGTAGTAATTATAAGGATTTGAACCTAGATCTTCAGTTTTTAAAGCCATTATCCTTTCCAGTATACAACAATAATGACTGAGGATGAATAAAGTTTTTAAGGAAATTCTTGCTTTCTTGGAGTTCTAAAATTTTAATTTTAGCTTAATTGTATTTCCAAATTTTGTTAATGGTTTTCTCTGTATTTTCTTTTTGACTCAGCACTCTGATTTTAGCCAATACCATAAGGATGGAGATTATCTTTCTACCTATGATTATATACATTATTCTTTGCACCGTGACTGTTTTAAACAGCCACTGTCTTTGGCCTCTATGAAATGCAGAACAATGTGTAATCTTAAGTTTTTCATTATACAACACTCCTCTGAGGCAGGAATTGTCTCCTAGCAGAGACAAAGAGATCATAGCGTGCAAGATAGTGACTTTTATTCAATGTCAGCATAAAGAAATTATTAGAATTGATTGAATTGCCCATGGGGACCAAACAGTATGGCCTAATATGGAGTCTTTGGTCAATGACTGGCATATTAATTTTGCATCATGATTAAACACAGAGGCTGCTAGGTGACCCAATAGATAGAAGATTGGAACTGGAGTAAGGAAAAAGTAAATATAAACTCTGCTTCTGGGTAATCTTGATCAAGTTATTTCACTTCTATCTGTCTCACTTTCCTCATTTATAAAATGGTATTGAAAATAGCATTATATTTGCACACACATATATGTACTATTCAAATAACAGAGCAATTATTGCACAATTTCCCTATTATAATAAACTTATAAGGCCACTTGTGAAAATCATAATTTATTATATTATTATAAAAATTATAAGGATCATTGTGAAAATCAAATGAGATAGCATATATAAAATGATCTGAAGGCCTTAAAATGATGTATAACAATAAAATATTGCTGATATCCTCCTTCGCCTCTTCCTTTTCCTTCTCTTCCTCTTCTTCCCCTTTATACACTGAATTGTAATCTAGAAAAATCACTCAGTTCTCTTCCAAGGAGATGAGAATAGGAGTCTTAAATGATATTATAGCTTCCTGATGATTTGGGATTATTAAACCCAACCTACTTTCACATTAGATTGGCTTTGTGTCTACTAAATGTGTGTGTGTGTGTGTGTGTGTGTGTGTGTGTGTGTGTGTGTGTGTATACTAGTTTATTATTAATTAATTGTAGGGACAGTTAGCTGGCACAATGGATAGAACACTAGGTTGGGAATCAGGAGGAAGATCCATCTTCCTGAGTTCAAATCCAGTTTCAAACATTTACTCACTGTATAACCCTATTTCTCTCAGTTTTATTTTCTGCAAAATAAGTTAGAGGAGGAAATGATAAACCACTTTAGTACCTTTGCCAAGAAAACCCCCAATTGAACCACAGAGAATTGGACATGACTACAACACAATTGATCAGCATACCTACTAGATTTAGAGTTCTAAATTATAAAGATTAAAATTTGTTGCTACATATTTAAGCCTTCCCTTGGACACCTTGACATAATCACCTTGACTATAGAAGGGGATTAAAGTTAGCTTGCTGGATGATACAGTAGATAGAAAATCTGAGTTCTAATCCTACATCAGATATTTATTTACTAACTTTGTGGATTTGGGCAAGCCACTAAAACTCTCTCAACTTCAGTTTCCTCTTCTGCAAAGTTGGAACAATCATTTTCATCATAATAAACATCATAATTCCACCCATCTTGCATGGTTGTTTTATCCAATGAGAGTGCATGTAAAGTACTTTGCAAACTTAAAAAGCTCTACAAAATAAAAACTACCATCGCTAAATGGTGATGTAAATTGAATTAGATTAAATTTCCCCTTTACCCTTTGTAAGGTATGAGAAGATATCAGGACTGAGGATACAGAAGATAATCTTCTCTTCTTGGAACTCTACTGGCAGGCTCCCTTCCCCTTTTCCCCCACTCCTAGGTCCCCCTGCTGCCTACTTCTCCACTCTTTTGAGCTCAAGTCTTCAAGAACAAACAAGTTTATGGAATTTAGATTGCAGAGAGGCACATTTAGGCTCAATATAAAGAAAAAATTCTTAAAATATCATAATTATTATAGTTTTTCAATAATGGGAAGGGGTTGTCTTAGCAAATAGTAGTTTTCTCCCCATTGGAGCTCTCTTCTCCAAAGATAATGATTAAATAGTGAGCATGTCTTGGAAAAGATACTTTGTCAGGCAAGATGACCACTAAGGTTTGTTCAACTAGGATCCCGGGTGAAAAAAGAAGCCAGCAATGGATCCCAATGTCTCCTGATGGAATTTGCTGCCATTTACAAGAGCTGTTATATAAAATTTCAGAAATCCACAGGCAGTCGTCACTTACCATTAATTTATTCCCGCTAATAAATTATTGTCCTTACATATGTAATACTTCAAGGATGACACTGGAAGTAGCAGTCATTAAGGATGTATTAGGTGTTTAATATAACAGGACTGGTTGCGGTATAATGAATCTTCAGTTGCAGGCTCATTTGCCCCCCACAGCAGGTGCTACGATGTAGCTAACGATTGAAAGAGACAGTTTAAAAGTAATTTATTTATGGCAAAACTTAAGTTGATGAATGACAATATAAATTCCTTGTCATCTGGGACTTTCATGATTGCACTCATCACATTTCACCGTTCGTAATCCGCATCGGCATTCCGGTGGAAACCAATTCCTTTGGCATTCATTAAAATAACGTTATTCATGACAAACTCAATGGGTGTAAATGTGGATAAGTTCAGAAAAGTTATAATTAAAATTAATCAGCTTCTCTAATTACACAGACCGAGAACCCAAGCCTTGACCTAGTTACTGAAAACAGTAACACTATTTTGACTCGAATGAATGAATGTGAGCATCCTTTAAGACAAAATAAGGAGCAAGAATCTTAAGCAGTGATCAGACAGGCAGTACCCTTGGAAGGCAGTATAAATTTCTTTTATACAATGGCACTTATAAATATGAAAAATCATTCTGGAAAGGAAAATATTTTTCAAAACAGATATTCTGATATTCTTACCAGGTGCGATTAGCCACATTTCCTTAGAGGATGCTTTTATCTTCCTCCCCTCAGTAGATAATATATGAAAAGCATTTAGTATAGTGCCCATTATATAACAGGTACCCAATAAATGAGTTTTTCTCTCTTTCTTTCCCACTTTGAATGACATTGAGTCTAACCAACAGCAGTAGATCTAGAAAGAGCTAAAAGGGATTTTGGAGTCCATATAATCCAACTGCCTAATTTTACAGATGAAGAAATTGAGGTCAGGGAAGGTTTAATTACTTTCCCACATAAATATTAAACACTAAAGACAGAGGTATATAATAGGCTGTCATGAACAGCACTGAGGTCCACTTCTTTGGAGACGGGCCTGAATGACCAGCAAGGAGTTTTGTCACTAAGGGGATTCTGGGTGAATTATGAATTAAAGTAGCTGGTGTCTCCAGAATTGACAATTTTGCAATCTTCAACTCTCTCTCCCCATGATGATTTTTTAAAGAATTGAAAACGTTTATCAATCTAACATCTTTTAAGTACACATATATTTTAATTGTTTTAAATACTTTTAAGTACTGAGTACCAAACCTTCTTTTAGGCACTAGGGAAGAATAGACTTGCAGGGTCTTGGGGGAGGATCTGTTTTCAAGTTTTTTAAGGGCTGGCAATTGAAAAATATATTAGATTTATTTTATGTGACCTCAGATCCAGGAGCAGCATGTGGAATGTAGATGTTTCAATCAATCAGAATTTTATCAAGTACCTGCTGTATGTCAGACACGGTGCTAGGCACTGGGAAAACAAAGAAACACTTTTGCTGTTTAACCATATCTCTTTGTATAATGCCCAAGGAGAGCAAATATAACTTGCCTTGTCACACAAATAGCAAGGATCAGAATTGGAATCTTCTCTATCTTAAGTCTTGAAAGTGAAAGTCAAATGCCTACTTGTTGGTGACATGGCAGAAGGCATTCTCAGACACCTAGGAATTAGAGTAAGATGGCCTTTAAGGTGCTTTCTGATTCCAGTATACTGGGGTATCTCAAAAACTCATTGTACCCAATATTCATTTACTTTCCTGTCATTCTTCTGTCTTAAATTGTAGGCAGGGATAATTTAAATTCCAGTAGGAAACTTTCCCCTTCCACCTCTGTCCATACTCCCTGGAGGACAAAACAGCAATGTGGACCTTTTTGAGACAGACATGGATTGAATCCAGAATAAAAGGACTCAGAAATTCCATTAAACACATTTTGTAGAAATGTAAATATCCATCTGTGCTTATCACTGAAGCTCAAAATTGGATGCTTTCTCTTTCCAATTTTCCCCCATCATGTTTCTAGGATCCTATCTGGAGCAAGTCTCTTGACAAAGGACTTTTCACTATTGTAAAAAGAAAGAAACACAGTAGAAATTGTAGAAAATAACAGACTCCTAGAATTCTAAAGCAATGTTAACCCATTACTTCATGGGACTGACATCTTGGAGAATCTGAATATCATTGGAATAAGATTGTTTTAGGATAGGATGGGATAGACTGAAATGAATGGTTTTGGGGGTTGCCCTTAGTCTATTTCTGGGATCATTATGAGGCCCCTTGTGGGCAGAATGAATGATATACCAGGTAATATGAAAGAGTCTGAGGGAAATAAGAGATGCTAGCTGAGCCTCTGTGCAGGGTTTATATTCTAATTTTGGATATGGCCAACTAATTTCAGCATTTTAAATGTCTTTTGTGAGTATCTTATCTAGCCTCAGAGATGGAACAGAGTCTGTGATTTAGTAACTAGTCTTCCTGAGTTATCGTGGCTAAAAAATCCATCACTCTGTGGCCAAATGAGGGAACTCTAAACTGATCTATATTGGTTCTTGAATTGTAGACAATCCGTCACTAAGAAACAAAAGGAGTGCCCATCTATTGTTGAATAATTAAACAAATTATGGTAGAAGCGTATAATGAAATACAATTGTGCATAAAAAGGCACTGGAATATTCTTGAAACCTTTCCAGCTTGATAGAGCCTGCAGAAAGGTGCATTTCCCTGATAGAACCTTGGTGAACTCAGCTCATGTACATGTGAGGGAAAAATCAGAACGCTTACAAATCAAAATGCAAATAAGTGCAAATTAGTATTGTAGAAACTAAGTACTGTATACAAGTACAGAGAGAAAGGCAGAATGCAGAAGCAATCAGAGTCTTATGGGAAGAAGTAATCTTCCTACTTTAAAAAAAGACCTACTAATTTACCTTCATGTGTCTTATTTTTTAAAAAATAAAAATGTATAAATGTCTGTATAGAGACATTAAGATAGAGATAGAGATAGTTCTGTCTAGGTTGTTATTAATCTCATAATATGTACATATAATATATTATTTTAGTGAAGAGATTACTGGAAATTGGGATGCTTGGTCCTATGATTGCATTGGCTAGGGAAACAATTTTTAACAAGTTACCTCATTGTTGTTCTTCAATTTGTCTATCTGTGAATGGGATCTTGTGGAATTCAATGAGGTAGTAGATGAGAAAATTCCTTTTTAAAGACCACAGAGGCAAATTGTCCAGAAATGGGAAGAAGTTGACTCTTTAATGAAGAAGAGGGAACTGAGTCCTCTGTTTAGAGTCCAATTAAGGAACTAGGAGCAGGAGGCAGAAATCAAGCAAAGGTAGATTTTAATTTGATGTCAGGAGAAAAGTCTGAATGAGTGGGAGAATTCTGCAAAAGGGATTTAGTAAAGTTAGCTTTTGAATTAGATTCCTTCTATCTCTGAGAGTCTGTGAGCCTGTGACTTGCAGAAGACTGGCTGCTAAGCAGTAAGGTGCTACAATGGCAAGAGTGATGGATTTGAAGTCATTAAGAACTTAGTTCAAATCCATTTTGAGACAATTTTGTCATTCTGGGACCCTGGGAAAGTCATTTAAACTCAATCAGCCTCAGTTTCCTCACCTATAAAATAATAATGGTAATAACAAACATTTATTAAGTGTCTTATTATGTGCCAGAAGCAGTTTGGTGGTACAGTGGATGAAGCACTGGGTCTGGAGTCAGGAAGACTCATTTTCCTCAGTTCAAAATTTTCCACATTCACTTAATTGGCTATGTGACTCTGGGCAAATCATTTAAGTCTGTTTGCCCCAGTTTCCTCATATGTAGGATGAACTGGAGTAGGAAATAACTAATTTCTCTAGTATCTTTGTCAAGAAAACACCAAATGGGGTCATGAAGAGTTGGACACATTGGGAAATAAAAATTTGCCTGGTACTGTGCTTAATGTTAGAGATACAGGAAGAGGCAAAAAGACAGTTCCTGTTCTCAAGGAGCTTATAATCAAATATAAAATAGATATAATAATTACACCTACCTCCTAAGGTCATCATAAAGCTCAAACATGATAATATATCCTAAATGCTTTGCATTACTTACACTATGCAAATGCTAGCTATCAATATCACCTAGTCATCATTAGATGATGGTTCCTTGACTGTAGGAACCTATAAAACTTCTGTGGATAGAAAATCTAGAATAATGGGTACATTGAATAGAGAGACAAGTAATGGCAACCTAGTGAAGTGGTATAGGACTTTCAGGAAGTCCTTAGATCATTATTTTCCTCAATATTCTTGAACAAATCATGTAATATGTTCCTGTCTCAGTTTTCTCATCCATAAAATGAAGGGCTTCTTAAGTATGACAGTTTAAGGCTCCCTCCAGATCCAAATTGTTGATCCTCTGAAGTTTGAACTAGAGAAGTATTTTTTCTCTTTGAATTAAATCCCATTATGATTTGTATCATTTTTTTCTGAAAAATTATGATTCCTTAAGTCTAATCCCAACCCGAGTTGAAAAATAGCACTAAGTGTGAGCTGATCACATTCTGGAGAGCAATTAGGATCCAAAAGGCTATGTAATTGTGCATATTCTTTGATCCATCATTTCCACTACTGTATTTGTATCCCAAAGAGATCATAAAAGAGAGAAAAAGATCCACATGGGCAAAAACGTTTATAGTAGCTCTTAGTGTGGTGGCAAGGAATTGGAAATTGAGTGGATTCTACCTATCAGTTGGGGAATGGCTGACTAAATTAGGTATTTGAATGTAATGGAATATGATTGCTCTATAAGAAATGACAAGCAGACTGATTTCAGAAAAGCCTGGAAAGACTCACATGAACTGATGCTATGTGAAGTGAGCAGAACCAGGAGAAATAGCAAGATTGTGTGATGTCCAGCTATGAAACACTTAGCTTTTCTCAGCAATGTCCAAAACAATTTCAGTAGATTTGGGATTAAAAATGTCATCTGCTTCCAGAGAGAAAAATATAGAGACCGAATGTGGATCAAAGGATACTCTTCTTACTTTTTCTCTCTTTCTCATGATTTTCCTTTTTTGTTTTGATTCTTCTTTTACAACATGACTCACATGAAAATGTGTTTCAAACGACTGTATGTTTATATAACCTATATCAGATTGCTTTCTCTCTTGGAGAGGGAGGAGGGAAGAAAAGAAGGGAAAAAAATTGAAACTCAAAAGCTTACAAAACTGAATGTTGAAAACCATTTTTACATGTATTTGAAAAATAAAATACCATTAATTAAAAAAAAAAAAACTAGCACCAAGCCAGCTAATAACACCCACTCAGACATCACTTACCTCTTGATATAGGCTTGGTATTTTCTTCATTGTCCTTTCCTTTATCTTCAAGCCAAGTCACCAAGGACATCCTTGTCACCCACGATCATTAATATTCAAAGTATTTCAGATAACATCACCCAGATGGTAGGTGAGGTGCCAATTCTAATCAGATTCAGGGAATGTGTATTTCAGCATGACAGAGCTCATTCCTTGTCTGTACTTAAGCCCTATTTTGAATTGCAACTCCAATTTTTCTCATTGTAACACTGCTATTGATTTCAATAAAAGAGCCACTAATTATATAGAACATTTTTCTGGTTTCAAAATCCCTGACAGTTTCTTTAAAAGTATTCTTGCCTGGATTCTCCATATTCTCAAACCATCTGTGGTAGTGGTAGTAACTGGCAGCAGTGGAGTTGGGATGGACATTCACATAATTCTATAATGACCTTACCTTGGTCTTGTTTAGTTTCCCCTCAAAGAGAAACATCTAACCAGTGGTTTTTGGAGATTTTTATGGTGTAATGTAGTCCTTTTCAGGTTTGAGCTTTGTTGAAGATGTGATTTTAGTTGAATTTATGACAGAAACTATTTATGCACAAAGATACCCTTCCCATTTTGGACCATCCTTGTGCAACAAAGCAGAATAGTCACATGATTCCAACAGTGACAATTATGTGTGATTTCAAATCAGGACTTACATTCTCTGCTTGAGTAACATTGAAAACTAGTGTCATTGAATTGTGCTTCTGTAAAGAAGAACACCTTCCTGGGCTACTTCTTCCTCTGTATATAAATGAATTGTGTATTTGATCATGGCTAAATAAACATTCATCCATCAGTGTCAGCATATTCTTAAGCCATTGGCATTCAGTATGCCCATCTTACTCCACAACATTTTTATGAACTGGGTCGGCCAGTCATAAATTGTACTTTGAACAATATATGTAATGTATAAAATGTTGAATTTGTTCCTTGTCACCTTGCACTTGGTTACCTTATTGCTTATCAGTCCTTTTGGTTTTAATTTCACTTATCTACCTGCCACCCTTTGTTATCGATTTCTAATTATCATTGTTGACTCTCTTTCCACTCACGCAGATCATGTCATCTATGTTGTATCATAGTGTGTAGCCCTTATTCATGTCCTTCCCTTTCATGAAGTCCTTCTTAGAAGATTTACCAATTTGCCCTGAAGTATCCTGTCTCTAATAATCATACTTGAGCTATAATTGGATAGGGATACTTAACACAGTGCCAGGTACCAAGTGGTTACTTAGTAAATATTTGTTGATTGACTTGGAAATGAGAATGTATTATGAGCACTTGTTAGGCTGCATATTTCATTTGTTTCTCAAGGGTTTTTTGGTCTTAACACTTTTCTATGAGAAATGTACACATTTCAGAAAAAAAAAAATAGACAAATGGCCCTAGCATTACAGTACTTAACATTGCTTATTTAGAATCTCAGGGGATAAACTCAGGTTTATGCAAAATGGAAAGAGTATTGATTTTGAGTATGGAGTTGGAAAATGTGGGTTTGAATTTCACTTCTTCTCTTCCAGTTTACATGACCTTGAGAAGTCACTTTCCTATAATTTCCCAATAATATACTCTCATATTCTCAGTTTCTTCTTATTTGAAATGAGGAAGTTGAACTTAAAGGCTGTCTAAACTCCTCTCGGCTCTACCTTCTATGATTCTGTAAGATATTCAGACATAGAGTGATATTTTTATTGGACTTTTTATATTGGTGAATAGGATGGTCATTGACATACTATTTTTTTCTTTATTAACAGTAGAACCCTTTCTTAATTTTACCTCTTAGGTAATTGTGAAAAGTCCAATGACCTTTTTTAGTAAAATTCTAAATACTTAGCTATATGATTGATTTCTGGGGCAAATTGATCGGTTGTCCTGGAAATGGATCCATTGTGAGCAAAGAAACATTTTCAGAAAGGCAAATTATATTTAAAAAGGAAAGCCAAAGACATACAGATCGGCAAGAGCCTTTGTGGTCTTTAATGTTCATCTTTCTACAAGAAAGAAAGAGAGCTCTGATGAATTTAGGGGATAGCAGCCTTATTGGCATAGGAAAACACAGGTGGTAACAGCCATTGGCTAGAGAATGCCAGACAATAAAGTACCTTGTCATCGGCCCATCTGTCCAGAATGATCTTTGTCAGTCTTGCTTGGTTTTTCATTTGAAAAGCCATTTCTTCTTGTTTTTTCCCACATGTGACTCCATAACTAGATTCCCTGCTTTTTATTGGAATTTGTGGCAGGATACATTCCTTTTTCATCTTTACCTCTTAGAATCTCTCATTTTATTCAAGCCTAGATCGAGAGCCATTTTCTACATGAAACCATTGTTGAGACACCCAGCTGTTAGTGCCCTTTCCACTCACAAATTTGTAGGTCCATTGTGTTTACTTGTAGACAAATATATTGTTTACCACAATAGAATGTAAACTTTTTGAAAACAGAGATTATTTCATTTTTGTCTCAGTATCTCTTGTGGCTAAAAAACTGCCTACAGTGTATATAATAAGTGCTCAATAAATATTTGTTTATTGATTCAGAAATATTCTATATTTGATTTATAAAAGGCTTTCAAATCTCTGTTTGTTGCCTCTGAGACCACATCCTGAATAAAATCAAGAGGAATATTAAGAGGTAGGGGTGTATTATATCTAGAAAGGCATATCTAAATTTTGTACTGATATAAAGATAATAAACAAAAAAAATCTAAAATTCAATTATCCAAATTCTGATTATCTAGTTTTTGACTTAAATATACCCTGCTGTCTCTCATGTACTCAGAGATGTTTCATTTTTTGCTAATATCTCTAGAGAGCTCATTTCTAGTGGTTAGCTGGAGGAGGGGGTAGCTGTTGAAACCAATAAATATAATTAGCTTTATTCTACATCCCTTCTAATCTCCAGTTCCTTCTATAAGATGAAGCCATTGGCTTCCATTATCTCTTTTAGGTTTGTTCTGCCTTTCAGTCCTTGATTATTCATGAGTATTTTTCTTTTGTGACACTTCAATAATTCACAAGATCATTGGTTTTTAGATTCAGAGTTATAGCTATAAGGGACCTTAGAGATCATTGGGTCCAAGTCCCTTATTTTAAAGATGAGGAAGAAGAGACCTAGAGAGACTAAAGTGCATGGGGTAACATAGTTAATTAGTGTTTGAAGCACAATTGAACTCCTAGTTTTCCTGGCACCAGATGTAGTTCTCAATTCATTCTATCACCAATACCTCTTAATTCAATTCAGCAAGCATTTATTAATCTCGTACTGTGCCCAAGCCTCTGTGTTTGGTGCTGGAGATTCAAAGACAGAATGGCCCTCCTTCAGGGAACTTATATCATTAGTTTTCTGCCTATCCTATTTCTGTGAATTTTATTCATAAATAACTTTCAGAATTGGCTTGTAGATTATGAAGTATTTGATGACTCAAGAAAAGTATATCATGATCACTAAGCTTTTGTGAATCAAATATAAATTTCTAGGGAAAAATTGAATATTAAGAAGTGGTTGTAATAAAAAGGATTTAATATATATATGGATACACACACACACACACACACACACACACACACACACACACACACACACACACATATATTATATATGTATATGCCACAGGATCCAAGAATCCAGCACTGGCTCCTGGCCTTTATCAGCATAGTGGAAGGACAGACCTTCATTTCACAGTTAAAGAGAATGCCGTAACATTGTTCAGTGATTTTTCAGTGTTGTCTTATATCTCCATAATCCAATTTATGGAACCTCAACCTGGAAAGACACACTTTTGAAAGATACAAGATGAGAAGTGATTTTTTCCTTTAGGGAAAGTGTTAACTACAGGTTGTTTAAAAAAGGGCAAATGCCTTTTGTTTCTTTGCAAACCCTATATTTGCCTATAGTTTTTCATTAACACATTTTTTCCTGTTAAGTTATGTCCACCTACTCATCAATGGGATAGAAAAGAAATAAAAACTTGCTGAATCCTGACCTATTGAGCCAATATATTTTTCAAGGGTCAGTCTTCAAGGCAAATGCCTTGTTCTCAATAAAACAATGAAATATCATCTGCCTTTTTTGAAAGTACCAGAGGATCATTTTAAACGTGAAAATTAAATAAAAATTAGATCTATATTTAAACTCTCAGATAATTTTATTTTGAAATGAAACTCCCCATTAGACAATTGTGCTGTGTTCTGACCTTGAACTTGTTGGTTTGTAAGATGTTTATCTCAATGGAAAATTAAATTCACCATAGAATGCTAAAACTGGAAAAAACTTTGGAGAATCAATTTCTTTTCCAGGATTGAGCAGAAATAAAAATAGAGACCCTGAATTCATACCTGATGCATCCAAAGAGAAATTGAGATTTACCTAATTTTGGCTGTAAACTTCATGGCTATTTTTTTTTTGTTAAGTAAAATAAATTTATTAGTTTTGTGTGCTCTCTTCTCTAATGATTTTATATTTTGCAACATTCCTGTAGAATTTAAGCTTCTTGAAGAATGAACTATTTCATTTTATTTCAATCCAATACTTGGATTGAGCTTTCTGGACGTCATGTTTGTCAGATCATATTTCATAGAAAAGTCCTGAGAACAATGGTTAGGTCCTTTCTCCTTTATTTTCCTAGTTACCTAGAAGGTCTCTTCAACTTTACCTTTGAACTATTGGATATGTATATTGATTGAAAGAATTAGAAACATCTATGCATCTATGGACATTAGCGAAGGAATTCAAACAATAAAATGGTCAAAGTGTGATGAGTCTTTGAGAGACAGACCTCTTATACCAATACAAAAATGAGGTAGAGAAAATTAGTTCAACACTCTTCTCCATTCACTTCTTCCTTCCTCCTCTCCATCATCAACCATGTTATTATAGAGACAAACAGTGGATCAATCAGGGAGCTGAGAGGAAAAAATAGATTCATCAGGTAAAGGTATTTTCAATGAGGGTTACTTCTTTGGGTCAGAAAGTAATGTACTTAAAAAGACTAAGCTATTGGAGCCCAGTAGGTAGCTATGTCTCAAGAAAAACTTCAGAAAAACTCCACAGAAGGAGAGAAAGACTTCCAATAATTTGGAGCTATATGAACTTTCTAAACATGAGTTTACTCTGTCCTAAACTCTGTGTACTTATGGGAGAATATGCTCTCAGATTGGGGCAATATTTTTACCAACTATTCTTACAATTTTAGTATCTCACCATCTTAATAAATACTTATTTTTAAAAGCTAGTTTAAATCTGACTGGCCCATTTATAAAAATGGAAACACTCATGGGAAATGGTAACAGGTATTAGTCCTTAGAAACCCAATGGGATTTATCAACAACTGTCTTCAAAGGATCCAACTGGCCAGTAGTAGGGAGAGTAAGAGAAGCAGCTGGGAAATGTTAAAACTGGCTATAATTCAATGAGCATTTTCTCATTCTAATTAAGTTTTTCTTAGGTCCAGTCTTTTTGAGTATGGATTGCGCCATTCCCTCCCTTTTAACCATTTGTAGTGTTTTTATGTGCTGGACCTTTTCTTTATATACTTCTCTACATTAGCACAATCAACCAATCCTTATTTCAAAGATATAAAAAGGTAGTTTTGTTTTTGATTGTTAACACAATTCTCTGACTTAGGCATATCTTAACATTTCTGATTTCTTGAGTTATTTCAAATCTACGTGAGATGGTATTATTTTCCATTGTGAATAGTGGAGAGACCAAATATCATTCCACCCCCTTTTTTGTGTGTCATGAGATTATATTCTGAGCCTAGGAGTGAAGAACATAATGGAAATATTCTTGAGCTTCATAGTATTTCAAAAAGGATTTGGGGGACACCCTCTATGTCTATAACCAACTTTATATCAAAGATCTAACATCCTGTTTGTGTGAGAAATCTCTCCACTGGTGACAGAAAGTTGCATGAGACTCCGAGAATTATGTGGCCTGCTCACAGTCTTGCCACTAGCAAGTGAGGAGATGGAATCCAAAGCTGCATCTTTCCCTACACCAAGGCTAGAACTGTATTATATCATTTATGTAGCTGTGTTTCTGAGATTCAATCAAACTCTTTATAACTCTGGAATATCCCAGGCTATCCTCAGAAATGGTCATCGATACTGGTTTTAACAAGATACCGGAACTTTACTATGGGATGTGTAATTTGAGCTTTGGTATCCAATTTGATATCTACCCTGTCCTGTTAAATGAAACAAAACAAAGCATTATATGGTATTTTAAGAAGAGGGCTGTGGGATATTTTCTGTCATACCAATTAGAAACAAGTAGAATTGTATCATGATGAGTTGTTCGGTAATCCTGGTATCTGGTACATGACTCCTCAGCTCATTCTGACCTTCCTATGCAGTCCAGCTGTTTGAATATCTAACATAGTAATGATTCCTTCACAGCCATCCATGAAAGCCCAGAACTTTTCTCCTTGTGAGTTTCTAATTTTTCAGGGGCACCATGAGGCCTACATAAGCCTGTAACTTCAGAACACCTGCTCCTCCTGTCTACACATGAGCTGGTATATTCTGTTTGTGGCTGGCTACCCCCTTTTGGCTTCTCTACTAATGTCTTCCTCCAGTGTCTCATTGGGGTATGCAGGGGATCCTGCCAATGGAATACACACTCTGGCTGGGGCTAACCGCTAGAGAGGCTTTGACTGTGGCTCTGATGACAGACTTGAGCATATATTATACAAAGAGCTGTCTAATTGCAGGGGCAGCTGGGAAGGATAATAGATAGTGTACAATCTGTGCGTCAGGAAGATCTGAGTTAAAATCCCTCTAGCTGGGTGATACTGGGCAAGTCATTTACCCTTCCCAACCTTTAGTTTTAGCTTCCTCTTCTGTAAAATGGAAGTGCTAATGGGAGTGCTCCCAGGGTTGTTGTAAGGATAAAATGAAATACTATTTTTAGGTATTTTTCAAACCTCAAAATGCTATACAAGTGCAACTTACTAACAGTAATAATTGTTAAATTTGGAAAGATTTAATATCCAAAGGATGGTCACCAAGAGGATGAAGCACAGAAAACTACAAGAACGTTTATTAAGAGTGTGATATTAATCTTCCTAAGTATAAAGAATTATTACACTCAAAACATACATCCTTGAAATATCCTGAATGGTGACATTTGGTTAAGAATACCACATAATCTCCAAATTTAGTGAGTCAGGCTATATTTAATACAGGAATTGTCAGATTTTACTTTTGGGATCCCTATTCCAGTTGTCAAACCTCTCTCCTCATTAACCTGCCATTCATAGAAATGGCCACACAACCAAGACTGAGTCACTCCTTTCAAAAGCCTGTGTTCCTTTAGGGTAAGTGGGTAGGAGTTTTCATTCTTAAAGACCATAAAAGGAGACTCCAAGCAAGTATGATTCCATTTAAGTAAATGATACATTGCATAGAGAGCACTGGACTTAGGAAACAGTATTACCTGAGTTTGAATCTTTCCTCAGATACTTACAAGCTGTGTGACCCTGAGAAATCACTTAACCTCCATCAGTCTCAGTTTCCTCACCTGTAAAATTGGATAATAATAATCTCTACCTACATTATAGGATTGTTGTGAGGTTTATGAGACAACTTATGAAAATGCTTTGAAAAACCTAAAGATCTATACAAATGTTAGCTATTATTGTTTGTTGTTGTTACTTTTCTTATTTCAATTATTATGGTAGTGAAGGCATCGTGCTATACTTAGGGCATGAAAGACAGGATCAAAATGGATAAGTATTAGCAGATGAGATAATGTATGTTTAGTGTTTCACCAAACTTTATGCCCTATATAAATCTGAACTACCAGTGTGTGATCCACAGGAAGTATATGGCCACATGCTAATGTTATCATTATCAGTTTCATTGTAAAATTGAAAGAGCATAATCTTTGGAGTCAGTAGACCTGATTGAAATCCTGTCTCCACCATTTACCCCCTCTGTGTGATTTTGGTTAAGGGACAACTTCTCTGGGTCTCAGTTTCCTCATCTGAAAAATGACATGATTTGTAAGTTTTTTCCCCCTATCTTTAAACTTGTGATTCTTGGATAGTTCTTCCATTTTCATATTAACTTGTCAAATTGATAATGTTTCTTTTTTTAAAAAAATCTTATTAGCTTAATTTGAATTTTGAGAAATTTTCTGAATTCTTAGGAATGCCATTATCAGTTTCCTTTCCAAAATACCTCGACCTTGGAAGTCTAGAGTATGTGAGTCATAGTTCCAAGGATGTAGATTAATCCATATTTTTATGGAAGCACCTTTGAAAACTTTAAAAACAGTGTTGTTTGGGATAATGAAGGACAGAGATAGGTTTTGTGATTCTTCTAAAGAATTAAAATTGCTCAAAATAGTTTTTTAAATGATAAAAGTTTTCTCCAAATGTATAAAAACCCCATATTTATATGCATTAATTTTTATCCTTTAGAGTCAAATCCCAAAGGGTGATTTGCTCAGAAACATAGCTCATAACTGACCAAATTTCTACTTTATTTGAAAAAAAATTCATTTAAATTATTTTTAATAATTTAACCATTTAAAATATCTTTGACTAATGGAAAAATACATGCCTCTTCCCCCATGTTCTCTGCATGATAAAGACCCCAAGCAGGAGAGGAAGAAAATTTGGGGACAATCCAATCATGGATTAAAGAAATTAGAAAAGACAGAGGGGAAATATGAAGATTAAAATTTAGCCCTAAAGTGCCAAAAAAAAATTGCTCAGCAAATAATTTATTCAAAATATGTTTTGAAAATTGGGGATGCTAAATAAATGATACAAGGCATTCTATTGACATTTTCTTCCCCTTGAAATCATGAATTTTCATCTCTTTGTTCCATATCCTGCCTCATTTTTCAGACCTGTAATGCCTACAGTCTTTACAAACATTTGCCCTATAATTTTCTAGTTCATTTTCCTTAAAGTCATTCTGAAGTTCTGGTGTGATAAACAACCAAAAAACATGAGTCTTTTGAATATATAATTTTCTACTTGGAGGAAGACAAAATTTAAAAAGTTTTGGATATAGTTCTCACCTAATTTGTAGATATACTAAGTGTTTCCCATTGTTTTTCCTCCCAGCTAAATTGTCTTATTTTTAGTTTCCATTTTAGTTTCCATTTCATGAATATAAAATAACCTTACTTAAAAATAATTTTTCCTCCTAGTGCAGAATTAATAGAAATTTGCAGTATTCGAAAAATGGAGGGGACCATAATTGCTATCATATGTCTTTAAGATGCCAATATTAAGCAATAACCTGTGGGAAGCAAATAATAGAAATGAGTCAATTTTCATGTCCTGAATTCCCAATTCCTTCAATGCTTAAAAGTCAAGTTTTTCCCAATCTGATCTATATATCTTTCCAGCTCAATTGGACACCCACTCTACATTTTCTCTCACGGTTGTGGGTAAAAAAAAATTCAATTATTTTTGCAGATAAATTAGAGGTGATCTCTTGCTAAAGACATTAATTCAAACTGTTTGGGAAATAGCAGGGATAGTTAAATTCAAATTTCAGTTAAATAGTATTTTCTCATTATAGACTCATGTTAAAATGAACATTGGATAGCCAGATATCCTTCCCTGGGAGAGAATTAAACAAAGAACAGTTAATTTCTTTTATTGCATCCAAAAAAAAAAGAGGAAAAAGAGAAAGAACGAAAGGAAAGAAGGAAGAAAAATGAAAGAGAAAAAGAAAAAAGGAAAGAAAGAAATAATGAAGGAAGAGAAATGGAAGGAAGGAAAGAAGGAAAACCAATGGTGTTTTTGCTTTAAGGTTCTCCCAATGCAATCTAATCATTGCAATGACTAATTATTTGCTCATTTTTTAAAGGGTAAAACTCATTTGAAGAGGTAGCCAGGAATAAGGGATAAAAGAAGCAGGAAAAACTGGTTTCTAGTCCTTACTTAGACATTAATTTTGTCATTGTTCTATCTTGGGGCCTAGGCAATTCAGAGTTATAGAACAGTTGCTCATTTACATCAATGGATGAGTTTCCATATTGGGCTTTACCCAAACTGAGGAAATTGTAGCTCCTCCTGCAAACAAAACAAAACAAAACAAAACAACAACAACAACAACAACAAAAGCAAAAACAAAAAATAAAAGGAACCAAAAAAAATCTCCTTGGATTAAGTAAAAAACAAATATTGACATATAGGGCAGGAAAATAAAATAATATTTTGGATTTAAAGTTTGCACAATATTTTCAATGTTAACTCATTTTATCACAGTATATATTTTAATCAATTATACTATCAGCAATATTTCTCTTTTGTTTTCAGTTTTAAAACATGTGCATGTATCCAACGGTCCAATTATGACCTTTGTCTCTGCTGATGTCCAGCCAGTACCTTTGCTGACCCTTCAACATCAATATTATATTACTCAAAAGAATAAAATAATGAGTCGTTCATTCAGAAATGTGTTGTTAAAATATCCCTCTTTATCATTAACATTTTGCTGCTTAGAAACTAGGTTGTGATTCAAGGCAACAGGAAGTCTGAGAACCATTTAAAAAACACTCCTCTGATTTTCATTTGCAAGGGAAAAAATGTCTCTGTCACTGAAGAACCTCTCACAAATCTGAGCAATTAAACCCCCCCTCCCCACTTTTGATTAATGTATTATTTCTGAAGCGAGTAGATAAAATTCTACACGGCAAACTTGGTAAAAATAATGTAGGATCTATCTGCCCATCACTGATTCCCAGAGTCGCGTTTTCTGGGACCCAAAGCAGTAACAAAACCAGTCCCTACAAAATGGAGCAACTCGGAAGAACACAGGAAAGACTCATTGTTAATTTAAAATTTTAGAAACAGAAATTTGTAAAGCAAAATGTAATTAAATCATGGTACTGTACATACCAATTGCTCTTAATAATTGAAACTTTACAATATGAAAAATACATTAGCTCTGTACAGTTTTTTTTCTTTTTTCTTTCTTCTTTTTTTTAACAGGTAGGTAGGATGAGTTCTGAAAAAAGATTCTTGTCTTCCCCAGGGTCATACTCTGTTTAAGTCAAAAAAATACTGCACAACTTAGCTAATTACAAAGTGTCAACTTGAAACAATTCACATCTTATCAATTCCAGGACTCGTTCTCAGTTCTCACTTTTTTTTTTTTTTTTGTTTTGTTTTGTTTTGTTTTGTTTCTGTTTTGCTTATTGGAACAGGGGTTTTTGGAATCCACAATGAAAAACCAAATCTTCCTCCGTTTCTGTCCTTCGGGTAACATAGAGTTTGATGGTTTCCCTCTGCTCCCAAAGAGTTTAATTAAGCCAGCTGTTGAGTATGTTCACTGATTCGGGCAGCTGTGGTGATTGTGCTCAGATCCAGGTCAGTCTCTAGGTGGGTTTCCATCGTTTCTTCCTGTGCGTTCGTTTCAAAGGGCTTATGGGAGAGGAGATCATGATGCACCCCACAGTAACTGATTGTGGGCTGGTCATATGCGAGAAAGGTTGACACATTCATTGACAAAGGTATCTGAGGAAAGATGAATATGAAGAATAGTCAGTTATAGAAAAGAATGATAACCTTAGGACCTGATCTTGATAGCCATGGAAACCCTAGTTTGAATGAAAACTACTCAGGACATGCACTGCTCAGGGTTTCCCCCATGGACTGTTATTAAAGAACTATATGTTAGGTGAGTATCAGCTTCATCTTCTTGAGCCTGATGAGCTAGTGATCAAATGTTTAGTGTGGGAAGAAAGAGCCCAGAGGCTGAATTTGACTGATGTGACTTTCTCTAATTTTTAACTTTTTGCAATTACTTATATTTCTTAGTATCTAGCAAATTCCCTCTAGTAGTATAAATTACAAGCCACCCAAGTCTACAAGATATTTTTTATTTTGGTGCATGATTTTTTTTTTTTGTTTTTGCTCTTGTAAATTCTTTATGGGGGATTCACCCACTGTTTTGGGAGTCTTTTGGTCATTCTCTTGATACCACAGGCATGCCAATCGAATATGGGAGACATCCATCCAATGCCCAAAGGATAGTTCCTAAAAACATTTTTATTTTAATTTGACTTTGAACACCCACTGTTCCTGTAAATAAAAGCAGAGTTCAGAGACAACTGATGGTATGAATTGGAGAGACAAGGGAGGGGTATATCTAGGGAATCCTCTTCCTCTTATTAGGAGATATCAGTCATCTATAGAAAGTTATTACAGTAAGAGATTTCATGTGTGTGTGTGTGTGTTTTAAAGAGAAAGAGAGAGAGAGAGAGAGAGAGAGAGAGAGAGAGAGAGAGAGAGAGAGAGAGAGAGAGAGAGAGAGAGATATTATCAAGTTCTTATTGACTCACACATTATTGGAGCATAGAGAAATATCTAAGGATAGACAAAGGAAGAATAACTGTTATGAAAAAGACAAGACACAAAGAACTAGCAACAGCCTATGGAATCAAGTGATTCTTGATGGGTAACTTGACATAATACAGCTAAGGCAGGGTAATGTTCCATTGCCCAAGGGCACTGAAATTTAGAGAGTGTTGACAGAATTTCAATAGAATAGAAACAATTGTATTTAGTTCCTGGTCAGCAAAAATAATAGTGAGCTTTCTCCTCATACCCCCCCAAACAAAAATTGGAACAATAGCCCCTTGGTATCCTGTCCCTTTTGTTTTTAAGAAGCCTTTCAATATTTTTGTCCCCGGTGTCAAAATTTCTGTAAAACCCCAACTCTTCCCTTTCTTAACATTCTATTTTATATAATAGCAATTAGATAGACTTGCAGGAGATATGACTTTACCTTTGTACGTCCAGTACCTAGCACAGTGTGTGGCACACAATAGTTGCCTAGTAACCATACTTGACTGATTAATTGTTTCTTTATATGGGAACTTGCTTGGATAGACACTAGTCATTCATTTCTGGTTTTTTGGGGTAGAAAAGATCCAAATTGCTTGAAACCACCCAAATCCTTCATCTTTTTTTTTTTTTGTGCCAGGCTGAGATATTAGAATGTGCCTCTTTCTATAACTGGAATATCAGTGCATCATTAATCTAGTTTCCCTACTAATTCCTTACCTTTTCTGCCTTGCTCTCCATTTTCTCAGCCCTTTACCTGCTCTACCAGCTCCCATCCTCAGAATTTATTCCCTATTAAATAGAAACCTAGTTGTGAAGAATGATTTCTTTGTTTTCTTTCCCCAAAATTATTTCCTGCTTCTTAGACGATTCTAATGGTATGACACATTGATTATAACTGTAAATTTCCATCCTTGCCAGGGAGAAATATACTCCACTATATCAAATGAAGCTGTCACGAACATCTAGTCTTGAATTTAGCCAATTTTTGTTTCTTCTAGATATGAAAATAGCAAAGGCATGAATTGGTGAAACCATGATTTCTTTTAAGAAAAATCTATCGAAACATAATCAAGAAAATGCTCGTGTAGACCCTATTCTTGTTAAGGTATTACTTGTAGGTTGATTTAAAACATGGATGTTTTCATTGTGGGTGGACTAGATTGCCTGGAGTAGAACATATCATTGCACAAATGAATTGTCGAAAGAGAAAAAGTCAGATATGGGAAGGGCCAGAAACTAAATCTGATATTGATGCTCATGAGCCTCCCAATGCTCATAAAATGACTTCTCAGTCATATTTTTACATGATTTTTGAAACATATTTCATTTGTTTTCAGATATTCTATATTATTGATGCTGAGCATTTCCTGATTTACTGTTAATAGATATTATGGGACATTATGCATCATTTACTTTTTGAAATTTCTGCTGTCCAGAAAGATGCAGAAGAATAAAAAATGTGGCTATGCATTTTTATGTATGATTTTGTGAAGTATCAGGAGCATGGATTAAAGAGTTAGGAGGGACCTTCCAAATCATTTAGCTCATTTCTTTAATTTGATAAAGAAACCAAGACCTGGAGAAGGGAAAATCTCTTGTTTCGTGACTTGCCTGGCAGGTATCAGTAAGCAGATGAATACCCACCTCCTTTAATTAAAACCCCACTATGCTTGAAAGTATAGATATTGACCATGCAGATCTTTTAAGATGTTGAGTTGGCACAATCCTAATTTATTCCATATCAACACTAAGACTGCAAAAATAATAATAATAAATAACATTTATATGGCACATTTAAAGTTTGCAAAGCACTTTCCATATGTTATTTATATATTATATTATAAATTATCATATATTAATATGATAAGATTATACATTAATGTGATAATTGCATATTCATATGATTACATCTTGATAAAACATGTCTTGCTTTTTTATTTGTATCCTCAACATTTGGGCCAGTACTTTGTATATAGAAAATGCTTAATAGATGCATTTTCATTTTATTCATTTCATTATTTCAGTCGATCTTTACAATAAATCTGTAAAGGAGGTGTTATGGTCAACCCCATTTTAGGAATAAAGAAACTGAAGTCAACAACCCATGATATTTCTCCTATATATTGAGGCAATGAACAGCTCTGAATCAGGCAACTGAAAATCGGGTTTGAATATGATGATCACTAACTATGTGACCATGGTCAAGGCATTTAGCTTGAGATGGGGTTTCCTCTTCTTTAACATGGGATTCTAATTCCTTCTTGGAGTTTCACAGGAAAACAATATTGAATTACATAAAGGTGAGTTATTTGGGAGGTATATGTCAGTATTTCAATTTTTCTTCACTTACTGAAAATGTGATCCTTCTATACAAACATAGCATGGAACTTGTCTCAAATGTGGCTTTTTTTTTTAATCCTCTGCATGAACAATAGCTATATATCATGTCCTTTTTATGGAGAGGAAACTATCACCTGGGGCTTTGGTCACTCTCCAGAAGCAAGGGTAGAGTTCAGGGAGGAGAACCTGTCCATTCCAGTCACAAAAGCACGAACCATTCAGTGTGTTAAATGATCTGTTTCTGTGGTGACCCAATCTGAGCATCATCCGTTACTTAGTGGGAAATTAGCATGAACAGCAAAATGTGGGAGAACAAAATTTATGCTATTCTAATGGTGTTAGTTTTCCGGAATAATAGTATTCACTGACACATAGCTAATACTTTTTATGTTTCAGATAAATGATTGAAACTAAAAGGATAAGTTCTAGCACATATGCAGTAGAAAGAAAAAAGAACCTGAGAGTATGAACCTTTGAATCCACAGATGAAAAAATTCCTTCTGCATTTATAGAACTGCTAAAACTTAGAGACAGCTTAAAGAGTTGTCTAAGGGATACTGAGAAGTGGAACGACTACCTTAGAGTCACACAGCTGGGAGGCTAAGCAGCTATGTGTTATAGTGGGTGGAGTGGTTGACTCAGGGTCAGGAAGACCTTGTTTGAACTAAACTTCAATTATTTAAGAGCTATGTGACCTTGCAATTCATTTTTCTCAGCTTCAGTTTCCTCTGTGGTAAAATGGACATAAGAATAGCATATTCTTTAGATAGTTGTTATGATAATTAAATCAAATAATATATATAAAGTGCTTTGCAAATTTTAAAGAGCTATATCAATAGTAGTTTATCATCATCTTCATTATTTTTATATGTCTTAGGCAGGAGTTGAACCCAACATTTTACCCTATTCTATGGCTCTTTCATATATAAAGAGATTCTTAGTGAGGTGTCTCCCAAATGGGAATACTGTTCACCAACATGATTTTCAACACTTTAAAATCTTAGTTTATTCATTCCAAAGAGTGACCTACCCAGAGTCCCATGGTAACTTTCAGAGGATGGGATTTGAATTCAGGGCTTTCTGATATTCACTCATTAAACATTTAAGAAAGACATACTATGGACAAAGAAATACTCTACATACTAAGGACACACAAACACATATATGCAAAGACAGGAACAACTCAGGCTTGCAAGGAATTGACGTTCCACATGGGTGACATGGGAGAACAGTAGCTAAGCTGCTACATATATAGAAATATTTCTATTGTATTGATTTCCATTATATTTAAGACATATTTCTTCAGGAAACATAATGTGATTTCCTGAGAGAAGGATCATTAACACCTTGGGGTGGAGAAAAGGAGATCAGGGAAAGTCCCACAAAGGAGGTGATGGGCAAGCTGAGCCTTACTGGAAGCCAGGGCTTAGACCTGGTAGAAATGATGGGCATGACCCTGATCCATGCACATTTTTTGGGACAACCTGAAGAAGTTTGGCTGGGGGAGATAGGATATTGTGTATGGAGAAGAGTAAGGTCATCAATCCTGGTATCAACTGTGCCACAATCTTCTCTATGTAGAAATATCATAATAAATAGCCAGGTGACTCACTAGGGAGAGTTCTGGACCTTCAGAAGATAACAAGATGAGTTCAAAATCCAATCTCAGACACTACCTAGCTGTGTGACCTTGCTTGGGTCACTTTTCTCTGTCTGTCTCAGTTTCTTCATCTAGAAAGTGAGCTAGAAAAGGAAATAGCAAACCATTTCAGTATTTTTGCCAAGAAAACCCCGAATGGGATCATGAAGAAGCAATTGAACAGCAATATGTAAACATGCACACACATACATGCTCTTTATATCTAGTGTTTCAGTACGAAAAAAAAAATCCCACAAATCAGACCTTCTGCCAGAAGACAACTATTTAAAGTATCTCTATCCTGCTGCCTTGAAGAGCAGATATGACTTTTCAAGACTAAAATCATACTGTAAAAAGTTTGTATTTTTTTCACTCCAGTATGCAAAACCTCAGGGCAATGTATACTTACTAAATAAGTTTTATTTACATAAAGTGATTTTTAAAATAACAGTCATCTAAAATACTCTTGTTCATTTTCTCTTGGTAGCTTGCCTGCTGTGTTCTATATAAATATAATCCAGGAAAAAAGAAACTTTTTTTTAAAGGTAATAAATGGATTGTCTGCTATTATTCTCAGTTCTATTGTAAAAGGTAATAACTTGAAGTCCCTTCTTCTCCCCCTCCTATCATCCACTTCCTTTAAATGAATAAAAACCAAACGATTGCTCTGGGCTCAAAGTCGTTTGAGATTAAGATTTCCTTAATTTCTGAATAGTTTTCTCTATTGTGTGGCACTATTCACGGGCCTTTATTACATTATTTTTACCCGTTGCCTAAAGAGCTTTTCATCTCAGATTATTTTTACTCATTAACATATTAAACCAAGAAAAGCAGGTGTTGCTTTCAGCATAACAGTTGTACAATGTGTACAATTTTCTCTAATTTAGCACAAATTGAATACATTAGTGCCATGCTGGAGCACATACCTAGGCAGTCTCTCTGTTCGGGGACTATTTTCGAATGAGATTGTTTGGTCTGTGCCTCAATGAGCTTTCTAGGAGCTTCTCCTCAATTTGCCTTATGGATCACATACTGACATTTAGTACCCATTCAATAATCACTATGAAGGACCTACTGTGTGCAGGAAGCATATCATGGGATATGCTCTTTATAAGAGCAGGTCTCAAGGGGGGGCTGAATCACTGGGACACATATGGCTGTTTGACTCTGATCAAGTCAACCTCTCAGGCAGCTTTTGAAATCTCAAAGTTATAGAAAGCTTGCTCAAGATATCCTCAGACTACTGGGTGGCCATCTGGTCCAATTCTCTCATTACAGATGAGGAAACTGAGGGTTAAGGAGATGATATGACTTGCCTGATGAATATCAGAGACAATATTTGAAGCTAGGTTCTTTGAGAATGGGGACTGATTGATATAGGTTGGTCCTAAGAAGACCTTGGGGGAGTAGAAAAGACAATTTTAAGCCATGACACTGTGGAGGAAGAGAAACCTTTTTAACCTTACAAACAGGGCTAAGCACGGGGCCTAGAACATAGTCAGAGCATAATAAATCCTACTTAACTGACTGGCTATTCTTGATTAAGTTAGGGGATCTCTGATCTCTTTCCACAGTAGGATAGTATTTAAATTCCTAATTTTTCTCTCAGTTGTAGTGTCCCTCAAGTATATTAGTAAAATAGATTAGTTTATTTTAAAGCAGTAGGGTTTTGTTTTTAGAGACTACTTTGTAGTGACTATATCTCTGCATAGTAGAGAGAAAGCAGGGCTGGAACTCAGGAGGAAGGCTAGAGCAGGGAAAATTCTAGAGGTCTGGACTCCATTGCTCTGAGTTTGAATCCCGATTCTGCCATTTAATTGCTGCATTATACTGGGCAAATCCTTTCTAGGTTTCAGTTTGTACTATTAAATGGATAAGTTATAGTGAACCTCAAGTTCCCTTTAGCTCTAAATTTATAACCTTTAGTGCAGGTTTAAATGTGCAGCAAATCCTTGGGCTTTCTGACCTTCATTTTTTTCACCTGCAAAATGGGTAGAATGTTGTTTGTCATTATATCTCACAAAGTCAGGTGAACTTTAAAGGAGTGTAGAATATGAGCTGTCATTATGAGCATTTTTACAGAAGTAGGATAATTCTATACAGTTCTTTTTCTGAGATTCCAGTTATTAGTAGGGCTGATGGGTGATACAGTGATTAGAATGTCAGGCCTGGAGTCAAGAAAATGCAAATTCAAATCTGGCTTCAGATACTTACTAGCTGTGTGACTCTAAGCAAGCCACTTAACCCTATTTGCCTCAGTTTGCTCATCTTTAAAACAACAATAGCAGTAATTGATGCTCTGTCTCTCTTAAGCTGACACTGAGGATACTTTCTATACACTTCCTTTTGTAGTTCTTTTCTATGGCAAATGTAAGCTCCTTGGGGACAGGGAATATTTGTGTTTTGTCTTTGTATTCCCAGCACCCGGTACACACAGGGTACACTTAATGAGCATCTGTTTAGCTGAACGGGTATAATTTACCTCTTTGGTGTATTTGTTGGCAGTGTTTGTTTTTTCCTATCAAATGGACTCAGGGCTTTCAGGGCCACACAGCCCATTGCTGAGTGAAATGGGTGGGAAGGAGTTAAAACAGTTAGCATTTATATGGCATTTTTAAGGTCTACAAACTGCATTACAAACATCTCCTTTGAGCTTCACAATGACCCTGGGAGGCAAGTGATATTATTTTATCTATTGTGAAAATAAGGAAAGAGACAAATAGAGGCTAGGAGACTTGACCAGAGTTACCCTGCTATATCCTAAGACAGTATTTGAACTCAGATCTTCCTAACTTTTCAAGCTGCTTTCTTCTCACCAATGCCACCTAGATTCCCATACTCCCCTTCCTAATCTCCTCAGTTCTTATACTATTTCTGCCCTATTTCTTGAACCCCATATGGGTGCTTTTGATATAGACCTATACACATATATGCATTCTTTGACTCTGGAAATCCCCGTCCCCTCTCTTGCTATGTAGAGGATGAGAGCATTCGGTTCTCTGCCAGTGAGATATTGTCATCTGCCATATGTGCCATCATCCTCTGCACAGTGCTATATCCATCCATAGGTCAAAAGGGAACTGGTAGTGCAATCGATAGAGTGCTGGGTCTAGAGTCAGGAGTTCAAATATGGCCTCAGATTGTAGTTGTGTGACTCTGGGCAGATCAAATTAATCTTGTTTGCTTCAGTTTCTTCAACTGTAAAATGAGGATCATGATACTGTCTTATTTTGTAAGGTTTTTGTGAGAATCAAATGAATCGATATTTGTATAAAAAAGTGCTTAGTGGGGGCAGCTAGGTGGTACAGTGGATAGAGCACCAGCCCTGAAGTCAGGAGGACATGAGTTCAAATTTGGCCCCAGAAACTTAATACTTCCTAGCTGTGTGACCTGGACAAGTCATAAGACCCCAATTCCTCAGATAAAAAAAAGTATCTGGCATATATTCCTTTCTCCATATGGATCATCAAGACTCAATGCATTATCAGTCTTGCCAGCTGTATGAAAACTGAGGGATTCTATCTCCAAATGGAGCCTTACTTCTCACTCCAATCCCCATTTCATTTTCTTTTGTTAAGTTTTATTTCATTTTTAAGCCCCAATTTATCTCCCTCCCTTCTCCTTTTCCCCCAGCAAATAAGGAAAGCCAAATCTATTACAAATATGTATATAGTCATATGAAGTAAATTCCAAGACTAGCCATGCATCCCCCCCTCCCCAAATAAAAAGGAAAAAGAAAAGTAAATATGTTTTCATCTATTCTCTAACTGCATCAGCTCTTTGGAGGCAGACTGTATGTTTAATTATGAGTCCTGCAGAACTGATAATTATATTGATCAGCATTCCCAAATGTTGATTTTCTTTACAATATTACCAACACTCATATTCTAAAAAAAAAAAAAGTTTGATGCAATAGCCCATTTACTTTTGGGTGATATATCTAATGGCTTCATTCTTTCAAATTTCTGAGGCATTCACACACACACACACACACACACACACACACACACACACCCCTTTTTTTCTCCTGTGCATTCACACCCCCATTAAAAGTTCAGGCACTCACAGGCATACCTTGCATGAATTTGTTTTAACTAAGGGCTCTCAGTGTTTCCACACACTTTCTGTCCTTCTCAGCCTTAAACTCTATTCACAAGACACTTCATTACAACTGACCAGGGCCAAGCTTTCAAACATATCCACTCTCCCAATTGCCAGCACCAGGGTCAGCTCCTGACACTGCTTTATAGCACAGAGCTAGGAGATATTCACCAATTACAGGCACCTTTAACCTCTCACAAAGCAGCATGTCTTGCATGTTGGGCATCCTGAGTCGAATACTTTTTGGATCCCATAGTGTTGATCTTAACACTGAAAACATGATGATTATCACACTGAACTTGGCTAGAGCACTCAGAGCAGTTAGATATCACAGCATGTCTGTGGTCTTATTTTTTATGTCTCTGTAACCTGGTTCCGGAAATCTGTCTTATCTTTCTAGTATAGTTTGTTTTTCAGGGCCTGAGAGGCTTCAACTTTGAACAGATGCTGCTTTATGCATTGGTTTCCCCAGGAACGAATCTTATTCTGTCAGAAAAAGACTGACTGCATTTGGGTGGGAGAGCCTATACAAGTTTAGCCTTTGAAGGCTTTTTTACCTCCTCATGTTCTCTTATGACCAGGTCTGGGGAACAGGGTCAAGACAGTAAACCTCTGGGGCAAGTACCCTGGTCAGAGTCCTTAATATAATATTTTGCCTGAGACAAAATGGTTGTTTTCATGGAGCTAAGATTATAAATACATGGATCTTCTGGTGATTTTGGAGGAAAATAGATTATTAATTTAGAGAATTCCAGAGATGATTCTAATAAATTATATCTAATTATATAATACATGTATATGTATATATTTAGATATGAATATCTATCTATATATATGGCCATATACACATATATTCAAGAGGTCAAAGAGGTAGAAATCTTTAAGGGAATCATCTTTTTCTTTAGAAAAGTTGATTTAGAGCCAATTTACTTGTGGAGAGAAGAGAGGGACTAGCCAAGTCAACAATAACAAACATACAAAGTCCATACCGGAGAGAACCTGAACGTTACCTTACTGTTTGTTCACTATGTGACCTTCCAGAAATTATTGTTCTTTCACTGGGTCTGGCTTTATGTACCTTTAAAATGCTGAAGTTGGACTCAATGACCTTGAGTGGCCCTTCCAGCTTTAAATTGCTGATCTTGTGATCATTCTTTATACCCTTCTTCTCAGGACGGACAGACCATTGTATCAAAGCGTTCTTGTATTGTCACATAAAAATTTAAGCTTTTATTGTTAGGATTTACTGGAGACTGTTAGTAGATGCTTGAAAAAGTAACTCATTGCTTACTTTTATAGACTCTTCAGAGTTTATGGGGTTGGTGCTCAGCATGTATTTGATTTATTTCTTTAAATAGCATTCTACTCTGAAAACTCTTTAGTATACTAGCTGTTAATTGGTGTGAGTACACCAGAACTCTGGCTCATTAATTTCCATTACCTTGAATCACAGAATCAGATAATCTCTGATTTGGAAGGCCATCTCTGAGAGGCCCCTTGGTCCTACTAATAATTTCTTTCTAAAACACTTTTCAGAAGTCCTTAATTAAATGGAGTAAGCTTAATGCTATTTTAAAATAACTGAACAAAAAGTAAGGGAAAGGGAAGGAGTTTTACATTATAGAATTTAGAATTGAAAGGAACTTTAAGGTTCACCAGTCTTATTTTATAGATAAGGACAGAAACCTATAAAAGGGAGATACTTTACCACAATCGCATAAGGGATTTCAAGATTTCAAGAGCATCCAGCAATTGCTCTTGATTCTTCCTTGTGGAAATATTGTGAATCAAAATTCTTCTTTAATAGGACACACTTTTCAAGTATGTAAAGATAGCTTTCTTGAATTCCTATCCCCCAATCTTCTTTTTCTTAGACTAAACACCCTCATGTTCTTTAACTCTTCCTCCTACCCATAAAGACCTTTACCCCATTATGGATGCTCTCTTAGCTGATCTACTTTTTAAAATATGAAGACCAGAATTGAACACAATGTGCCATATGTAATCTGACCATGACAGGAGTGCTGTGAAATAATCATTTTTAAAAAACTCTTTCTGAATACAGTCAAAGATAGCACTACCTTTCTATCTGGTCATGTTGATTCATGTTGAACTTTTAGTCACTAAAACCCCGCATCTTTTTTTTTTTTCAGATGAATTTAACCAAGCCTCCATTTTTTGTAATGGTGGTGGGGTTTTTAACCAAGTACAGTGTTGTGTTGCTAATCATGGCTCAGGGTTTTAGTCCTTTGAGATGATTTTGAATTTGAACTTTGTCATCTGCTATATTACCTCTCCCTCTTAGTTTTATGTCATTGTCAGTAATCTAAAAGAGAAGATAACCTTCTAAAAACACAAAAAACTATCTTGGCTTGGTTTAAGGAAAAATGTTCATCTTAGTTCAATGGCACAAGCCCAATTGTAGCTATATTTCTTCCAAAACAAAATGTTTCAAGTGCATATGTATTCTAGCCACATACTTATTAGCATGCCCTGTTCCCTGATCAGAATGATAGGTTTTTCACCTTTGCCAGCTTCTATGTCTAACTGTTCAACTTGTCTGGGATCCAGGCAAGGAATAGCTAAGTGGGGCAGAACTTAAAGCTCTCACATCTCCCAGGGAGGTATACTTAGCCAAAGACATATATATATATATGTACAATATGTGTGTGTGTGTGTGTGTGTGTGTGTGTGTGTGTATGATGAAGGAGATATTAGAAATCATTTAGTCCAGGAGTCCTTATCTTGAACAGTTTTTTTTTAAAACAGTATTTTGATACCTGTCTTTATTTCAATATAATATGTTTTTTACTTGTAGTCTTTTCTATGCTATTATGTGACATTGGAGCAGGACCTTAATGGGAGAATATGGGCTTTCTCCCCCCAAGCCAGTTTTTCTGACAATTTCCTTTCTTGTTGGTTTCCTTTTTTTTTTTTTTTTTTGATCCTAGAAAACGTGACATCTGTGATTTACCCTACATTGAGAGCCCAAACTCTCTATCCTGATAGATATATTATCAAATTTTAGTTCTATTTAGATTTAATAAGTATTCATCTAATGCTTATTTGCCTGGCATAGTGCTAGGCACTGGGGATTAAAAAGACAAAACCAAAAAAACAAAACGCTGTCCTTAAAGACCTTACATTCTATTGGGGATAAACAATGAGTATACAGAAAATGACATTTAAAAAAAATACGCAAAGTAGACACAAAATAATTTCCTAGAGGAAGGGTCTAGGGACTGGAAGGATCATTATAGGCTTCCTATAGGAAATAGGTTAGATGACATTAAAATATAGGCTCATTGTAAGGAGGAATGATTTAATTCTTTCTGTTTGTATTCTCAGTGTGCCTGGCTCATAGTTGGGATTTATGAAATTAATTATTGGTAGGAAACATAGCCCAAGTAATAAAGGAAACCATTGATTTTGAGGAGAGACTCCATTGCAGAAATGTTCTGTGCAGAGATACAGAGACTATAGGTAGATTGTTGTATATTCCAATGCATCTTCCTAAGATAGCTTCTGATCACATTTGCTTGACATTTAGGCCTCTAAATTTGAATTGAATATCTAACTTTTTGTTAGCTGTTGCCAAGGAAGATGAAAATAAGATTTTTTTAAAAAAGAAAGAAAATTAAAAGTATGAGAGAATCTTCAGAGACTAACACCAACTCCTTTTTCCTCAGGGTATTTTCATCAAGTTTTCACTTGGCTATTTATGTTCCTGCATGCCCTGAACAAATTTTCTGTAGGTAGAAGTTGCAGAGGGGTAAGTTTAGGCCTGATTTAAGAAGCACTTCTTAACAATGAGAGATACCAAAAAGTGGTGTGGGCTGCCTTTGAGAACTAGGAAGTTCCCCCTCATTGCAGTTGTTCAAGCAGAGGATGGATGATCACTTGGTTAACGTGAGAATGAGATTCTTATTCAGGTATGCATTGGACTAGATCACTGTGCTAAGGACCTTTCCAACTGGGAAATGTTTCTTTGATCATAATCTTAGCAATCCATGTTGATGTCTCATAAAAAAATCCTCACAACCAAAAGAACACGAAAATAAAGCACCAGCCAACAACCCCAGAAATCGTTCTTCCAACTTCAATGATTCCCTCCAGTGATTTCCACCTTGGTTCACTGCCTTTGTTCCTCCAATCCATTCCAAGTCTGCATCTCCCAAGCTATCCTGGTCCTCAGCCACTTAGGATCTCCAAGCACATGGCTTAGCTTTCCAAGCTCTAGACCCACTCATGTTCTCTCTGCTCTAGCCCCTCCTGTGATACTCTTCATTTTATTACTATCGCCCTGAAGAAAAGCAATGTTCTTGGGTTCAGGAGACAAGAGAAGGTTTCCCCCAACCTGTGTTCATTTACATGCAAATCTCTTTGTATTCTCCAGGCTGGTGAAATCTGTCCAGCTGCCAGGTAGAGTTGTGGGGCTTAAATGGAGATCAGGGCCCAAGGGCCCCACTAATCTTGGTGCTGGACTTCTAAATCCCTTTCTTCCTACCGTGAGGCTGAAGAGGTTGCAGTTGGTAATCAGTGTGTAAAATCTAACTATGCTTTCTATGGTGGACAGGTTGACTTCTGCAAAGGGCCCCATTATGATGATAGAAAGAGTGATTTTTAGTTCTCCTGCAGGATTCCAAGGAAGCAATCTGCCAGTTGTATCAGAAAAACGTTATCAGAATTTGTTAGCACGATGAGAGGATGTACTGACTGTGATTTTTCAAGAGAGCAGGGACTATCTTTAGCTTTTCTTTGTTTCCCAAATACTTAGGACATCACCTGGCATGTAGAAAGTGCCTAATAAATGTCTATATGAATATGAGAACTCTCTTGAATATGTGATGAAATAAATGAATGAGTAAATGAATTAAAAAAAAGCATTATCAAGGGCTTATTATGGTCAAAGATCTATGCTAAGTACTACTACCAGGACGTCCAATTAAAGAGAGGGATCCAGCTAGAGTCCCATGCTGAGTTGGCCATTTCATCTGGCAAAGTCCTTAGGATTTCTGTTATGACCTTCTGATATACCAGCTGGTATGACCGACTACTTCCTTTTCCCTCCTTCCCCTCCCCACTGTCCACCCACCAAGTCCATCTTCCAGGCTTGCTGCTGTCATCGCATCCCCATATAATAATAATTGGCTTCATTTTCTATCCATCTAGACTGGGTAGCTTGTATTGCTCTTTGTAGCATATGGATACCCCCCACCATAAAAAAGTCTCTGTTCCTCCTGTCTAGATTCCCTACCATTAGGCATAGTAGCTGTCTGCCTTTTTACAAATTGGCTTGCTAATGAGGACAAATTTGAATATTGTGTTTTTCTTCTTCGTATATTATTAAGTTAATAGGCTTTCTGAAGTTACTGGCTCACAATTGTTGGGTGAATTGAACAAGAGAATAGGTAGGGAAGACGAGTTTTCACTTCTCAATATCAAAACCTGGTCAAATTGTAACATTTCTGCTATGGTTTGGTTCAAGTGTCACTTCCTTCAAGGAACCTTCCAGGTTTACGTACAGAAAGGTGGGCACAGTGAATAGAAAAGCTGGGCTTGGGGTCGGACCGAATCACTCAATCCTGTTTGCCTTGGTTTCCTCATCTGTAAAATAAGCTGGAGAAGGAAATGGCAAACCATTTTAGTATCTTTGCCAAGAAAACCCCAGATGGGATCACGGAGAGTCAAAACATAACTGAAAAATGACTAAACAGCAACAACACAGTAATCTTCCATGGCTTTGAGTTTTGATTATTAAGATAGTATGCAATAGGGCAAAGATTTTAGGCTTGGGGCTAGGGAAGATGATTCTTAAGAACCTCAGTTTCTTCAAGTATAGAAATGGTGATGGGGTAATTAGATGGCATAGTGTTAGACCATTGGTATTGGAATCAAGAGTGCTCCATCAGGCACTTCCTAGATAGATGGTCCTGATTAAATCACTTAACTTTGGCAACCTCAGTTTCCTCACCTGTATATTGGGGATGATGATAGCACCTATCTCCCAGAGTTGCTGTGAGGATCAAATGAGGAAAAGACAAAACCAAAGAAACGAAACAGATGCTGCCCTCAAGGACCTTACATTATATGGGGGAAAACAATGAGTATGTAGAAAATGAAAATTTAAAAATACACGCAAAGTAGATACAAAATCATTTCCTAGAGGAATATGTATATGTATATATGGACTATTTGGTCATATAAGTAATGGATACACTTCTAATTTCTATTCCCATTCTTCTTTTATGGAGACTAATTTGTTAGATCAATTAGTGTCATTAAATCTGTCTTATAAGGGAACAGCACAAGAGTCTGACTGAAACTAAGTCCTTGGTACAAAATATAGGATTTGCCAAATTCATACATAAGAAATTTCAAAAGCATTTCCATTCACTAGTATCCATTGTAGAACCCATGCTTTCAGTTAAAAGAAACCAATGATTATTCTTGACACTAGAATTATAAAAATGAAATAGAATGGCATTTATTAAGTACTTTGTGTTGGCGACTGTGCTAAGCTCTGAGTATATCAAACTTAAAACCAAAGTCCTTGTGAAGGAGCTTGAATTCTAATAGAAGACAATACAGATGGGGGAATGGTAGACAGGAAACTAGAAACGTGATGGCATTGATTGTATTACTGAAAAATATTCTGAGTTTGCAGATTTTCTAATTATTCTTTCTTTCTATGAAAATTAACTGCTTTGCAGTCTCTACTTTGGAAAGCACATTTCATCCCAGATTCATATTTCACAAAGGATACTAGTGATTGCTAATATTGATCTTTTCTCTTGAAGGGTTTCCATGTGCTTTATACATGCTATCTAATTTGATCTTCTTAATTACCCTGTGGAAAATATAGTTTTAGGATAATTATCCTCATTTAGGGAGGAACTAAAGATCTAGAAATGATGTGACTCCATTTCCCAACTCTCTGCCTTTAATTGGCTCTCCCTCATTCCCAGAATGTCCTTTCTTCTAATATCTCCCTCCTGGCTTTCCTGCCTTTCTACAAGATACAAAGGACATGTCCCTTTCTATTAAAAATCATTTCCCCATCTTTCCCTTCCATCACTTCCTCTTCTCCTAGTTTCTTTCCTCTGAAATTATGTCCAATTTACAGTTAAATGGTATAGTGAATAGAGCGCTCGGCTTGGAATCAAGAAGACTCCTTGAGTTTAAATCTAGCCTCAGACATGGGCTAGATATTTGACTCTGGGCACTTTTCTTTTTTGTGAAATGAGGTGAAAAGGGGAATGGCAAACCACTTTTGCAGAGAAAATACCAAATGGGGACTTGGAGAGTCCAACACAATTGAACACCAGCAAGAAAATATCTTATATATGCATTTGTGTCATGGTGGTTCCAACCTTTTGAATATAAGTTCCCTGAAGGTAGGGTACTATGTTAAAACAAAACAAAACTTTTCTTTGTATCCCTAGAACTTAGGACAGTGCTTCACACATAGTAAACCATAAATGATTGTTGACTCCTTGACTATCCCTAATCACATTATCTAGTAAGTGTGAGAACTAGATTTTAAACCAAAGCCAAATGCCTCCAAGCCTGGTGCACTCTGCCTCACAAAACATTGCCTGAACTATGGTACTAATGTAAATCTAATGATATTCAAATAGATTTCCCCCTAATTTGACTTACTTTTGGAAACTTCCTCCCACAACACATCCTCATAATTAAAATTTGGGGGAATATGGCTGCATGTATTGTGTTATCCGAGGTATCTGAGAATTAATCAGATGCCAATTAGCTAAGAAGAGGACATGATGGCGACTCCTGATTGTCTCAGCTGCCAGCCAGAATTGGAAGATGGTGACAGATTGGGTCAGTGACCGTGAGCATTGACTGAGTGAACGCTGTTCTCTGCTATCGCTACGGGTTAATATATTCCCAGCATCTAGGACAGTGCCAGGCACATAGATAATGTTTGTAAATGTGGATAGGATTGAATTGAATCAAATAAAGAAAATCTATCGTTGAAAATACGGCCCTCCCAAAGCCACCCACACCGGGGCCACGTCAGCCAAGTTCAAATGCTGCTGTTTGATAATAAACCATCTTTAAGTAGGAATTACATATTGCAGTACTTTTTTTATTGTCATTAAAATCCCCTTCTTCAAATGTTCTCACTTCTGCATTTCTGTTCCATGCCTGGGTAGTTTTGTTTTAAATTATAAACAGTGGAATTTTTCTGAAAGGTGGAAATTAACCTGCAGATATTTCTGGTGTTTCTGTATCTCCCACCTTCCTCCTCCTCCTCCACCACCACACATACTTCCTGCTGCTTAGGAAGATAAATGGAAAATGCAATTTGAAAGGCCAATCCAGCAGAAAATGAGTCTAGAGTCCTTTTCTTGAGCTGCAAAGTCTTTGGCTGGCTCATCTAGTGGGGATGGGGTGGGTTAAAGCTTTTCTCCACAGATAGAGCTCTATTTGTGTTTAGAGTTGCCACTCAAGATGTTTTCCTTTTCCCCAGGTTCACACGAGTTCAATAAACATTTCTTAAGTACCTACTATAAGCTAGATCTAATGTGGTAGAAGGGGCACTGAACTTGAAGTCAGAGACACTAAGTGCCTGTGCATTTACTAGGATAGCCAGGTAGCACAGTGAACAAAGTACCGTGTCTGGATTCAGAAAGATTCCCAAATCTGACTTCAGATACCTACTAGTTGTATGATCCTGGGCAAGTCACTTAAGTCTGTTTGCCTCAGTTTCCTCATCTGTGAAATGAGATGGAGAAGAAAATGGTAGACCACTCTAGTAGCTTTGCCATGGAAACCCCAAATGGAGTCACAGAGAGTCAAGCACAACTGAATAACCAGAACAACTTACTAGTTCTATGATTCCTGGGAAAGAAGAGCTTCAGGCAAATCTCTAAGCCTAATTTACTACATAAGAGCTGTTGTTGTATGCTGTTTCAGTCCTGTCAACTCTCAGTGACGCTACTTGGGGTTTTCGTGACAAAAATTCTACAGTGGTTTGCCATTTTCTTCTCCAGTTCATTTTACTGATGAGGAAACTGATATAAACAGACTTAAATGACTTGCCTACATCACACAGCTTGTGTCTGGGGCTGGATTTGGACTCATGAAAATGAATCTTTGTGAGTCCAAGTCCTCCATGCACTGTGAACCCTATTTGCCTCTAAATTAGAGCAGGGGATAGTAATTTATTTTGATGAAGAGAAAGTCTCCCGTGGAGAAAATGAAAGATTTTTGGTGGACAATGGAAAGGAAAACTGGGTTTAGAGTCAGAGGACCTGGATGGGTTCTTGTGAGATACAAATGAGAGAAAATAAAAGAAATAATTTAGAGACCTTAAAAGTAGGGTTATCCATGGAATGCTAATGATCGTCCTGACATTCTATGACCTAAAAGACTCAGATGAAATTTTGTTCTAAAATAGAGACAGAAAAGCAGTTAATTTTCATCACAGTGAGGAAAAACAGGGAATTTGTGAACCCTGAGTGAAAATAATTTCATCAGCAATTATAAAACACTCCTTGCCGGGTGAAGCAACAATGTAAGCTTCTCCAGGGAAGGGGATGACTTTACTTTTTTATGTACCTAGCTCTTAGTAAATGCTTGGTAAATCTCATTCTATTTCACTTTAGTAATTTGATACACAAGATTAATCATTTGTTTATTTTAACTGAGGATTGGGGCTCCATCGGTGATGACTAGACAAGGGAAATGCATTGAAATTTCAACATATTTGAATTCTCTCAGTCCTCCTCATTTTGTACCATCTTTCAAGCCCAGTTCCTCCGTGCAATCTTCTTTAAGTAGTCATGATCATCATCATAATAGCTAGTATTTATATAGCATCTACTGTGAGTTGGGCACTGTGCTAGGTACTTGACAATTATTATCTCATTTGATCATCACAACAACCTTGTGAGATAGGTGCTATATTATCAGGGGCTATGTTATCATTCCCATTTCACTGATGAGGCAAACGAGTGGTTAAATGAACGCCTAGGGTCAAACAATTAGAAAATTTCTGAAGCAGGAATCAAACTCCGGTATTCCTGTCTCTCAAGCATGGAGCTCAATCCATATAATGCTGGATCTAGCTGCTTTTAGCATCCTCTGAACTTGTTTTGGCCCTATTCACTTGAGACTGTTGATTATTGTTTTTTTTTTTCTCCTTATGGGGACTATCACCATCTTCACATAACAATAACAATAATAGCAGATAGAATTTATATAGTCCCTCTCATATATAAGATAGGCACTGTCTTAAGTACTTTATAAATTGGCAGTGACATTTACAATTTCATTTGATCTTTACAAAATTACTCTGGGAAGTAGGTGCTATGATTATCCCCATTTTACAGTTGAAGCAGAGAGAGGTTAGCTGATTTGCCTAGAGTTATACAGCTCCCCCGTGATGGAGCATTGGTAATCAGGTCTTCCTGACTCCAGGCTCGGTTCTCTATCCACTATGCCGCTCATATGTGTGGGTGATTTCCCTAACTAGATACTCTAACCATGAGCTATATGATTCTTAGTATTCCTCAGAGCATTTGGCAAAGTCACTCACATAGTAGAAAGTCATTAAATCAAGTCAAATCAACAAGGATTTCTGTTGAAGCAATAGCCATAATCAGGACAAAAAAAAGACAAACACCATCTCTGCTTTCAAAGAGCTCATTTAGGGATTTGAAGCTACTGAACTACTTGTAATTATTCCTTTATATGATATTTCATTTCCTGCCTTCTGGTCTTTACCCAAGCAGTTTCCCTATCACTAGAATACGCTCCCTTTTTTTTTCTTCTTCATTTGGAATTACTGGCTTGATTTAAGATTCAGCTCAAGCGCCATCTCTTGGAGGAGACATTTTGGCATTCCTCAACTACCACATAACCAAATTACTCTGTCCTTTTTTAAGCTCCCTTTTTTTTTACGCCCCGCCTTGGATTTCCTCATTCTGGTAGGACCTGTTGAGGAATGGTCACATTCTGGGTTTAGTTCTCTTGAGTTCATTCACGTCGCTGCTCTTCAGTAGCATGTAAGCCCCTTTAGGGCCAGGACTGAATTGTTAGTGCTTTTGTAACCAGTTAGAGAAAGTGAATGAATGCTTGTCAGACTGAATTAGGTGGGATTTGAGCTGGAAAGGAGCTTAGTGATCCCTTAACCCGACTCTCTTATTCTGCAAAGAAGAACACTGAGTTCCAGAGAAGGAAAATGGCTTCCTTAGAGTCATCCAGATTGTAAATGGTAGAATTTTGAAGCCAGTTCTCCTATGTCCACATATTGAGCTCTTTAAATCATGATATATTGCCTCCACATAAAATGAGATCAAAAAAGATGATGCTTCGAAACACTTAGCACATTGTCTAGCACATAGTAGGCACCTGAGTTCAAATCTAGACTCAGACACTTAACACTTCCTAGCTGTGTGACCCTAGGCAAGTTGCTTAACCCAGCAAAAAGTAACATATATATATACACACACACACATACACACATACATACATGTATATATGTGTGTGTGTGTGTGTGTGTGTATGATGTATGTATTTCCTTCTCCTTTCCTCAGTAGCTTTGGATCAGCTGCTTGGATTTCAGGGGGGAGCCTCTAGATGTAGGTTATCAAATCAACACCTTGACAAACTCTTCCCTGGCCATCGGATGCAGTCTTCCCTATTACAGAATATTGGCTCACATTTTTTTTTTTTTTATACTCAGTGCTAGGCAGCTAGTAAGTGCTCAATAAATGCCATTCCATTAGACTGTGAGTTCCTCCAAGGAGAGGTTTCTTGTCACTTATTTATTTATTTGTGGGACTTGGCTTTCCCAGTGATTACACAGTGTCTGGCACTTAGTAAGTCCTTAATGAATGGTAGCTGAATTGAGTGACAGATCCCATACCACTGTGTGGAAAGAAATAACTCAGTGGTTGAGCTCCGTGGAACCTGAGACTTGTATGAATTGACACGAGCTAAATGGAACAGTTCCTGGAGAATATTAAAAAACAAACAACTTTAAATGACTTAACAGCTATGATCAATGCAAGGAGCAACCATGATTCCAGAGGGCTGATGATGATCTATGCTACCTTGCAGACAAAAGTTCAGATCCACCTTCAGATATTTACAATCTGTGTGACTTTGAGTCACTTAGCCTCAGTTTGTCTGCCTCGGTTTCCTCTGTCATAAAATGAGGATCACAATACTGTCTTACAGTACAGGTTTGTTATAAAAAAAAATAGTGTCTGCAACTTGCTTAGCATAATGCCTAGAACATAGTAGGTGCTTAATAAATGCTTTTCTTAATCTATCCTGACAGAGAAAAGATAGACTTCAGATGCAGAATGAGTCACAGATTTTTTTTTTCCCCCTGAGGCAAACTGAGGTTAAGTGACTTGCTCAGAGTTACACTGCTAGGAAGTATTAAATGTCTGCAACCAGATTTGAACTCAGAAATTCCTGACTTCAAGGCTGGTGCTCTATCCACTGCTCCAACTAGCTGCCCCAAGTCACAGATTTTTGAACATGGACAACATGAAAATTTGTCTTGCTTGTCTGTGGACGTTTGTGACAGGGATCTTTTCCCTTCAAATTTGAGAGGGGTTGAAGAAACAAATACTTGTTAACTGAAAAAAAGATGAGCAAATGAAAACAAAAAGTAAATAAAAACTGCCACTCTAATCAACTCTATTTTGATAATTTATTAACTCTTAGTTCTGAGCTAGCTTACAAATCACCGGACCCTTGGCTGGCAGTCCCCTTATTAGTCTGCCTCCCTCCTAAGAGGTTTTCTGTACCTGTCTAGGTCCTCTCAGAGGCCCAGTGCCTGAGCCTCTCTCTGGGATGCATTTCTGTTTCTTGTGTCCCACTGTGTGGCTATCCTTTTCTGAGCTTGGAGCTTTCTTGGTACGCCCTCTGAGACTTGGCTATGGATTCTGCACCCACTAGGACCTAATGAACGTTGATTGGATTGAATTGAATTAGGAATGCTAGCTAGGCCAGATCAGAGGCCCACCATCTAAGGACCAGAGTTTCTCAGTCCTTGTTTCCTTCTTGGGATTTTCCCCCCAGCATCCAAAGTAGGCAATCTTTTTTTTTTTTTTTTTTTTAAATGCACAACATGTGCTCGTAAATCAACCCTGCATATAGATCCGCAGGAAAATAAAATATGACTAGCTGAGCATCAGGGAAACTAAACTGGGAATGCAAATTTTGTCTCTGAGCCTCATAAATATGGATGATGCTTTGTCTGCCTGGATGTTAGGAATGATCTGTGGCCTTAAGATTTATAGTCTTGCCTCTACAGGGGTTTGGGTTAGGGGCTTCTTAGTGAGCGGATCCTAATTTTGGAAGTTCCCAATGAGGACTAAAGGATTTTTGTCCATTGTTTCAGATCATCAGAGAAACTCCTAATGGCCTGTGATCCTAACAGCTTGAGTTTTATTCTATCAGAGTGCCCCTTTTACCTCTCCCCACCCCAATCTTTATATTACTGCGGTTCTTTTTAGTGATTTGTGACTAGCTCCTTTGGACCCTGAGGCCATAACTGATCTAACCATCAAAAATGCTTTAAATCCACCATAGCATATCTGCCAATTCTTTAAGTCTTCCCACTATGATTCTATCCAACCCAATCCATTTTCAATCCATAGGAAACTAGAACTGCTCCCTGGCTCTCCATTCCCCTTCCTCTTACCTCCCCATTTCCAAATGGTGAACTTTTTGCTCTAGCACCGAACTAAGTGACCATGCTGCTTCTTCAGTCTCTCTGAACTGCCCTTCTGTCTCCCCCCCCCCCAAAAAAAAAGATGAACTCCTATCTCCATCCCAGTCAGGAAAATTTTTGTTTGCTTTTCTATAGAGAAATATTACTGTGATTGTAAAAGTTTAATCATGGCTACCTGTCCCTCACCCCCAAGTACAGTATGATATACTTAAGGGTTTAAATTTGTACTACTACAGTTTTCTCCATCACTTAAATTTAAACAATCGACAACAAGAAGAACAGCAAATAAACCAAGCCCTGGTTTGTAGTGTTTGCCAATTCCTTAGATTTAATGCTCATATTGAAAATGTGACAGGCGACTTTTGTGGGCAGCTATAGCTTTCTGCAGTTGATCTATGTGGGCATGTATTCACATGTGTAAATAATGGAGTCTGCATTATTTATGACATATGACGCACATATATGTCAGCTGCAATATACCATAACTGAATGTATGTATAGTGCAATGTGTGTACATGTATGTGTGTATGGGTACAATATACATATATGCAGACACATGTATGTATACGAAAGGTATGTGTGCGTGATATGCTCCAGATTTGAATCCCGAACTTCCAGCTTCAAAGACAAGAGTTCTTTTCTCAGGATCTCCTCTGCCTTTAAGATCCCTTTGAGCCTGAATCCTGTGGCTACCATGGGAAACAATGGGTCTCGGGAGTCAGTTGCTCCTGGCTCGAAATCTGGCCCCTGCTGATCTTGGCTGTCAGGCTGTGGGACCAGCCAAGTCCCTAGATATCTCTGAGCCTCATCCATCAGATGGTGACTATGGTGTCTGCGGCATGTGTCTCACAGAACGGCCGTGAGGCTGGGATCCCATCCCCAGAGCAGTCTGCAGCCACTCCAGTTAACTTGTGATTTATTACGACTCCACTTCCTGAAATATCTGAAGTGCTGTGAGTTCCCTCCCTTCGCATCCAGTTTTCCTGTCTTTGCTTCCTCTTTCCTGTTATAATCTGTGGGTGCGAAGGATCGTGCCTTTGGCATACTGAAAGGGGGCTTTCCTCGTGGAGAGGTCACAGGAGCAGAAACCTAGAACAGGAAGGGACCTGAGAGGCCATCTGGTCTACCCCTGTCATTTTTCAGGTGAGGAAATCAAGTCACAGAGAGGCTCACGTGGCTAACAAATGTTTGAGGTGAGATTTGAACCCAGTTTTCCAGCTTCCCTGGATATAACTCCAGGCTGTGCCAGCTGTAGCCCAGCTTCCTTAGCTTTCTAAAGTACAGTGATGGACTCTATGGAGTGCAAATCAGATAGGAGGTATGTCCTATAGAATCCATTAGAATGTCAATTTCTTGAGGGCACAGACTGTATTTTACTCTTTTTTATATTTTTGACACTTGGCATTTCATAGTAGGTGCTTAATCAGGCCAGCGGATAGAGAGCAAATCTTGCAGTCAGGAAGACTCATCTTTCTGAGTTCAGATGGGACTTCAGACACTTAATAATTGTGTGACCCTGTTCAAGTCACTTCAAGTCACTGTTTGCCTCAGTTTCCACATGTGTAACATGAGCTAGAGAAGAAAATGGTAAACAACTCCTGTACCTTTGCCAAGAAAAACCCAAATGGAGTCAGGAAGAGTTGGACACGACTGAACAACAAAAATTAATAAATGTTTCTTGATTGATTGGTTGGTCATTAACCCCTAGAATCCCAGGTTTCCTTCAGCTCTTTGCTCCAGTACCACTTCCTTCAGGAATCCCATTCTAATGCTCTAGTTACTTATGCCCTTCCCCTGAAATTCCTTTGAATCAAAAAAGTTTTGACAATGGGCTGTCCAGAGTCACACAGCTGATAATTATCAAGTGTTGCAAGTAGAATTTGAACTCAGGTCCGTTTGTCTCCAGAGCCAGTGCTCTGTCTACTGTGCCATCTACCTCCCCCCATCCTTTGAATCAATTTTACGAATACACTATGTACATGTATTTTTGTTTCCCTCTAAATGAAGTACTGGTCCAAGTTTGTTCTGATCCTTGTATTCTCAGCACCTAGACACTTAAATGCTTGTTAGTTGGAGGGAGATTTTTGCATATCTATTTAATCTCTTGGGGAGGGATCATTAAAAAAAAAGTTGTAAATTTATATTCTAGGAAAGATCCCTAGGGAATAGCTACTTAGAAAGAGTCTTGATTTTGGAATCAATTATCTGCCTCCAAATTCTCCTGCTACTACAGAACATAAGCTACCTGAAGGCAGGGATTTCCACACCCACTCTTTCTTCATTACCCCAGATTCTGTTTTTTTCTGTTGTTGTTCAGTCATGTCTGTCTCTATGTGATTCCACTAGAGTTTCTTTTTCTCAAAGAGACTGCAGTGGTTTACCATTTCCTTCTCTAGCTCATTTTCCAAATGAGGAAACTGAGGCAAACAAGAGAAAGTGGCTTGCTCAGGGTCACTCAGCTAGTTGAGATTGGATTTGAACTCAGGGAGTGGAGTCCTCCTGACTCTAGGCTCAGCCTTCTCTGCATTGGACCACCTAGTTGACTCTCTTACTGTAGTACCTGGAACACAATAGCCAAGCAGAGCATTTTATGTTTGATTCTGAAAGAAAAAGCCCAAATGCTCTAGTTGATAGTAAAAGCCCTTTGCCATCTACCTCCTTAGCTTTTATTCCTCTCCAGCTCCCTTGGCCTCCTCTCCATCCCCAGTGACTGCTGGGGCTCCCCCTCTCTGGAACTTTTCCCTTTCTCACTCAGATTTCTTGCCTTCCCCAAAGACAGCTCCTATTCTATCTTCTGCTGCAGGTCCTTCCTGATCCCCTTCTCTTCCTCTACTCTATAACCATCTTGTACTACACACTGTTTGCATATAGTCTCCCATATTAGAATGGAAACTCCTTGAAGGTAGGGGTGAATTTTGCTTTTTTTTTTTTTTTTTTTTTTTTTTTTGTAATTCTCTGCACTTAATACAATATCTGACATTTGGGGGCTTAATCAAAGCCTATTGGCTGAATGGTTGATGCAATAACCACTTCACTAATCCCTATTAAATTGTATTACTTTCTGCTTAATACTGGAGTGTTCCTGAACAAGTCACCTTACCACTCTCTCTGTGTCTCTACTTCTTAATGTGTAAAAGGAGAAGAACTGGACTACATGACCTCTAAGAAACCTTCCAACATATACTCCTAGCATACTTTAAGATCTTCATTCATATTCAAGAATATTTTAGACCCAAGAAAGCAGTGAATCTCTTGAAATTATTATTCAAGGTCTTAAAAAAAAAGAGTTTATAGGTTCCGCCAGCTTCATACATATCCTGAAAGGCAGCCAGATTGCCTTGATGTGGAGGGGAGGTGAGCAGTGGGTTTTCAGTGTCAGCCACAGGTGTTGAATTTGACTGTTAAATTCTACAAGTCCTTAAGAAAAAAAAAAGAGGAAGAGGTTTATATAAAATGGAGAAAAAAGAAAATTGCCTTGCGGATGTAAAGGGCCATCTGCTTCAGGATCTGTTCTGGGCTCTACACCTTCCATGAAAGGGATGGATGATTGAAAACTCCACTTTTTGCTGGTGAGTTAGGAAAAAAGACACTTCCTGTATTTCTTATGGTGCAATTTAAAAATAGATGGCTGAATTTGGGAGTTAGATTTTACTTAAGTTGGCCTAGGCTGCCCCATTCAGGAGGAGGGATGCGGTCCTCAAGTCGATTCATATTCAGCCTGGCTCATAACGCAACATCATAGTGTTGAAAATCCTTCACCCAGGATAGAAGAGGTCTTATCTCCCTTTCTTTTTTCCTTTTGAACAAGGTTCATTTTCTGGCCAGAGGCAGAAGAAACCCTGATAAGTTCTTGAGCAGAATCACTTTCTTTTACCGTCTACTTTGATAAATGAATGATAAACTTTGATTTCATATCACTTTAATGTTGGTGAAGCATTTGAATATTGCTTAAGCACTGATGGTAAGTTTGCTCCCATTTCATAGAGTTCAAAACTAAGATTCACAGAAATGTAGGCATTTTTCCCACATAGTGTGAGAGCTGAGATTTGAATCTTGAATTCTATAGATTCTGATTAGAGGGCATTTTGGAGATCATTGAAATCAGCCTCTTCATTTTATAGAGAAGAGAGATGAGGCTCTCTAGGATTCAGAATTTTCTCAAGTCACACAGCTAGGAAGCATTATAGCCAATATTTGAACCCAGGAGGCCTCATTCCCAGCATCAGTCTTTTCGCTACATCATGGTTTCCTTTGTCAAGTAGGAGAAGTTTGTTCCTGGAATCCCTAATTCCTATTCTGCCCCTTCTGTCCCTTCTTCAATCTATGTAAGGACTCGGGATGTTCTTCTAGATAAAAACCTTGTTTCAGCATGGACATGATACTGGGACGTGACCTGAGAGACTTTTTAGTGATCTCCCCTCCATTTTACAAAAAAGGAAGCTGAAGTCCAGCATAGTGAAATGAACTGTCCAAAGTCACATTGAGTTATTGGCAGAAACAGGCTTCAAATTCAGTTGGAAGGCTCCGGATTGTTATTCAGTCATTCTTCAGTCACGTGGCTGATTCTTTGTGACTCTATTTGGGGTTTTCTTGGCAGAGATACTTGAATGGTTGATATTTCCTTCTCTAGCTTATTTTACAGATGAAAAAAACTGAGGTAAACAGGGTCACAGAGCTAGTAAGTATCTGAAGCCGGATTTGAACTCAGGAAGATGGGCATACCTGAGTCCAGGACTGGTGCTCTGCCTTATGGTACCTCCTGGCTTCCCCCTAGTTCTACTATACTCAGGTGAATTAAAACTCAGAATTTTTTTTTCAATAAATGATGAACTCTACTAATTATATTTGCTACATAAGCCGCTTCTCTTCTCCTTGAATAAAAAAGTTGTGCACTTGTTCCAATGGATTCCAAGCTTCAGTAGGGCTAAGGCGGACATTGTCCTTTGAGCCAGTGGCAGCCACTTATTTGACCTTGGATAGTCCACTAGCCTGGGCAGCCTAAAAGAGCTGGAATATCCTGGATCTCACAGATCCCTTGAGCTGCGAGATAGACTGGAAATGATGTGGTCTAACCCTATGTGATTTACAGATGAGGACTCTGTAGCTCATCAAAGTAAACAGCCTGTTCCACGGTCATACAGCTTGTTGATGAAATCCAACTGGAGTGGTCTAAACTAATCTTTTAAGGGATTTGAAATTGTCCCAGACTGTGTCATATCTGAAAGTCAAAATAACTTGTGCTCTTTTCCCCTTGTCACCATGCTCAGTTATCCCCAATAAGGGAGCCAGGACACCAAATGTATTACACCTGCTTCCAAAGGCCATTTTTCCAGATGGTGTCCTACCTGCTGGCACTTGGCTTGAATTATTCAAGCTCTGCCTACTGGTTCTGCGGAAAACAACCACACTGGTAGCAATACCAAAAGTATCTCTGAAGTCCTTAAGGGGAAGTAGCAATTATCTAGCTACTATCTTAGTGAAATATGAGGGTGAGAAGGAGCTGAAGGCTTTGGAAATAAGCTTGTGAAATAGTGTCTCTTTGATAACCTTGCCTGCCCACTAAGGGAATCCTTTCCTCCAGCTTCTTTGGGGTTAAGTAGTAGAAAGTTTTGCATTTTCCCCAGATCATAGCTTTTATTCACTTTCTATATATGTATGGTTGTGTTTCAGGGAAGAAATCATCTGGGGAAAGAGATCAGACATTTCCAGTGGCCTCAGGGGATAGATTTAGAGAACTTGATTTTAGAGGGAAAGCCCTAAGAGAGCTGTCCACAAGGAGAAGAGGTTTTTAATGTTGACCAGGAGTTTTTCTTTCAGTAGAAATCTCATTAAAAGCTGCATAATGGGGGCAGCTATGTGACACAGTGGTTAGAGCACCAGACCGGATGCCAGGAAGACCTGAGTTCAAATCTGTCCTCAAGACACTTAATACTTCCCAGCTGTGTGACTCTGGACAAGTCACAACCCCAATTACCTCAGCAAAAAAACAACAACAAATCAAAACCAAAACCAAAACCTGCGTGACCATATCCATGTCTAGCACATTATGGAAGGACTTTTTTCTCTTGTATTGAATTATCTGGCCTCTGAGCTCTCACTCAGCTCTGACACCACATGATGCTACAGTAGAAAGAGCATTCAATTTTCTCTTGTAACATTGGATTCCCATCCTGGTTCTAACTCTTATTATTTGGATGACCTTGGGGTCCTCACATTTTTGGGGGCCCTCAATTTCATCACCTATTTATAGGATGACTTGTTTTCAATATACATACTAAAGAAAAAATATGTTATTCAAAAGAATAATAATGACCTTGCCTTCTAGGTGTAACTTTTGTTCTTGCTCAGATTAATTTTTATTTTGGATCCAAAACATTATGGAATTTTTAAATATAAACTACCATGAATCAAACCCATATTTTTCTGGGGTTTCTTTAGCAACATTCCCAAAAATGTATTTTGGGGCATAGTACCTCCCTGTGAAAAAAATGTGCTGGAAAATACAAGGGATTTCTAACTCAAAATTAGGAAGACGCTTCTGACAGAGAACTTGTCCTTGGTGATTATGAAGTAGAGGATTAAAAAAAAGTTAAGCATATAAAAACTTATTTGGATCTGTGTGGTATTCCAAAGCAATTGGTTTCTTAAGTTAGTATCTTTTTTTCTTTTTCTTTTTTAAGAGAAAGAATGACCTATTAGAGCCAAGGCTCTGAAAATAGACAGATCCTTCTTGTGAAAGCAAAATGCTGCTATTATTTTTCCCCCTTAATCTGATAATAGGGTGTGTTCAGGATCTACTTTCCTAAAGGAAGTATAACAAAAAGCTTTATTTTAGAGCTTTAAACTAAAAGAGATTTGGCAGAGCCCAGTCTTTCTATTATGGATAAGAGTGAGTATCTCAGCAGAAGTCTTAATTATAGGTAGAAACAAAGAGAAACTCCTTAACTGCCTTGGCAAATAGAGATGTCCCTGACAGTGACCATTGAGTCTGTGAAGCACCATCAAGTAGAATTCCCTTGAGATCACCAGACTAAGAGTCTACACATAATTTTGACAACACCCACAGAGACCGCATGCCTCATGGGACCATGTACTCATCCATCACAATGATCTATGGGTAAATGACTAAGGAATGGTATTGAGCATTTTCTTGTATTAGGGACAAGGTCTCAAGGCAGCAAGGGACAGTGGGAAAAGTCAGAGGACCTGACTCTACCACTTATTCCTGAGTAATCTTGGTCATGTCATTTTCTTCTCTTGGTTTCAGTTTCCTCATTTTGAAAATAAATTGGTTAGAATTGACACCCAAGTTTCCTTTTAGCCATAAATCTCTATGTTCTATGATTTCTCTGGTCTTTTCTAATTGAGATTCTCTGATTTTACCAAAGGACATAGATAAGGCTGAATACAAATTCTTTTCTTAACTTATTTCCTTGAAGACTCAACAAAACTTTTCATATTTCATAAACACATTTAGCCTTTTTCATACACTTGTTTCCCATATGAAATCTAGCAATATTGACTGATCATTGGGAAAGTGACTTATGAAAAGGCCGCTGGAGAGCAGATAGCCATTATCTCTGTTGGAGTCAAGGAGAGAGGGGATCCAAAGAAGGCTTTTTGTGTCCCTTACTGCATGACAAATTAATAGCAGGTGACAGATCTCTGCACCTCTGCACCTCCTGGCATTCTTCCTTGGCCATGAGTAGGGTACCTGAAATTGTCTCCCTGGGGTTTGTGCAGGCCGTTCCACACAACTTGGCACAATTGATCATCATGGTGTTGTCTTGTGTGCACCAGTCACAGTCCCTGAATGCATAATGATTTGTCCAGGGGAAAAAGGACATTTGAATCCCATCTCATTCCCAACTCAAGCCAGCTTCTCTCCAAGAAGTCTTCTCATTCAGTGGCAGTCACAGAAGTACAGGACACACGTTTCACTTACGTAACTTCAGGGACAGGCTTTATTTCAAAGGAAAGGTTCATTATTTAATCCAGAGAAGGGAAAGCCTGGGGAACAACTTCAAATATGTTACCTAAGGCAGGGAAACCAACTATTTTCTAACTTTGTGAATAGCTAAGTGTGAAGAAGTGAACTTAAAATATTGGCAGAGAGATTTATTTCAGAAAATGTTTAATGTCCCAGACAGGAAGATAGTAAGATGCCCTCTGGATATATTTTAAAGTATTGCAGGGAGGAGAGATAGGGAGCGTAATGTCCAAAAGGCCAATCTCTGAATTAAGATAAGCTGGATTCAAATCCTGTTTTTGACATATGCTAACTATGAGACCTTTGTGTGAATCACACGAAGACCTGGTAAGAGGAAGAGGATGTTTCCTCCCGCTGCTGCTGAAATCACACTTACAGACACATACACACAAACTGCATGCACATTTATACACAAATACACACTGATACCTAATGTAGACTACATATTATACACCTATACACACAACTACACACCTATACTATGTACACATATATACACTCTTCACAACACGTGTGCCTATTAAACATATCACACACACACATATACACTGTACACATAGTACACATATACACACATATATACTGTAAACATATACACACTGTACAATATGCATATGTACCCACACACTCACACACACATATACACATCAGTGATTTATTTGAGGTAATTCAAATTTAATTCTACCTGGAGACTAGAGAATGAATTAGAAGAACTTTCAGTACTTTTTACTATTCCTCATATACGATGTCACCTCCCATCACCATAATTTTGCCCTGGCAGATTTCCCTACCTAGAATATACTCCCTCCTTTCCTCTGCTTCTTGGAATTCTCGGCAACTTCAACATTCTGCTCAAGTCCCACCTTCTATATGAATCCATTCTTGATCCTCCCTCTTCTTTCTTTTCTTCCTTTCTCTCTCCTTCCCTCCTTCCATCCCTCCCTTCCTTCCTCCCTCCCTTCCTCCTTCTCTCCCTTCCTTCCTTTCTCCCTTCTCCCTCCCTGCCTTCCTTTTTCTCTTTTCCCTCCCTGCTTTCCTGCCTCCTTTCTCCCTCCCTCCCTTCCTTCCTTTCTTCCTGCCTTCCTCCCTCCCTCCATTTTTCCCTTTCTCTGTTCCTCCCTTTTTCCCTTTCTCCTTCTCTCCCTCCCTTTCTTCCTTCTTTCTTCCCTCCTTCCCTCCCTCCCTTTTTCCCTCCCTAGGGCTAGTTCTCTATCTGTAGTGCCACCTAGATGATCCCAGAACAATACTTTTTTCATTGTTCCTTACTGCCTCAACCATAAGGAGAGAGATAGAGAGATCTTTCCATTTACCAGTTTCTAGCTCTCTGGAATCAAATGAAAATCATCTTTAAACTGGCCCCCACATCTTAGAGGTGAGGTAGGAGCACAGACCAGGCACCCCTGTATATTTAGGGGAGGCATTCCTGAAACATCCAAGTGTCACTCACCCCCAAATGACTTAGTATAACTGTGTCCAGCCTTTATATCTGCTTACTAGTGTAATGATTATATTTATTTTATATCCTACCTCACCACCCTCTGTCCCCATCCAGCTAGTAGAAAGCAAGCTCCTAGAGCATAGGAACAATTAAAAACAAATCTTTGTATACCCAGGACCTCACACATGATACAGCTGATACTTACTAAACCATCTGATTTTAGTTGAGTTACTGGTTTAAATACCCAGCTCTGACTCTGGAATATGTACTTGAAATCAGCATGTCACACATGAAAGGAAATTTGGAGATCAAGAAGAGCACACACCTAGAGCTAGAAGAGCTGCTGAAACCATTTAGTCCAACCATATCCTTTACATAGAAGGAAACTGAGACCTGGAGATGAGGCTTTTGACTATCAGTCCACTATACCACATTTCTTCACTGCTTGTTCTCAATTTATTTCTGTCATGGAATTAGGGATGAAATTGTAATTAATTAAACAGCATAACTACTCAATAGAAAAATTAATTACGTGATATCTCTTAAAAGTTTTAACCTTAATAAATTGGTCTTCATTGGGTGATTGTATGATTCCTTTTTATTATTATTAGCAACATTAGATTTATTATTATCATAATTTGAATTTTAGATATAGGAATCATCTCTCACGAAGGGTGACTCTATTTTGTTTAATGCTCTTTTTTACCTATTACTAGTCCAAACATCTCTCTAGCTATACTTTGAATTTAGATGTATTTTGATTTTTGTACAAATTGATAAGCAATAGTTTAGACTGGGGTCTAGACTGGGGCACTCAGGACTTTGTCTCAAATTGCTGAAATTTAATGAGTGCCAGAAGTATTTGCATTGCTTCAACATGTAAGAACAAATGAACTTATCATCTTTATAGCAAGAATAATTAGTAAAATACGAAGCTAGTCACATAGCAAGACCATGGGACAGCCAACGGATAGCCTTTATGGATCATTAATGTTCAAACAGTGACAAGAGAATGTGAGGAAGGTCCCTGGTGTATTGGATGGTTCCTGATTGATGAATTTATGGGAAGACATGTACAAGTCACCCAGAATGGGCAGCTATAGATGGATTGAGATTTGCATTGCTAAAATGAATATCAATATAAATGAGATCATGGCTCCATTAGCATATTGAAGAAAGCTTTCAGTCATTGGGTCTTCTACCTCTCTTTTACCTCATTAGGTCCTCCTTCCTTTGAAAATGAGATTTCCCCAGGAGTGGCCCTCCCCATTGAGGGCCAGCACCCCCATTTCTGTCTCCTCTTCACTTAATGGTATCCAGGGATCGTTCCTTGCATGGAACCTTACATTCAGAGTCTCTCTTCCACTTCAATGATTTGTCTAATTGTGACATATTGTGTTCTCCTCATAGAATGAAAGTTCCTAGAGGAAATATAACATAAAGTTTTGTTTTGCTTTTTTTTGTCTTTCTGGGTCATGAGAGGCTCTGAACAGATACTTGTTAATAAATTGATTGATTGCTTCTTGGATTAGCATGACTAATTACAACTCATTTTAATGTCGAGGTTTTAAGGCAAGCCTGGCATTAGCTTCTCATTAGCCTGGAACATTTTACTTGGGCCCAACACATGTCAGAGGAACAGATTGGATCTTAGAGATCCTCCCTTCCAGCCCCCTCATTCTCCAGAGAAAGAGAAAGCTGAGATGTACAACTCTGACAGCAAAAGCGACCCTTGCTTTTGGAGTATGTATATATCCCTAGTGACACTGGCAGAAGGGGGAGGAGCCAAAAGAGCTTAGTTCTAAATAAGGTGAATCCATAGGGATGGTGTCTTTGACAATGACAAAATGACTTGGACATAGTTGAGAGATTCACAATTTGAGATTAAAACAAATAAGTGAACAAAAAACAAGCCACAGTCCCTTCCACAAAAGGATTGATTTTTGATATGCACTTAGTGATATATATGCATATATAAATTATATACATATATGCATATATTACATATTTCTGAATCTCATAATTTTATCCAATTTTCTAGAACCATGTAATTATAATTACGTTATTATTGCGAGTAGTTGGCCCTGCATAATTATTTATAGGGTTGAAAGGGAGACATCTTGTAGACAATGCAATGGAAGCCAGACAGAATGCTAATGTCTGCTATCTGCTGAATTGGAAGTTGGGCAGACCAGAGACCTCCAATGTAGCAACCTAAAATCCTAACTGGGTGGCAGGACATTTTGACAATTCAGATGTCAGAATGATGAAAGATGAAGGGAAGCACTTACTCACGGGTGTGAATAAAACACAGACGGAAGCTAAGTAGGTCAGGAAAGATGGAAGGGAGATGAGTGGACTATTAAGGGAAAGCCTAGGAAATCTGGCATGGTGCGTCTGACTTCACTGAACAGACTATCCAGAGGGGGAAGAGAGTCTAGCACTCCATTCAGACACCAATATTATGAGCTTGTATATTTAGAAACCATTTCCTGATCTCTGAATCAATTAGAGGAAACGCATCCTTGCTCTAGAGACAGAAGGCCTGGTTTTGCCACTTAGGGAACTTAGGCAAGTCACTTAAGCCTCGGTTTCCTCAATTAAAAAAAAAGGAGGGCCTTTCATTGGTGGGATCTCTGGTCCCTTATAGCTCTTATGTATAATGGATGATCCAGAGGGATGGTCTTATAGAAAACAAATCTTGACAACTTCCCACTGCCTTGATCTCCTGGGTCTTCAGTCCCATAAAATTTAAGTTAGGCAGGCAGTCAATAAACATTCATTAAGCTCCTATTCCATGCTAGGTATTATGGGAAATATTCCTTGAGGATAGAAATTATCTTGTTTTGGCCTTTATATTCTGAATACCCAGCATAGTGTGTGATGGAATAGTCACTAAATAAATGTTTGGTACATTGGTTTAAATTGAATTTTAAGGCTGAAGAGATAAGTGGGACTGAAAGCCTGAGTACTTGGAAATTAAGATCTATAGGATTATAGAGCCTTAGAGTTGGGGAGGGGGGGGGTCTTTCCCCTGACACCCCCCCAGGGCCATCTTAGCCAACCATTGTTGAGATTAGATTTCCTTCCCTTTCCAGCACATCCAGGCCCTGCAGTGAGAAGGGAAGCTCATTACCCAGTGAGCCAGTCCATTCTACTTTAAGACAGCTCTAAGAGTTTTGAAGCTATGGGGGTAAAACTAACAACTAGTGTCTTCTGCCTATTACTTCTAATTCTTCTCCATATGACTCAGAACATTATGTCAATCAGTCATTAAACATTTATTATGTGTTATGCACTGTGTTAAACACTAGAGATACAAAAAGAGGCAAAAATCAGTTCCTGCCCTCAAAGAACTTATTTTAATGGAGGAGATAACATGCAACTAATATACAAAGCTAGCTACATACAGGATAAAAAAGAAATAAAGAGGGAGACTTAAGAGGGATTTAGGAAGGCTTCCTATAGAGGCTGAGATTTTAATTGGGATGGAGCAGCTAGGTAGTACAGTGAGTAGAGCACCAGCCTGGAAGATGGGACCTGAGCTCAAATTTACCCTCAGACATGGAACACTTCCTAACTGTATCTCTGGGCAAGTCACTTAATCCCAACTGTCTCAGGGGAAAAAAAAAAATCCCAGGGGGATCAGCAGTTGCACTAGAGGGGAGGGGGTAGGGATAGGGGATTCTAAGTTATGAGGGACAGTCAGGGAATATGCCCTGATGTCTAATTTCTTGTCCACATATTATCCCTTCAAATCTTTGTAGACTGCTAAAATATTCTCCCTATCTTCTCTTCTCCAGATAGCTTACTTTCCTTTGCATTCTTTTTACTTATCAACATCCTTCCTAAATAGCTTACTTTCCTTTGGATTCTCTTTCGCTTATCAACATCCTTCCTAAACTGTGGTAACCAGAAATGATTACAGTATGTGTGTTTGTAGACACGTAGAAAGTGAAACTATAAGATGTGTTGTAAATGACTATCCAAGAGTTTATTCATTTGAATGTACATTCTCCTTCAAAATTTTCTTTTTTGGAAGTTACACATTGAAATTAAAGTGTTAAACTTTGCGAAGGAACAAGAAAGGTGGTGGATTATCTTCTGAGACAGTTTGTGAACCAGTCACAGAAAACATTTCCATGAATTTCAACACATAGCCCCTCGGTGGACATTAGTGGTGTCATCCAGCTTGGTCACTGACCCAGCGGGTCAGATAGGACTCTGAATGGCTTACTCTATAACCCTGTCCTTCCCCCACACCGGTCCTAGGATTATCCCTTGGGGCCGAGCCCAGTGGTTTAATACTTCTTCTCAAGGACAATCTTCACATATTTGAGAGTGCAGTTTTATATGCTATATGTGAAGAATGACTCACATGTTTCATAAGCTACTCTAGCAATGGGACTTGTGAAAGATGTTATCTTATTTGAGTCACTTGACAACCCTGTGAAGTAGGTAGGAAGCTATTCTTGTCATCATACCTATTTCAGGATTGCGGAAATTGAGACTGGAGCTTCTTTAAGGTCATGTGACTAACAGCAGATAATGAAGCAGGAAGCGGGTATTGAATCTCCTGACTTCAGGATTCATTTTCTTTCCATTATTCCAAAATGGTATAAAGAAGGAAAGAATCTGAGATTAAAGGGACCACATACTCAAACAAGGAATCTTCAATACAACGCATCTGATAGTGGATCATCCTTGGTGATTTCCCAGAATGGAGAACTCACCGTCTCTTAGGTGGTCCTTTCCACCTTTTGGGTAGCTCTCATTGTTAGGAAGATTGTCCTTACGTCAAACTTTTCTTTGTACCATTTTAAGAATCACTCTGGTGGGCTCAAATTGTGTTTTTAACACATATCAGCTCTGACACCTCAAGAGAATCATTTGATGTTTCTGTGCCCCAGTGAACCATTTGAGACTTTAAATTATAGAAAGTAGTTAGTGACCTGAACTGCAAGGGAAAGTTTCCTTATCAGAAATGCTCTACTTAAACAAATCCACAATATTCCTACCCACCCAATACAAAACAAAAGAAAAAAGGAAGACAAAAATCCCAAACTTTTTATTGTAGCATCTTGTGACTAATCTAATAATAATTAAAATCTCTTGTGGTAAAAGGGAAAAGAAACAAAAGAAACCTAGCTAGGTAGACAACACATCTGGATTTAAATCCTGGCTTTACCTTAAGTCCCTTAACCTATCGTAGACCTACTTTCTTCCTCTATAAAACTAAATGGTATCAGGGGAGGTGTGGCTTAGTTGGATTATGTGACTCCCAAGGTTCCTTCTTGCTTCTGATCAATTTACTGCCCCTACTTCCAAGAATGCCTCATATAATCCACTTTGTATAGAAGTTAGGACTCCTTGGGTTAGTCTTGGACATGCTATCATAGATCTGGAAGGAAGTTTATAGATTGTGTGTGATAACCTCTTTATCTGGTGGTGGAATAAGGACTCAGGAGGAGGAATGAATCAGAATCATCACACTCACCTAAGTAACCCAAGTAATGGGGTTACACCATTGTTTTAGATTACAATGGTTTAGAGCTGTCTAATGTTTCAATCAAACTTATGTGTGAGTATTTGGGAATCATTTTTTCTGGAACTAGCTCCACATAATACATCAGATTTGAACACAAGAAAGGACTCCTCTTTTATGATATGGTTCCAGAAAAAAGGTCTAGAGATAAAAGGTGGGATTGCTCATAGTATTTGCTCCTTTTTAGTCCTCCATTTGGAATACATATCAAAAGCAATTTGAAAGGCGAGGTGCATCACAGATTATAGTATCTAAAAGTTATAAGGGATCTCAGTGATTGTTCAGACCAAACCATACCAGAACAAAGATTCTGTCTGAAGCATCCTAACAAGAGTCAGTAGGAGGAACATATTACTTCCTGACTTCTTTCCTCTTGTTCGCCTTTAGTTGTTAGGAAGGTTTGAACCAAAATCCATGTTTTCATAAGTTTTTGGCTCCATCACAGCAACACTATGTCACATTGCTGCAGAATGCTGTCGGCAATTGTTCAGGAGAAGATAATGCCTTAGGTGGAAAGTTTTGGTTGACTAGATTCGAACTACCATCTTCTTGGCTCTTGGGTTTTATCCATTGTGCCAACAATCTCATGCAGAATGAAATGTAAGCTCTTTAAGGGTAGAGAGTATTGTTTTTTATTCAGATTTTATAAAGTGTCTGTCATGCTGCCACTTTATTTCAATCAAGATCTTTTTGTGTTTAATAACTGCCTGAAATGCATTCTCTTTCACTGAGGCTCCTTTTCATATCCCCTCTTATTGTATATATCCTTTCCAACAGCTTTCTTTCCTGTAATTTCCAAGGCTTCCCCAATATCCTCTTTCTTTATGTCCCATTCTCACTATGATCATAGTATATGACTTTCTCTTGAAGTAATTTTCATTATCTTTCAAAGTATCCTTTCTATGACTCTTTAAAAGAAAGGACTCATGGGTGGCAGTTGCCAACAAGCCAATTTAGAATTGTTCCAGGGTAAAACACTTCCTTGCAATGAGATCTATCCAACTTCATTGGAAGGTGGTAGATTCCCATTCATTGGACATTTTAAAGCAAAAGTGGAGTGACAACATGGTAATGAAATTTTAGGAGGGATTTTTGTTCAGGTATGGGCTGTGTAAAATGGCAGCTGAGTGCCCATCCAGCTCTGGAATATCGCAATTCATCTTAACATCTATCTCACTTATGTGATACATTCTCATTAGGTGGAAATGAAATGTAGGATTATACTTGTCTCCTTAAAAATGAATTGATCATGCCCTTGTGTGTGAGAGGGGAAGGGAGAATTATAATTTAATTGGTATGGAGAATTCTTTGTGAGGAAATTTCAGTTGGACTGGCAAGTACTCTACTTAATTTCAGAGATTTGCCTGGACCTTGAGAGAAAGTGACTAGATAGCCAAAAGGGAGGGAAGAGGGGACTTTAAACCCACTTCTTCCTGCTACTGAGTCTGAGCTCTATAAATAACAACAACTCTATAAATTAGGACACATTAATTGTCTATAAAATGTCCCAATTGCAGAAAATAAAAAAATTACTATGTTTTCATCCTATCTCATGTACTTGTTATTATTCAGTTGTTTCAGTCATTTTTGATTCTTTGTGACACTATTTGTATTTTTCTTGACAAATACTAGAGTGGTTGACCATTTCCTTCTCTAGCTCAAATTATAGATGAGAAAACTGAGGGAAAAGGAGTAAATGACTTGCCCAGAGTCTCACAGCTAAGTAAGTATCTGAGATTGCATTTAAAGTCTGGTCTTCCTGACTCCAGGCCCTTGTGTTTTATCCCCTGTGCTACCAATCTCATGTAGAATGGCATGTAAACTCTTTTAGAGTAGAGGGTATTATTTTTTATTCAGATTTTATAAATTGTCTATTATGTTGCCACTTTATTTCAATCAAGTGACCACTTAATTTTTAATGATTGACTAAATTAAGGGCAGGCCAATAGTCACTATTGCTTTACATTGTGATTACTTAACTAGTGTAGTCTATACATCATTCTCATGGATGACATCTGGATGACCAGAAATGATCTGATAATAGTTGCCTTGGACTGAAGTGGGGGCCCTTGGATCTAAATTAGGGGACATTTTCTTTAAAGAAAACAAAAGAAACAGAAACATTATTTGTCTAGTGATGATTAGAATGCGTGATCTCTGCTCACCTGGTAGCTTTCTTTTTGACTTTTTAAAGAAAGTGAGGGAAAAGGATGCTGCTCAGGAAAAAGAATAGTCTTGCTTTTCATCACAATTTTTTGTCATTTAATCTTCACTGTGCATCACTAAACTGAAGAATGGGAGCATTTACCTTTTATGATCACTAAGGACTAAAGATTATTAACTAATATAAGCTTTGTTTTTCTGAGGAAGGGAACTCCTAGGGCAATATTAAAGCTATATCTTTAGAGGGCATCACCATCATAACCTAGGAAGTGAGAATTTGAGCTCAATGGGTGTTAAATGTGAATTATTATTTTTTTTTTTGCTTCTCACCATGACAATTTCCTTGCTAATATACAAAAACTAGAATTTGTAAAACTTCAGCGAGGTGGGGAGACAAACAGAAGCAGGGTAGTAGGAGAGCCAAATACCCATATAAGTTTTAGAATTGGAATCAGCATTAGAGTCCACTTTTGCCTTTGATGGGGGATCCTAGTGCCAGCTGCCTTAAGCAAGTTATTCATATCCAGAACTAAGTGCTAACCCAGCCTGTCCTTTGACTCCAAATCCAACTATCTCATGGTCAAAATTGAGAGGTCTTTCTTGCCAACTAACCCTCTTACTGTTGCCTAAAATTCTGCCATTCTCTTAGGGTTAAGGATCACCTTCATCCTATGTTGGTATCTTGTTCTTTTTCAGTCTGACTCTTTATAACCTCTTGGACCATAATATGCCAGACTCTTCTATCCTCAATTATTTCTCAAAGTCTGTTCAAGTTCATATTCACACTAGAGTGTTTTCTTAAAATCTCAATACCCTGTATGATGGCTCTCAAATTTTAATTAACTCTTTATGCCATGGCTATGAATAAGGTCATTGTTGATCCAGAGCCAAAAAATTGGCAAGGACCTCAGAGACTATTTAGTCTAACTCTCATATTTTATGGATGAGGAAACTGAGATTTGACTTGGCTAGATTTCCGCAGGCACCAAAAGTGGAGTTGAATCTAATTTGATTGTATTTTTCTAATGTTGTTTTCCCTCTAGTAGAATGCAAACTCCTTGAAGGTATGAATTCCTTCAGCTTTCTCTTCACATCCCCACTGTCTAAGCCTTGAATTGAATTGAATGAATTAAAATAGAAGTTAAAACAACTCAAGATAATGAATACACAGATTAGCTTTTTGAAAATACTGAAGAGAACAGAGCTAAGGAAAAGGGGGAAAGATGATGAAGAAAATGGGCTGGGTTCAAGAAGGCAGGGTTGAAGACAGACTTTGGTAGCTTCCCAATTTTATTCAGAGGCACACCCTAGAACTAAGTTTTCTGGGTGAATCTCCTGGTGGTCCAATGAAAACATGGACAGCAAACTCACTTGGAGAAGTCCTCAGTGCCAGAGACAAAGGCAGTGTAGCAGCAGACAGCATTGGCAATGGGATGCTTAGCGACTGTGACTAATTAAGAGACTTAATTAAGCTGTCAAGAAAGAATAAAGATAATCACTCTCAGTCAGTTCCTACTCTTGTAACCATCAGCATGAGAGAGCCCAAATTCCATCACAGGCTGTTGCAGTATATCCCCTCCCCTTCATTCTTCCTCCATTTCTCTTCATTGACATGGCTTTGTGTGCCCTTGCCAGGGTGAGTCGGGCCCACCTTGTAAAAGATGGCCATTGCTTCTTGTATTTGGGCCTTTAATTGCTGATCCCTATTTATCTTAGAAAATATTATTTGAGTTGTCAGTTTTGTATTGATCAACTTATCCTACAAGGAAAACAATGCCTATAATTGCATCCAATTTTATTTTTGGACAAATTATTTGTCATGAGGAAGGGAAATGAATATTAGGTTTGAAGTCATAAAGACCTGTTTTCAAATCCCGCTTCTAACCCGTACTAGAGTCATGATCCTGACTAAATTACAGCCTCATGGGATTTAGGGCTGGGAGGGATTTTAGAAATCATCTGCTGTAACTTCCCTATTTATTTAGACATCTCGGTACTATTGGGAAAAGAGTGCTGAAGAATCAAGAAGGCTAAGTTCAAATCCTGTCATAAGACTTTAATAACTGTTATTCTAAGTAAGCCAATTAACCTTGGTTTGCCTTATTTTACTCATCTGTAAAACTAAATTCTCAAAAAATTCTGAATAAGTTAACAGGACTGTGGAAGTCTTAGTTCAGAAATATTAGGACACAGAACTGGTAGGAACCTTGGAGGAAACAAGCCCAGGAATAGTAAGGAGTCAAATTAAAAAGGCTCAAAATAGAAAAAAATTGATCTTGGTTCTCAAAACTCATAGATAATAAGCAGGAGTCTGTCAATGAGTGATTCAATAGGCATTTATTAAGTAAGTGCTGTTTGATGAAAATACTGTGTCCAGAGTGGTCCCTGGCTAGTATCTCTTTTGAATGGAAGTTATGACTGGATTGATTATCACTGCCTTGTGTCTTGACACAATCTTAATGTTTGACTAAGCACTAAACCTGGATTTCTTATGAGAGATTTTCTTCTGGCGGGTGTGTGAACTTTTAGTTACTGCAACACTTGAGTATTAGTCTGTGGCTGGAAGCCCTTCATGCTAATTAAGTGGAGGTTTGAATTAGATTCCCCCTGTGGTCCAGTTCTCATCCCTTTCTCTGTGACCAGGTCACATTTATAAAACTTGGCAGCCCAGCAGGTGAAAAAAGAGAGAGACTGGCCCTCAGGGCATCAGATTTCAAGGGGAGAACTTGTCCTCAGGAGGGCTGCCTGGCCAACATACTGGCCAAGGCCTTCACTCTTGGAGTCTCAATTTGTTCCTCTACAAAATGATGCTGATCATACCCATGGTGGCTACTTCAAGGGAGAGTTGTCAGGTTATATGTGCAGTGGGAGGGGAATGACGCAAGGTACATAAGAAACCATTCAGATATCAATGTGGATTATGAAGACCAGGATTATGATGTGTGCATGTGCACTCATTTGTGTTCATGTACATACATGTGTCTTTACATATATATATATGTCTAGATATATAATGTATATATGTCATTGAGGAAGATCAAGAAGGCTAGTTTTGGTGTCATAAGTGTGGATTTAAGTTCAAGCATTGGTAACACTTGTGCAAACATTAGGCATATCATTTCCTCCACGAGCCTATAAAAAGAAGGAATTGGACTAGGTCCCCAAGGTCTCTTCCATTCTGAATTGGAATTTGTTTTTAGAACATATTGAAAGCATTTATAGAGGTAGTGAGGTCATTCACTGAATAGAGTGCTGGTATTGGATTTAGGAAAGCCTGAATTCAAATTCAGTCTGAGTCATTTAAAAGCTAAGGGAACCTGGGTAAGTCACAAACTTTGTCTAGCCTCAGTTTCATCAACTGTAAAATGTAAATAACAATAGAATCTTCCTCTCATGGTTGTTGTGAGGATCCAAAGAGATTATCACTTGTAAGACACTTTGTAAGCCATCAAGCTAATAACAATAATAGCAACTACTATACTACTACTACTACTATTACTACCACTACTATTACTATTACTACTACTACTGCTGCTGCTGCTATTATTACTACTACTGCTGCTGCTGCTACTACTACTACTACTATTACTACCACCATCAGTACTACTACTACTATTACTGCTGCTGCTGCTACTACTACTACTACTACTATTACTATCACTGCTACTACTATTACTACTACTATTACTGTTATTACTACTACTGCTGCTGCTGCTACTACTACTACTACTATTACTACTACTACTACTATTACCACAATCACTACTACTATTACTACTACTACTACTGTTATCACCACATTTACCACCACATCCACTATATATACACATATAATGATACACACACACACACACACACACACACACACACACACAGACACAGAAAGGAGATTGATGGTTAGTCTGACACACAAGAAGACTTTTGACCCTCATCCTACCTTATTAACATTTCTTAAAGACCCACAGTATACCCAGAATCAGATAAGCATTATCCCCATTCAGCTCAGTGCACTAGGCATTAGATCACAATAGTCATCAAGATGAATTTATTGGAACTTCTGCATCCCCAGATGACTTTTTTTTTTAAGTTGCGGGGAATTGAGATTGTGTTTTTCTCTAAAATGACCCTGAGTTTATGGACCTTGATGGCACTCAGCAGTATTTCATATGGAAACATTTTAATTTGCAGTTATTGCAGCAACTTTGTCTTCATTTAATCATCAAAAAAAATTCAATGTAAAATCCTTGTGCTCTGAATAATACATTTCAGAACTTTAAAACAAGATAATTTTTATTACTTTTTTTCTTCCTACTCTTTTTCTCCAAGACTGTAGGTTCTTTTGATATCTTAAAAGGAACACTGGTTTCAGAGCAAAAACAATAGATCCAAACCCTTTTTCTACAAATGGCTACTTATATGAAGTCTGAAAACTCATTGAAACACTATAAAACAAGGGGATTGAACTGAGTTGCTTCTAGGACTTCAGATGATACTCAATTTTACCTGCTGCACAGAAACATACAACCCTTGACCCAGAGGGAAAAAAAATTCAGTGTCTCAAAAGACAGATATTGAAAGACTGAATTCTACATATAAATATGTATAGATTTAAGCACAGATGTTTAAACAGCATTAGTAGAATCGTCTAGTTTCATTTCAAATATCACTTCCTCTGCAAGCCTTCCCAGATTGCCCCATTCCATGCCCATTATTAGCTCTTTGTCCCTCTTTGAATTACATTGTATTTATTCATTTTTGAATGTGCTATATCTTTTCTTTAAAACATAAGCTCTTTGAGGGAAAGAGCTTAATCACTTTTCATTGTTTTTGGTCATTAATTTTATTTTATGGAATAAAACTAACATTTCCATAACAGGATATATAGCAAAAATAAAAAAAGATAGATAATTGCACATTCAAATCATGATTACCAAAAATTGTTTTATTGGATTAGAAAAAGCAATAACAAGATAGATTTGGAAGAACAAAATGTCAAGAATACAAAAGGAAATAATTTTAAAAATATATATAATAGAAGGAGTTTTAACAGTACTAGATCTTAGAATATATTATAAGGCAGTAATTATCAAAAGTATCGGGTATTGGCTAAGAAATAGAAAGGTAGATCAATGGAACAAGAATGGACATACAATTTGAAGCAGCAAATAAATATAATAGCCTTGTATTTGACAGTGTAAAGACAGGATTTTGGAATAAGAATTCATTATTTGGTCATGGAAAGCAGCAAGATGGAAATTGAGCATGAACCAATGTCTTTACACCACATACCCAGATAAGGTCAAAATGATTAATTTTAAAGAATCTTTTTGTGCTTAGTGCCTAGTATGATGACTGGCATAAAGTTCATGTCTCCATCTGTTGCACTGCTGAATCGAAATTGGATTGTGTCTAAGAATGCCTTGCTTTTCTCATTTGGAAAATTTTTTAGTGATAAAATTTCTCCTTAAATTTATAGATTTGTAACTAGAAAATTTCTCCTGTATTCAAGCACAGATATGACATAGTTGCTGAAACAAGATGAAGGGCTATAGCATGGCCATCATCAGTGTCTAGTAATAACTACCTATATCATCCTAGATGCTACTGGCAAAAGATCGGGTTTTCAAGCCTGAGCCCAGTCTTTTATTTTCTCAGAGGACTTAGAAACAAGGACATTTGTCTCTACTTTTCACTCCTTTAAAAACTGCCTTCCATTCCCACGGCAACAATAGAATGCACATACACCGAGGCAATAGACCATAAGAGGCGTGATGAGAACTTTACAGTGGACTCATGAGAAAAGACGCAAGAGACCGTGTAAATAAAACCTAGAAATATTTGCCCACTCAAAAAAAAAAAAACTGTCTTCAATATTCAAATTCCTCTTCATGATGGATTGTATTGGAAAAATCACAGTGGTGGTTTATCCTGAGGGAACAGGGAGGAGTTTGAGAAATTTAAGGTGGCTCTGGCATCTTTATTGGTTTTAAGAAGCTCTGAATTATTTTCTTTCTTCCTCTCCCTGTTATGAACTCAGTGTCCTCATGGACTCAACCTCACTGTCCCTTCCCTGGGCCTCTACTTAAAACACCACCATTCTTGCTGAAAGAACAGAGCTTGAGTGATGATGGTGAATTCGTCCTGAGTTGCCCTAGGTATATCAGATTTTATACTTTGGATGTGAGGATGGCGATGGCAAAAATACACCTACTAATGCTAATGCTACTGCTGCTAATAATAATAATAATAATGACATAATTATTCTATGTCGTGTTTCATAGCAGTTACATATACATTATCCCATTGGATTATGTTAATAATCAAATACTCTTTCTTTTTTGTAATATAATCATTTTTTACTCTTTTCTGTTTTATATCAACCAAGAAAACAAGCTTAGAATTTGAATCACATTCTGCCATTTACTTACCCTCCGTGGGACTAAGTTTAAGGCAGTTGGAATGAACACATTTCCCAATTCTATACTTTTCACTATCTGTCCCCCATGCCATGAATGACCTTCTTCCCATCTGTACTTCATAATTTCCTTTACTTTTTCAGTTCCTAGTTCAGGTGCTACCTAGTCTACGTCCAGTCTCCTCACTTTTTGGGGCTTCCCCTCTGTGATTACCTTCTGTCTATGTATGGATAGTGTAAATATACTCATGTGAGTTCCTTTAGAGCAGAGATTGTTTTTATCTTTCTATTCCCAGCACTTAGCATAACGCTTGTGCATAGTAAGAACTAAATAAAGGTTTGTTAATTGATGGATAGATGATAGCCAAGTTGTCTTTCTCCATTAGATTGATGATCCAGTGATGCTCTGATGGTCCTGTTCCCTCCCTGTCACTTTTGTGGTGCCAAATAAAAGGCTGTGTTCTCTCTCCCACCCTTTCATTAACTTCTCTTGTTGGTTCTTTGCTTTCACTTTAGCTCCCTTATCATCCTGCAATTTTGGTCTCTTCCTTCTCAGCATCACAAGACAACAATAACTAACCGTTAAATGATTCTTATTGTGTCAGGCACTGTGGTAAGTGCTTGATCCTCACAACAAATCTAGGTGATAAGCGCTATTATTTATCCCCATTTTATAGTTGACTTGTCCAAGGTCACATACCTAGCAGGTATCTGAGGCTGGATTTGAATACAGGTCTTTGTTGCTCTAGACCTATTATCATACCCACTGTACCACCTAGATGCCTGCCTCAGACTTGGAACTGGAAGAAATCTTAGAGATCATTTAGCCCAGGTTAAAATACTATAGAAATTTGGGCCAAGATAGATAAAGGGACTTTTCTAAGATCACCAAGGTGGCGAATAACAGGTCTGGGATTTCAGCCAACATCTACTGCCTACTACTGTCATTGGGTGACATTCCCCCTCATTGAGGAGATAATGAACCATTTTTTGCCTCATCTATGCATATTCTAACAGGTTCCAAATTTTGTGGATACTACCTAAAAATAGGAATAGATTGAGCAACTAGATGGCATGGAGTGCCACGCTTGGAGTCAGGAAGACCCATCTTTTTGAGTTCAAATTTGGCCTCAAACACTTACTAGCTATGTGACCCTGGGAAAGTCATTTCATCCTCTTTGCCTCAGTCTCCTCATCTGTAAAATGAGCTGAAGAAGGAAATAGCCAATCATTCTAGTACGTTTGGCAAGAAAACCCCAAATGGGGTCATAAAGAAGTGGACATGTCCGAACAACAGAAAATCTCTGTACCACTTGGATCTATCCTGTCCTTACTATCTGTCCTGGATAAAAACCCTAAAGATAAATTGTCTTTGGGGTATTATATATGGACTGTAACTCCTACCTGAAGTGTTCCATGACTATGATCTGACATTGCATAGTAATAGATATAGAATTTTCTACAGAGCCCCCATATTTGACATTTTGGGAAAGTGAGATCTAGAGAAGGGAACGGCGTGCTGTCATAAATCCAGTGGTACCAACTGCCATACCCAGCATGCCAAGGGCTTCAGCAGGGCTGTCGACTGTTGGAGGTGAATCCAAGGCAGTCTGTGGCAGACTACTATAGCTTGACTAGTGTTAGGGAAGCTTCCTTTTTCCTTTTCTCTCTGCCACCCACCTAAAATTCACACAATAAGTCATATCATCTTGGCAAAGGAAGAGTATCCATATGGACATAAAGATTCCAGGCCAAGCTTTGTGTGTGACTATACTATACAATCATATGTTTATGTAGCCTGGCACACACCCAGATACACACACACACACACACACACACACACACACACACACACACACACATCCCTCCAGAATATCCGGGCAGACATCTTTACTTAGCAAGAACAAAGCACAGTTGGCAATACAATCAAGCTCTGCTTCCCTAAACTCGCCAAGTCCCAGGGTGGAGTATAATCTCATTGAACTGGTCATTTCTGATTTCTGCTAGAGAGAAAGTACATTCATTTCTGCTTGCTGCTGCCTGATAAAGTAACTTAAATTTGATGCTGAACTTGGAAGACAGAAGAATCTCTTTACTTTTGTTCTATAGCCTGAGTCTAAACGAACCTAAAGAGCTGGCAGGAAACTGCTTCTTTGCTGAAAGAAAAAAAAAGTAACTGTTCCCTGTGATCACTGAGCCACTGTCACTGGTCTTGGAGAACCATGCACTATGAGAGATACGGCAGGATTACTCTCCCACTTTTTTTCACTTTCTAACTTTTTCCAAGTCGGAACCAAAGTTCAACCTTCTGCAAGTAGCTCTTCTTTTTTTCTCATTAATCTTGGGCCTTTCCTCTAAAATAATCCATCTCCCTAATTTATTTGGTGTAGATCATGTTTGTATCCAGCTATTTGTGTGTTATTTCTCTACTAGATCATGGGCTTCTTGTGCACAGGGATGGTCTTTGCCTTTGTGTACCTACCACTTAATACAGTGTATGGTATGATATGGGAGACATTGCCACAGGACCACCCGTGTGGCGTGCTCTCATCAGAAAAGGGGCTGTGCTCTATGAGCAAAGCCGAACTGAATTAGCCCAAAAGAAATGTGAGATGTACAAAATTAAAGAAGCCACCCCCAAATGTTCATTTGGACTAATTGTGTCCAACCCAAGACAGAGCGTTCCAAGCTTATGTCTGTCTGATCAGCCACAGTTGGATATACTCTGACTCAATTTAACATAGGGATGTCATTTTGGTCCTCTTCGAGAATGAAAGACAACAACCATCCACCCTACAGTGTTTGCTAAAAACTGGTTGACTGACTGGAGAAAAGCAAATATTCTGATTTCTTTTTTAAAGAAAAGAATGAGATCTACAAAATATAGGTCTGTGTGCTTGTGAGTGTCCATAATTAGAAAAATTCTGGAATACATAAATAAAGGGATAATTGAAGATGGTGCAGTGGATAGAGTGTCAGACCTGGAGTCAAGAAGATTCATTTTCATCAATTAAAATCTGGCCTCAGACAATATCTGTATTATCTATCACTCAGCAAGTCCCTCAGTTTCCTTATTTGTAAGATGAGCTGGAGAAATGACCAATTATTGCAGTATCTTTGATATGGAAACCCCAAACAGAGTCACAAAGTATTGAACGTAACTGAACAATAACAGGAAGCAGTGATAACAAACATCCAATCTGGGCTCAACAAGATCACTTGGTGCCAGATGAACCCATTTCCTTTTTCCAACAGGTTATTAAACTTAGTAGAGCAAGGGGATGCATGGGTGTTTTTCTGATCAAACCATTCTGGAGAGCAATTTGGAAAGCGGCCCTAAGAGCAATCAAACTGTGCCTACGCTTTGATCCAGCAATCCACTACTAATTCTGTATCCCCAAGAGATCATAAAACAGGGGAAAGTATCCACATGTACAAAAATATTTGTAGCGAGTCTTTTTGTCGTGGCACAGAATTAACAATTGAGGGGATGTCCATCAACTGGGGAATGACTGAACAAGTTGTAGAATATGAATTTAATGAAATACTTATGACTATAAGAAATGATGAACAGGCAGGTTTCAGAAAAACCTGAGAAGACTTAGATGAACTGATGCTGGAAGAAATGAGAAGAACCAGAAGAACATAGTAAACAGTAGCAATAATATTGTACAATGATCAAGTGTAATTGCCATAGTTCTTCTCAGCAATACAATGATCTAAGACACCTCCAAAAGATGGAAAATTCTATCCACATCCAGAGAAAGAACTAAGGAGTCTGAAAACAAATCAAAGAATACTATTTTTCCTTGTTTGTGTGTATATGTGTGTATGTGTCTTTCCCCTTTTGTTGTGTTTTATCATTCACAACATGACTAATATGGAAATGTTCACATGATTGCACATCTATAACCTACATCATATCTTGGCGGCATCTTGGGGAGGAGGAATGGGAGCGAAGAAATGAAAATTTGAAACTAAAAATCTTGTAAAAATTGAATGTTGAAAACTGTCTTTACATGTCAATGGAAAAAATAAAATACTATCCCCGCCATTCCCCAAAATAGGTGTTCTTAGTTTGCTTTGTGTCATGACTCTCTTGAAATTCTGGAGAAGCTTTATGAACTCTTTCTCAGAAAGATGTTTTCAAAAATTAATTCATAGGATTACAAAGGAAACAAATTATACTGAAATAGTTAATATGTATTAACTATATATTAAAATGTATATTAAAAGAAGTGCTCAGACCATAAATTAAGAACATTTATTCTAGATATAGTTTACTTAGGCTTAAGTAAAGCATTTGGGAAAAAAATCCTTCATGTTATTTTAAACCAAGTTGATTAAGGTCTGAAAATAACTCCTTGATGGATGTTATAGACATTTGTTTGGCACTGAAATGTTTAACGTTTTTATCAATAAGTTGGTGAAAAGCACTGATGCTCCTCAACTTTGTGACCATTACAAAGTTGAGGGGAGGGGGATGGCTAATAAACTGCAGAGATCCAGGATCTAAAGTGTTTTGTAAAGATTAGAATATTGTACTTTAACAACAATACTATATGATGATCAATTCTGATGGATGTGGCCGTCTCCAGCAATGAGATGAACCAAATCAGTTCCAACAGAACAACAATAAATTGAAGCAGCTACACCCAGAGAAAGAACTCTGGAAGATGACTATGAAGCATTACATAGAATTCCCATTCCCTATATATTTGTCCACCTGCATTTTTGATTTCCTTCACAGGCTAATAGTACACTATTTCAAAGTCTGATTCTTTCTGTACAGCAAAATAACTGTTAGGACATGTATGCTTATATTGTATTTAATTATAACATACTTAACATGTATTGGTCAACCTGCCATCCCGGGGGAAGGGAGGGGGAGAAAGAGGGGAAAAAATGGAACAAAAGGTTTGACAATGGTCAATGCTGTAAAATTATCCATGCATATAATTTGTAAATAAAAGGCTATAATAAAAAAAAAGAAGAAAGAAAAATAATGTAGGGAGCAATGAATAAAAAAAAGATTAGAATATTGGCATGACTTTAATATAATAGAAGTTAATGTAAAATCATGCTTGAGATTAAAAAAGAAGGTACCATCACAAATTCAGAATTAGGGTATAAAGTCTTAGATTTAGAGTTAGAAGAGACTTTAATTCTCATTTTACAGATGAGAGAACTGAGGCACAGAAAGGTCACGCAGGTAACAAGAATTGTTTTCCTAAATAGCAACTGCTCTGAGGACCCTTTGGTGAGAAGTAGGTGCATATGTTTGCTGTCTTCAGATATTTAAAATACTGCCATATATGAGGAAATAAATTTGTCTTTCTTGGTCCCAGCTGGGTGAATTTCACAAAACAAAATGAATTGAGTTTTGATAACTATCTCTGTCCAAGTAGTCTGGGATAGTGTGGGAGACGGTGGGTTCTGCTTCTTTGGAGGTTTCCAGACAAAGGTTGAATGGCTACTTATCAAGAGAGTTGCCTGGAAAGAATAGGCCCTGAGGTCCCTTCCATCTGAGATGCTGGGATTTAACACCTCTTTGCTCTTGGTTCTTCTACCAGGAGGATGAGTCACTTGTGGGCAATGCTGTTGAGTAATGCTTTTGTCCAGATACTGGTTGAACAGTTGGTCTCTTCCCATTTGGGATTTTCTAAGGTTTCTGTGAATGTGTCTGTTTTACTTTCAAAGAATAACTCCTCTACATGTATCCTTTTAGCTTATGAGCTCCTTGGAGGACGAGTGCTCTCTTCTCTGTTTATTTCTGTTTCTGTTTCTCTTTCTTTTTGTCTTCCATCTCTGAATCTCTGTGCTCCTTTGTTTCTGTCTACATCACTATTTCTTACTGTCATTCTGTCTCTGTCTATCCCATTTCTGAATGCCTCTCTTTGTTTGTCTGTCTCTCTGTCTGCCTCTGTCTCTGTCTGTCTCCTTCCCATTTCTGAATGCTTTTCTGTGTGTGTGTCTTTTTTCTCTCTCTCTCCCATTTCTGAATGTTTTTGCTCCTTTGCCTATGTCTTTATCTTTGTGTCTTTGTTTCTATCTTTTAACACCTCTGTCTCTGTCTCCCTGTCCCATTCTGAATGTTTCTCTCTCTCTCTTTCTCTGCCTCTTTGTCTTTGTCCATCAATTTCTCCCCCATTTCTGAATGTTTTCCTTCCTTCCTTCCTTCTTTCCTTCCTCTGTCCCTCCCTCTCTCTCTTTCTTTCTTTTTCTTTTCTTTTTCCTTCCTTCCTCCCTCCCTCTCTTTTCCTTTTCTTTCTTTCTTTCTTTTCTCTCTCTCTCTTTCTTTCTTTCTTTCTTTTCTTTCTTTCTTTCTTTTCTCTCTCTCTCTCTCTCTCTCTCTCTCTCTCTCTCTCTCTCTCTCTCTCTCTCTCTCTCTCTCTCTCTTTTCCATTTCTGGATGTCTCTACTCCTTTGTCTCTATCTCTGTTTTTTTTTTTCTTTTTACCCTTGTCTTTGTCTCTTCCATTTCTGAATTTCTTTGTCTCTCTCTCTCTGCTTCTGTCTCTGTCTCTCTGTCTTCGTTTCTTTCCCTGTGTTTCCCATTTCTGAATGTCTTTCTTTCTTCTATTTTTGAATGCCTCTGCTCCTTTGTCTCTTTCTCTGTATCTTATGCTTCTATCTTTCTGTCTCTGTTTCTTTTTCCTCAAAGCTTGTTACATTGCCTAACAAACAATAAGCACTTAATGAATGCTGTCCCCCTTCTTACTTTTACCCCCTCTCTCCACCTGCTAATGTTGCTCTTCCCAATGTTTCTTGGTATCTGCATTGTATGTTTTCTATATGTAGTTCTGTTACTTATGTAGTTCTGTTAATATGCTAGCTTCTAAGAGCAAAACTCTCTTATTTACTTTATATCCCAGAGCCTGGCACATAGTAGGTGCTTGATAGATTCTTGTTTATGAATGTATTGTCTGATTCGTAGAATTTATCATTGCATGTGTTCTTGAAGATAAGAACTTGACATTTCCAACCATTCATCTTGGTTGGTTGGCTTTCTTGTTTGCATCAATCCTTTGCTTTTCTGCCCTTAAAATTATTTGGATAAATTGAATGCCCGCATGTTTGTTTACATTGGTTAGCTGATGAAAATTTTTCCTCTCTAATTTACAATGGAAAAAATAAGTGACAGCACAATAGTGCCAGGAAAAGAATTTAAGACTTTAGAATTGTTGAAGATGATTGAAAGGGAAGGGGAAGATGTTATCACATTGGATTTGTCTGAACTTAGAAAAATCACAAATTCTGATTTGGATCCCGCTGATTCTGGATCCCTTTTCCCTCTTTTCAAACTGGTTGATTGTCTGCTACGTATTCTACAACAGTATGTGTGAGATTGTGTAATCAGGCATAGGAAGAGATCCTGCATTCAGGTAGCATGAATTAGAAGCAACACTTTGCCCCTGGAATCCTCAGCCCTCCCTATGGTAGGAAGAATGACGGAACCAGTGCTTAACTCGGGGGTCACTAGAACTCGGCTTCCTTGCCTATCTGATTTTTTCTAAGCTTCCTTTTGCTTCTCCACAAACCAAGGATACATGTATTTCCTATCTGTGGTTTCTGTCAACAAAGTGCTTTATAAATTGTTTTTTAAAGTGAGTTAATTTCTTTGATCATAATTACATTAAATAGGTCTTATGTGTATTAAGAATTGTTGAATAGATGGGGAAAATAATTTACAAATAAAACCAGCATGAAGGGTGATTGCTCAATAGTTCATCATTAGTAGCCATAATAATAATATTGATAATAGCTAAAATTTATATACGAATTTAAGGTTTTCAAAATACTTTAAATATGCTGTCTCATTTGAGCTTTACAACAACCCTGTGAGGAAAGTGCTATTATTATCCCTATCTTACAGATAAGAAATTGAGGCTCAGGAAATTTAAGTGACTTGACCAGAATCACACATCTAATAAATATCGGAGGCAGTGTTTGAACTCAGCTCTTCTAAATCCAGTAGCACAATAGAAAGTAGCGGGTCTCAAGTCTTCAAGACTCATCTTCCTGAGTTTAAATCTAGCCTCAGATACATTGAAATTCTAAATACAAAATCTACCCTATCTTGTGATAAGTATTTAAAAGGGCACCCCACCATCACTGAAACTGTAGACACAGATGTGTCTGTATGTTCCCTATGTGTTTATGAAAAATCAGCCTTGGCTTTTCCCATAGTTGAAGCAGACAGTGGTCTGAGTGGTATTATGTAAAGGTTCTGGGAAAGTTACATCTTCTCCAAGAAAGGGGGAAATCATGCAATTACCTGTAGTTATGCATCTGGAATCAATTTTTTAAATATAATTTCACACCGTAGAGCAATAATAATATACAGCATATATCACTCTATGATCCTGTCTGCTACTTTATTGTTCTTTTTTTTTTCATTGTGTTTGATTTTTTGTGATTTCATTTGGGTTTTCTTGGCAAAGATACTGGTGTAGTTTGCCATTCCCTTCTCCAGCTCATTTTACAGAATGAGAAAACTGAGGCATGAGTCTTTAAGTGACTTATGCAGGGTCATACAGCTAATAAGCATCTGAGACCAGAATTAAATCCAGAAAGATGAGTCTTCTTGACTTCAGGCCCAGCATTCTATCCACTGCACCACCTACCTACCCCATCTGTGGCCTTTTAGTCTAGACTGCACCCAAATTTATCAAGAACTTGATTCATTATTTCAATACAGCGATGATGGTACAGTCTATCACCAGCAGGAGAATTTCTTTGTATTCTTATTGTGATAGGATATTCAACTCTGTGATGGATAGGTGGATCGATGGAATGTAGTTTGTGTTTTTTTTTTTTTAATACAAAAATTGCACTCACTTTCTCTGGCTACTACAATGTACTTTTGTCTCAGATTGACTTGATAGACCATTAAACTTCCCCAGGATTTTTAGGTGATCTATTGTTTGGTCATTTTCCCCCTACCATATACTTTTGAAATCTACTTTATTTTTTGAACTAAAGCATATAGCTATGTTTTTGCCTCAGCAAAATTTAATCGGATTAGATTTAGCCCAATATTCTTTTATATTTTAGTTTGCATATAATGATTTTTTTTTCATATTTTGATGCTATGAGGCAGTTATCTTCAAATGGCACAATAACTTTGTGCCATTTGTAAATCTTCTAAGTGTTCTATCTAGCCTTCATCCAAGTTATTAATAGAAATATTAAACAGCACTGGACTAAGCATGGTCCCTGGGCTACTCCTTTTGTAGCTCTTTCTATGATTACCTCAAGTTATTGCTCACTCTTCTAAGTCTAGCCATTCTGTCAGACCCAAGTTCATTGTATTATATTATCATTAAGTTCATACTTCTACATCTTTTACACATACACACACACACACACACACACATACAAACACACACAATATACAGCATGCACACATACACGCACCCCAACGGTGACACTTCTTAAAATACCCATCTAAAAGTCAAGCTGAGTTCTATCTACTATTTCCTCAAATAGTAAATCTTCTGGCATCCAAGAAGGCAATGAGATTAGTCTGACATGCTCCGTTCTTGTGGAAGCCATGCTGGCTCTTTGTGACCACTATTTTTCATATTGATTCCATTATTTTTTGTTCAGTAACTACACTCTCAGTTGCCACCAAACAACAAGGTCTCTAACTCCCAACTTTTCCCTCTCCTGTCTTTCCTTACTTTCTTTTCTCCTTCCTCCCCAGAAGCAGAAGAGAAACTTTAAAATCAAAACCTTTTAGTATTTCATCTCTTTGCAGACCTTCCCTTTTTTCTTTGTGAAATAAGAACTAGACAATATTTTCATCAGTGAGCCTGTTCTGTAGCCCCTGAGGTCCTGAATGACATTGATTTGACTTCTGTTTGCAAGCTTAGAAATTCAAGAAGCAAGTCACTGATGATCATAAAGGGTGGCTATGAAAAAAAAAAAAAAAGCATTAACTCCTGCAGGTGGTAAGCAGAAGGAAACCTATGCAAGACAGAAAAGCAGCAAGTTTGCCATATCCAGTGATCCCCAAAGAATGAGCATATCTTCTGCAGGTCTGAAATAAAATTTTAAGAAAAAATTCATAACATGAAGCAGACAAGGTGGAAGACCCCAGAGGTACCATCACTCCCTCACCAACAGAATTGTTGTTAAGTGGGGGACAGCAAATTCCCAGTGATGTCAGCTGAGGGTTTTTTCCAAGCTTTTGTTCTCTTTGTTCCTGTCAACATATTCCTTTCTAGTCTCTGGGATTTTTGTCTGTCTTAACACCTCCAGATTTTACCCACCAACACTTTACTGACGGACTGCTAAACGTGTCTGCCAGATCATTAATAAAGATTTTAAATGAGAAAAGAATTAACACCCCAACTTTGTCTTGTGTCCTTGCCAATGGCCTTCTGCCCTGGAAATGTTATAAAAATAACAATGAAACTGTTGCTATGTTCGAGGAATTATTTTCCTGCTTCAGGGATCTTCAGTTTGTTCCCTATGTGTCTGTCCAAAGATAAAAGTCATGGTTCATCTGTCACGTAGTAGTTTGCCTTTAAGAGCCACTATGAGCAAAAGTGCTATACTCATGATGCCATCCTGGGAATGACTCTTTCTGAACTTGGCTGGGCAGATGCTTCATCAACAAACCTGTAGGCCATTGTTGGAACCATATTATAATCTTTTTATTTCCTGGATTTGGGCTGATCAGCCATTTTCTGGGGATATTTAGCCTGAAGAAAACTTGAGAGAAAATTAGACATACTGTTTGGCCCCAGAAAGCAAAAACAGAATCCATATTACAAAAGGACTAATTTGTTTTAAGAAAGAACATTCTAACAATTATGGCTACAGAAAAACGAAATAGATTCTTCCTTCTATTTGCGTCTTTCTAATTTTTTTTTTCAGATTAGCATGAGAACTGTGAACTGCTCTCTTTCTGACTTGGCCCAGTTCAGTCCTCTTTAGGTAGCCTAGTGGCTTCCACTCCTGGAGTCTCATAGATAAGTGCCAAACTTATCTGGTGATCCATCAGCTTTAGAGTTCCCAGTAGCAGAGATAACATTCATGGGCTACCATGCTTGACCACTGAAGACTTTCTTCAAGCAGTCTAGAGGACCATTTGGTGGATATGTCATGGTGAGATGTATTTTAGAAATATGAGTTGGACTACATGAATACTGGATATTTACCCATCATTCCCCAAGTTTTAGCATTCAAGTAAAAATCCAAATGAGGTATGGTATGGGGGCATCATGATATAGAGGAAAGGAGTCTGAATTTAGAATTAGTCATAGTGTTGTGCCACAGTTCTCTTCTAATTGTCCTGCCTCAGTTTCCCTTAAATTGTTCTGCCTCAGTTCCTAATTGTTCTGCCTCAATCCCCATTGTTGCAACACCACCCTTCCCTCCTGATCATTAGAACTGATGTAATTTAGGGCTGGCTACACTAAGATTATAAACTGTAAATGTTTAATCCAGATAAGGAGAAAGACCTTTTATTTTAGACATCATGACCCCTGACCTTCCCATCAGAATGTCCAGTGTCTCCCCCCATTCTGTCATTGTTCTTCTTGATCTCAACTTATCAGAATGTCAGGTACCTTCCTCCATCCTGTCAGAGCTGGATTGATAGTCCCTTCCCACTTTTAGTGCTCTGACTCCACCCCTGCCTCAGTCTATCCTGGTAGCTTGGAGCCATGTGTACATATCTATTTCATGGGAACCTCACATTCCCTGCTGAAAGCTTTGAGACATCAACCCTGGGGACAACATGCCCCCAGCACAATCTCTCCCTCTCAAATAAAATATTAAAAACTCTCCGATCTCTATCTTGCCTTAGTTTCTCTAGCATTACAAAAGTCTAATTGATGTAAATACGGAAGGAAGCTTAGAGGTGATCTAATTCTCCCTCCCTTGCATAGAAATATACTTGTATTGTATAGATAAAGGAACTGAGACAAAAACACTAAGTGTCTTGTCCTGCATTAAAAATCTAGAAAGCAGAATTTGAACACGGGTCCTGAAACTAAATCCAGTGCCGTATCTGTGATGCCATAGCACCTTCTTTGCCATTTGCTCACTCTATGACCTTGGCAAATCATACAGCATCTTAGATCTTATTTTTCTCATCTACAAAACGAGAGCACTATAGTAGAGTTGGTTTGTCCATCTCTTAAAACTGTGATTTTAAGATTAGCTGGAAATCAATTAAATTCAAGAAACATTCATTAAGTGCTTAATTTGTCAAGACATTGCCCCAGTCATCAATGATACAAAAATCAAAATAAAACAGTCCCTATCCTCAGGGCGATTATTCTCTATTTAGGGGGTGAAGTGGGACAGGCCAGGCCAATGAGCATCATCAAGAAAATGCTTGTTAAATCAAAACTTTTTTGCTTTGGAAGGTCATGGACTTTGGCTGTCTTGGTGAAGCCTAAAGATCCTTTCTCAGTCTTGTGTTTTTAAATGCCTAAAATACATAGGATTATACAGAAAAGCAATTATTAAAAAATGCAGTTATCTTTCTATCACATGTATGTATGTATATATGTATGTATGGGTGTATGTATGTATATAATAAGTTCTTGGACCCCAGTTAAGATATTTCCTGTTAGGTAATTTTGAATTATTCAGGAAAGATTGTACTTTTATAAATGATCAGATATTCAAATCAAAGTGGGAAACATTTTGGATTTTTTTTTGTTTCTTTCTTTCTTAGTGGTGAATAAAAAGAGGAAAAGAAGGGGCTATCTGAAAAAGAGGCAAAATAAGAACCAGAGAGAGGAGGAGAGGAAGGAAGGGGGAAAGAAAAGAAGGGAAGGATAGAGAGCAGAAGAGACACAGAGGTAGTTATACACACAGAGAAATATAGACACAGACACAGACATAGATATAGACACAATGACGGGAAGAAGAAACATTTGCCAATGTGTTGTGGTGATTAAATGATGAGGGAGTTCTGGGTCCAAATCTTTATTGTAACACTTAATCATGTGTGATCCTGAGCAAGTCCCTTAATCTTCCTTAGTTTCAGTTTCCTCTTCTATAAAAAGAGAATAATAATGCTTTTAGTAAAATCTTCTAGGATTGCCATGTGATATAGTCAGTTCATTAGCATTTATTAAGCACTTAATATTTCCAGGCACTGTATTAAGCATTGGGCATTGAAAGAAAAGCAAAAGACAGCTCCTTTCTTCAAGGAGTTCACAGTCTAATGGTGGAGACACTATGCAAACAATGAAGTACAAAATCCTCCCCCTGTATAGAAGATAAATAGGAAAAAATCAACAGAAGAAAAGCACTAAAATTATGAAAAATTAGCAAAAGCTTCTAATAAAAGAGATTATATATTTAAAGTGTTTTTCAAATGATAAATTATTTTATAAATATATTATTATTAATCTGTGATATCATATTTAATTTATACTAGAAAGCAAAGACTGAAATGAAAGGGTTTTGACCCCAAAATAACTTTCATTCTATTTGATCACCAAATAGGAGACTGAGCATGTAGAAAAGGGGCTCAGCACTGGTAGAGTTTAGTTTCTAGTTCACAATAAGTGCAAAGGGCACAACAGTTGCTCTTCTCCACACATGGTCTGCCATCTGCTCATGATAGAAATATCCATAAGTTTTCCATTGCAAAACTTCTACTTGAACATCACTCTCTCTCCCCCGCCAACTTTTAAAAAGTCCTCCTTTGCTCTCCCTTCCCTCGTCCCCTTCAAAAACACAGACAAAGGCTCAAGAAAAATTGTCCTTTCTCAATTCAATGCCATCATCCAAGGACAGGCTGAACATTAGCAAGGTATGAAAGAAAACCATGGGTGTTCACGATGAGATATAGTCAATGCCAGAGGGTGTCTTTTTATTATATATTCTGTCTGAAGTGGTGAGGGAGTGCTGAGCAGGGGGGAAAAAAGATGGTCTGTCAGGAAAAGGAAGAAAGCCTCTTAATTACAGGAGCTATGTCCTGGCTGAGGATGCTAAGTACCACAATTTTACATCTCTTTGACTAATCCCAATAATCTGACTTTGACTAGGATGAGAAATAGATTTCATAAAATAACTACCTTTATCCCTCTTCCTATTCTTTTCACACTCCCTCCTGCTTTAAGAATATACTTAGCTGATAATAGAATTTTATTTATAATACAAACCTACAGAAAAGGTATATCTATATCTCTCTCTGTATATATGCACATACATTTACACCCCGATGTAGACATATGTGTGTGTATATATATACATAAATATATATATATGTATATAATATAAAATGTATGTATCGATATACACATACAATATGTATATGTGAACATTATGCTTCCAGAAATCAAGGAATCTCTCTGGAAGACTCCTTTTAGCTATATAGCACATTTAGAGTGCTTAATGCCTTTGAGAAAACAAAGTGAATACATTGGGATCTTCATACAAGTTGATCATTAGTAGCTTTCCTTGATGCTTTTGATAGACAATAAATAGACTATAAAGTGGGATGAAAGCCCACTTTCAGCTACAAAGATTATATACGTAAATAGGAAAGCTGCAAAAAATCATCAGCGCTGTGATTCAAGATCAGAGCAAGGGAAAAAAAAAAAAAACACATACCCTTGGGATTTGTTGACATAGTTCAAGAGCATGATCAGATCTTAAGAAATAAATTACCTAAGGGTCAAGAAACGCTATAATTAGGAGATATGATTTCAGGGTCTGTTTAATTCATTTGAATAAACATTAAGTATCTACTATGCATTAGTCTCTAGGGATCCAAAGACAAAAACAAAACAATCCCTGTCTTGAAAAAATTTATACTTTATTGCGTGCAGGGGCAGAATATAATGTATACAAAATCAATAACTACGAATGAATTGTAAGGTGTGGAAAGCACTTACAAGTCTATACTATGCTGCCACACATGAGAGTTTTTGCATTTTTACTTTGAATGCTTGATTTGGAATGAAGGGAAGAGAAATTCAAATCCTTTAGCTCATCTAACCCAAGCCATAACCCCAAAAAACTCCCTACTATCTCAGGCCCACCAAATCAGAATCTAGGTTCTACCTGAACTTTAGAAAAGAAGAATCTGTTTTTTTCTAGGGGCAGCCATTCCATTTTGGGGTACCTAGAACTGCTAGGATTTTTTTAAATAAATAACCCCAAAGTATGTTTTTCTTTCAAACAACATAAATCTAATCCCTTTTCCTCTTGGCAACCGTTCCAATACTTGAGTGCATTTCTCAGTTCTTTTCCTTTCCCTCATCAATAAAATCTTTCGATTTCCAAGGTAAATATCCTCTGGAAATAGAAGGTAATTAGATTTGTATTCATGCCCTTCAATCTGAAATCAGGAAATACAAAGGTTATAATCTAGAACTAGCACTGATCTGCAGCCCTGTCAATGAAGAATCAGTCCAACTAAATTTAGAAAGGTAATCTTCTGATTATAGACTGAGCATCAAGCTTTTCCTCATAACACTTCTTAAAGACTCTCTACTAGGTAATAAAAAGACAACAACTTGTATCCGAATGAAAATAATTCCTTGAACGTGGAGACTATTTCATTAGTTTAATAAATACTTATTGATTGAATATTTATAACATTACAATGAAATCCTATTTGTAAATGTAGCAGATTGTGATCACAATTATCTTAAATTTGGAGTCCAAGGGTATTCTTTATTTTTTCTAGTACAATTTCTTTCATTAGACAGAGGAATAAATGGATATCCAGTAAGGGCAAGTTACATATCCATAGTCGTTTAGGTTTAGCATCTCAGCTAGGATTTCGAAACCCATGAATCTTCTATTTCCATGTCCATCCCTTTTTCCTCTCCCCCAAACTGCCTACCATTTTTTGTTGTTGTTGATAGAAACATCCCCTTGTCGATTTGAGAATCTGAGCCCTATTTTAGAGAAACAAAAGGAAGAATCAAAAAGTGGTCCATTCATGTTGAGTTCTCTTACTGGTTCATCTTGTATAAGATCTCAATACATTGCCTAAAAACTGCCAGAAGGAATACAAAACAAATGCTAATGATTGAAGGAAACATTTCCAGTGGCAGGAGGTCACTAGAGAGGGCACCGGACAAGGATGGAGGTGGTAACTATTTTCTCATTTAAAAATCTTTATTAATGATCTTGCAGGCGCAGTCAGCAGTACATCAATGAGGTTGGTGGGTGATGCTGAATTGAAGGTGTCCAGACACCCGGGGAGCTAGAGAAATCATTCAAGGAAACCAAAGGCTGCAAGAAACAGGCCAGAGATGGCTAAATGACAGCCCAGGCTAAGCAAGGCGAGAAATGGAGATTTCCTGAGGGATAAATTAACCTTATGAAATTCTTCTATGTGTATGGGGGGAAAATGATGTTCTGGCTGAATTCTGGCAGATTGAGCTGCAAGCTGTCTCTATGGCAGGGTTGTGTATATCAGGGAATCTGTCTATCTCAAACACAGCTATACAGGGAATATAGATCTATATAGAGAATATCTGAGAAGGATCATGGGACAAACTTTGTATTGTACAACGTTTAGGTAAGAGCCCTGTTTCTTTCAATGCTAAAGAGGAATACTGAAGAAAAAGGTTTGGAGGAGCTCAATGATCAGTTGTGTGATGGAAAAAAATGAAGAAAGAGATTAGCCTTGTAATTCCATTTATAAGGAACTCCCAGGTGAGGTACTCCTTTCACCAGTACAGGTCAGTAACTTCTCAACTTTGTCTCATAAAGTTAGTTTCAGTGGCTTAAAGCACTGAGGATTGAAGGGACTTGCCCAGCATTATGCAGCCATTTTGGGTTAGAACTTGAATTTAGGGATTTGGGGCTTCTAGGTCAACTAATACTCACTCTCTCTCTCTCTCTCTCTCTCTCTCTCTCTCTCTCTCTCTCTCTCTCTCTCTCTCTCTCTCTTTCTCTGTATGTATGTTTCTGTGTGTATCTCTGTTCCTCCTTCCCTGTCTCTCTCTTCCTCTTTCCCTCTCTTCTCCTCCCCTCCCCCTCCTTCCTATCTCTCCCTCGAGTCTTTCTGTCTCTCTCTGTCTGCTTCTGTCTCTGTCTCTCTCTCCCCACCCATTTCCCCCCTAAGCCCATCAGCTGACCACTCATATTTTGTTGAATCTCTTTGAGCCTTAGTTTCCACATCTGTAAAAATGGGGGAAGAATACCTTCCAACCTGAACTCAGGTAGTTGTAAAGGTAAAATGACATCATGTCTGTGAAAGAATTTTGTACCTTTTTAAAACGTGATAAAATGTGAAATATTTGAACATAGGTTCAAACTCCAGCTTTGGTACCTTTGTGATTTTGAGCAAGCCAGCAGAGTTTCCCAGCCTCAGTTTACTTCTCTGTACAAACCTAGAGGTAGCAAGAGAAGTACATGTCCATCCTCTAGGCCCTTCTGATCTTTAAGTCCTATGACCTTATGGTGGTTTAGCTTTTGGGGGTTTGTCCAAAGTTTAAGGGACTTCAGGGAGCCAAAAACCATTTTGAAGAGGTGAGCAAGGTCCATTTCTTTGAAGTAGTGTCTTGGCAGTATCCAGTAGGGTTTGTGAAAGAAAGGAAGGAAGGAAGAAGAAAGTAATAGAAAAAGAAAGGGAAAGAGACATGGAAGGATGAAGGAATAGTGGGGGAAAGGTAGGTATGAAGGGAGAAAGGAAGAAAGGAAGGGAGGAGAAAAAAGGAAAAAAAGGAGGAAGGAGGGGAGGAACAATGAAGGAAGAAAGAAAGGGGAAAAGAGAACAAGTGAGGGAAGAAAGGAATGAGGAAAGAAGGAAGAAAGATAGAAAACAAGCATTTATTTTGTGCCTACTGTGTACCAGAAACTGTGTCAAGTGCTTTACAAAAATTATCCCATTTGATCCACATAATAACCTTGGTAAGTAGGTGTAATTACTCCCATTTATCAGTTAATGAGGCAGACAGCTGTCATGTGACTTGTCCAGGGTCACACAACAGTAAGTCTGATTTGATTTAGTCTTTCTGACTCTAGATTGCCTAGTACTTCTAACAATACTAAGCTTACAGTACTAAGCCATACAATGGGCTTAAATTGCAATGTCTAGCAAGGATTTTTCTCACTGGGAGATCCCTGCAATAATGAAATCATAAGTTCAATCCAATTAAAAAAATGCCTGAGTTGGTGCTGGATATGAAGATCAAAAGAAAGTCTTTGCCCTTTAAGAGAGTGTATTCTACATTCCTAGATCCCAGTATTAAAAATGGTTATATGCATAGTAGGTGCTTGATTGTGCCATGGTTTTAACTCTGCTGTCCTCTGATGACCAGTTTTTTAATGGCCTCTTGATTTTTAATCCCTTTCCCATCTTTCTCCCATTCTCTACCCACCTACCATTGTCCAACCCACTTTTTCTCTTTCTTAGATTGATGTTGTATTATTTGATGTGTGAGTGTGTGTGTTTGTTTTTTGTTTGTATGTGTGCACATAACATTTAATTGTGTACATGTTATTTTCCTCCAATGGAAAACCAACTTTTTGAAGACGGAATGCATTTGTATCTTTCATCTGCAAAGTGCTGTGCACAGTCACTCATTCTTCCTATTCCTATGTTTCCCAGTCTCCTCAGCTCTTCCTTCTCACTAAATCCTGATCTCCAGTTAGTGCCATGTCTAATCAGTTTTTCCTCCTCAGAACTGCTCCCCTTTATTCCTTTCTTCTTACTCATGCCCTAGTTAGGGCCTTCATTACCTGCCACCTGTATTTCTCTTAATTGACCTCCTTGCATCCGATTCAGCTTCCTTCCTCTTATCTACGTGCACACAGCTACCAAATGATGAGTTCTGTAGTTCAGGGTTGCCTTTGTCCCTCTCTTCCCGTGTCCCCTCTCCCAATCCAGGAAGCTTCAGTAGTTTTCCATAGCTTCTATCATGAAATTATAACCTCTGTGGATGGCCTTGCAAGCCCTTCCTGTTCTGGCTTGAGTCTTTTTTTTTTCCAGTTTGACTTAATATTACGCCCCCTTACATACTTTGTGCTATAGGAAAAGTAGACTTGCTGTTCCCTCTGTGTGACAAGACATTGCCCACCTCCAGGCCCCATGTCTAAAATCAATCAAATGTTTTCCCTCTTCATCTCTGTCCCTTTCCTCCTCTCCCAACAGCTCACAGTGCCCTCCCTCCCACAGATTTTATAAATACTCCATACGCACACAGATACACGTGTGTGTTTGTGTGTCTGTGTGTGTGTTTGTGTGTGTGTCTGTGTGTGTATGCTCATTGGCTAGAGAACAGAGACTATTTTGTTTTTGTCTTTGTAATACAATGCAGAACAGAGTGCTTGGTGCAAAATAGGTGCTTCATAAAGACATAATCAAGGCTCATAGCTTTAAAGTTGGAAAAAAGATGAATTTAATCATATTGTGTTAGATATGGGAAAACCGAAGCCCAGGGAAATTTAGTTATTTGTCAGAGACGATAGAACTAATGTCTGGGGCAGGATTTGAATTCTGTACTCCAAGTCTGGTGCTTTTTTTTGTGAGGCAATTGGAGTTAAAGTGACTTGCTCAGAGTCACACAGCTAGGAAGTGTTAAATGTTGAGGGCCAGTGCTCTATTCACTGCCCTTCTGGCGCTCTTTCTACTCCACCACACTGCTTCTATTTGATTGATTGAGAGGCATGAAATAAATATTTCTCACACTGAATCAAAGTGAACGGAGTTAGTATTTGTTGAGTGAATGAATGCCCTTCTAGTTAGAGAATCTTTGGTAATTTGCTAAATATTCACGGTGGTTAGCATGTCAACAAGAGGAGATCTCTCAATAAGAAGGGTGGAGAAAAAAAAAAGGAAGAGAATATATTTCACAAGCTGGTCAGAACACCAGCTCTCATGAGTCTCCTTTGCTCTTTGCTGCCATATTTGATTTAATTCTGTACTTCCTGTTGGATCCTTGAGATCTTGCTAATGCACCACTTTGGGCCGAACTTTGGAGCCTTCTGTCAGATGGACATTAATTTTGCTTTGCTGTTCTCTACACGCTTTTTATTTCACTAACTGGAACAAAAGGAGAGTCCCTAGTGGCCCAAATGAGACCGCCATTGTACATTCATACTAATCAATAGACTAATCATAGCCTGATATTGAACAAAAGTGTCTGTCTCTCATGTAATGATTGTAAATTTCAATCTGGCTGCATTTTGATAAACATTTCTATTAACTTGTGTTTGCCTCCATTCATGGGATCATTGGAGTACAAGCTTAAAAGGACCTAAGAGATTATTAAGCTTAATCATCTCATTTTGCACATGAAGAAACTGATACCCAGAACTTTCATGGGCTATACACGTAGTAAATTGTGAGCAGGGATTTGCCCCTAAATCCAGGTTTCTTTTCATTATAGCATAATTCGAATGCACTTGCTTATTCAGCCATATTCTCACATCCAGGCGGCAAGCATCCTCAGGAGCTGACAGTAAGGCCTAATGAAGAAGGCTGCAGGCTCAGGGAAAGTCACATAATCCAGACTCAGGAATGAATTTGATATGTTAAATTTCTTGGCCCTCAGTTTCCTCAAAAGCAAAAAGGACAGTAATTTATGTGTGATCTACTCTATTGAAGTGAGAAAAAAAAGCATTTTGATGGATAACAAAGTCTGAGAAATGCAGAGGAATAATCATAGACCCTCTCTTGTGTACCCCAATAAGACATATCCATGTCAGAGTCAGAGAATTCTGGAGCTGAAAAGTTCTTAAACGTTTTGGGTTCATAGCTTTAGATCTAGACGTTACTTATCAGTCCGGTTCTTACTTTTAATAAGTGACGAATCTGACTCCCACAGAAATGAAGTGATTTTCCTCAAATCACATTGTTAGTAGATGACAGTCCCAGAATTTGAATTCTGGTCATCTGACCCAAAACCCAAGGCTCTTTCCACTCCATCACATGGTTTTCAAAAGTTATTAAAAGAAAACTGAGTCACAGAAGTGCCAATGAATGAATTACATTTATAAATCACTTAAAAGTTTTGAATATTTTATAAAGAATAATTTTATGTCCTTCCTTTATGTCCTTCCTGATCTTTATAGAAATATTGTGAGTTAACTAAGTGTGCTTAGTGCCAAACACATGAGGAAAGAACTGAAAAAGGTTAGGTAGCTTGCCCATGGCTATGTAGTTAGTTGGCATGGGGGAAGAATTTAACCAAATGTTCTTCTGGTTCCATACTTCATGTTCTTCACCCTATGCCATGCTGGCTTTGAAGTTAATAACTTCCAGGGTCATAACTATTTAGTAAGAGAAATAATGATTTCTCATATTAATAGCCAATCATTAAAATTGGGGACACTCAAGCTTTTTTCCCCCCTATTGTCCTATTTCCTTGTTCAATCTCTCAAGGGCACGGCTAGTGGAAAATAGGATTCTCATTCTTCTCATTTTTTGGCCATTGCTATTCCACCCAATTCGATCCTCCAACTTATCCTGGTGTGAAACTTCTGGCCCATTATCTTCTGCTCACTAGGGTAGGGGATATGAATTCTTTGTTTAGATTGTCCAAGGCTGGGGAGAACTTAGAAGTAAATGATACAATCAGAGTTCGCTAGACTAACACCAGCCCTTCAATATAATATTCATTCTCTCATTAGTAGTTAACCAGTCAGAGTTGATTGCCACCTTCTGGAATGCCCATTTTTCTAAGGCCATATAAGCCTTGAGCCCACCACCAGGAAGGTCTTTGGCATTCAATAGTGACTTTTTTTTTTTTTTTTGAGAGCCACTGACTACTTAAATTGAAATGTTGCCATTATTAATAAAATGACTAAATGCCCCAAACTTAAGTGTCTCAAAATTTTTAATCTTTACATTAGCGGAAAAAACTCAGTTCCCTTAACTTCTCATTCATCAATCTTTTTTATTACATTATTTCCTCAATTCCTCAAAGAATGCCTATCTTTCTATAAAAGGAAACTGAAGCATTTTTTCAATTGTAACCATTAAAAAGATGAATTTTCAAAGACTTGTTCCTTACAAAACAAAAATAATTGACAAATGAATAAACCAAAAAAAAAAATCCCTTGTGTGCTATATGATTGAAATTGAACATTCTGTGTTATGTTTTTGTATGCATACACACCCAAATGTACTCACGTTTAGAGAGGCAGCTGAATAGGATGTCTAGAAAGCCAGCCTTGAATTTAGAAAAGCCTGAGTTAAATCTCTCCCTGATAAAGCTTGATTACATGATTCCTGGGTAAGTCCCTTACTTTCACAGTACTGCAGGCCAATCTCTTAAGGGTACAAGAAGTTTGCAGAGTAGGTGCTATCTGTATTAGCAGTGAGTTTCTTCATTGGGAATTCCCTAGATTAATGAAATCACTGGTGCAGTGGGGCAAAAAATTCTCTCTCTCTCTCTCTTTCTCTCTCTGTCTCTCTGTCTGTCTGTCTCTTGTCTCTCTGCTCTGTCTTCAAAATATTCAGGATAGGAAAAATTCAGCAAAAGTTAATTAGAATAGATTAGGATTATATCCTATGAACATAACCCCATGCTTGGTTTTGGGAATGCAGAGGTAGAATATTCAGTTTTTGCCCTCAAGCAGTTTGTATTCTACCAGTAGAACATAGAAACTTTCACAGGTGACTCCCTCCCTGTTTTTTTATCTGCAAAATGAGAACCATTGCTGGATATTATCTTACATTCCTCATCATCTTGTAGTTTTGTTTTATTTTGTTGGACATGTCTATATTTATAATAATGAGTTCTGATTATAAATTGAAGCATATTTTTTCATCTTCTTTGCCATGTGTATGAGTGCATGTGTGTGTGTGTATATATATTATATATATAAGTATAAATATATGTGTGTGTGTGTGTGTGTGTGTGTGTGTGTCTGTGTGTGTATGTGCACTTGTGCATTCATTGTCCTTTGCATCATGGCTAAGAATGTTAACAATTAGGATTTCTGATGTAGATGGCACTTGAGTTAAACCCCTAAAGACTCTCTATATTCCAGGAAGCAGAGCTGCAGAGGTAGTGCATTTCAAGTGAGAGGGGAAGCCTGAGCTAAGGCCCAAAGATGGGAGATGCAGTGTCCTATGTGGGCGGTAGCAAGTGAGTCAGTCTGGAACATAGAACGTATACAAAAAATTAGTATGCAATTTAAAAAATCCTGAAGATAGGGTTAATATCTAGAAAAGGCTTTAGACATCATCTGCTCAACATCCAGTATTTTATAGCTGGAGGCCAGAGAAATAAAATGACTTGGTTAGGATCAAATAGGTAGTAACATAACAGAGATTTGAATTTGCCTCCTGAGCACAGGTGTTTGATGGGAAGTAATAATATTACTGGCTAATATTTCTGTAGCACTTTAAGATTGGCAAAGACCTTTACATATGTTAACTCAATTTACTCTTACAACAACGCTGTCAGGTTGCTATTATTCTTCCCATTTTAAAGATGAAGAACTGAGTCTGGAAGAAAATTAAATGACTTGCCTACAATCTTACAGCTAATAGGGAGCTAAGGTAGGATTTGTTCTTTAGTCTTAAGTGAAAGTTCCCATCTCTGTTTACTGTATCAGCTAGTTGCCTAAAGGAACGCAATTAAGTTGTAGATGAAGGCTATATATATACACACACACACATATACATATATGTATGTATGTATATATATATACACACACACACATATACATATATGTATGTATGTATATATATATATACACACACACACATATACATATATGTATGTATGTATATATATATATATATATATATATCAAGAGAGAGTGAGAGAGAGAAACAGAGAAACAGAGAATTTCTAGAGGTGAAGAGTGCCCCGGGCAGAGCTGTGTGCCAGGAATGCCACGTGAGCTGCTTTCAGGAAGATGGATTATAACTGGATGTTGTGGCCATAGCAGGCTTGTCACTATCAGATCAGCAAAGGCCACTATTGGTAATTGGTGGGTCATACCATGAACTATTGTTTAGTCATTTTTCAGTTGTCTCACTCTTCATGACCTATTTTGGAGGGTTTTCTTGGCAAAGCTACAAGAGTGATTAGCTATTTCCTTTTCTAGCTCCTGTTATGGATGAGAAAACTGAAACAAAAGGGTTAAGTGACCTGTCCAGGGTTAATGTGTCTGAGGCTGGATTTGAACTCAGGTCTTCCTTATCATGTGCCTGGTGCTCTGTCCACTGCAACAGGTAGTTGCTCACTATGTTGCTAGCATTGGTTACTTTCAGCTCCACAATAATATTCATCAGAGTAAGGCATCTGTCAGTGATAAATTCGCCGATCCCTCATTGAATCTGGCAAAGAACATATGCCGGAAGAGGGAAGGGAAAGGAAGGTGATTTTTGTTTGTATGGTTTCAGTGGAGAGGGATAAGGGATGAAGTAGAAACAGTCAGACTTGATTGTAACTGCAGAGGTACCTCAATGTTCCACAGTGGTTCACAGGCAAGATCCAGGTTCAAATCTTGTTCTAACACAAAAGACAAAAATGGAACAATCTCTTTTTTTCAGGGTGCTTATTCTAATAGGAAAGGTGATATATCCAGAGTAATGCTGGCTGCCTAAAATGGGGATATTGGTTTGGGAACTAATGGGGATGATGAGGAGAGTCAGAGTGCTGATTAACATGTCTTTTCCAAGAAAGGTAGAGTGAGTGTGTGAGTACATGTTTATATCTGTGCATGTGTATATGTAGGGTATGTGTGTAATGTGTGTTTTGGGGGAGGGGTAAGGTATGAGGATATAGGGCATATATTTGCACAGGGGCATGTCATGAAGGTGTCTGAAGAATATCTTTTACTATTACATTTTATTTAGAAATCCTAAATATTGATTTCAAGAAGGATGCCCTAATCTAATAAGCTAGACCACTCAGATAGCCAAAAGTTCAATATTCTCTCCTTATATTTTTCTTTGACCCTTTTAATTTAATTTAATTTATCCATGTGGGGAATTTCTAATACTGAAAACCATCCCACTGATGGATGTGCAATTGGCAGTCTCAGAGAGCTGCCTCATGCCCTGAGAGACTGAAGGACTCACTTTGGGGCACAGAGTGGACAGGCATGAGAGTTAAGACCTAAAACCAGGCTTCACTGACTCCAAAACTAGCCTTGTCTCCCTTCTTCCTCCCTGCCTCTCAGGCCGTTCCTCATTTCTAGTGTTATTTATTTCATGAGACTAAGCTGTTTTCTAATATGCATTGTTTAAACATAGCAAATATTATGGATCAAGAAGTTTGCTAATGAGTCCAGTATTATGCATCAACCTTCAGGTGAACAGCAGCTTAATTATTCTGTTATTATAAACTTAGATCAGCCAAGTGGTACTGTACACTCCATCTGAAGTGCTGAGCATCTTATAATTCAAACGTCCTTGTGAGAGCTCCCGCTCCTTCCTCAAAATCCTATTCTGTGCATGCATCATGGTGAGCTGCTGGCCTCCACATAATTTTCATATCCTGAGCAACACACTTTAGGCTTTATGATATCTGAAAATATAATTTCAAAAGGTATAATGTTCAGAATTTGTACTAGTCTGCTTCCCAGCAGCTGCTGTGCTCTTTGATACATCTGTTCTTTCCAATATAACCTGTGATTTTCTACTAGTTCCATTTTGCAAAGATGCCATTTTGGTTATAATGCTCAATTCGCTAATGGTGTAGTTTACAGTTTCATAATGACCTCACTAAGAAGCATTTGTTAATAACTTATTCCAAAGCGAGGGAGAGCCAAGAACACCATTTTAAATAAATATGAGGGAGAACATTTGCTCGTGCCATCTTTTCCTTTAGGTATTTATTAAAATTCTGAAGGTGATCAAAGCCATAAGTTGCATGGGTTTCAGGATATTGACTTTCCATGGGGAGGATGATACCAGGTGAAGGTCAGAAGGTGCTGAGCACTGCTGTAGAGAAAGTGTAAACCACAACCAGACATAGACCTTACTCCCTGGGAATCAGAATGCCATTAAAACCCCCTCTATGGCTTTTTTCCTTATCACCAAGATGGCAGACTGGGCTTGTGCCATCTGGTCTGCAGACTTGCATTACGCTGGAAGTTTGAGGTCAGACAAGATGGCATAAGAATAGCCAGGTGGTACCAGAGTGCAGAGAGCATTGATCTTGAAATCAGGAAAACTCATCTTCATAAGTTCAAATGCAAGCTCAGAAACTTAATTGTTGTAGGACAAGTCGCTTCACCCTGTTTGCCTCAGTTTCCTGTAAATTGAGTTGGAGAAGGAAATGGGAAACCCCTCAAGTATCTTTGCCAAGAAAACTCTAAATAGGCTCAAAGATCTTTGAATTCTCCCCTTTTTTTTTTACCTTTCACTCACCCCTACAACTTCACCAAATTTCTCCCAAGTACTAGAATTCCTAGTTACCTCCTGAGAGAAGATTCTGAAATATTCTATAGAGTTCATGCCTTGATTATTCTCCTCCAATTTAATATTTCAGGCTTAAAATTCTCATTTACTTCTTTTCTTTTATAAAAAAATAAACTTTGCTACCAACGAGGATGTTATATGTTATCCTGAGTATTGCAAAAGTCAAAAATTCATTCCTAGAGTCACTTTGAACTCATACTTCAAAAAAGCAGTGTGGATCGGTGATCCGAGAGGAAAGAGTAACTCGGATATTGTATTCCTCACCTTCCAATGTATTCCTCACCAGAAGGACTTATTCAGGGATTTGATGAGCATGACTTCAGGGTTGAAAAATTCTTTGGATGAAAATGCTAGTAAAAGATAAAAGATAATGCAAGTGTGGGTATTTGTAGAAATCTACAGATTCTCTAATGGGAAGGGCCTTTATTTTTTATTTGTTTTGTTTGTTATTTCTAAAATTCATCCAAAATCCCTGTGAAATATCAATGGATAATTTGTTCATTGCCATAGATATGATTTCAGTGATTTGACAAAGAGTATCTGAGAGCTGAGTTAAATTTAATTTGGGTACTTCTCAGTTCTTCCTCTTTTAGTTATAGGTCTGAATGGTGCCACTACTTCCTTCTTTGGGAATGAATATTTATTAACCTGATACTGTTGAGCAACCTTTGATTTTTAGAAAATCAAATACTATAAAGCTTGTGGAGATGACTAGACCTATAGAAGAAAAAAACATAAAAGGGAAATATTACAGCTCAAGAAAACAACAACAAAACTAAAGTCAATAGTGAAAGGTACCATTATAAATATCCAAATCAATTATAAAGGATGTAAAAAAGATACTATCTGGATCCAGAGAAAAAACTAATAATAGAAGTATATATGGAATTATTTTACATATTTTTGTGTGTATATACACATATGTGTATATAATCTATATATCTATTTGTGTCTAAAAATAGACATTTCTAGGATGGAGGAAGGGAAGAAAAAAGAAAATGACAATAACTTTATGCGTTTAAAAGAAATAGTAAGTTGCACATAATAAGTTTGCAGTTTCATGTGCAGTAATCTTTTATTATACTCTGTTAATATGGAAATGCTTGATTTATTTCATAAATTAAAAATTAAAAAAATTAAGAGGAAAATTCCATCAAAAAAGTAATAAAAATAATTTAATGGTCTCTTAGTCCTAGATGCACGACCATTTTATATAAGAAATACAATGCTTAAAAGATCAAATGGAACTGAATATTGGGAAAACATGTATTTCACAACATAGATGAGATTCGGTAAACAAACCTAAAATACACATTAAAGAAAGACTTGATATTTTGCTAAAGTTGATATTACTAGAGAAATCCCATAATACAGCTCAGTGGTACAGTATATAAAGAGGGGGTTGAAGTTGGGATCAAGAAGATCTGAGTTCAAATCCTCTCTCAGAAATTTGCCAGTTGTATCACTCTGAACAAGTCAGTTTCTTCATCTAAAAAATAAAAATAATACTAGCATATACCTCACAACATTGTTGGGTGAATTAAATGAAATAAAAGATTAAAATCACTTGGCCCACCTGGAAGTGCTATATAAACATTGAATATTTGTTATGATTGTTGTGAAGTCTTGGAAAGACAAACAGGCATCCATTATCATTAAGTTGCTATCAGTAAGTATAAGTAATTATAAGCATGTTGAGTGTATAGTTAACAACTCTCTAAGCCCGGTTAATGAGCAAGCTCTTTCAGTTTATTCTGCAGATAACAAATTAAGTAAATACTGTATGCCATTAGCTAACAAATGTTGACATTACCCAGAGTTCCCCAATGTAGTTTATTCTTTAAATGAAGTCCTTTTGTCCAATGCTTTAGAATGTCTACTTTTATTATCTCTGCTCTATTCTTAGTAATTTTATTTGCATTGAAAAAGAAATTGTTGTAAAGAGCATGTACTTTGGGAGCAGTGAGAATGAGCTAAAAGTTAGTGGAATATATCATTTTGAATCTACATGCTGTAGAGATAAACTGGAAAAAATAGATCTTTAAATAAAATTTTGCAAATTACTTCTCAGGGTGCTTTGCTTTTATTCTGACAGTATCCCTTTTCCCTTCCAAAACTTTGGAATTTTCCGCCTGCTAGGTAATCACAAAGATCATATATAGTAAGTAACTAGCAAATATTAGTTGTCTTTAAATTGATAACTCATTCTGGAGAAAAAGTTTAATATCCCTCTGGTAAATCCCATTCATTTTTGAAAGAGGAGCCATGTTTCTTATTTTTAAAGATCTGAGGAAAATGATCTTTAAAAACTGTTTAGAAGTCAAGCCAGTACCAGCCAACTAGAGCATCTAATCAACCTGCTTTTGAAGCTTGTAGAGCAATATAGCTTAAAGAACATGTCAAGGATATTCACTCATTCAACAAGTCTTGCTGAGAATTTCTGTTATACCTGTCAAGCTGTATACATGAACCATGCTTCTGTGTTTAGAGCTTAGTAGAAATGATAAGAAGTGCTCAAATAAGTAGAAGGAAGGATGAAGTAAAATTGGAGGAAATAAAGGTCTCTTGGGCTTCAGGAGATGTAGAGAGGATTCTGGTTAGAGCATCAAGTGAGGAAGGAAGGAAATAATGGAGCTAATTTTGAAGAATGGGTCCAATTTTTGTAGGTAAATTGACAGGTTGGATACGGGAACATAGTTCAACAACAAACGTTCATTAGGGAACCAGTGTGCAAAGCTCTGGGTTAAATACCCTGGTTACAAAACACCCAAGTCAAACAGTGTCTGTCATCAAGGATCTTACTTATATGGTAGGGATACAACATGTATATAAATAAAATGTGATAGCAGAAAATACAGATTTCCAGTAAGAGGGCAAACCATTACTTCCTAAGGAAACTTTTTCTATCTTGGGATAGCCCTAATTGGTAGGAATTTTATCGTAAAATCAAGTTCATCTTTAGCTCTGTGGAACTTAGACCCATCATCCCTAGTTTTGCTTTCTAGTTCAAAGAGAATAAAGTCAAATCAATCATCCATATGAAAACTCATATATTTTTGTATGAAATGTATCACCTTTCTTTGTCTGTCTAGTCTATTTCTGGGTAAACATGATTGTTATTTTTTAATTGAAGCTTTTTAATTCCAAAACATATGCAAAGATAATTTTTCACCATTGACCCTTGCAACATCTTGCTTTCCAATCCCCCCACTTCCATCTTCCTCCCACTGCTTCCCTTAGATGGCAAGTAATGCAATATAAAACATGATTATTTTTCCAGTTGATTCCCATAGGGCATAAATTTGAGTCTGTGGATCATCCCAGTTCCCCTATTATTAGTTCTCTTTAGCCTATCAGTACCCTCCCCGAGTGTCCAAAAACAGTATGACAATCTTCTAGGTCTGCTTTGACCTGGACAATAGAAAGGATAATTATCCCTGGTACTTTTGGAAGATGAAACTTTAGGATGGATTATAGGGGAAAGAGACTGGCCTCAATAAATGAACCAAAAAAATCACTGTTGAGTAGGAGTTGAGCTAAGAAAGACCTGATATCCAGTGATATCAGTAGTAGTAGAAAGTCATTATTACTAATAATGAAGTCAAGCCCCATTGAACATAGGGAGTGGATGGAGCAGACACAGTGGGGCTGAATTGCCAGGAATTGTAAGAAGAATAAAAGGAGAGAGCCCCCTGTTGCTAAAGTGGAAATTCCTAAAATGCAAAGACTACAATCTCTCTGCTCATCAGAGGTGAATGAAATCCTTCTCAGGTGGTCAATTCATCACTCTTCAGAAGCCTCAATAATTCATTTTCCTGGTAAGGGTAACCACTCATCTTAGCCAGAAGGTCACAGATTTTGTGTAGTAGGCACGTGGTTAAGCAAAGCAATTCCTAGCATCAGCATAGAGCAGAAATCATGGAGTGCAGCCATGGGATTTTTCTTCATCACACATACTGGTACATTCTCCAATTTTTTTTTCTCATTCAATTTTCTTTTCAGGTACCAAGGAACTGGCACTATTTTTTCTTTTCAATTGGGGCTCTCTCAAAGGGGTTCCTTTGAAGGAATAAGAAATCATGAAGATTTGGGCTGTCTAGCTAAATTCCCAGGGAGGGGAGATATTCAGTAGTAACAAATATACTAAAAAAAGACCTGCAGTGAAATGTTTCTAATCACTTGAGAAAACTAAATTGCCCAACAAGTTACTTTGAACTCCTCTGAGGGAGAGTCTTGTCAAGGTAGAACATAGTTCACTAACACCAGAACTAAGAGAACTCATGGAAAAATGTGTCTGATGGAAATTATCTCTGAAATGAAAATCAATCTCAGTTCTCCCTCTGTTTATTTCAGTTGGCATTCTCCTTGGAATCGGGTAGTTATCTGGAAGCCTTCTGGGCACACTAGCCATTGTCTTGTTTCTTCTGTGCACAAAATAGGAAGGATTTAAACAGCAGAGGTAAAAAATGATGATGCTTTAGTGCAAAGGGATTCCAGCAGCCAGGGGTTCATCATTTACAATTCTGCAGTGTGCAGATATTTGAAGAGAAAATGTCAGACCAGAGCACCATGGCTTGACTACTCTGCTGGAAAGTGAAAAAAAAAGTGCCATTTATTTTATGTGTTTCTAAATGGATACTCGGGGTCCAGTGTATACTAATAGGGATGCTAATTGAACTGGAAAGGCATGGGAAGATGGAAAATGGAAAGAAACATGATGGGAAATTTTAAATGGTAAAGGAACCTGGTTCTATAGGTCTTCTGTTACATATCTGGAAATATAATAAAAATTAGCAGTCTTAAAATGGTAGAAACTCATTTAGTGTCATATTCTCATTAGCTATCTTTGTTTGAAGGGCTCAGAGATTCTGGCTCAGTGGTTTTCAGTCAGTGGCATTTTTTAAACACTTCATTGTTTATTTTTTGGTGCTAGATGCTATACCAAAATCTCTTTCAGTGCTCTTTCCCTTTTTTGCAATCTTTCATTTAATATTAATGACTCTAATAGTAGATCCCATACATAGTACAGCACTAATACCTCCATAATTTCCATGATTCAATTAAAAAACTCAATATAGATAAATTTCATATGTGTGAAATGGCATTTAGTGATGGCATTTTCTGTTCCATGAATTTCATAAGTTTTATAAACACTATAGAAGTAGATTGATCAATTCCAGGATTACTTCCAAGCATCTACCATGTGCAAGGCCATTTGTTAGGTGCTAGGGATACCAAGAGAAGATGGTAAACCATTCTTGCCTCCAGAAATTTACCCCTGAATAGATGGAGAAGAAATTAGAATGAATTACTGGGAATGTTTCGTGGAATTTAGAAGCCTATGTTCATTCTTAGATTAGGTAGCTTCTTGACTTTTGCCAGGGATGGAGCTGAGTCATACAGAGAGCGCTGTATTTAGGCTTAGAAGACCTGGGTTTGAATTCCATCTTATTTCCAAGTTACTATGCCATTTTCTCCATGTATAAAATGAAGTTTGTATTAAATTATCCCTGAGCTTCCATTGAATCTTTTGATTGTATGGTTATATGGCTTTTCATAGAACAAAAAGCACTTGAGTATCATTATTAAGGGAAAGCAAATGTTGACAGTCTATTAAGAACAAAACCAGACAGAGAGATAATCAAAGTGACTTCTGGCCATTCCTCTGTACCCCCGTGATTTTGTAGTCCATTGGTAGCATGTTATAGTGGTCTTCCCTATACCTATTGCAAGGATCACTGACTCCATATTGCATTTGTTTCTAATAGAAACAATATTCAGTGGTGACATACATTTTTTTTTTTGCAGACAAACTTTTTTCATTTTTATTATTCTGTCCCCAATACCTTGAATATAACTGATGCTCAGGAGCTGTTTCATTGAGTTCCTTAAAGGGAAGGTTTAATGTCTGGTTTTAGATAGTTGATCGACTTCTGTCACAGTCTATACATAATCAATGCTTTCTAATCTAACCTATCTAGAAGTGATACGATTTCTGCTTTTCTTTTCTCAAAATGTCTGAATTAGTCTTAGGCAAACTCTAATAAATAACTACAAAATCTCTACTTTTCTTATGAAATTATCAATAAGACAACCAATGCATTTTTATAACTTCCTACTAAGCTGCCTCAGGGCAGTTAGCTGCAGACAACTCATGACAGAATCACTGATGGAAGAAACTATGTTAGTCAATTGGACAGAGAAATAGACCAGATTAGAATCTTCTCTGTGGGATTTTGCCATCGATTTGGCCCTGTTACTGTCCAAGCCACCCAGATTCTCCGGAACTTTTCCCTTCTTTTGTGAAAGGGAAAGCAAAATGCTTCCTCTCCCTGCCTATCTCCCTGGGATGTGGTGCTGATAGATGAGGAAAGCGCTTAGGTTACTCAATAAAAGAAACCATTATAGATAAAATAGAGGATTATGGGGCATGGTATTTTAGATGGCCTTAGGAGCATTTTACCATTCTAGGGATTTTCAAAATGACTGCCAAATCAATTTAATTCCGGTCACTGAAAAGTCATGCCTTGGATAGGGGCCCTGGATTAAAATTCAAGGGTATGTTTTTCAGCAGTTTTATCCCTGATAAGCCTTGTACAGATTTCTGACACAACAGATTGACCAGGTGGGATTAACAATGACTTTCCAATAACACAATAACAGAGCTTATTTCAGAGGAGGAAGGTGTGTGTGTATGTGTGTGTGTGTGTGTGTGTGTGTGTGTGTGTGTGTGAGGGGGGGGGCAGGGAGGTATGACTGAATCATCAACATATCCAGTTTTGTATCTGGAAATCACCTCAGACATCACCTAACCTAACTTTCTTGTTTTATAAATGAGGAGAACATAGCTAACTGTTATAAATTAAGTTATTTGCTTAAGAGTCTACTATGGACAAAATGCTATGTACACACAGGTGAAAGGGCTAAAAGACAATAATTCTTGTCCCTATAGGGTTTATATTCCATCATGGGGTATAATACAGCCACACAGTAGTATTTAAAACAATGCTAGTTGATTGGCTGACTGACGTTCTACTAGGGGATATGTCAAGCATTCAAATGAGTAAAGAAAAAGAATAATATTGAGTTAAATAAAGTGATTTTTGAGAGGGAAACACTGTATGAATATGCAAGATGAGGAAAAGTCTCCTAGGAGAAGACACTTGAACTGTTTTTTTTAAAAAAAGGTTAACAATAAAAAAAAGCTAAGCATTCTGATTCATTGTGTTGATTGTAAGTCATTCATTTATTCACTCAATCATTCATTTAGTCAACATTTTGACTCTATCCTATCTTTCTAGACTGATCACACAAGTACAATGTACTTGAATCTGTCTACTAGCTTTGCCCAGACTGTGATCTCCATTTGCCACCTTTGTGCCTTTGCAGAGCCAGATACCAATGCTTAGAACACTCTCTATCCCTTCTATTTGCAACCAATGCTGGGAAATTTTAGCTCCCTCAATAGTTCAGCTCTAGTACTGCCTTTCACATGGGACCTTTCTTGATGTACCTGACCCATTCTACCAATCTCTAGTTATGAAAACTCTTTAGAACTTACTATGTATTAATTTGGTGTATATTCTATAATATTTACCTGTGTATGTGTTGCTTCCCTCCACTAGAATGTAAGATTTTTGAGGGCAAAGATTGTTTTCTTTTTGACCCTGTATCTCCATAAGCCAGTATGGTATCTAGCACATAGTAGGTGCTTAATAAATACTTGTCGAATGAACTCTTAGGGTCTATGAGAATTGAGCTCATATCTACTTTCCCCCATTGTAAAGTCCCTGAGTAATAATTTTAGCTAAATTTCCTTTTTGTGTATGTTTCTATTTCCTCATCTGGATATAGACATAATTTGCCAGCAAGGATTTGGTATGAATTAATGAATTGAATATTATCTATTAGATGCATTAAACTCTTTAGGAAGAAAAAAAAGTTCCATAAAGCAACTCAATGTTATTCACTTTTATCTGTGCCATTCTGGGTTTTATTGTAAATGGTGTCTATTCCATAACTAATTCCTTGATGTGCTAAACTACCCTGATTTTATCCTTTGGGCAATTTAGGAAATTTCATATAGTTTGTAATTGAAAGTCAATTTTAAAATGCTTCAAAAGTTTATAAATTACAATTATGTTTTACATGCCATTACTTTAAAGTTGCCACCTTCAATGTTGCTTAACCTCTACGGTGTTCTATAGAGGATAATGCCGTAAAAATGAAATTGCTTTAAAAGGAGAGTCAAATGACAAACTTGAAAAAAAAATCTGCAGCATAGATTTCTACCTTCTATAATCCACAAAACCTTTTATTTCAGGAACAGATCTTTTTTATTGCTGTTAAATTAACTCAGCATTTAAAGCAGATTCTTGTGATAATAGAAGAAGTCATGACACTAATTTGGTTGCTTTCCCACTCCATCTTGCACTTGCAGGCTTAGTTTTTGTGCTAGAATGGACTTTAAAAGAACTCTAGTCCTTCCATTCTACCCATTTTAGAGATGAGGAGCATGAGTCACAGAGACTAAAGCTACTAAATCTGCATCAAAACAAGAATCCTTCCATAATAATTATGTCAAACTTTTGTCCACCTTTGATTTGACTTTGCCTCTGAAAGTAGTCCATTGTATTTTTGAATATTTTAAGATGTTTGAAAGATTTTCTTACATGGAATTCAAATATGACTCTCTACAACTTGTACCTCTTATAGATTTCTAGTTTGATCCTCTGGGGCCAAGAACTAGTATCTTCTTTCTCTTCCACTCTCTCTTCTATTCACCAACTTCCAGTAATGGGGAAGAGAAGAGAACAAGAATTTATTAAACACTTACTATGTGCCAGGCCCTGCACTAAGTGCTTTGCAAATATTATTTCATTTGATTCTCACAACAACCCAGGTAGGTGCTATTATTATCCTTATTTCATATGTGAAGAAATGGAAATATACCAAGGGGAAGTGACTTTGTCCAGAGTCACACGACTTGAAAGTGGGACTGAATTTGAATTTGAGTCTTCCTAATTATAGGTCTAGAACTCTTAGGAATATCCCTCTACCTGTGAAATCCATGGTAGACATAATTTTGATTTTGTAACTTATTGCAGTATCATTGATGGTGATATTTCTTTGATTCTCTGCCTTGGTTTCTTAAAATAATCATCATATAAAATAATTTCAAGTTCCTTCATGTGATCTCTTTCCTCTGGACACTCTCCAGCTTATCAGAGATTTTACTAAATTAGAATGTCACTTCCTAATAATTAGTCAGATCAAGTTTATAGAGTTAATTGGAGAGGGCCAGGATACAGCTTCAATTATTCTCATTCCAAATCTGGCAAGTTTTCTTCTCATCCTCAAATTCCTCATATGGAAAATGGGGATATGAATGTCATCTACTTCACAAAGTTGTTGTAAGGATTAACTTAGTTAATATGTAAAAGACTGCAAATCCTAAAATGATTTATTTATACTACTACTACTACTAATTGTTATGCTTTGACTCTACCATGTTCCCTTTTTCACTTTGCTTATCAGGGATATAGAAGGATGTGCAAGAAAAACTTTCATGGGGTGAATAGAAGACACAAAATTCTGGAATATTTTATTGTGAACAGAGTAGTTGATCCATTGAATCACTGGATTAGAAATAAATTCGAGGGGCTACTTGGGTCCTTATTCCTAACAATAAGACTATATTACGGTATATAAAAAAACATTTTTTAATGTCTAGAAGGAAAAATACCTGGACCTTTCTGGGGATGATCATCTTAGTAAGATGCTCAACATTGCTTACTCCCAAGAAATCCTTCTTCTTCTTGAATCAGAAGCATATATCTAATTTCATTAACTTGGAATCCCTCTCTGACCTCAGTGATACAGAACATCACCCATGGATACATGCCCATTACAGGGAAAGAGAGAAAGAGAGAGAGATAGAGACAGAGAGAGAGAGAGAGACAGAGAGACAGACAGAGAGAGAGAGAAACAGTCTTATTATTAACTGGACTTGCCTGAGAAGATGTTTTAAAAAAGATTGAGAAAGTAAGATGCAGTGGATAAACTTGAATGGACTCTCGACCATGTCTTCTCTTAAGTTTATCACAGAGGGTCCTGGAGATCCACTGTCCTTTCTTCTGACATTGTGAGAACCATTCACTCACCACCCCTGACCATTACCACATGATCAACCTATCGTCTCTTTCCATCTAACATTTCCCCATTGACTTTTTTGACTCCTGTTCTTCTTTAGAGTTCCTCAATCATCATATGATGAAGCCAACTCACAGTCACCATAGACCTCTTCAGTGTCCTTTATGTGATATTCATCTTTATTTCTTCAGAGGCTATTTCATTCCTGTTTCATTACCATACAACAATTTAAAATACGATGCTGCTTTATCCTATTTCCTTTTTCAGGAAGAATGAAGATGGAGAATAATGTTCACCATCCTTTGCAAAGTACAGTTTCTAAACTGGCTCTCAACCAAGGGCAACCATCCCAAATGCTTTAACTTTCAGCTATGGGGCTCTCCAGGCCATTAGTCATTCTCTCCTGAGGTGGCTCAAAAATCACTATGACCCTATTTAGCAGCAAATGTAACAACTTCCAAAGAGATTTGCTGGGCTGGTTGCTACTCCAACTAGATATTAGCATTTCCTCTAAGACTGAACTATGGCATGTGAACTCTTTCTATTGGCTGCCAACAATTTAACTGATGAAGTAATACCTTGGCTCCACGTTCCATTCTAGTAACAAAGACAATTAAGCTTAACAATAGTGTAATGTTAATTCATGTCAGTGATGAGAGAGAGAGAAAGAGACAGAGACAGAGACACACAAAGACAGAGAGACAGAAAGAGACAGAGAGACAGAGACACATGGAGAAAGACAGCGACACAGAGAAACAGAGAGAGACACACACAGAGAGACAGAGGCACACACAGAGAGATAGAGATACACAGAGAGACAGAAAGAGAGAAAGAGAGAGTCAGGGAAAGAGAGAAAGAGAGAGAAAGAGAGACAGAGAGATAGAGAGAGAGACAGAGAGAGAGATAGAGACAGACAGAGAGAGAGAAACAGAGAGACAGAGAGAGACAGAGAAAGACAGAGAGAGAGAGAGACAGAGAGATAGAGAGAGAGAGAGACACACACAGAGAGACAGACAGAGAGAGAGACAGAGAGAGAGATAGAGACAGAGACAGAGAGAAAGAAACAGAGAGAAAGAGAGAAACAGACAGAGAGACAGAGAGAGACAGAGAAAGACAGAGAGAGAGAGAGAGAGAGAGAGAGAGAGAGAGAGAGAGAGAGAGAGAAGAGGAGAGGAGAGAGAGGAGAGGAGAGGAGAGAAAGAAAGAGAGGAGAGGAGAGGAAAGAAAGAGAGGGAGAGGGAGAGGGAGAGGAGAGGGAGAGGGAGAGGGAGAGGGAGAGGGAGAGGGAGAGGGAGAGGGAGAGGAGAGGAGAGGGAGAGGGAGAGGGAGAGGGAGAGAGAGGAGAGGAGAGGGAGAGGGAGAGGGAGAGGGAGAGGGAGAGGGAGAGGGAGAGAGAGAGAGGGAGAGGGAGAGGGAGAGGGAGAGGGAGAGAAAGAAATAGTATTATTCGTTGCAATAACTGGACTTGCCTGAGAAGATGTTTTAAAAGGATTGAGAGAGTCAGATGCAATGGATAAACTTGAATGAAGAATGGTTGCTCCTTTCCGTGGGAAATTCTGCCTAATTTCTTGGTATATTTGATGGAGAAGAAAGTTGAGTTTGTCTGTCTTTCACAACCCAATGTTAAATGGCCTCATTAAGTTCGATATTTTTAATCTATAAATTGCTGGTAGCTCACCCGCAGGCTTCCCCAGGCCTTGGAATCTAATTGCTCACAGCATCAAGCCTGGAAAGGGGTCTCAAAGGAATATCCTACCATATTCTACTAAGTTCACTAGCACTTGATTGGTTTTCCCAGAACTTCTAGTTTTTAGAGGGGGTAGAAGAGTGTTAAACCCTGACTAGAAGTGACAGCTGTGAAGGGTACTTATCCCATATCTTTTGAGTTGAATACTATCATCTCTGCCAGCAAATCATCGAGATTGCCAGTTGTTCTCAAGGCCCTGAGTAAAGTCCCCCAATTCTAAAACATAAAGAAAAGAAATCCAAGGAGGAAAAAAAATCCACTGAAAATAGGAAAATGGATAGAAAACCAACAAATAAAGGGTTATAAGTTTTTTGAAGTTGACAGAGACCTAGAGATTATTTAGTCCAGTCCTCTTATTTCTCAAATAAAGATACTATGACTTCATAGTGAAATGACCTGCCTAGGCTCACAAAGCTAAGATTGAAACCTAGCATCAGAGAACCTAAATCCAATCCTCTTGATTCTAGAACACAACCCAAATCAATCTAGCATGTTGTCTTATAAAGGATTCTTAAGCACGATCTACAGGGGGTAATTCTAGAAAAGAAAAATCTCTTTAAAGGGAAATCAAAACTTCAAAGCAAAGAAATATGCAATATTTTTTTTCAAGTATAAAGGAATATCTTCTGGAAGATGTATTCAAATTATTCTGCTAAGTCCCAGAGGTTAGAAATAGGATCAATATGGAGAACAGATAATTGAATGAAAAATCATTTTTAGCATCTTCCCCTATTTTCCAGCCACAGTGGATACAAATGAAAAACTCAGTATGTCCTCAGGGAGTTTACTTTCTGATGGAGGAGGCAGCAGATTTAGGAGAGTCATGAGCAATGAAGGGGATTTTGGTCTGAAGAATGGAAACAAAAGATTATCAATTGTTGGACCTTTTGATAGTATTGCTTTATTATTGTTGTTATTTTATCATCATCATCATCATCATCATCGCCATCATCCTTATCCTAATTTCTAGCTAGCAATAACAACATTTATAGAAATTTTAAGTTTGCAAAGTGCTTTCCATTATCCCTATTTTATAGATCAGGATTTTTGTCCTTTGTTCTTGAAGAGGACCAAAATGACACCCCTATGTTAGATGATGATGTCTTTTGATTTGTGCATGAACTAAATTTAAATGAGGCAGAGTTGCACAAAGTTATCTGCCTCTCTTGGATGTCAGGAAATAGGGTGAGAGAAAGTAAATGGCTTATGCAGAGTATCTGAGACAGAATTTGGATGCAGAGCTTTTTGATTTCAAATGCTACATTCTATGCAGATAAAATGATAGACAATGGATAGAGTGCTGGGTCTAAAGTCAAGGAGACTTGAATTCAAATCCAGCCTCAGATACTTCTTTGTTGTGTGACCCTAAACAACTCACTTATCCCTGTTTGCCTCAGTTTCCTCATGTATAAAATGGGCTGGAGAAGAAAATGGCAAATCACTCCAGTTTCTTTTCCAAGGAAACCCTGAGTCAGACATGACTGAAAAACCATACCACAAACAATAATTTTTTTTTTTTTTTTTTGTCCCAGGGAAAGTGGGAAATGGCCCCTGGAGATCTGGTCCAGTGGTTCTAGGTGTGGAAAGCTGATTGACAAAATGTAGTCAGATTAAGGTTCTGTATTAGGAAAACTTAATGACTTAAACTACCCCAAACCATGATGAGCACAGACTGACTCTCATAAAAGGGATTTGAATCCAGGTCTTTATTCTTGAGTCTTAGGATCAGGCTGTTAATTAGGGATGCAGAAAACAAGACTGCTTTTCTAGCATTTACCAAAAGCCCACTGCAATTTGTTGGGACCATTTCTAGGCACCCTAACCTCTCTCTAATGGCCCCATGGGCTCTCTGGTAGTGTCTGTGTGGGTCTCCTAGAGGAAGGCATCTGCCTTTGGGTTGGTAGGGAGCCAAGGAGGAGGAAGAATAGAAAATGAACCTTATTAATTTGGGATTTCTGAATTCTTCTGTTCCAAACCAAAATCAACATCTTTTTTTTTTTTCAAGATTTGCTTCTTAGGCCATTCAAGGGATCTGCCCATTGAAATAAATGAAAAATATTTGCATGGGCAATATAAGTATCAAACCCTAGACTTTCTTGGTCATTTAGAGAAATAAGAAAGAAAACTGCCTATTATTTCACTGGAGTATTATTTCAAGTATTATTCAGAGGACTGGGGAGGGGGAGTAGCAATTTTTTCTACCACTGAAACTGAGACGGAATGGGAACTTCCACTTGACATCTCTTTGAGGCAGTCTTTAACCTGCCATCTCTTTTCCATTTTTCTTGTTAATGGGCCTCCTTCCCCTGTTTCTTCTGCTCTGAAATAATAAACCCCCTTTATAGTTTATTTATAGCTCTTTAGTTAGCAATTCTCTTTATGAAGGGCCACCTGGTAATTGACTCATTTAACTTCACCAAACTCCTCTTGATGTTGGGTTGCTCATCTGTCAATGAGACTGGAGCCAGGTAGTAAAAATCCTGGCTTGTGGGGGCAGTGGTACTTCTCTGAATTTTGGATATGTTGATGATAATATGTAATAGAACATAGGAAATGCTTTAAAATCAGCCAGAAGCTTTATATACCATAGTTTGTGTGAGGTTCAAAACCATGCTGTGAGATAGTGTCACCATTATAATGCTTATTTTATAGATAAAGAATACGAGGTTCAGAGTGGCTCAATTACTTATCCATGGTTCCATAGCTACTGAGTATCTGAGGCAGATTTTAAACAGATTCTTTTTTATTTCAACTCATGTTCTCTATTATACTATTCTGACTCTCAAATTCCAGGAATTAAACACAATGTCTTAGGGCTATGATGACACAGAATCATAGAATATTAGTGATGGCTGGAGTCTGAGATCAGAGGATGTTAAACCTGGAAGGAACTTCAGAGATTAGAGGAATGTCAAAAGTTATCTCTTCAAACCCCCTCCTTTTTTTTTTTTCTTGCTGAGGCAATCGGGTTTAGGTGAATTGCCTAGGGTCACAGATTCAGGAAGTATTAAGTGTCTGAGGTCAGATTTAAACTTGGGTCCTCTTGACTTCAGGGCTTGTGCTCTATCCATTACACCAACTAACTGCTCCTACAGAGGAAAAAAGCTGGGATCCACAGAAGTTTCAGGACTTGACTGTGATCACTGAGCTATTCTGGGGCACAATTCGATCCCAGGTTTTCCTGAGTCCAAGTCTAAGAGTGTTTCCTGTACATCATATGTGTCTTCAACTATTTATTTTTTCCCAAATATACAAGAACCTTTTTGGATCCCTTTTTTGATATTAAGTATTTTCCCCTCTCTAGAATGCTATATATTCATATTTATTTTTTACATGTATAAGGAGGATATATTTTATAGCATATATGAACTGAATCTGGTGGTATATACAATATTTCATATCCATAACCCCTTACCTCTGCAAAGAATGACACTATCTTAAAGTCTACTTCAATCAGAATTTATACTACACACACACACACACACACACACACACACACACACACACATATACACAAGATCAATCTCCTTTGTAGACCTTCACCCTATTTGCTTCAATGGCCTCATTTCAAAGCCTGGCTTGGACTTGAGGAGGTCCAGCCATTTAATTTCATTAGACTTCTAGTTTATAAAATGCTATAAATCTGCCCAGTCACTGCTTTTGACAGTGTCTTTTTATTGCCCAGTGATTGGAGATGAACAGTGGCAAGAGAAGGTGACCTTGTGTCTGGAGGGTGGACCCACGCTTTTGGACACCCAGAGGACCAACAGTCACCCTGGTTTTAATGTAATGATGTTGTTAAATGCGCCAGAGGTGAATGCCTTAAAGTAAATGAAACAAATAGACATGCTATTTCCTAAACTCCATTTAATCTCATGCATCACTGTCTCTATGATAGAACTACAGCAATCTGGGAAATTAGGTATGAATGGACAAGTAGCCGTTCCCATCCTGGATGGCTATTTTGCGTTATAACTTCAACTGCAAAAGGAAAGTGAGAAGTCAAACAGGATGGGATATGGGGGGTGGCCTTCCTTAGCCATGTCTGTGTCTGTGTCTGTCTCCCCCCCTCTCTCTCTTTCTCTCTCTCTCTCTCTCTCTCTCTCTCTCTCTCTCTCTCTCTCTCACACACACACACACACACACACACACTCTCTCTCTCTCTCTCTCTCTCTCTCTCTCTCTCTCTCTCTCTCTCTCACTCTCTCTCTCTCTCTCTCTCTCTCACACACACACACACACACACACACACTATCTCTCTCTCTCTCTCTCACACACACACACTCACTCACACTCACACTCTCACATTCACACAAACACCCCTCAGGAGGACAGATCTCTGAGCAGAAGGCAGAAGTCTTTGATATGAAGATGCAGTCAGCAGGATACCAAAGTTATTCTGGAAAGAAATGTTCTGATGCTAGTTTCATTCCTCTCTCTACTGAGATGTATTAAAAATGTCTGACGGATGTTTGGATGGATGTTTAATTCAGCTAACATTTATTAAAAGCATACTTAATGTGGTAGAATAGATCTGGAGTTGGTGAATCCCATTTCTGCTCTTTTTAACCTGTGTGTTCTTGGACAAATCACTTAATCTCTCGAGGCTCAGTTGGAGAAGTTTGGTCTGGCTTGTCTCCAAAGTCTCTTTTATGTGTAGTGCTATGATGCTATGATTTTATTAATGGGATCTTAGGAATACCCCTGAAACTCTCTAGGTCTCAACTTCCTCATCTGTCCAATGAGGGGGATGGATCAGACTTTTGACATCCTGCCTTAAGACAGAGAGGGAGTGCAGTGGAGGAAGCTCTGAGTCTAAAGTCAGGAAGATCTAAGTTCAAACATGGCCCAGATATCTTTTAGTTCTGTGACCCTGAGCAAAGTATCTAGTCTCTCTTTACCTTGGTTTCCTCAACTGTCAAATGTGAATAAAAATAGCACCTCCCTCTCAGGGTTGTTATAAGGATCAAATGAGAGAATAGTTGAAAAGTATTTAGCTCAGTGACTGGCACATGGAAGGCACTTAATAAATGCTTCTTTCCTTCCTTTTCCTCCTTCCAACTCTAAAAATCTATGATCAGGTGATCTTATATTCAAGATGAGATATAATATGTTAGAAGGAAAATCTTGTTTCTGATGCTTACTAGCTGTTTGTGGTCAAGTCCTTTTACTTTTAATACATTAGACATACTCTGAGATAAATGGCTGATCTGCATCGGCAAAGGAAATTTCCACAGTAGGAACTATGTCTGGACCGAAAAAAAAAAAATAACCAAAGCAAATAAATGCAAAGTATAATACCAGTCAATAGGAATTTGAAGACAAAATGGAATTGCTTTTGCCTCACCGAGCTTACAAAACCCCTGGCTTGAGTTCTGAGCTTTGGTTTCCTCTGTCAAAAAGATAATAATGATTGCATTACCTAGTGTTCTGTCAACTATATGAATTGTTAACAATGCAAATTATTGTTATTGTTCACAAGAATATGAGTCATTTATCAGATTTCCTCTTAAAATTTCCCCCCACCTCAAGTTTCTTTCCAATCCTAATGATCTTCTTTGTCTATCTGGGTCATTCAAGACTTAGAGGAAATAGAATTGCAGAAGGCCTTTCCTCCCAACCTTTTTATCAGTGCCCTTTACCCTTTCCTTTCTATTCCATCTTCAGCCTCATAGGAGGGAACACAGAGGTTCTGATCCATTCCAACTCCTGGGCCATCTCTCATCACTTTCTGAATGATCATGGACAGAACCTCTCAAGCTCCAAAGTTTAGAGGGGCATATATGGGACACAGGTACTGCTTAGAAGAGCTGAAGTTTCTAAATAAAATTGGCCCATCTCCGGGATGCCTCCCCCCATTATGTCATCTCTAGTGCCTTCTTCCCATCCTCTCAGAGTCCTATTCCCACTATCAGCACCCTGACTCTGTCTACCCCCCTCTCGTATGTGAGCCACATGTTTATAGGTCATTGAGAACTCACATTGTTTGCTGGATTCTTGGAAACTTTAGTCACATTCAGCCATGGGATCAAACCATGGATCCATTTGGTCCCAGTAAGTCTCTCCCTTTCAAATAAAATACTCTCTAATCTCTATTTTGCCTCAGTTTCTCTGGCATTACAAAACCATTCTTTTAAGAGGGAAGATTGTCTTGGTTTGCTACCTACCTTGCTGCTATACACTAAAAAACTTTTGGGCCTTTTCATTAATTTTGCCAGGGAACCCAAGCAATCATTGGCTATTATCATCTATTTATTGTACCTCTGTCTCCATTATATGTTGTATCCTCAATATGAAATCCAGAAGACCCAGAATATCTTGATTTATATTTATATTACCAATATAGTGCATAGTCTGTTGGATCGATAAATGGTTCATCATTCAAGTTTTGTGTTTATGTCGTGTTCTCTATTGTCTACCTTCTTATTCTATCTTATCCTTCAAAGAAATGCAAACATGGCTGACATAAAATCTACCTAAATCCAATATAAATGAAACATTCAGGTCTGAAATTTTTCTAGGACCACAAGACCTCTGATCCAATATCACCCCACTAATATAGAATGGATTCCAAGACTTTCCTAATCAAGGTTTGTCCCAGATAGGTCCCTGAAAATGCAGAAAAGGATCAGTGATCTCCCCTTACTTCTGTGTGGCAGACAGGAACTCAGAATGGCTTCTGCCCACTGGGAAGAGCTCTTTATATGGGGGATTGTTTATTGCATTCCTGGACTGTTTGGGTCTTTAAATCATTCAGTCAAAAAAAAATGATTTTAGCAAATGGATTATGGCCATTGCAGATGAGAAGACAAAATGATAACATACAAACTACAATTCCTGGACTATATGGAAGTACATATGTAAGGAAGTATATATATCGTTACCCATTCAGGGAAAATCATGTGCATTTACTGTTGTGATAAATTGCAAGCAAATACTGTGTTCATTTTTCAAAAGGCCTAAAAGAAACATCACAGAAACACATGATTTTATGGCGAAAAGCTATCTCAGTAATCATCTAGTCCAATTTAGATGTGAGAAAAAAAGATCCCTGCTCAACATAATGGACCAAAGGTGATCCAGCTTTTTCTTGAAGACTTCAATGAACAGGAACCAACCTCCTCCCCAGACAGTACTTCTGAACTTTAAATGGCTTTAATTGTTAAGAAGTCTTTCAAGTCTTCAAACTTAAATATGCCTCTGGGCAACTTCTCTTTGTACTTCTTTTTAAGGAAGGAAAAAGAATGATACTTGCAGATAAGGGTGATTATTTGTAGAACAAGGCCCAGAATAAAGACCATCATTCAAATGAGAAGTAAACAAAGACTACCTTGGGAAAGTTTACTAGGTTGTAACTAAGCAGTGAAAAAGATTAATTTTTCACAGGAAAGAATGAAAAAGAAGAAATGATTGAGAAGTCAACTTGAAGTTTTTCAAAAGGAGTGTAATTTGGGCTCAAAATGGAGATTTAGGGTTGGCCAGGGTTTAGATGGAGAATTTCAAATGGGAGACAAGGGAGCATTGGCCCTTCCTCTTCTTTAACTTTTGGATTGTTTTCTAACATTGAAAAGCTTTCCTTCTGTTAACCCTAAACTTCACTGCAACTTCATTCATCATTCTTGGAACCAAATATAAGTCTACTCTCTTTTTTTCATGATGAGCAAATCATTATTTTTCTCTCACCCTTTCAGCTTTCTTTTGTCCATGTCATTACAGTCATTCAATCCCAACATTGCATCAGCTGTCATCCCATTCCATTATTTTGTTAAACCATAGTTTAATTGTTCTGCTTTAGTTTCCCTGAATTGTTTTGCCTCAAACCCCCTGGTTGCAACCCCCCCCTCCTGACCATTAGGACTGATAAAATTTAGGACTGGCTGCTCTAGGGTCATAAATTATAAATGTTCAATCTCAGAGAAGGGGGAGATCTATTTCAGATATCCTGGCTTCTTGGTACTCCTAAGTTATTAAGAATTTATGGTCCTCACCTCCAACCTGTCAGAACCAAATTTATGGTCCACTCACCAGTGCTCTTATCCCTTCCCCACCCCCTCTGCCTTTGTCTCTCCTGATTGCTGGAGCCCTATAACAAATCCCTGGAATTCTTCACTCATTGCTGAATGCTTTGAGACTCGAGTCCCATTCAGTCTGCTGGGGTTAACATGGATCCTGTTTTGGCCCCAGACAATCTCTTCTTCTCAAATAAAATATTAACAATTCTCTAATCTCTATTTTGCCTCAGTTTCTCTGTCATTACAGTTTTTCTTCTTGATGCTCTCCACCTCATTACTGTATTTTCATAGATCTGTAATTGTTTTACATAGAATTTTTTCTATGACTTTATCCTTGATAACATGTAAAGAAATTCTTTTTTTTTTTTTTTGAGTGGATTTATTTCATAGCCTATAATTTTATTGAAACAATTAATAGTTTCAATTAATTTCTGTTGACTTGTTAGGGCTCTCTAAATATGCTGTCATATTATTTGCATAAAGATGATAATTTTGTTTCCATCTTATCTATGCTTACTCCTTCATTTTTTTTTTCTTGTCACAATTGCTACAGCTAGCATTTCAAGCATGATAATCATATAATATTTGAGAACAATTAGGAAGTATAATGTTGGCTTTGGAGTTAGAAAGATTTGAGTTAAGATCTCATCTCAGACACTTATTTTGTCATCCTGGGCAAGTAACTTAACTTTTCTGGACTGTCAGTTTCCTTTTCTATAAAATGGTGGTAATAATCACACCTATCTCAGGATAGGTGCTAAGACCAACTGAGGGAAGAGATATAAAACACTTTGTAAACCTCAAAGTCATATTTAAATACCAGCTATCATAAGAAACTTTAGAATATACTACAACATTCCACATGAGCTCAAACAACAATCAATTATGGGAAAATACCCATAATTCTGTCTGTTTTCCTTAAGCCTATAACTGCATTAATTTTATGGTTGCCATATTATACTGTTGACTCATATCAAGCATTCTATTCTGTCTGGTAAAACACCCCCCCCCATATATTTTTCAGACAAATTTGATGTCTAATTGTACCTCCACATCTTGTACTTGTTAAGCTAATTTTTGAACCCAGTATAAGACTTTACATTTATCCTCATTAAATTTTATATTTTTTAGATTTAGTTCAGTTTTCTGATTTGTGAAGATCCTGACCGTCATCTAATCTGTTTGTTAGCTATTTTTCATAGTTTTATTTCACCTAAAAAGCACCCATTGACTTTAAATATTTGTATATCCTTTCAGAGATAATAAGTTTTAGATTAAAATATTATTGTACTTGTGAGATTCCATAACACTTATTATGCAAGTATAGACCACCTGCTATCCACAGACAAAAACACTTTCCCATTTAGATACCCCTAATCCTAACAGATTCTCCCAAATAAGAATTATTCAGTGGCCTTTTAAAGCTATAAATAGAAGCTAATTAAATCAACCAGCTTGACATAATAGATTAATTTTCTGCATGAGATAATCTATTACTACTCTTCTATCAATGATGTGTAGGATATGTGTGTTTCCATGTACCTAAGCAAAGCTAATATTGTCACAGATTTTATGATTAATTCAGATACCCTATTATTTATATAGTATTTTGCTGGGTCTAGCTAATAAGTAAAGGCATATGTCATTGAACCTAAGAAACAACTGATCAGCTCAATTCACGTAATCTCAGTGTACAACTGATAATTGCATTGAATTCTCATTTATCACAGTCTCCACAAGTGGTTATATAGTCTTTGCTTTTAGACCACTGAGAAATGATCTCACCCTTCTCTGGTCCCCATTTTGAGGCAGCCCATTCCATTATTGGTTAGCCTTTGTAGTCAGGAAGACTTTCCATATGTTAACCCTAAATTTGGTTGTTAAAAGTAGTCCTCTATTCCCAGTTTTTCTCTTTGGGGTCAAGAAAAACAAATCTAGAGTCTCTTCCATGTTAGCAATTCAAATTCTTGGAGACAGCAGCTATTGCACTTCTCCAATTCACCTCTCCTTCAGGTGAACATTCTCAGTTTCTTCATTGATAATTATATTCCACGATCTTCAGGCCCTTCCTCCCATTAGCTGTTGTCCTCTGGAAAGTCTCCATTTTATTAACATCATCCTAACATATGGGATTTGACTTCAAATCCAACATTTTGGATGTGGTCTGGATAGGGCAAAGTACAATAGAAGTAACACCTCCTTAGACCTGGGGACTATGATGCTTTTAATATAACCTTAATTTGCATGAGTTGTGTCAGATGCCATTCTCTGCTTTTGATTTGTATTGAGTTTGCAATCCACTAAACTTCCCAGATCATTTTTCCATGAACAATTTAATATTTTCTTTCTTTCAGAGAGTCAGAAGAAATATAGACACATACATACATTTATACACACACACACACACACACACACACACACACATATATGTATGTGTCTTAGGATTTTTCTGCAGTTCTAAATTACTAAATTTACTAATTACTAAATGACTGCATTTTAAATTACTAAAGTTTTTAATAGCTTAAAAGTGTACTAAGATTTTTGGAACATCAAATATTATGTATGTATGTATATATGTATATATACACATATATGTCTGTGCGCGCACATGTATATGCACATACACATATATGTGTATACAATATGCACATACAAATATACTTAAACATCCACATGTATGCATATAAGCATCCACATAGGAATATTTCACATATATCTATGTATATACATACATACATATACCTCTGTAGAAGTATGTATGTATACACATGTATGCATTCTTTTGTATGGTCTTTGCCATGTTATTTGGCATTTCTTCTTTCAAAAGATGGTAGTTCTTTCTTTCCTTGAATAGCCCAGCCTATCAGGTTCTTAGATCCTTATCCTCATTTCACTAGCTTGATTTGAGACTCTAAATTGGCAAAAGGCAAGAGTGGAGACTGCTTTCACACCTGGTCACAGCCAGTGACTCTGAATGCCTCTAGATCATCATCCATACTCCATTCCACATGCTCTATCACCCAATTCCTTATTCCCATCTCTCTCAACTCTCCTACTCCAAAGTTTCAACCTGACTCCTCTCAGCCCTTCCTTTGTGTCCTTTGGAATACTTGTTCCATAGACAACAGATTTCCCTTTGTCTTAAATCTTTTCCTCTCCCATTCCTCCCACCTATTAACTCTTACTGAAACCTAGCTTCCTCCTGATAACAGAATCTCCCTGGATAGTACTGGTGGCACCTTCACTTACTCTCCTTGGCTCATGGACTGAGTCAGGGGAGTTAGAATATAATTTGCTCCCCATTTTCACTTCCATGTTCTCTCTCTTCCTCCCTCATTCAGCAACTTCTCTTCCTTTGAACTTTATACTTTTATATCTACCAGCCAATCAAAATCCTGGTAGCTGTTGTCTACAGATCTCCTTCCTTCCTCAATGGGTTCAGTACCTGGCTCACAATTTTTCTCTCCTTCCCAATATCTACTTTCATACCAGGGGACTTCAGCATATCATTGATTTTCCCTCAAAATAATTTCCCTCAAAATTTCCCTTTTTCAATCTTCTTTTCTCGAATAAGCTCCCCTCATATAAAGATGGTCATAATCTCAACTTAGCCATCACCAACTTTCATGTTTGAGAATTCAGAAATCCCTTTATTCTATCATAATTTATTGGCTTTTCGCTGCTCTGTCTGTCTTCTCTTATAAAGCCCTTCTTTTTTTGAACACCAGGACCTCCGGTTCCTTGGCCTCTCAATTTTCTCGCAGGCTAACTCTCTGGCACTAGCACCCTTGTCTCTAAAAATCTTGGCAAACCAATTCAATTCCACACCGTCCTGCTCTGTTAAATTCCTAGCCCCCTTATCATATCATCAATTATACCCAGCCAAGCTTCAATCTTGAATCACTCCCACCATTTGTCACCTCCACTCCTACACATGTGCTGCTGAATAAAAGTGAAGAAAATCATGTGACCATGCTGACTTTTCACTATAAATTTATGTTGCATAACCTCAATTGGGTGCTTACTGCTACTAAGAAATCTTACCATTTCTCCCTTTTCAACTCATCCCACTCTCCACAGTGGCTCTTCCAAACCTTCTCATACTTCCTCAAACTTCCCATGACTTTATTCTCCTCCCACGTTCTCTCAGCTGAGAATCTTGCCTTATTCTTTATAGAAAAAAATCATTCCATTTACTGTGAATTCTCTCTCTTTTATCTTCAATTGTCTAGATGCCTTCTACCACTTTCTGTTCTAACATCCCAGTCTCATATGATGAAATGGCCTTGCTCTTTGCCACAACTAACCCCTCTACTTGTTCAAGTGACCCTGTTCCATCTCATCTCCTCCAACAGATTGTCCCCTTTCACATCCCCAATCTTTCACTTATTTTCAATTTCTCCTTGTATCTGGCTCATTTCCTACTGCCTACAAACATATTCATATCGTCCCCAAACTGAAAAACAAACACCCACAACCCTCACTTGATCCTTCCATTTCCACTCTATCTCCTCTGTCCTTGTGTAGCTAAACTCCTTGAAAAGGCCATTTACAATAGCTTTTTTATAATTTATACTTTACAGTATCTGCACCCACTCTCTCTCCTTTCATTATCTTCTTAACCCTTTACAATCCAGTTTCCATCTTATTACTCCACCAAAATGCCCCCTTGCCCTTCAAAGTTATTAATGATTTCCAGGTGCCATATCCAATGCCTTTTCTCAATCCTCATTCTCCTTGATTTCTCTGCACCATTTGAAACTGTCAATCATTCTTTCCTCCTTGATACCCACCCTTCTCTACATTTCCTCTAACACTGTTTTTTGTGGGTTCTCTTCCTACCTCTCTGAATACCCCCCAGTATCCTTTGTTGGATCCTTTTCCAGATCACATCCTCTAACCCGCAGTATTATTCAGCATTTCTGTTTGCCCACTATCTACCAAGCATTTTACAAATATTATTTCATTTGATCCTCGCTACAATCTAAAAAGTAGGCGCTATAATTATCCCCGTTTAACCCATTTAACAGATAAGGAAACTGAGGCAGAGATTAAGTGACTTATTTAAAGTCCCATGGCTAGCAAATTTCTCAGGCAGTTTGAACTCAAATCAGCCTGACTGCAAGCTTTATGTTCTACCCATGGGGCCGCCTATCTATCTCTAACTACAACTCAAAATCCTCTTGATTCCAAAATCAGTACTCTTTCCTCTGATTCTCAGGGAAATCACACTTCCTTAAAAGGACTGACTTAATTTTCTTTCCCTTCTCTACAATGGACTCCTTCTCTGTGACCTGACATGAAACACAATCTGTCTCAATGACTCATTCTACAATTGTAAGGTGATGTCAGTTACAATTCCATTCAAAGTGGAGAAGGAACCTCTGAGTGTAAACCAGGCTTTATTTATTTTCTTTTTTCAGTTTCATTGAATCTAATTCACCTATTGCCTGCTCATAGATCCAGAACAATTTTAAGGGCCTGCTTCAGGGGATAAACTTGGCGTTAATAAGCCATTTCATCTCATCTCCATGGCAGTCCTCATTACAAGTAGAATTTTCGTTGCACACATAAGAAAAAGATAAGAAACATGCATTCCTTTTTGTCATGAAAAACTACAAGAGAGAGACATGTGGTATGTGAAATAGTGAGTAGAAACACCGTGCCAGTGGGTTCTTGCCATCTCTCTGATGTGGCGTCTTCATTTTTCCACTGTGAGGATGAGAAGAACTCTGGGAAAATGTTTCTTTCCCTAGATATATGATTATGTTAGGAGGAAAGACCATAGATTTAGAGCTAGAAAAATCATCGAGTTCAACCTCTTCATGTTATAGCTGAGGAAATCAAGGGCTAAATAGAATGAACTATTTACCCAATGTCATATATGTGATAGAGAGAAGAATTATTATTTGATTAGAAATTTTTGCATTGTCACTGCTACACAACACACACATATACACTCATGTGTATGTGTGTATACATAAATACATGCACAGCTGTGTATATATACACATATTCTCAAATATATGTATATACATGTATGTATATATATGTTTATATATATAGTTATTTTTATTTACATATGTATATATTTTTTCTTGTAGCAGTATGTGTCTGAGAGTTGAACTATAAAGAAATCTAAGTGCTACAGAATTAACACTGTCATTCTTTTGAGAATCCCTTGAACAGCAAGGATATTCAATTAATACTTAAGGAAATTAATCCAGACTATTCATTGTAAGGACAAATACTGAAACTGAAGCTTAAATATTTTGGCCACATCATAAGAAGATAGGACTTATTGGAAATCATCCTGATTTTGGGAAAAATCAAAGGTGAAAGGAAAGGGGGATGGCAGAAGATGAGATAGTATCCTGGAAGCATTGAATAGGAACTTAGTGCTGGGCTTAGTGAGGCTGCCCAATTGGCTTTATAATCATTGCAACTAAGAATACTTATAAATGAGATTTACAAGTAATTTATAATGAGACATGTCATTTACTTTTAATACCTGCTTCAGGGAAGGCTGAGAGTGGTGGATTGCCTGGGTTCAGCTCAGAACACTTGAACCCAGGCAATCTACTATTCTCAGCTTTTCCTGAAGCAGGTATTAAAAGTAAATTACTACATGTCTAGTTACTGATCTCATTTATAAGTGTTACATATTTGAAGATTATAATAAAAGAGGTCAGGGTTTTATAAAAGAAATTCCCCCCTTCCCCCAGTAGAGAAATTGTTCATTTCCAAATGCAGGGTAAATGTCACATAAGTGTAAGTATCACTCTATTCCAAATAGCATATCATGTTTATTAAGCTCTTTAAATACAAAGTACTTTTTTCAATCTCATTTTATAGAGAATGAAAACTGGGATTTTGTGAGATAGGAAGGGATCATAGGATTGTGACTGAGACTGGGAGATCAACCATGCCATCTAGCACCATCATTCTCTAAATAGGAAACTGAACCCATTACTGTCTGTGTGTCCTTGGAAGGATCATTTTCCCTTTAGAGAAAAACATTGTATTCAGAGCTGTTCCTATTTTCATTGTTTCTTTGTAGGTTTTCTTTCTTTTTTTTTTCCTGTGTACATTTTACTTTATTTTTTCCAAAGAAGGTTACAATTAAGCATGGATATCTTTCTCTCTTTCTATATCTGTATTCATATATAATACATATGTTTACACATTTATATATACATATATACATATATACACACACATATATATATATACACACACACACATCCATGCCTACACATATACATAAACATAGATATCCATAATCATTCACACACACACACACACACACACACACACACACACAAGGTTATATTATGCTTATTTCTATTGTCCTCTGTTTCTAAGAAGATGTAAAGTATCTTCCTTCAGAAGTCCCAATCTTTGCATATTTTTTTAAATCCACCAACTCATCATTTTCTACATGGCAACAGTATTCCACATTTATACTGTTTGATAATTTTAAATAATTTAAAATAGTATTGATTTATATGGCTGACCTCTTGTAATTTCCCTGTTTTTATCTTTTGATTAAATCTACTTTAGCTTTTAACTTTGAGATATAATTACTACCTCTGCTTTTTAACACAATAAATTCTATTTCAAATCTTTATTTTATGTTTATTGTATCTCATATTATACCATTTGCTGAGAGCAACATATTGTTGAGTTCAAAATTTTAACCTACTATCTGTTTCCATTTTATGGGTGAATTCATCCAATTCACATTTTAAACTACAATTACTTGTTTATTTCCCTCCTCCCTATTTTCCTCTTTCTCCTTCTCATATAAATTTTAAATCTACTACCAGTTTTCATTTTATGGGTGAATTCATCCCATTCACATTTTAAACCATAATAACTTCTTATATATTTCTTCCTTCCTATTTTCCCTCACTATCCTCATCCTATTCTTATCCCTTTACTCCTTTATTTTTATCCACTACTTTGTCCATCTATTTCTTAGCCTATCTACCCCTCTAAAAATCTCTCCCCTGTTCTCCCCCCCTCCCATATCCCTTGCCTTCTTATTTCTTTCTGAATTTAGATTACATATATCTACATATAAACCTATATTTATTTCTATATATTGTTCCTTCTTGGAGAAATGATGCGACAGGTCACACAGAAAGTAATGGGCAGAGAAGGGATCTAGAATCTCTGATGCCAAATCTATCACCTCTTGCCCTTGATCATGACAATATAGCTCATAAATAGAAGAAAAGAGATTTGAACACAGGACTAATAATCTTAAATCTTGCACTCTATACATTCATTACACTAGCATACAGCATCGGTGATGAAAATGTGAATTAAAATTTTGTACTATGAAATGATATAGTCCTTTAAGGACTATGTGTTGCACAAGAACCATTAAGAATTCTATTCTGAAAATAAACAAAATACTTTTTCATTTTTCTCATGCTTGTCCATGAGAAACTTTGGGTAAATTAAAGAAAAAAAGAGCAATCAGATTTAACTTTTTGGGTTTGGGGGAGGTTCGAGTGGGATAAAGTGCTCTATCTTATTTTCATATATCTTTTTTTTTCTTATTTTTAAGCATTGCTCTGGAGTTTGAAAGCTGAAAGTTTCCTCAGCTTCTATTGGTTTCTCTTGACCTCTCATAGAGAGTCTTGAGGCAGATTGTGATGAATAGGGTCCCAGGGGAAATAATTAAAATTAGAGTTTGAAAGAGAACACATGTTGGGCCACCTGCTGTCTCTCAGGGTCTCAGGATGAGCGTATATGAATACAGCTCTACTTCTCAGCCCATTCAACCAGTGACCTTCTTCTTCCCTTTGGCAATGAAGAACAGGGGAAAAAGTCACCATTTGGTTTTCCTTTCTCTTCTGTTTTTTTCAGTTTTCCTTTTTCATTGTCAAAACCTCCTTTATTTTCCAAGGTAACTGAAGAGCTCGTGGGTGGTAAATATTAGGTGAAACAAAATTTCATTAAAAGTACTTAAAAAGAAAGCTTAAGAAGAGAATAAAATCCAGGTCCATGGTCTCAATGCATTGAGCAGGATCCTTCAGTTATTGAAAAAATGATTCTGAGAAGGAGCCTAGAGGACTTACCAAGCTAACTTCCAAAAAGGAGAATTCTTGATTGCATGTTTAAGAACCTTCCTTATTAATGTCTATTAGATGTTTCTTTTTATGTTAACTGGCATAACAATAGCTAATATTGATTCAGAATCCTAAGATTTGCAAAGGACTTTATAAATATCATCACAGGCAGATGCTATTATTATCCCTAATTTACAGACAAAGAAACTGAGGCAGAAGGTGACTTGTTCACATATAACTAGGAAACCTAAGTCTGCATATGAACGCTGGTCTTTCCGCCACCAAGTTCAGTGCTCTGTCCACTCTATCGTCTCGCTGTAGTTAATTTTCTTATGGGTCTCCATCACCAAGTGGGAATTTTCCTTATACACAGAGAAGCAAATAGAGAAGCATTGATTCTCTGTGGAAATGATTGATTCCAGGAGAGAAATGTGTGAGTGACACACAGAGCAGCTGGTGGAGTGACTGTGCAAAAATTTGATGATGGGCTCTCACATGGGGCACTTTCACATGCCGATGAGAAGAACTTTGGGGAAATACTTTCTCCCAAGTTTGTGACTCTTAGAAATCACAATGCCCTAGCTTCAGAACTGGAGGCAACTTAGAATTCATTTAATCCAAACATTTTATTTTAAAAATGAGAAAAATGAGATGCAGAAAGGTAAATCGCCAAAATCACACAGTCAGCAGCATGGGTAGGAACCAAGCCAGAGTCTCTGAATCTCAATCCATCATAGCTTCCACTATGTAGGGAACACTGACCTGGGTATACTGTAAGGGCTGGATTTAAATCCCAACTTTGGCAAAAACTGGTTATATGATCCTGGGCAAATGTCATCGCTTCTATCAGTCAATTTCCTCACACTTTACCTGATATCAATAGGCATATACAGTTTTACTATCCGCCTCCAATTAGCCAAAACTAGTTCTCTCTGGCACCTATCGGCCTCTGCCCTATGTTCCTGGAAGGAAAGGGGAGGCAATCCATCAACACATATTTATCAAATCCATGTTATGTGATAGGCATCATACTGGATGCTAAGTGCCCATTGTCAGGGAATTGATTGCTATTAAATGTTAGCTCTCATTATTATTGTCCCTGGCAGCTGAGTGTTCTAGTGGCTACTCCTCTGGATATGTAATCATGAACACATGAATTCAAATCCTACTTCACGTATATATTTATGGGCTGACACTGAGCAAGTGTATTACACATATGCATCTGCAAAAATAAGGATAATAATATATTTTTTACCCTCATATTAACAGACACTTCTCTTAAAGTCACATAACCTTTATCTCCATTCTATCTCAAACATAAAAGAAGTGCTCATATCTTAAACCCTTAGCTCATACCCCATTTCAGGTGGATTTGCATAAGACAGGGGTCCTCACACTTTTTAAATAGGGGACCATTTCACTGTTCCTCAGACTGTTGGAGGGCCAGACTATAGTAAAAACAAAAACTTTGTTTTGTGGACTTTTAAATAAAGAAACTTCATAGACCTGGATGAGGGGGATAAACCTCCTCAGCTGCCGAATCTGGCCCGTGGGCTGTAGTTTGAGGACCCCTGTATAAACATGAGTATGGCAATTAAGATCTTAGTGAAGATTGAGCTTTTTTGCTTTCCCAATATATTTTTCTTTGTTTCCACCCATGTCCTACCTGGATTTTTCTTAAATTATGTTTGTTTGTTTGTTTTTTGGTCTATTTTTTTTCTTACATTTTGGTTGTTGTTGTTGTTGTTTCTCTCCTGAGGCAGTTGGGGTTAAGTGACTTGACCAGCTAGTAAGTGTTAAGTGTCTGAGGTCAGATTTGAACTTAGGTTCTCCTGACTTCAGGGTTGGTGCTCTATCCATTGCTCCATCTAGCTGTCCCTTTTTTTAAATTTTGAGAGCACACTTGACCTAGCCAACATGGTAGGATTATGGTTTCCGCACCATCAACCATGTTAGGAACAAAAGCCCATCTTCCACTGGGTATTGCCTTAGGGCTTGTTTCAAACTAGCCCAGCCAAAGTGCTCTGTCTTTGGAAATAAACAGACTTGGACAACTTAGGTTCCTCAAGGAATAAAGTACAAGCGCATTGTACCTGAGATGGTGAATAAAGTTTGTTATAAAAAGTCCAAGAAAGCAAAATGCTAAGAAAAAGAAAAGAGTTTTAATTAGCATCAGATTCCATATAAGTGGTACAGGAGTGGAAAGTATTATTTACCGTGTCTATTGAATCACAAATCTCCAGCTAAAAGGGACCCCAGTCCAACCTCTCCCTCATTTTACATATGGGGAAACTGAGAAGTTAAATGATTTGGCAAAATCACATTGGTGGTAACCATCCTGGATAGGATTAGAACTCAGGCCTTAAACTCCAGAGCTAGTGCTCTTTCCATTGTATCTATTTTCAGTTTGTCTTTGTGTCCCGGTGCCTAGCATAGTACTTGTCACATTGGATCACAGCTTTCGAGATGGGAGAGACATTAATGACCATCTCATCTAACGTGTTTACTGTAGAGATAAGAAATTAACCACATCTCAGAGAGAGAAAGAGTCACACAGTGAGGAAGCATGAGAGGAGGGATTTGAATCCAGGAGATCTGACTTCAAAGCCAGGGTTCTAGGTACAATTCACTTAACCATGATTATAGAATTAAATGAATTGAATCAGTGCTTTCTAATTTATTAATTTCATTCCCAAAATGTAACATTGATAAATGAACACAGTACTCCCAGTGAGCAGCACTTATATCTCCTGATGAATGTTATTCCACAGTTGGGATGACATATAATCTTTCAGTTAGGGTGAGTCTCATTTTTTTCAGTTCTCCCTTTTTACTACTCCCTCCTCATTGTTGGCCAGGATCTGCCAACAGATGGGGATGGATGGGCCCTGGCAGTTCCTTACTCTTCCTGCTTTGTGGTCCATCAAATCCATCCATCCACCGACATATCTATCTTTATGACTTTTTTTTAATTGAAAACTACTAAAGGAAGAATTTTATTTTGAAGAATTTTATTCATGTTGCCATTCATGAGAGATCCTGAATAGGGCCATTGCCTCTCTCTGACCTTCCACTTGGGTCCCATCTCTCTCAGAAAACAAAATGAAAGAATTGGAGACACGGACAGTCATTTCTTCTTCTCTATTACTCAGAAAAAAAAAAAAACATAAAAAGCAAATAATGTGTATGTTTCTCTTGCACTGGAAAGTATCACAAGAAAATGTAGGACATTTTAGAATTTGTAAGGGGACCGTAACTCATGTTAGATAGAGTCCTGCTTCCTGAGCTTCTCCGTTTCACCTGCCATCATCATCAATCGTAGCTAAGCTGTATTTCTTTCCTTCCCACGGAGTGGTTTTCCTCATGGAATACTCCAGTTACCTGGAGGTAGGGAGATTTACATTTGGTCTTAGTGAGGAAGGCTCTTTGAAGGTTACCCAATAGTACCTGTCATTAACTAGTGAAGTAGAAGATGGGATTTGGAGGATTTGCTGGAGCTGAGAGCAAGAAGAAGCACTTTATGAATATGAGAGGTTGCAAATGGCACAAGGAAGGCTAATCATCATATGTCTGTGACTCTGCCTAGAGGAGTTGGGGTTTGTTAAATATGGATTATGTAATCTGTCTTGAAGGCTGTTTCTAGAGTCTAATATCGGAGTGGAGAGGAGATGGTGAGAAGGGAAACAGAAGGTGTTGTTACAGCCTAATGGATGATAACATGGATTGAAAAGATCTCGTTTGATCGGTACAGCTGTCCTTATATTCCTCTCATTCTTTTACACTCAGGCTTTCTAGGGATGGTAATAGTATTTATGAAGCTCTTTAATGTTGACAAAGAACCTTCCATAGATTATCTCATTTTGTCCTCTCAATAATCATGTTGTGGAGGTGCTATTATTATTATCATATCATCACACAGATAAGGAAAGTGAGACAGAGAAGTTCAGAGATTTGCCAAGAGCAACAAAACTAATAAGTGTCTGAAGGAGAATTCGACTCAGTTCTTCTATTCTCCAAATCTTTGCAATTGTTATTATTATATCTTTACCTACTATACCTACTTAGGGGATACAATGAATAGAGCAACTGGCCTGCTCTCAGGAAGACTCCTCCTCCTGAGTTCAAATCTGACCTTAGACACTTACTAGCTGTGTGTAGACTCACAAACGTGTTTGACTCAGTTTCCTTATCTGTAAAATGAGCTGGAGAAGGAAATGGTAAACCACTCCAGTATCTCTGCCAAGAAAAGCTCCAAAGGGGTCATAAAAAATCAGACATGATTGAAAAACAACTCAACAACAACACAATACCTACGAAACAGGGTCATTACAATGTTTATATGACATTATATGTGTAGGTGTAGATGATGTGCCTTGTGATTTCATGGGTATAGGATTTTTTTTTTCTCCCAATGAAGATCTGCATCTATTTTACAATTTAAAAGTCTCAGAAAGTTGCCTAGGGGCAAGAAACAACTTTGTGTCAGATGCAGGACTGGAACCAGGTACTTCCTGACCATGGGACTTGCTCCTTGGCCCTACATCATGTTATCTCATGGATTTTATTGATTGCTTTTTTATATGAATATGTGTACTCATATATTTATATAATATATACATATATATGCATGTATATATAGATAGATAGACACACATAGATATATAAGGTGTCCCAAGAGTATTAGTGCAGTTTAAAGCTTTAATGGCCTAAACCACACCTTATTTTTGTTTGTTTTTGTTTTGCTGAGGCAATTGGGGTTAAGTGGCTTGCCCAGGGTCACACAGCTAGGAAGTGTTGAGTGTCTAAGACCAGATTTGAACTCAAGTCCTCCTGACTTCAGGGTTGAAGTTCTAACCACTGTACTACCTAGCTGCCCCCACAGCATATTTTTTGAGAGATGAATTATACATATACATTATATAGTCTTTCATCTCTGTCTTTGTCTCTCTTTGTCCCTCTCTCATATCTGTCTCTGTCTCTGTCTCTCTATTTCTGTTTCTCTCTGTTCTTCTACCTACCTCTGACAATGAGGTATCAAATGGTTCTTTACTGATTCCATACCTGTCCCACTGAGGCCCTAAAGCAGTTATTACCTATTTCTCCTCTTTGAAATGATGTTTTTCCTCGCCCATACTTTGCATTTGTATTTACTCATTTTTGAGCACTTTTTTTCTGTCTCCCTTGTAAAATAAAAGTCAAATCAATAAGCATTTATTAAGTGATTACTACATTCCAAGTTTCTGCAAAAAATACACATACAAACAATGCTTTCCAAACCTTGAAGTGCTAACTAAATATGAGTTATTATTATTGTTGTTAGGGTGGAGAGTTACACTGAAGACTGCCTGTAAGGGATTATATTTTTAAAAACTCCAATTAAGAAACTTTTATTTTTCATTTCTCCTTTGTGTGTATGAGTGGTATAGGGAGACAGGAACCTGACAGGAAGGCTATCTCGGAGCACCAGTTCTGAGGTGCTGGCCACATCTCATTCTTTTCTAAGAGGGAGGATACTAAATGGATTTCTAATAAGGGGAAATTACCAGCTTGGTTTTTAAGGATTTTACCTGATTTTAGTGATTTTACCTGCTCTTCTTCCTCTGACCATTTTAGAATTTTTATCTCTTAATGATGATCATGTAGAGACTAAAAAGACCAACCTGGCCCCTAGAAGTGGGAGAGGGCAATGCAAGCAGATGCCCTGCCACAGATGGGTCTATGAAGCAGCAGATTCACACTATTACATTTCCAAGAGAAGGCAAGCTGTGGAATCAAAAAAAATTCCCCTGAAACTCTTCTCTCTGAAACTTCCAGACTTCCTTTAAAGCATTTCTCTTGGGGAAACAGCCCTCCATCAAGATGTCTGTCGGGTATCTGGGAGGCCTTTCTGCTCAGCTCTGACTCAAAACAGTCAAAAACTGAAAGATGTCACATGGCAGAGGAATTTAAATATAATCTTCTCTAATCAACCAAGGAAAGGACAAGAGCTTGACTCATTTTTTTTTTACCATCACTTTCATTTGAGAGCTCTTTAAATGTAAGGTGTGTATAGGTATGTAGTTATATATAAATCGGCATGTAAAGAACAGCTTGGTTAGTTGTATGTTAGAATGTACATATGTGTAGTTACAAGTTAGTATGTATACAATACAATGATATGTAAATCATTATTAAAAGGGCAGCTCTGTTGTGTGTATATATATATATAGTTGCATGTTTGTGTATATACATGTGTATCTATTTATAAATCAGTATGTAAAGATTAACTTGTAAATTGTATGAAAAAGAGAGTGAAAAGACCCCAAGAAAGAAAGTTACCAATTCTACCATCACGGAGATCCAACTGGATCTAGATTACTAGATGAAATCATGGCTACATCTTGCTTCCAGTTTCCTAGTTGGCGTTGAATGAAATGTGCTTGTGGCTTGAGGCATTGGGGCAGCTCATTAGGTCTCTCCAAACTGAGGGTGATGCTCCAATGATGCCATATCACCTTTCGAGAATCTTCACTATCAGATGAGAGTTAATGATGGCATTCTGTTAGTGGCCTTCAGACAGAACCATGCCTCTATGAACAGCCATCTAATTATAATCCATGTAATATCTAATGATTACATTTTATTCAGTAATGACAAATCTCATTAAGAGTACATTTAGGGCGAGGGAGAGTCTAACTATGTGCTATTTTGGAAGAGCTTAGCCTGAAGTTCTGACATTTGTCTTGTTTCATAATATTTCCCATTACACACTCGCTAGTCCAGTCAAGCTGGTCTGTGAGCTGTTCCCCATAAAAAAATATTCTACTTCCTGCTTTTATGCCTTTTCCCAGGCTATCCTCCCAGCCTAGAATACCTTTCTCCTCACTGCCCACTCTTTGAGATGTTGGCTTCCCATAAAGCACAGCTTTATTGTGGACCCGTACATGAATAGCCCTTCCTGACTCTGGCTGACCAGCTCTGTTGTTATTGCCCTCTCCCTTGTATGAAATTACCTCCTAACAAGTTCTCTTTTTTCACATGGCTTTCTCCAATAGAATATAAGCTCTGGAGAAAAATGGACTTTTTTTGTCATTGTCTCTAGAGCATAGTATATAGTGCTATGCAGATGGAAGGTACCTAATTAACACTTATTAAATCTAACTGAATTCAATTTTACCTACCTTATTTTGAATATGTCTTCATTTTAATTAAAGAGGAGTTTATTTGGAATTATATATATATTACATTAAAATGTTATGTTTATATTTTTCTTCTTCCTTCCTTCCCTTTCTTTTCTTTTTCTGGTTTTCTTTTTTTCCTTCCTCTTTGTGTTTTTTCTTTCTTTTCTTCTTTCATTCCTTCCTTCCTTTCTTTTCTTCTTTATATTCTTCTTTCCCTCCCTCCATCCCTTAAGGGTTTCCTTTCTTCCTGCCTTTCCTTCCTTCCCTTCCCATTCCTTCTCTCCTTCCCTTCTCTTCCCTTCCTCTCCCTTCCTCCCTCCCCCATCCCTTTCTCCCTTCCTTCCTTTCTTCCTTGCTTCCTTCCTTCTCTCCTTCCTTTTTCTTCTTTCACGTATATTTAACATGTATACATAGATACATATGTAGTGTATACATGCATATTAATATATTTCTTTTTTATAGAAATTGAGAACCAGTGTGGTTTCCAGATAGGAGACTAGTCTTAGAGGCAGAACAATATAGGCTTAAAAACCTTCCTTTGACATATACTAGTTGTGTGACTTTAAGCAAGGTAATTAACATCTCAGCACCTGTCACAATTCTCTAAGGCTACATATAACATTTGAGTTTTCCATCTGCACCGGCAAGAAAAATTCCACATGGAGAGTTCATCAGAGTGATGAAATCCCATTTTGAGCACATGCATGTTTATGTGTGTGTGTGTGTGTGTGTGTGTGTGTGTGTGTGTGTGTTTGTATATGGTTAGTTATGTGTGTATAAGTCCTCAGGAACTGACCTTTTGGCCAAGAGCAAGGACAGGGATTAGAGCTCATGAAACAAATGAGTAAATTGCTGTCTCTCTGTTCTCCCTCCTCTCCATCAAAGCCAGCATCCCTCTCAGGCACTTTGTTTTTGTCCGTCCTGGCAACTGCAGGCATGGAATGTCATAAATTAGAGCAAATGAAGGAGCCGGGCTTTCACAACTAGAATTGCTCAAAGAGGGATGCTCTCCACGTAGAAATAGCTATTATCTGTAGCTCGAATCTGCTGACAGCATTACTGAAGGCTCTTTCATTAAGCCCATTATTATATTATGTTAGTTCATTTTAAACAAAAAATCTATCACTGCGTATTCCTCTGACTTCTCTTTCAAAGTGGATTATATAGTAGATAAAAGTGACCTTGGGAAGATATCAATAGCTGATTACTAAGTGACTTTAGTTTTTACTCAAGATATAATCAATGAAATGGAAGGGTTTGATATGGGAGTGAAACTTGGCTAATTAAATTAGAGACTGGTATCCTTAGTGGGGGTAATCTCTGCAAGATGACAGTTCCTACTACTTTTAAAGAGTGTTTAGCAAGATCAGGGAATTCAAGGGAGTTGAGGGACATCTTGGTACACTGGAAAGGGAAGTTTAGAACCTGGATTCAAATTTCATGTTTGTTATTTATATGCATGGTAAGTCATCCATGCATATTGGTTTCTTAAACCATAAAATGGGATTTGGGTCAACTGACTTCTGAAGTCCCATCCAGTTCCAAATCTGTGATCCTATACAAATTTGAAGGGTCCGATTTTTCACTGGCCAAAATGCCTTCCTTCCACAGCTAGAATGAAGCCCAGAAGGGAATGAGAAGGTACTTTGTTAAAGGTAATTTAAGAGAGACGTGCCTTATTCTGTGATAAATGTAGTATCATGGAAATTATGCTGGACTCAGCCAGGAAATTCCTGAAGAGGCAGGGTGATGCGTTGGAAAGTATACTGACTTTGGAGTTAGAGGATTTGAGTTCAAATTCAGCCTCACCCATTGAATACTTAGATGAATTTGGACAAATCGCTAGATCCCTCTGGACCTCAATTTCTGGTCAGTACAGCAAGGGACAGCTAGATGATGCAGTAGATAGAATGTTGGATCTGGAGTCAGGAAGACTCAGCTTCCCAAGTTCAAATCTGGTCTCAGACGTTGGCTAGCTGCATGACACTGGGCAAGTCACTTGCCCTAATTTACTTCAATTTCTTCAGAAGGAAATGGCAAAGCATTCTGGTATCAAGTAAACTCCAAGTGGAATCATGAAGATCAGACATATCACTGAACAATAACAAAAAATGAGGTAATTGGACTTGACTTCTAAGGTTCTTTATAACTGAAAGTCAATAATTCTCTGATCTCTGACATCACTTTAAAGTATAAAAGTATACTTTTGTAGAGACTTTGTTTATACTGTTTGTATACACTTTGAAGTATAAAAGCATAAAATGTTATGATCTATCTCATTTACTTTTCTAAATATTATTGATATTAATAAGACCTGTCAATCAAGATTCTGATTTGGGGGCAGCTAAGTGGAACAGTGGCTAGGGCAAACAGTCTGGAGTCAGCAAGACTCCTCTTCTTGAGTTCAAATTTGGCTTCAGACATTTAGCTGTATGATCCTGGACAAGTCTTTTAACCTTTTAACCTTTGCCTCAGTTTCCTCATCTGTAAAGTGAATTGGAGAAGGCAATAACAAAGCACTCCATGTTTCTTTTTGCCAAGAAAACCCCAAACGGGGTCATGACTCGAGTCACACATGATTGAAATGGCTGAAGAGTGGTTGGCTTAAGATTAGAAAATAAAGATTCCATTTGTAAAGAGAAAATTCAATTCTACAAACATATATGGTGACTTTATATAAACACAACTTACAATAGCTCTATGCAATAGGTGGTTAAAGTACTTTCTAGCTCATTATCGAGAGAAATGTTCAGAAGTTAAGTGGCCAGCCAAAGGGCAAGGATCAGGGCGGGTGTCCTGATAGCAGATGTCTTGTACAGTCTGATACTTGTGGAAGGAGAGTGGATTTGGAATCAGGGAAGATGAAATCAGACGCCATCTCCATTCCTGATTACCTGTGTGACTTTGGAGAAGTCCCTACCTGCTTTTGAGCTTCATTTCTCTTATTTGTATAGCACTGAATTTACAGAGATATTAAGAATGAAAAAAAATCATTTGGGTAAAGTGCTTTGCAAAAGTTAAAGTTCTCTGTAAATGTTAACTCTTAATCACAAGCTTTGATTGGATTCCCAATTATGTGTTCTTCTCATCCCACTTTATATAAACAGATCCATATAAAGTAATATTTTAGCTTTTGGGAATACAAAAAAAGGAAAAAAAATAAGACAATAAGCTTCTATCCTCAAGGAGTTTATAATCTAATAAATGCTCACAAATAACTATAATGCAAACTGGATTTCATTGAGCAGAGATGAGTGTCAATTATCACCTTGCTTTTACAGTCAAGCTGATAATATATTAGTTTTGCTAAAATGAAGGTGATTTAGATTTTATTCCTTACTCTTTTACTTACTGTTATGTAATCTTGAACAAATCCTTTCCCCTCTCCTGGCTCCACTTTTTTTTGATTTGTAAAATGAGGAGCTTAGCTTAGAAATCTCTAAGGGTACCTTCTTGCATCTTCCTTCCAATTCCCTTCCTTCGCAGAAGCAGGTTTTCATGGAGTGCTCAGCATCTTTAAAATAATTTTATAGTTCGATCTTCTCTAGTAATTCAATTTTACACCCTCTTCTTCATCATTTTCTATTTCTCTCTTCTACCCCAACTCTTGTCTCCTACAGAAGTGAGACTTAATGGTGCTGACTCAGTGCTTGATCGGTTTCCAACAAGTTGGATGTGAATAATGGAGGCTAGAATTTCTCAAATTACATTTGTAAATGCCTCCACCTTAATGGAGTAGCATTCTAATCTTTTGGTTGCATTATTAGATTCTCTCCGTAGATTTTCATCGCACAGCTTCAAATTTACATTACTGAATCTGGGTGTAAGATTGCTGATCTGAAATCCAAATATCTATTTGGGAGTTATGTTGAGAAAAATATAAGCTGGAACTAGAGAATGACCTAGGTCTACCATGATGTTGGAGTTAGACCAAGTTGTTCTGTTTTACTAGTTCTCAGTTTCCTTATACAAAAAAAAAAAAAAAAAATAGGCATTTAGATTCAAAAGTCACTTCCAGAATTAAAAAAAAAAAAGTCCTCATTGTTTTATTACATTGTGTTTGTATTGTATTTTGAAGTTTTAATATTTTGGATTTAGTTCCAGTAATTCAAATTTTTTATTTGTTTTTGTTTTAAGAAAAAAAAAATCTTGTAGAATGCTGTGGATAGCTGGCCAGATCCTACCCAGTTGCTTGCTGGCTCTCTCTCCCATCATCATTTTCATAATTCTCTTATTCCTCCTTTTTATAACCTACTTTGTCTTTACTTAGGTCATAAAAAAAGGGAATCTCTGATCCAGTCTATCCAACAAATAAGCATTTATTTATCACCAACCATGTGCAAAGTACATAAAGTGATGACTTCCTGTATTGTGGAATTATAACTCAGAAGCCAGTCTTAGAGTCAGGAGGATCTGAGTTCTAGTCATACCTCTTACTCCTACTGGTTGTGTGAGCTTACTTTCTAAGACTTTAAATTATAGAACATCTGCTTTGATGAGTGAATTTCCTAACAGGGAGTTCTTTCTCATGCCCATGAAATCATACATTTGAACCCCAAATTGGTGCTGATTACTTCTTGCCCTCTCCTTAAATAACACCCTGTCAGTACTCTCTCATCACCAGTTTGGGAACGTATTACCAAATTGTGGTGGGAAAGTATCTATAGGGTTATCTCATCTAACTCTCTGTTTTCCTGATAGAGAAATCAAAGTCCAGATAGTCCCTTCTCCTGCTTTCACATTCACTGAGGAAAACATTTGTGTTTAAGTAGATAGAAAGACAGTTTCTTTATGTCTATTTTTTATTAAATGATTTGCTCAGGGTCACGTAGAAACTCTCAGAATCTGGATGTGAACTCAGGTTTCCTGACCCCAGTGCCAGAGCTCTATACACTAGGCCACTTAACTACCCTGTACTGTATGAGTAGCTATGCTGTCTCTTTTTAGCATGTAGGGATATTGAACCAGCTGACATATCTCTCTCTTTTTCCCTCCTTATCAGATTACCTACTTCTGTCTTTTAAAAATGACATTTCAATTTCTATGCAATTCAGAACTAAACTGAAACTACAAAGATGTACTCGTCTTCCACTGAAGTCTTGCTCTGATGCCTTGTTTGGTGTGGAAATAACTGCATTTTTTTTTGGAGACAGTCCATGACCCAAACTCTAGAAACTTGTATAGCTTTGGATGTTGACCCAGTTACGGGCTGTTTTCGTTTTCTGAGCAACAGCCTAGATGAGTTCAGAGAAGCATAGTATTAGGTTAGCCTCAGGGTCAGATTATTTTGGGTTCAACTCCCAGTGTATCTGCTAAGATGCAGAGATGGGTTAAATGGCATTGAAAAAGAGTATATCTACATGGATGAAATCACAGATCCTGAAAATATTGAAGTATGCACAAACCACTTTCACAAACAGAGGTAGATTGATTGTCTCAAAAGTTTTCTTCAGTAAACTAGACTCTACCATCTGTTATTCTTTTAACCCCCAAATGTAATTCCGGAATTAATAAAAATGCTGGGGAAACAGGCTATATAAACAATGTGTTCCTCGGTTGATATTAAAGCCTCAGTAGTTTTAATTGTGAAAAACAACCACCCCACAAATTAAACCATTAGCAAGATGAATGCTTCTGCTGGATTAAAGTTGATGGGGCAATGACTGGCAAAATCCAGTTACTGATCTGGAGTCCATTTCAATAATCAGGTGACCTTGGATGCCTTTTAATTAACACTTCTGAATAGATTTCTATTATGAGTCTGGAAAGAGACTTTGGTAATCAAGAGCAGAGTTCGCATACAAATTTGGAAACTGGTGGCAAAATCAAATGTTTCTGTCAGGAACCTGAAACTGGATGCATTGGAAATGTCAAAATTGAGAAATTGGTAACATGGTCAGTAAAGAAGCTGGTAGAATACAAAATATTCTGCATTTTCTATCTAAACTAAGACCCATTTATCTTAAACTAGCCCCAAAGCCAACTTTTACATCTTCAGGAAGGCCATTTCCAAGTTGACATTTAATTGAAAAAATTGTTTATGATCTAAAGTATTCCATATGTGAGTCTAAGCTCTCACCTCATAAAGATGGGGAATGATAATAAATGAGGTAGATGCAGACATTTGAGGACAGACTAGTGCATTTTGGGAAGTGGTACCTATTTTCCTCTGAAATGAGCTTGAGGTTGAAAATAAGAATTATCAAATGATCGAATAAGCACCAATTCTGGTGCATTAAAGAAATATAATTCCCATAGAATCTAGGGTTCAGTCCTATTCTGGTAAATTAAAACACACTTTCCTCAGTTAACCAGTGGCTGAAAATTCAGCTTATGGGCTTCATTTCATGAAGGCATTTCTGAAATAAACAACTGATGGTGTAATTCAGCAAAAGGATGGAAGGCCTTTCAATAAGGAAATTGGAAACCACAAGGTGATAGTGTTGCTGCTGACAGAAACAAAACTTTGATAAATGAGGTATTTGAGTACAAAATATCTCCAAGCAACTGATAAGCTAACAGAAGTATATAGCTTTAGACTATTTAGAGACCACAGGGACTCTCCAAAAAGTCCAGGATTTCTCAGAATTAGAGGGCTGGGCAGTTTGTCAACTCTTGACACCCCCCTCTCCCCTCTAGAAGCTGTCCCTACCCACTATGATGGCTGAATCTTAGCAAAATTAAAATTGATTAATTGTGATCTAGTCATTTTTGTGATTCACCCTGAGATTCAAATAAAGACTAGGAGACAGAAGATCTGATCTCTGGTTATGCTTTGGCTATAGGATTGTGGTGACTCATTTGACTTTTCTTTGACTTGTTTTCCTGAATTGTGAGATGAAGGGGTGGGATTAGATTTCTAGTCAAGCTTTCCAGGATGTTTTTGGTTTGTTTGCTTTTTTTAAAAATTGTTGTTGTTATTAATTTTTCCTGCACTTCAAAAGCACTTTCCTGATATTATCCCAGTTGCTCCTTACAACAATCAACAAGCTCAGGTAGCTGCTTTTATCGCCACTTTCACTGTACAAATGAGAAGACTGAGGGTGAGACTTGGTAAATGACTTGCCCAAGATATTACCACTTATAATATTAATAGTAATATCATTAACCTTTGCATTTGTTTGAGGTTTGCCAAGTCCTTGATAGCACTCTCTCAGCTGATCCTTACCACAACCAAGGTCAAAGTCAATTTGTAATTCCACTATACCATATTGTTTTTCATTTTCTGCCAAAGCCATGAAGTGATAATTGTCCCACAATGACAGCATATGTGAATGTCAGGGAAAGTTATTTCTAAAAGAGTAAACAAGTAGAGAATTATAAATAAAAGGTAATATAAAGATTCAATAAAGATATATTAAGATCCTATGATGGGTCAAGGGCTAAGTATGGGAGATGGAAAGAGGAAAAAAGTTCTTGTTCTGAAGAAGCTTACATTCAAATGGAGGAGAGACAGCATGCAAATGCAGAAATATAAACAAGTTTTGGGCAGGAGATGGCCAACCAGTGATAATGGAAGGAGGGCGCTAACATTAAAAGGAATCTGGAATGACTTCCTGTAATTGATAAGATTTTACTTGGGATTTGAAGAAAGCCAGGAAGAGGAGGAATATAGGAAAGCAATGGAACTATTAAAATACTAAAAATACAATACTACTGTCATGAGGACATGAAGAAAGTTACCCATAATCACATCGGTGTTGGAGACATGATTTTTAACTCAGGTCTTCCTGAACCCAATCCCACATATTATCTGCTATAACAGACTAGCTCTACAAAGCAGACAGTCTCTACTTGTTTTGCCCCCAAATCCTGACTACAAGGTCTTCTATTGGAGAGGGATTAAAATGTGCCTTTATCTTGTTGTCAGTAGCATTGCACACTTGGCCTGGCAAATCTGAGCCATACAATGAATAAGCTCCAACAACACAAATCAGTATCATCATCATCATCATCATCATCATCATCATCATCTTCATTCCCCTTCTTTAATGCCAAAACGTTCCTTTCCTTAAAAGTTTCCTTTTAATGCTAAAGTTCCTTTAGTTCCTTTCCTCCATTGATTAACATTGGTTGATTATCTCCTGCCTAAAGGAGTGTACTTGTACATCTTACATAATACTCATCTCTCCTTGCTGTCAGAACTCGTGCCTCTGGCCTTCTCATTGTTTCTCATATGCCACACTCTATCTGTGCTCCAGGCATTTTCACAGGCTTTTCCTTATGCCTGAAATGCTCTTGCTCTCACTTCAGCCTCCTGTTTCCTTTAATTCCTTCAGATCTCAGTAAAAATTCTAGCTCCCACAAAAGGCCTTGTCTTGGGTTCCGCGTTCAACTTTCTCTCTGAGATTACTTTCCATTTACCTTAAATATATCTTATATCTACATAATTTCTGGCATATCATTTCTGCCCTTTGAACTCTTGCAATGAGGACAGGGGACATCTTTAGTTGTGGTTTTAAAAAAAAAATCTTCCTTTGTATTCTCCCCACAGTATTGTTTTTGTTTAATTATTTTCAGTCATGTCAAATTCTTCATGATCACATCTCTTGGCAAAGATCAGGGAGGGGTTTGCCATTTCCTTCTCTGGCTTATTTTACAGATGAGGAAACTGAGGTAAATAGGATTAAATAACTTGCCCATGTGCCCTAGACACAGCTAGTAAGTGTCTGAGGCCACAGTTGAATTCAGGATAATGAATCTTCTTGACTCTAGGCCTTTACACATAGTAGGCAGTTAATCACATGTTACTTTTGATTGTCATGTTTTTGAACTTTCTTATATCTCTCATAATATTTGTTACTTAGAAAATGCAGAGGGCATGTGAATGATGCAAAACTCTTTACTCTTTGGCCTGTTTCTCCATCCCATCCCCCACCCACCCCCCTTGCATCAGCCTTTCAGGGACTGCTTGGCTGCTAATAGAATGGATAATCCATACTATTCCCTTTTCTCCTTTCCTTCTTTTCAATTTTAGAATAGACAAACACTGCACATGTTAAGCTTTCTCTTCAATGGTTTTAGCTCTTCAGAGGCAAAGTATTATAAAAATCCAGGTGTTTTTAAATGCTTCATGTGTTTGACATTGAGCCCTTGAAAGAGGGTGGAAGAGAATTAACCTTCTCCTACTGTAGCCGATTATCACAGATGAAAGAGTTCTCAGTTCAGCTTGTTCTAACTTAAAACCTAAACTCTAGCTGCTTATCTGCACCTCAGCTTAACTACTCTCCCATCTTGGGAGACTCGAACTACAGGCTCTCAAGTCCCTTCTGTATTTTTTGATTCTCTTTGCTCTTGAAATAGTCAGAATGAATGCTAGCTTCTTTTAGCCTGGCATATATTAGAAATTCAGCTCATCTCCATCTCCACCCCCTTCTGCTGCTCCTATACAACTAGGAACTGTAGAGATGGCTGATAATTGAGTTGAGTATTTGGTGTGGGAGGATGGGAGTGATGATGGTGGTGGTACTATTATTGATTAAAAAAAAAAAAAACAACAACTCAAGGGGAGTCTGATTCCAGTTATAAGAAAGGCTGATTTGTTACTCTAAAGAACCCATTTTGAAAAGTTTTTTTTGGAGTAACTAACCAAGGGTATGATTAAGCATGGTCACTAAAACATTTATTTATGTTGACTTGTTTCATAAAATGTAAACTCCTTGGCAACAGGGATTCTTTCTCTCTATTTTCTTTCTCTTTTTCTCTCTCTCTCCCACCTTCTCTCCTTCCCTTCCTTCCTGCCTGCCTGCAGCACTTAAAACAGTTCTTGAGAGAAAATAAAATCTTAATACATTTTTATTGATTTGGTAGATTGATTGACTTAAAAGGACACACAAAGGTTACCAAGCAAAGATATTTATCATTGTGATTGAGCATGATGAGCCTCAGAATCATTACATCTTCCTCCTTATTGGCATTTCCCAAAGACCTTAAGGCTTACAGATCATTTCAAATATATTACTTTACGTGGGACTAATAACCTTGTGAGATAGGTATGATTAGTATTATCTTTTTAAAAAAATAATTAATTGATTGATTTTTTTTTTGGCTGAGGCAATTGGAGTTAATGATTTGCCCAGGGTTTCTTGAGGTCATATTTGAACTCAGATCCTCCTGACTTCAGTGCTGGTGCTCATTGCTATGACTAGTTTTATCAACCAATTTGAGATTCTATGATTTAGAAAGACACAAAATAGGAGCCTCATGGCCATGTTCAGAAACACTAGGGTATTTTATTTTTTATTTTATTTAATGAGGCACCAATTAGAATCACATCAGGAAGCGCTAAGTGTCTGAGACTATATTTGAGCTCAGGTTCTCCAGACTTCAGGGCTGGTGCTCTATCCACTGGACCATTCAGCTGCCTTAAATAGGGAGCTTTAAAGAATGAATTGTGAGATCATGGGATGGAAAAGTAAGTCTTTTTTGACTCA